>NC_133412.1:64160000-64785000 GCF_049350105.2 Macaca mulatta | reverse complement strand
TTTGAAGACTATAGGGCCAAAGGAAATATCCTCCGATAACAAAGAGAAAGAAGCTTTCTGAGAAACTTCTTTGTGTTCTGTGAAATCATCTCACAGAGTTACAGCTTCCCCCTCAAGAAGCCTTTCGCTAAGACAGTTCTTGTGGAATTGGCAAAGTGATACTTGGAAGCCCATAGAGGGCTATGGTGAAAAAGGAAATAGCCTCAGATGAAATCTGGAAAGAAGCTTTCTGAGAAACTGCTGAGTGTTCTGTTAATTCATCTCACAGAGTTACATCTGTATTTCGTGCATCTCTTTGGTAGCCTTATTTCTGTGGAATCTGAGAACAGATATTTCGGATCCCTTTGAAGACTATAGGGCCAAAGGAAATATCCTACGATAACAACGAGAAAGAAGCTTTCTGAGAAACTTCTTTGTGTTCTTTGAAATCATCTCACAGAGTTACAGCTTTCCCCTCAAGAAGTCTTTCGCTAAGACAGTTCTTGTGGAATTGGCAAAGTGATATTTGGAAGCCCATAGAGGGCTATGGTGAAAAAGGAAATATACTCAGATGAAATCTGGAAAGAAGCTTTCTGAGAATCTGCTGAGTGTTCTGTTAATTCATCTCAGAGAGTTACATCTGTATTTCGTGGATCTCTTTGCTAGCCTTATTTCTGTGGAATCTGAGAACAGATATTTCGGATCCCTTTGAAGACTATAGGGCCAAAGGAAATATCCTCCGATAACAAAGAGAAAGAAGCTTTCTGAGAAACTTCTTTGTGTTCTGTGAAATCATCTCACTGAGATACAGCTTTTGCCTCAAGAAGGCTTTCGCTAAGACAGTTCTTGTGGAATTGGCAAAGTGATATTTGGAAGCCCTTAGAGGGCTATGGTGAAAAGGGAAATATCCTCAGATGAAATCTGGAAAGAAGCTTTCTGAGAAACTACTGAGTGTTCTGTTAATTCATCTCACAGAGTTACATCTGTATGTCGTGGATCTCTTTGCTAGCCTTATTTCTGTGGAATCTGAGAACAGATATTTCGGATCCCTTTGAAGACTATAGGGCCAAAGGAAATATCCTCCGATAACAAAGAGAAAGAAGCTTTCTGAGAAACTTCTTTGTGTTCTGTTAAATCATCTCACAGAGTTACAGCTTTCCCCTAAATAAGACTTTCGCTAAGACACTCTTGTGGAATTGGCGAAGTGATATTTGGAAGCCCATAGAGGGCTATGATGAAAAATGTAATATCCTCACATGAAATCCTGAAAGAAGATCTCTGAGAAACTGCTGAGTGTTCTGTTAATTCATCTCACAGAGTTACATCTGTATTTCGTGGATCTCTTTGGTATCCTTATTTCTGTGGAATCTGAGAACAGATATTTCGGATCATTTTGAAGACTATAGGGCAAAAGGAAATATCCTCCGATAACAAAGAGAAAGAAGCTTTCTGAGAAACTTCTTTGTGTTCTGTGAAATCATCTCACAGCGTTACAGCTTTGCCCTCAAGAAGCCTTTCGCTAAGACAGTTCTTGTGGAATTGGCAAAGTGATATTTGGAAGCCCATAGAGGGCTATGGTGAAAAAGGAAATATCCTCAGATGAAATCTGGAAAGAAGATTTCTGAGAAACTGCTGAGTGTTCTGTTAATTCATCTCACAGAGTTACATCTGTATTTCGCGGATCCCTTTGCTAGCCTTATTTCTGTGGAATCTGAGAACAGATATTTCGGATCCCTTTGAAGACTATAGGGCCAAAGGAAATAACCTCCGATAACAAAGAGAAAGAAGCTTTCTCAGAAACTTCTTTGTGTTCTGTGAAATCATCTCACAGAGTTACAGCTTTTCGCTCAAGAAGCCTTTCGCTAAGACAGTTCTTGTGGAATTGGCAAAGTGATATTTGGAAGCCCATAGAGGGCTATGGTGAAAAAGGAATATCCTCAGAGGAAATCTGGAAAGAAGTTTTCTGAGAAACTGCTGAGTGTTCTGTTAATTCATCTCACAGTGTTACATCTGTATTTCGCGGATCTCTTTGCTAGCCTTATTTCTGTTGAATCTGAGAACAGATATTTCGGATCCCTTTGAAGACTATAGGGCCAAAGGAAATATCCTCCGATAACAACGAGAAAGAAGCTTTCTGAGAAACTTCTTTGTGTTCTTTGAAATCATCTCACAGAGTTACAGCTTTCCCCTCAAGAAGCCTTTCGCTAAGACAGTTCTTGTGGAATTGGCAAAGTGATATTTGGAAGCCCATAGAGGGCTATGGTGAAAAAGGAATATCCTCAGATGAAATCTGGAAAGAAGTTTTCTGAGAAACTGCTGAGTGTTCTGTTAATTCATCTCACAGAGTTACATCTGTATTTCGCGGATCTCTTTGCTAGCCTTATTTCTGTTGAATCTGAGAACAGATATTTCGGATCCCTTTGAAGACAATAGGGCCAAAGGAAATATCCTCCGATAACAACGAGAAAGAAGCTTTCTGAGAAACTTCTTTGTGTTCTTTGAAATCATCTCACAGAGTTACAGCTTTCCCCTCAAGAAGCCTTTCGCTAAGACAGTTCTTGTGGAATTGGCAAAGTGATATTTGGAAGCCCATAGAGGGCTATGGTGAAAAAGTAAATATCCTCAGATGAAATCTGGAAAGAAGCTTTCTGAGAATCTGCTGAGTGTTCTGTTAATTCATCTCACAGAGTTACATCTGTATTTCGTGGATCTCTTTGCTAGCCTTATTTCTGTGGAATCTGAGAACAGATATTTCGGATCCCTTTGAAGACTATAGGGCCAAAGGAAATATCCTCCGATAACAAAGAGAAAGAAGCTTTCTGAGAAACTTCTTTGTGTTCTGTTAAATCATCTCACAAAGTAACAGCTTTCCCCTTAAGAAAGCTTTCGCTATGACAGTACTTGTGGAATTGGCAAAGTGATATTTGGAAGCCCATAGAGGGCTATGGTGAAAAAGTAAATATCCTCAGATGAAATCTGGAAAGAAGCTTTCTGAGAAACTACTGAGTGTTCTGTTAATTCATCTCACAGAGTTACATCTGTATGTCGTGGATCTCTTTGCTAGCCTTATTTCTGTGGAATCTGAGAACAGATATTTCGGATCCCTTTGAAGACTATTGGGCCAAAGGAAATATCCTCCGATAACAAAGAGAAAGAAGCTTTCTGAGAAACTTCTTTGTGTTCTGTTAAATCATCTCACAGAGTTACAGCTTTCCCCTAAATAAGACTTTCGCTAAGACAGTTCTTGTGGAATTGGCAAAGTGATATTTGGAAGCCCATAGAGGGCTATGGTGAAAAAGGAAATATCCTCAGATGAAATCTGGAAAGAAGCTTTCTGAGAAACTGCTGAGTGTTCTGTTAATTCATCTCACAGAGTTACATCTGTATTTCGTGGATCTCTTTGCTAGCCTTATTTCTGTGGAATCTGAGAACAGATATTTCGGATCCCTTTGAAGACTATAGGGCCAAAGGAAATATCCTCCGATAACAAAGAGAAAGAAGCTTTCTGAGAAACTTCTTTGTGTTTTGTGAAATCATCTCACAGAGTTACAGCTTTCCCCTCAAGAAGCCTTTCGCTAAGACAGTTCTTGTGGAATTGGCAAAGTGATATTTGGAAGCCCATAGAGGGCTATGGTGAAAAAGGAAATATCCTCAGATGAAATCTAGAAAGAAGCTCTCTGAGAAACTGTTGAGTGTTCTGTTAATTCATCTCACAGAGTTACATCTGTATTTCGTGGATCTCTTTGGTAGCCTTATTTCTGTGGAATCTGAGAACAGATATTTCGGATCCCTTTGAAGACTATAGGGCCAAAGGAAATATCCTCCGATAACAAAGAGAAAGAAGCTTTCTAAGAAACTTCTTTGTGTTCTGTGAAATCATTTCACTGTGTTACAGCTTTCCTCTCAAGAAGCCTTTCGCTAAGACAATCTTGTGGAATTGGCAAAGTGAGATTTGGAGGCCCATAGAGGGCTATGGTGAAAAAGGAAATATCCTCAGATGAAATCTAGAAAGAAGCTCTCTGAGAAACTGTTGAGTGTTCTGTTAATTCATCTCACAGAGTTACATCTGTATTTCGTGGATCTCTTTGCTAGCCTTATTTCTGTGGAATCTGAGAACAGATATTTCAGATCCCTTGAAGACTATAGGGCCAAAGGAAATATCCTCCGATAACAAAGAGAAAGAAGCTTTCTGAGAAACTTCTTTGTGTTCTGTGAAATCATCTCACTGAGTTACAGCTTTTCCCTCAAGAAGGCTTTCGCTAAGACAGTTCTTCTGGAATTGGCAAAGTGATATTTGGAAGCCCATGGAGGGCTATGGTGAAAAAGGAAATATCCTCAGATGAAACCTGGAAAGAAGCTTTCTGAGAAACTGCTGAGTGTTCTGTTAATTCATCTCACAGAGTTACATCTGTATTTCGTGCATCTCTTTGGTAGCCTTATTTCTGTGGAATCTGAGAACAGATATTTCGGATCCCTTTGAAGACTATAGGGCCAAAGGAAATATCCTCCGATAACAACGAGAAAGAAGCTTTCTGAGAAACTTCTTTGTGCTCTTTGAAATCATCTCACACAGTTACAGCTTTCCCCTCAAGAAGCCTTTCGCTAAGACAGTTCTTGTGGAATTGGCAAAGTGATATTTGGAAGCCCATAGAGGGCTATGGTGAAAAAGTAAATATCCTCAGATGAAATCTGGAAAGAAGCTTTCTGAGAATCTGCTGAGTGTTCTGTTAATTCATCTCACAGAGTTACATCTGTATTTCGTGGATCTCTTTGCTAGCCTTATTTCTGTGGAATCTGAGAACAGATATTTCGGATCCCTTTGAAGACTATAGGGCCAAAGGAAATATCCTCCGATAACAAAGAGAAAGAAGCTTTCTGAGAAACTTCTTTGTGTTCTGTTAAATCATCTCACAAAGTAACAGCTTTCCCCTTAAGAAAGCTTTCGCTATGACAGTACTTGTGGAATTGGCAAAGTGATATTTGGAAGCCCATAGAGGGCTATGGTGAAAAAGTAAATATCCTCAGATGAAATCTGGAAAGAAGCTTTCTGAGAAACTACTGAGTGTTCTGTTAATTCATCTCACAGAGTTACATCTGTATTTCGTGGATCTCTTTGCTAGCCTTATTTCTGTGGAATCTGAGAACAGATATTTCGGATCCCTTTGAAGACTATTGGGCCAAAGGAAATATCCTCCGATAACAAAGAGAAAGAAGCTTTCTGAGAAACTTCTTTGTGTTCTGTTAAATCATCTCACAGAGTTACTGCTTTCCCCTAAATAAGACTTTCGCTAAGACAGTTCTTGTGGAATGGGAAAGTGATATTTGGAAGCCCATAGAGGGCTATGATGAAAAATGAAATATCCTCACATGAAATCTGGAAAGAAGCTCTCTGAGAAACTGCTGAGTGTTCTGTTAATTCATCTCACAGAGTTACATCTGTGTTTCGTGGATCTGTTTGCTAGCCTTATTTCTGTGGAATCTGAGAAAAGATATTTCGGATCCCTTTGTAGACTATAGGGCCAAAGGAAATATCCTCCGATAACAAAGAGAAAGAAGCTTTCTGAGAAACTTCTTTGTGTTCTGTGAAATCATCTCACAGAGTTACAGCTTTCCCCTCAAGAAGCCTTTCGCTAAGACAGTTCTTGTGGAATTGGCAAAGTGATATTTGGAAGCCCATAGAGGGCTATGGTGAAAAAGGAAATATCCTCAGATGAAATCTGGAAAGAAGCTTTCTGAGAAACTGCTGAGTATTCTGTTAATTCATCTCAGAGAGTTACATCTGTATTTCGTGGATCTCTTTGGTAGCCTTATTTCTGTGGAATCTGAGAACAGATATTTCGGATCCCTTTGAAGACTATAGGGCCAAAGGAAATATCCTCCGATAACAAAGAGAAAGAAGCTTTCTAAGAAACTTCTTTGTGTTCTGTGAAATCATTTCACTGTGTTACAGCTTTCCTCTCAAGAAGCCTTTCGCTAAGACAATCTTGTGGAATTGGCAAAGTGAGATTTGGAGGCCCATAGAGGGCTATGGTGAAAAAGGAAATATCCTCAGATGAAATCTGGAAAGAAGCTTTCTGAGAAACAGCTGAGTGTTATGTTAATTCATCTCACAGAGTTACATCTGTATTTCGTGGATCTCTTTGCTAGCCTTATTTCTGTGGAATCTGAGAACAGAAATTTCGGATTCCTTTTGAAGACTATAGGGCCAAAGGAAATATCCTCCGATAACAAAGAGAAAGAAGCTTTCTGAGAAACTTCTTTGTGTTCTGTGAAATCATCTCACTGAGTTACAGCTTTCCCCTCAAGAAGCCTCTCGGTAAGACAGTTCTTGTGGAATTGGCAAAGTGATATTTGGAAGCCCATAGAGGGCTATGGTGAAAAAGGAAATATCCTCAGATGAAATCTGGAAAGAAGCTTTCTGAGAAACTGCTGAGTGTTCTGTTAATTCATCTCACAGAGTTACATCTGTATTTCGTGGATCTCTTTGCTAGCCTTATTTCTGTGAAATCTGAGAACAGATATTTCGGATCCCTTTGAAGACTATAGGGCCAAAGGAAATATCCTCCGATAACAAAGAGAAAGAAGCTTTCTGAGAAACTTCTTTGTGTTTTGTGAAATCATCTCACAGAGTTACAGCTTTCCCCTCAAGAAGCCTTTCCCTAAGACAGTTCTTGTGGAATTGGCAAAGTGATATTTGGAAGCCCATAGAGGGCTATGGTGAAAAAGGAAATATCCTCAGATGAAATCTAGAAAGAAGCTCTCTGAGAAACTGTTGAGTGTTCTGTTAATTCATCTCACAGAGTTACATCTGTATTTCGTGGATCTCTTTGCTAGCCTTATTTCTGTGGAATCTGAGAACAGATATTTCGGATCCCTTGAAGACTATAGGGCCAAAGGAAATATCCTCCGATAACAAAGAGAAAGAAGCTTTCTGAGAAACTTCTTTGTGTTCTGAGAAATCATCTCACTGAGTTACAGCTTTTCCCTCAAGAAGGCTTTCGCTAAGACAGTTCTTGTGGAATAGGCAAAGTGATATTTGGAAGCCCATAGAGGGCTACGGTGAAAAAGGAAATATCCTCAGATGAAATCTGGAAAGAAGCTGTCTGAGAAACTGCTGAGTATTCTGTTAATTCATCTCAGAGAGTTACATCTGTATTTCGTGGATCTCTTTGGTAGCCTTATTTCTGTGGAATCTGAGAACAGATATTTCGGATCCCTTTGAAGACTATAGGGCCAAAGGAAATATCCTCCGATAACAAAGAGAAAGAAGCTTTCTAAGAAACTTGTTTGTGTTCTGTGAAATCATTTCACTGTGTTACAGCTTTCCTCTCAAGAAGCCTTTCGCTAAGACAATCTTGTGGAATTGGCAAAGTGAGATTTGGAGGCCCATAGAGGGCTATGGTGAAAAAGGAAATATCCTCAGATGAAATCTGGAAAGAAGCTTTCTGAGAAACAGCTGAATGTTATGTTAATTCATCTCACAGAGTTACATCTGTATTTCGTGGATCTCTTTGCTAGCCTTATTTCTGTGGAATCTGAGAACAGAAATTTCGGATTCCTTTTGAAGACTATAGGGCCAAAGGAAATATCCTCCGATAACAAAGAGAAAGAAGCTTTCTGAGAAACTTCTTTGTGTTCTGTGAAATCATCTCACAGAGTTACAGCTTTCCCCTCAAGAAGCCTCTCGGTAAGACAGTTCTTGTGGAATTGGCAAAGTGATATTTGGAAGCCCATAGAGGCTATGGTGAAAAATGAAATATCCTCTGATGAAATCTGGAAAGAAGCTCTCTGAGAAACTGCTGAGTGTTCTGTTAATTCATCTCACAGAGTTACATCTGTATTTCGTGGATCTCCTTGCTAGCCTTATTTCTGTGGAATCTGAGAACAGATATTTCGGATCCCTTTGAAGAATATAGGGCCAAAGGAAATATCCTCCGATAACAAAGAGAAAGAAGCTTTCTGAGAAACTTCTTTGTTTTCTGTTAAATCATCTCACAGAGTTACTGCTTTCCCCTCAAGAAGCCTTTCGCTAAGACAGTTCTTTTGGAATAGGCAAAGTGATATTTGGAAACCCATAGAGGGCTATGGTGAAAAAGGAAATATCCTCAGATGACATCTGTAAAGAAGCTTTCTGAGAAACTGCTGCGTGTTCTGTTAATTCATCTCACAGAGTTACATCTGTATGTCGTGTATCTCTTTGCTAACCTTATTTCTGTGGAATCTGAGAACAGATATTTCGGATCCCTTTGAAGACTATAGGGCCTAAGGAAATATCCTCCGATAACAAAGAGAAAGAAGCTTTCTGAGAAACTTCTTTGTGTTCTGTGAAATCATCTCACAGAGTTACAGCTTTCCCCTCAAGAAGCCTTTCGCTAAGACTGTTCTTGTGGAATTGGCAAAGTGATATTTGGAAGCCCATAGAGGGCTATGGTGAAAAAGGAAATATCCTCTGATGAAATCTGGAAAGAAGATTTCTGAGAAACTGCTGAGTGATCTGTTATTTCATCTCACAGAGTTACATCTGTATTTCGTGAATCTCTTTGCTAGCCTTATTTCTGTGGAATCTGAGAACAGATATTTCGGATCCCTTTGAAGACTATAGGGCAAAAGGAAATATCCTCCGAAAACAAAGAGAAAGAAGCTTTCTGAGAAACTTCTTTGTGTTCTTTGAAATCATCTCACAGAGTTACAGCTTTCCCCTCAAGAAGCCTTTCGCTAAGACAGTTCTTGTGGAATTGGCAAAGTGATATTTGGAAGCCCATTGAGGGCTATGCTGAAAAAGGAAATATCCTCAGATGAAATCTGGAAAGAAGCTTTCTGAGAAACTGCTGAGTGTTCTGTTAATTCATCTCACAGAGTTACATCTGTGTTTCGTGGATCTCTTTGCTAGCCTTATTTCTGTGGAATCTGAGAACAGATATTTCGGATCCCTTTGGAGACTATAGGGCCAAAGGAAATATCCTCCGATAAAAAAGAGAAAGAAGCTTTCTGAGAAACTTCTTTGTGTTCTGTGAAATCATCTCACAGAGTTACAGCTTTCCCCTCAAGAAGCCTTTCGCTAAGACAGTTCTTGTGGAATTGGCAAAGTGATATTTGGAAGCCCATAGAGGGCAATGGTGGAAAAGGAAATATCCTCAGATGAAATGCATAAAGAAGCTTTCTGAGAACCTGCTCCATGTTCTGTTAATTCATCTCACAGAGTTACATCTGTATGTCGTGGATCTCTTTGCTAGCCTTATTTCTGTGGAATCTGAGAACAGATATTTCGGATCCCTTTGAAGACTATAGGGCCAAAGGAAATATCCTCCGATAACAAAGAGAAAGAAGCTTTCTGAGAAACGTCTTCGTGTTCTGTGAAATCATCTCAGAGTTACAGCTTTCCCCTCAAGAAGCCTCTCGCTAAGACAGTTCTTGTGGAATTGGCAAAGTGATATTTGGAAGCCCATATTGGGCTATGGTGAAAAAGGAAATATCATCAGATGAAATCTGGAAAGAAGCTCTCTGAGAAACTGCTGCGTGTTCTGTTAATTCATCTCACAGAGTTACATCTGTATTTCGTGCATCTCTTTGCTAGCCTTATTTCTGTGGAATCTGAGAACAGATATTTCGGATCCCTTTGAAGACTATAGGGCCAAAGGAAATATCCTCCGATAACAAAGAGAAAGAAGCTTTCTGAGAAACTTCTTTGTGTTCTGTGAAATCATCTCACAGAGTTACAGCTTTCCCCTCAAGAAGCCTTTCGCTAAGACAGTTCTTGTGGAATTGGCAAAGTGATATTTGGAAGCCCTTAGAGGGCTATGGTGAAAAAGGAAATATCCTCAGATGAAATCTGGAAAGAAGCTTTCTGAGAAACTACTGAGTGTTCTGTTAATTCATCTCACAGAGTTACATCTGTATTTCGTGGATCTCTTTGCTATCCTTATTTCTGTGGAATCTGAGAACAGATATTTCGGATCCTTTTGAAGACTATAGGGCCAAAGGAAATATCCTCCGATAACAAAGAGAAAGAAGCTTTCTGAGAAACTTCTTTGTGTTCTGTGAAATCATCTCACAGCGTTACAGCTTTGCCCTCAAGAAGCCTTTCGCTAAGACAGTTCTTGTGGAATTGGCAAAGTGATATTTGGAAGCCCATAGAGGGCTATGCTGAAAAAGGAAATATCCTCAGATGAAATCTGGAAAGAAGCTTTCTCAGAAACTGCTGAGTGTTCTGTTAATTCATCTCACAGAGTTACATCTGTATTTCGCGGATCTCTTTGCTAGCCTTATTTCTGTGGAATCTGAGAACAGATATTTCAGATCCCTTTGAAGACTACAGGGCCAAAGGAAATATCCTCCGATAACAAAGAGAAAGAAGCTTTCTGAGAAACATCTTCGTGTTCTGTGAAATCATCTCAGAGTTACAGCTTTCCCCTCAAGAAGCCTCTCGCTAAGACAGTTCTTGTGGAATTGGCAAAGTGATATTTGGAAGCCCATATTGGGCTATGGTGAAAAAGGAAATATCCTCAGATGAAATCTGGAAAGAAGCTCTCTGAGAAACTGCTGCGTGTTCTGTTAATTCATCTCACAGAGTTACATCTGTATGTCGTGGATCTCTTTGCTAGCCTTATTTCTGTGGAATCTCAGAACAGATATTTCGGATCCCTTTGAAGACTATAGGGCCAAAGGAAATATCCTCCGATAACAAAGAGAAAGAAGCTTTCTGAGAAACTTCTTTGTGTTCTGTGAAATCATCTCACAGAGTTACAGCTTTCCCCTCAAGAAGCCTTTCGCTAAGACAGTTCTTGTGGAATTGGCAAAGTGATATTTGGAGGCCCATAGAGGGCTATGGTGAAAAAGGAAATATCCTCAGATGAAATCTGGAAAGAAGCTTTCTGAGAAACTGCTGAGTGTTCTGTTAATTCGTCTCACAGAGTTACATCTGTAATTCGTGCATCTCTTTGGTAGCCTTATTTCTGTGGAATCTGAGAACAGATATTTCGGATCCCTTTGAAGACTATAGGGCCAAAGGAAATATCCTCCGATAACAACGAGAAAGAAGCTTTCTGAGAAACTTCTTTGTGTTCTGTGAAATCATCTCACAGAGTTACAGCTTTCCCCTCAAGAAGCCTTTCGCTAAGACAGTTCTTGTGGAATTGGCAAAGTGATATTTGGAAGCCCATATTTGGCTATGGTGAAAAAGGAAATATCCTCAGACGAAATCTGGAAAGAAGCTTTCTGAGAATCTGCTGAGTGTTCTGTTAATTCATCTCACAGAGTTACATCTGTATGTCGTGGATCTCTTTGCTAGCCTTATTTCTGTGGAATCTGAGAACAGATATTTCGGATCCCTTTGAAGACTATAGGCCCAAAGGAAATATCCTCCGATAAGAAAGAGAAAGAAGCTTTCTGAGAAACTTCTTTGTGTTCTGTGAAATCATCTCACTGAGATACAGCTTTTGCCTCAAGAAGGCTTTCGCTAAGACAGTTCTTGTGGAATTGGCAAAGTGATATTTGGAAGCCCTTAGAGGGCTATGGTGAAAAAGGAAATATCCTCAGATGAAATCTGGAAAGAAGCTTTCTGAGAAACTACTGAGTGTTCTGTTAATTCATCTCACAGAGTTACATCTGTATGTCGTGGATCTCTTTGCTAGCCTTATTTCTGTGGAATCTGAGAACAGATATTTCTGATCCCTTTGAAGACTATAGGGCCAAAGGAAATATCCTCCGATAACAAAGAGAAAGAAGCTTTCTGAGAAACTTCTTTGTGTTCTGAGATATCATCTCACAGAGTTACAGCTTTCCCCTCAAGAAGCCTTTCGCTAAGACAGTTCTTGTGGAATTGGCAAAGTGATATTTGGAAGCCCTTAGAGGGCTATGGTGAAAAAGGAAATATCCTCAGATGAAATCTGGAAAGAAGCTTTCTGAGAAACTACTGAGTGTTCTGTTAATTCATCTCACAGAGTTACATCTGTATGTCGTGGATCTCTTTACTAGCCTCATTTCTGTGGAATCTGAGAACAGATATTTCGGATCCCTTTGAAGACTATAGGGCCAAAGGAAATATCCTCCGATAACAAAGAGAAAGAAGCTTTCTGAGAAACTTCTTTGTGTTCTGTGAAATCATCTCACAGAGTTACAGCTTTCCCCTCAAGAAGCCTTTCGCTAAGACAGTTCTTGGGGAATTGGCAAAGTGATATTTGGAAGCCCTTAGAGGGCTATGGTGAAAAAGGAAATATCCTCAGATGAAATCTGGAAAGAAGCTTTCTGAGAAACTAATGAGTGTTCTGTTAATTCATCTCACAGAGTTACATCTGTATTTCGTGGATCTCTTTGCTATCCTTATTTCTGTGGAATCTGAGAACAGATATTTCGGATCCTTTTGAAGACTATAGGGCCAAAGGAAATATCCTCCGATAACAAAGAGAAAGAAGCTTTCTGAGAAACTTCTTTGTGTTCTGTGAAATCATCTCACAGCGTTACAGCTTTGCCCTCAAGAAGCCTTTCGCTAAGACAGTTCTTGTGGAATTGGCAAAGTGATATTTGGAAGCCCATAGAGGGCTATGGTGAAAAAGGAAATATCCTCAGATGAAATCTGGAAAGAAACTTTCTCAGAAACTGCTGAGTGTTCTGTTAATTCATCTCACAGAGTTACATCTGTATTTCGCGGATCTCTTTGCTAGCCTTATTTCTGTGGAATCTGAGAACAGATATTTCGGATCCCTTTGAAGACTACAGGGCCAAAGGAAATATCCTCCGATAACAAAGAGAAAGAAGCTTTCTGAGAAACGTCTTCGTGTTCTGTGAAATCATCTCAGAGTTACAGCTTTCCCCTCAAGAAGCCTCTCGCTAAGACAGTTCTTGTGGAATTGGCAAAGTGATATTTGGAAGCCCATATTGGGCTATGGTGAAAAAGGAAATATCCTCAGATGAAATCTGGAAAGAAGCTCTCTGAGATACTGCTGCGTGTTCTGTTAATTCATCTCACAGAGTTACATCTGTATGTCGTGGATCTCTTTGCTAGCCTTATTTCTGTGGAATCTCAGAACAGATATTTCGGATCCCTTTGAAGACTATAGTGCCAAAGGAAATATCCTCCGATAACAAAGAGAAAGAAGCTTTCTGAGAAACTTCTTTGTGTTCTGTGAAATCATCTCACAGAGTTACAGCTTTCCCCTCAAGAAGCCTTTCGCTAAGACAGTTCTTGTGGAATTGGCAAAGTGATATTTGGAGGCCCATAGAGGGCTATGGTGAAAAAGGAAATATCCTCAGATGAAATCTGGAAAGAAGCTTTCTGAGAAACTGCTGAGTGTTCTGTTAATTCATCTCACAGAGTTACATCTGTAATTCGTGCATCTCTTTGGTAGCCTTATTTCTGTGGAATCTGAGAACAGATATTTCGGATCATTTTGAAGACTATAGGGCCAAAGGAAATATCCTCCGATAACAACGAGAAAGAAGCTTTCTGAGAAACTTCTTTGTGTTCTGTGAAATCATCTCACAGAGTTACAGCTTTCCCCTCAAGAAGCCTTTCGGTAAGACAGTTCTTGTGGAATTGGCAAAGTGATATTTGGAAGCCCATATTTGGCTAAGGTGAAAAAGGAAATATCCTCAGACGAAATCTGGAAAGAAGCTTTCTGAGAATCTGCTGAGTGTTCTGTTAATTCATCTCACAGAGTTACATCTGTATGTCGTGGATCCCTTTGCTAGCCTTATTTCTGTGGAATCTGAGAACAGATATTTCGGATCCCTTTGAAGACTATAGGGCCAAAGGAAATATCCTCCGATAAGAAAGAAAAAGAAGCTTTCTGAGAAACTTCTTTGTGTTCTGTGAAATCATCTCACTGAGATACAGCTTTTGCCTCAAGAAGGCTTTCGCTAAGACAGTTCTTGTGGAATTGGCAAAGTGATATTTGGAAGCCCTTAGAGGGCTATGGTGAAAAAGGAAATATCCTCAGATGAAATCTGGAAAGAAGCTTTCTGAGAAACTACTGAGTGTTCTGTTAATTCATCTCACAGAGTTACATCTGTATGTCGTGGATCTCTTTGCTAGCCTTATTTCTGTGGAATCTGAGAACAGATATTTCGGATCCCTTTGAAGACTATAGGGCCAAAGGAAATATCCTCCGATAACAAAGAGAAAGAAGCTTTCTGAGAAACATCTTTGTGTTCTGTTAAATCATCTCACAGAGTTACAGCTTTCCCCTGAATAAGACTTTCGCTAAGACACTTCTTGTGGAAATGGCAAAGTGATATTTGGAAGCCCATAGAGGGCTATGATGAAAAATGAAATATCCTCACATGAAATCTGGAAAGAAGATCTCTGAGAAACTGCTGAGTGCTCTGTTAATTCATCTCACAGAGTTACATCTGTATTTCGTGAATCTCTTTGCTAGCCTTATTTCTGTGGAATCTGAGAACAGATATTTCGGATCCCTTTGAAGACTATGGGGCCAAAGGAAATATCCTCCGATTACAAAGAGAAAGAAGCTTTCTGAGAAACTTCTTTGTGTTCTGTGAAATCATCTCACAGAGTTACAGCTTTCACCTCAAGAAACCTTTCGCTAAGACAGTTCTTGTGGAATTGGCAAAGTGATATTTGGAAGCCCATAGAGGGCTATGGTGAAAAAGGAAATATCCTCAGATGAAATCTGGAAAGAAGCTTTCTGAGAAACTGCTGAGTGTTCTGTTAATTCATCTCACAGAGTTACATCTGTATTTCGTGCATTTCTTTGGTAGCCTTATTTCTGTGGAATCTGAAAACAGATATTTCGGATCCCTTTGAAGACTATAGGGCCAAAGGAAATATCCTCCGATAACAACGAGAAAGAAGCTTTCTGAGAAACTTCTTTGTGTTCTGTGAAATCATCTCACAGAGTTACAGCTTTCCCCTCAAGAAGCCTTTCGCTAAGACAGTTCTTGTGGAATTGGCAAAGTGATATTTGGAAGCCCTTAGAGGGCTATGGTGAAAAAGGAAATATCCTCAGATGAAATCTGGAAAGAAGCTTTCTGAGAAACTACTGAGTGTTCTGTTAATTCATCTCACAGAGTTACATCTGTATGTCGTGGATCTCTTTGCTAGCCTTATTTCTGTGGAATCTGAGAACAGATATTTCGGATCCCTTTGAAGACTATAGGGCCAAAGGAAATATCCTCCGATAACAAAGAGAAAGAAGCTTTCTGAGAAACTTCTTTGTGTTCTGTTAAATCATCTCACAGAGTTACAGCTTTCCCCTAAATAAGACTTTCGCTAAGACACTTCTTGTGGAATTGGCAAAGTGATATTTGGAAGCCCATAGAGGGCTATGATGAAAAATGAAATATCCTCACATGAAATCTGGAAAGAAGATCTCTGAGAAACTGCTGAGTGTTCTGTTAATTCATCTCACAAAGTTACATCTGTATTTCGTGGATCTCTTTGCTATCCTTATTTCTGTGGAATCTGAGAACAGATATTTCGGATCCTTTTGAAGACTATAGGGCCAAAGGAAATATCCTCCGATAACAAAGAGAAAGAAGCTTTCTGAGAAACTTCTTTGTGTTCTGTGAAATCATCTCACAGCGTTACAGCTTTGCCCTCAAGAAGCCTTTCGCTAAGACAGTTCTTGTGGAATTGGCAAAGTGATATTTGGAAGCCCATAGAGGGCTATGGTGAAAAAGGAAATATCCTCAGATGAAATCTGGAAAGAAGCTTTCTCAGAAACTGCTGAGTGTTCTGTTAATTCATCTCACAGAGTTACATCTGTATTTCGCGGATCTCTTTGCTAGCCTTATTTCTGTGGAATCTGAGAACAGATATTTCGGATCCCTTTGAAGACTACAGGGCCAAAGGAAATATCCTCCGATAACAAAGAGAAAGAAGCTTTCTGAGAAACGTCTTCGTGTTCTGTGAAATCATCTCAGAGTTACAGCTTTCCCCTCAAGAAGCCTTTCGCTAAGACAGTTCTTGTGGAATTGGCAAAGTGATATTTGGAAGCCCATATTGGGCTATGGTGAAAAAGGAAATATCCTCAGATGAAATCTGGAAAGAAGCTCTCTGAGAAACTGCTGCGTGTTCTGTTAATTCATCTCACGGAGTTACATCTGTATGTCGTGGATCTCTTTGCTAGCCTTATTTCTGTGGAATCTCAGAACAGATATTTCGGATCCCTTTGAAGACTATAGGGCCAAAGGAAATATCCTCCGAAAACAAAGAGAAAGAAGCTTTCTGAGAAACTTCTTTGTGTTCTTTGAAATCATCTCACAGAGTTACAGCTTTCCCCTCAAGAAGCCTTTCGCTAAGACAGTTCTTGTGGAATTGGCAAAGTGATATTTGGAAGCCCATAGAGGGCTATGGTGCAAAAGGAAATATCCTCAGAAAATCTGGAAAGAAGCTTTCTGAGAAACTGCTTCGTGTTCTGTTAATTCATCTCACAGAGTTACATCTGTATGTCGTGGATCTCTTTGCTAACCTTATTTCTGTGGAATCTGAGAACAGATATTTCGGATCCCTTTGAAGACTATAGGGCCAAAGGAAATATCCTCCGATAACAAAGAGAAAGAAGCTTTCTGAGAAACTTCTTTGTGTTCTGCTAAATCATCTCACAGAGTTACATCTTTCCCCTAAATAAGACTTTCGCTAAGACAGTTCTTGTGGAATTGGCAAAGTGATATTTGGAAGCCCATAGAGGGCTATGGTGAAAAAGGAAATATCCTCACATGAAATCTGGAAAGAAGCTCTCTGAGAAACTGCTGAGTGTTCTGTTAATTCATCTCACAGAGTTACATCTGTATTTCGTGGATCTCTTTGCTAGCCTTATTTCTGTGGAATCTTAGAACAGATATTTCGGACCCCTTTGAAGACTATAGGGCCAAAGGAAATATCCTCCGATAACAAAGAGAAAGAAGCTTTCTGAGAAACTTCCTTGTGTTCTGTTAAATCATCTCACAGAGTTACAGCTTTCCCCTCAAGAAGCCTTTCGCTAAGACAGTTCTTGTGGAATTGGCAAAGTGATATTTGGAAGCCCATAGAGGGCTATGGTGGAAAAGGAAATATCCTCAGATGAAATGCATAAAGAAGCTTTCCGAGAAACTGCTGCGTGTTCTGTTAATTCATCTCACAGAGTTACATCTGTATGTCGTGGATCTCTTTGCTAGCCTTATTTCTGTGGAATCTGACAACAGATATTTCGGATCCCTTTGAAGACTATAGGGCCAAAGGAAATATCCTCCGAAAACAAAGAGAAAGAAGCTTTCTGAGAAACTTCTTTGTGTTCTGTGAAATCATCTCACAGAGTTACAGCTTTCCCCTCAAGAAGCCTTTCGCTAAGACAGTTCTTGTGGAATTGGCAAAGTGATATTTGGAAGCCCATAGAGGGCTATGGTGAAAAAGGAAATATCCTCAGATGAAATCTGGAAAGAAGCTTTCTGAGAAATTGCTGAGTGTTCTGTTAATTCATCTAACAGGGTTACATCTGTATTTCGTGGATCTCTTTGCTAGCCTTATTTCTGTGGAATCTGAGAACAGATATTTCGGATCCCTTTGAAGACAATAGGGCCAAAGGAAATATCCTCCGATAAAAAAGAGAAAGAAGCTTTCTGAGAAACTTCTTTGTGTTCTGTTAAATGATCTCACAGAGTTACAGCTTTTCCCCTCAAGAAGCCTTTAGCTAAGACAGTTCTTGTGGAATTGGCAAAGTGATATTTGGAAGCCCATAGAGGGCTACGTTGAAAAAGGAAATAACCTCAGATGAAATCTGGCAAGAAGCTTTCTGAGAAACTGCTGAGTGTTCTGTTAATTCATATCACAGAGTTACATCTGTATTTCGCGGATCTCTTTGCTAGCCTTATTTCTGTGGAATCTGAGAACAGATGTTTCGGATCCCTTTGAAGACTATAGGGCCAAAGGAAATATCCTCCGATAACAAAGAGAAAGAAGCTTTCTGAGAAACTTCTTTGTGTTCTTTGAAATCATCTCACAGAGTTACAGCTTTCCCCTCAAGAAGCCTTTCGCTAAGACAGTTCTTGTGGAATTGGCAAAGTGATATTTCGAAGCCCATAGAGGGCTATGGTGAAAAAGGAAATATCCTCAGATGAAATCTGGAAAGAAGCTTTCTGAGAAACTGCTGAGTGTTCTGTTAATTCATCTCACAGAGTTACATCTGTATTTCGTGGATCTCTTTGCTAGCCTTATTTCTGAGGAATCTGAAAACAGATATTTCGGATCCCTTTGAAGACTATAGGGCCAAAGGAAATATCCTCCGATAACAAAGAGAAAGAAGCTTTCTGAGAAACTTCTTTGTGTTCTGTGAAATCATCTCACAGAGTTACAGCTTTCCCCTCAAGAAGCCTTTCGTAAGACAGTTCTTGTGGAATTGGCAAAGTGATATTTGGAAGCCCATAGAGGGCTATGGTGAAAAAGGAAATATCCTCAGATGAAATCTGGAAAGAAGCTTTCTGAGAAACTGCTGAGTGTTCTGTTAATTCATCTCACAGAGTTACATCTGTATTTCGTGGATCTCTTTGCTAGCCTTATTTCTGTGGAATCTGAGAACAGATATTTCGGATCCCTTTGAAGACTATAGGGCCAAAGGAAATATCCTCCGATAACAAAGAGAAAGAAGCTTTCTGAGAAACTTCTTTTTGTTTTGTGAAATCATCTCACAGAGTTACAGCTTTCCCCTCAAGCGCCTTTCGCTAAGACAGTTCTTGTGGAATTGGCAAAGTGATATTTGGAAGCCCATAGAGGGCTATGGTGAAAAAGGAAATATCCTCACATGAAATCTGGAAAGAAGCTTTCTGAGAAACTGCTGCGTGTTCTGTTAATTCATCTCACAGAGTAACATCTGTATGTCGTGGATCTCTTTGCTAACCTTATTTCTGTGGAATCTCAGAACAGATATTTCGGATCCCTTTGAAGAGTATAGGGCCAAAGGAAATATCCTCCGGTAACAAAGAGAAAGAAACTTTCTGAGAAACTTCTTTGTGTTCTGTGAAATCATCTCACAGAGTTACAGCTTTCCCCTCAAGAAGCCTTTCGCTAAGACAGTTCTTGTGGAATTGTCAATGTGATATTTGGAAGCCCATCGAGGGCTATGGTGAAAAAGGAAATATCCTCAGATGAAATCTGGAAAGAAGCTTTCTGAGAAACTGCTGAGTGTTCTGTTAATTCATCTCACAGAGTTACATCTGTATTTCGTGGATCTCTTTGCTAGCCTTATTTCTGTGGAATCTGAGAACAGATATTTCGGACCCCTTTGAAGATTATAGGGCCAAAGGAAATATCCTCCGATAACAAAGAGAAAGAAGCTTTCTGAGAAACTTCCTTGTGTTCTGTTAAATCATCTCACAGAGTTACAGCTTTCCCCTCAAGAAGCCTTTCGCTAAGACAGTTCTTGTGGAATTGGCAAAGTGATATTTGCAAGCCCATAGAGGGCTATGGTGAAAAAGGAAATATCCTCAGATGAAATCTTGAAAGAAGCTCTCTGAGAAACTGCTGAGTGTTCTGTTAATTCATCTCACAGAGTTACATCTGTATTTCGTGAATCTCTTTGCTAGCCTTATTTCTGTGGAATCTGAGAACAGATATTTGGGATCCCTTTGAAGACTATAGGGCCAAAGGAAATATCCTCCGATAACAAAGAGAAAGAAGCTTTCTGAGAAACTTCTTTGTGTTCTGTGAAATCATCTCACAGCGTTACAGCTTTGCCCTCAAGAAGCCTTTCGCTAAGACAGTTCTTGTGGAATTGGCAAAGTGATATTTGGAAGCCCATAGAGGGCTATGGTGAAAAAGGAAATATCCTCAGATGAAATCTGGAAAGAAGCTTTCTCAGAAACTGCTGAGTGTTCTGTTAATTCATCTCACAGAGTTACATCTGTATTTCGCGGATCTCTTTGCTAGCCTTATTTCTGTGGAATCTGAGAACAGATATTTCGGATCCCTTTGAAGACTACAGGGCCAAAGGAAATATCCTCCGATAACAAAGAGAAAGAAGCTTTCTGAGAAACGTCTTCGTGTTCTGTGAAATCATCTCAGAGTTACAGCTTTCCCCTCAAGAAGCCTCTCGCTAAGACAGTTCTTGTGGAATTGGCAAAGTGATATTTGGAAGCCCATAGAGGGCTATGGTGAAAAAGGAAATATCCTCAGATGAAATCTGGAAAGAAGCTTTCTGAGAAACTGCTGAGTGTTCTGTTAATTCATCTCACAGAGTTACATCTGTATTTCGCGGATCTCTTTGCTAGCCTTATTTCTGTGGAATCTGAGAACAGATATTTCGGATCCCTTTGAAGACTATAGGGCCAAAGGAAATATAATATGATAACTACGAGAAAGAAGCTTTCTGAGAAACTTCTTTGTGTTCTGTGAAATCATCTCACAGAGTTACAGCTTCCCCCTCAAGAAGCCTTTCGCTAAGACAGTTCTTGTGGAATTGGCAAAGTGATATTTGGAAGCCCATAGAGGGCTATGGTGAAAAAGGAAATAGCCTCAGATGAAATCTGGAAAGAAGCTTTCTGAGAAACTGCTGAGTGTTCTGTTAATTCATCTCACAGAGTTACATCTGTATTTCGTGCATCTCTTTGGTAGCCTTATTTCTGTGGAATCTGAGAACAGATATTTCGGATCCCTTTGAAGACTATAGGGCCAAAGGAAATATAATACGATAACTACGAGAAAGAAGCTTTCTGAGAAACTTCTTTGTGTTCTTTGAAATCATCTCACAGAGTTACAGCTTTCCCCTCAAGAAGCCTTTCGCTAAGACAGTTCTTGTGGAATTGGCAAAGTGATATTTGGAAGCCCATAGAGGGCTATGGTGAAAAAGGAAATATACTCAGATGAAATCTGGAAAGAAGCTTTCTGAGAATCTGCTGAGTGTTCTGTTAATTCATCTCACAGAGTTACATCTGTATGTCGTGGATCTCTTTGCTAGCCTTATTTCTGTGGAATCTGAGAACAGATATTTCGGATCCCTTTGAAGACTATAGGGCCAAAGGAAATATCCTCCGATAACAAAGAGAAAGAAGCTTTCTGAGAAACTTCTTTGTGTTCTGTTAAATCATCTCACAGAGTTACAGCTTTCCCCTAAATAAGACTTTCGCTAAGACACTTCTTGTGGAATTGGCGAAGTGATATTTGGAAGCCCATAGAGGGCTATGATGAAAAATGAAATATCCTCACATGAAATCCTGAAAGAAGATCTCTGAGAAACTGCTGAGTGTTCTGTTAATTCATCTCACAGAGTTACATCTGTATTTCGTGGATCTCTTTGGTAGCCTTATTTCTGTGGAATCTGAGAACAGATATTTCGGATCCCTTTGAAGACTATAGGGCCAAAGGAAATATCCTCCAATAACAAAGAGAAAGAAGCTTTCTGAGAAACTTCTTTGTGTTCTTTGAAATCATCTCACAGAGTTACAGCTTTCCCCTCAAGAAGCCTTTCGCTAAGACAGTTCTTGTGGAATTGGCAAAGTGATATTTGGAAGCCCATACAGGGCTATGGTGAAAAAGTAAATATCCTCAGATGAAATCTGGAAAGAAGCTTTCTGAGAATCTGCTGAGTGTTCTGTTAATTCATCTCACAGAGTTACATCTGTATTTCGTGGATCTCTTTGCTAGCCTTATTTCTGTGGAATCTGAGAACAGATATTTCGGATCCCTTTGAAGACTATAGGGCCAAAGGAAATATCCTCCGATAACAAAGAGAAAGAAGCTTTCTGAGAAACTTCTTTGTGTTCTGTTAAATCATCTCACAAAGTAACAGCTTTCCCCTTAAGAAAGCTTTCGCTATGACAGTACTTGTGGAATTGGCAAAGTGATATTTGGAAGCCCATAGAGGGCTATGGTGAAAAAGTAAATATCCTCAGATGAAATCTGGAAAGAAGCTTTCTGAGAAACTACGGAGTGTTCTGTTAATTCATCTCACAGAGTTACATCTGTATTTCGTGGATCTCTTTGCTAGCCTTATTTCTGTGGAATCTGAGAACAGATATTTCGGATCCCTTTGAAGACTATTGGGCCAAAGGAAATATCCTCCGATAACAAAGAGAAAGAAGCTTTCTGAGAAACTTCTTTGTGTTCTGTTAAATCATCTCACAGAGTTACAGCTTTCCCCTAAATAAGACTTTCGCTAAGACAGTTCTTGTGGAATGGGAAAGTGATATTTGGAAGCCCATAGAGGGCTATGATGAAAAATGAAATATCCTCACATGAAATCTGGAAAGAAGCTCTCTGAGAAACTGCTGAGTGTTCTGTTAATTCATCTCACAGAGTTACATCTGTATTTCGTGGATCTCTTTGCTATCCTTATTTCTGTGGAATCTGAGAACAGATATTTCGGATCCCTTTGAATGCTACAGGGCCAAAGGAAATATCCTCCGATAACAAAGAGAAAGAAGCTTTCTGAGAAACTTCTTTGTGTTCTGTGAAATCATCTCACAGCGTTACAGCTTTGCCCTCAAGAAGCCTTACGCTAAGACAGTTCTTGTTTAATTGGCAAAGAGATATTTGGAAGCCCTTAGAGGTCTATGGTGAAAAAGGAAATATCCTCAGATGAAATCTGGAAAGAAGCTTTCTGAGAAACTACTGAGTGTTCTGTTAATTCATCTCACAGAGTTACATCTGTATTTCATGGATCTCTTTGCTAGCCTTATTTCTGTGGAATCTGAGAACAGATATTTCAGATCCCTTTGAAGACTATAGGGCCAAAGGAAATATCCTCCGATAACAAAGATAAAGAAGATTTCTGAGAAACGTCTTTGTGTTCTGTGAAATCATCTCAAAGAGTTACAGCTTTCCCCTCAAGAAGCCATTCGCTAAGACAGTTCTTGTGGAATTGGCAAAGTGATATTTGGAAGCCCATATTGGGCTATGGAGAAAAAGGAAATATCCTCAGATGAAATCTGGAAAGAAGCTCTCTGAGAAACTGCTGAGTGTTCTGTTAATTCATCTCACAGAGTTACATCTGTGTTTCGTGGATCTGTTTGCTAGCCTTATTTCTGTGGAATCTGAGAAAAGATATTTCGGATCCCTTTGTAGACTATAGGGCCAAAGGAAATATCCTCCGATAAGAAAGAGAAAGAAGCTTTCTGAGAAACTTCTTTGTGTTCTGTGAAATCATCTCACAGAGTTACAGCTTTCCCCTCAAGAAGCCTTTCGCTAAGACAGTTCTTGTGGAATTGGCAAAGTGATATTTGGAAGCCCATAGAGGGCTATGGTGAAAAAGGAAATATCCTCAGATGAAATCTGGAAAGAAGCTTTCTGAGAAACTGCTGAGTGTTCTGTTAATTCATCTAACAGAGTTACATCTGTATTTCGTGGATCTCTTTGCTAGCCTTACTTCTGTGAAATCTGAGAACAGATATTTCGGATCCCTTTGAAGACTATAGGGCCAAAGGAAATATCCTCCGATAACAAAGAGAAAGAAGCTTTCTGAGAAACTTCTTTGTGTTTTGTGAAATCATCTCACAGAGTTACAGCTTTCCCCTCAAGAAGCCTTTCCCTAAGACAGTTCTTGTGGAATTGGCAAAGTGATATTTGGAACCCCATAGAGGGCTATGGTGAAAAAGGAAATATCCTCAGATGAAATCTAGAAAGCAGCTCTCTGAGAAACTGTTGAGTGTTCTGTTAATTCATCTCACAGAGTTACATCTGTATTTCGTGGATCTCTTTGCTAGCCTTATTTCTGTGGAATCTGAGAACAGATATTTCGGATCCCTTTGAAGACTATAGGGAAGAAGGAAATATCCTCCGATAACAAAGAGAAAGAAGCTTTCTGAGAAACTTCTTTGTGTTCTGTGAAATCATCTCACTGAGTTACAGCTTTTCCCTCAAGAAGGCTTTCGCTAAGACAGTTCTTGTGGAATAGGCAAAGTGATATTTGGAAGCCCATAGAGGGCTACGGTGAAAAAGGAAATATCCTCAGATGAAATCTGGAAAGATGCTTTCTGAGAAACTGCTGGGTATTCTGTTAATTCATCTCAGAGAGTTACATCTGTATTTCGTGGATCTCTTTGGTAGCCTTATTTCTGTGGAATCTGAGAACAGATATTTCGGATCCCTTTGAAGACTATAGGGCCAAAGGAAATATCCTCCGATAACAAAGAGAAAGAAGCTTTCTAAGAAACTTCTTTGTGTTCTGTGAAATCATTTCACTGTGTTACAGCTTTCCTCTCAAGAAGCCTTTCGCTAAGACAATCTTGTGGAATTGGCAAAGTGATATTTGGAGGCCCATAGAGGGCTATGGTGAAAAAGGAAATATCCTCAGATGAAATCTGGAAAGAAGCTTTCTGAGAAACAGCTGAGTGTTATGTTAATTCATCTCACAGAGTTACATCTGTATTTCGTGGATCTCTTTGCTAGCCTTATTTCTGTGGAATCTGAGAACAGAAATTTCGGATTCCTTTTGAAGACTATAGGGCCAAAGGAAATATCCTCCGATAACAAAGAGAAAGAAGCTTTCTGAGAAACTTCTTTGTGTTCTGTGAAATCATCTCACTGCGTTACAGCTATCCCCTCAAGAAGCCTCTCGCTAAGACAGTTCTTGTGGAATTCGCAAAGTGATATTTGGAAGCCCATAGAGGCTATGGTGAAAAATGAAATATCCTCTGATGAAATCTGGAAAGAAGCTCTCTGAGAAACTGCTGAGTGTTCTGTTAATTCATCTCACAGAGTTACATCTGTATTTCGTGGATCTCTTTGCTAGCCTTATTTCTGTGGAATCTGAGAACAGATATTTCGGATCCCTTTGAAGACTATAGGGCCAAAGGAAATATCCTCCGAAAACAAAGAGAAAGAAGCTTTCTGAGAAACTTCTTTGTGTTCTTTGAAATCATCTCACAGAGTTACAGCTTTCCCCTCAAGAAGCCTTTCGCTAAGACAGTTCTTGTGGAATTGGCAAAGTGATATTTGGAAGCCCATAGAGGGCTATGGTGAAAAAGGAAATATCCTCAGAAAATCTGGAAAGAAGCTTTCTGAGAAACTGCTTCGTGTTCTGTTAATTCATCTCACAGAGTTACATCTGTATGTCGTGGATCTCTTTGCTAACCTTATTTCTGTGGAATCTGAGAACAGATATTTCGGATCCCTTTGAAGACTATAGGGCCAAAGGAAATATCCTCCGATAACAAAGAGAAAGAAGCTTTCTGAGAAACTTCTTTGTGTTCTGCTAAATCATCTCACAGAGTTACATCTTTCCCCTAAATAAGACTTTCGCTAAGACAGTTCTTGTGGAATTGGCAAAGTGATATTTGGAAGCCCATAGAGGGCTATGGTGAAAAAGGAAATATCCTCACATGAAATCTGGAAAGAAGCTCTCTGAGAAACTGCTGAGTGTTCTGTTAATTCATCTCACAGAGTTACATCTGTATTTCGTGGATCTCTTTGCTAGCTTTATTTCTGTGGAATCTTAGAACAGATATTTCGGACCCCTTTGAAGACTATAGGGCCAAAGGAAATATCCTCCGATAACAAAGAGAAAGAAGCTTTCTGAGAAACTTCCTTGTGTTCTGTTAAATCATCTCACAGAGTTACAGCTTTCCCCTCAAGAAGCCTTTCGCTAAGACAGTTCTTGTGGAATTGGCAAAGTGATATTTGGAAGCCCATAGAGGGCTATGGTGGAAAAGGAAATATCCTCAGATGAAATGCATAAAGAAGCTTTCCGAGAAACTGCTGCGTGTTCTGTTAATTCATCTCAGAGAGTTACATCTGTATGTCGTGGATCTCTTTGCTAGCCTTATTTCTGTGGAATCTGACAACAGATATTTCGGATCCCTTTGAAGACTATAGGGCCAAAGGAAATATCCTCCGAAAACAAAGAGAAAGAAGCTTTCTGAGAAACTTCTTTGTGTTCTGTGAAATCATCTCACAGAGTTACAGCTTTCCCCTCAAGAAGCCTTTCGCTAAGACAGTTCTTGTGGAATTGGCAAAGTGATATTTGGAAGCCCATAGAGGGCTATGGTGAAAAAGGAAATATCCTCAGAAAATCTGGAAAGAAGCTTTCTGAGAAACTGCTTCGTGTTCTGTTAATTCATCTCACAGAGTTACATCTGTATGTCGTGGATCTCTTTGCTAACCTTATTTCTGTGGAATCTGAGAACAGATATTTCGGATCCCTTTGAAGACTATAGGGCCAAAGGAAATATCCTCCGATAACAAAGAGAAAGAAGCTTTCTGAGAAACTTCTTTGTGTTCTGCTAAATCATCTCACAGAGTTACATCTTTCCCCCTCAAGAAGACTTTCGCTAAGACAGTTCTTGTGGAATTGGCAAAGTGATATTTGGAAGCCCATAGAGGGCTATGGTGAAAAAGGAAATATCCTCACATGAAATCTGGAAAGAAGCTCTCTGAGAAACTGCTGAGTGTTCTGTTAATTCATCTCACAGAGTTACATCTGTATTTCGTGGATCTCTTTGCTAGCCTTATTTCTGTGGAATCTTAGAACAGATATTTCGGACCCCTTTGAAGACTATAGGGCCAAAGGAAATATCCTCCGATAACAAAGAGAAAGAAGCTTTCTGAGAAACTTCCTTGTGTTCTGTTAAATCATCTCACAGAGTTACAGCTTTCCCCTCAAGAAGCCTTTCGCTAAGACAGTTCTTGTGGAATTGGCAAAGTGATATTTGGAAGCCCATAGAGGGCTATGGTGGAAAAGGAAATATCCTCAGATGAAATGCATAAAGAAGCTTTCCGAGAAACTGCTGCGTGTTCTGTTAATTCATCTCACAGAGTTACATCTGTATGTCGTGGATCTCTTTGCTAGCCTTATTTCTGTGGAATCTGACAACAGATATTTCGGATCCCTTTGAAGACTATAGGGCCAAAGGAAATATCCTCCGAAAACAAAGAGAAAGAAGCTTTCTGAGAAACTTCTTTGTGTTCTGTGAAATCATCTCACAGAGTTACAGCTTTCCCCTCAAGAAGCCTTTCGCTAAGACAGTTCTTGTGGAATTGGCAAAGTGATATTTGGAAGCCCATAGAGGGCTATGGTGAAAAAGGAAATATCCTCAGATGAAATCTGGAAAGAAGCTTTCTGAGAAATTGCTGAGTGTTCTGTTAATTCATCTAACAGGGTTACATCTGTATTTCGTGGATCTCTTTGCTAGCCTTATTTCTGTGGAATCTGAGAACAGATATTTCGGATCCCTTTGAAGACTATAGGGCCAAAGGAAATATCCTCCGATAAAAAAGAGAAAGAAGCTTTCTGAGAAACTTCTTTGTGTTCTGTTAAATGATCTCACAGAGTTACAGCTTTTCCCCTCAAGAAGCCTTTAGCTAAGACAGTTCTTGTGGAATTGGCAAAGTGATATTTGGAAGCCCATAGAGGGCTACGTTGAAAAAGGAAATAACCTCAGATGAAATCTGGCAAGAAGCTTTCTGAGAAACTGCTGAGTGTTCTGTTAATTCATATCACAGAGTTACATCTGTATTTCGCGGATCTCTTTGCTAGCCTTATTTCTGTGGAATCTGAGAACAGATGTTTCGGATCCCTTTGAAGACTATAGGGCCAAATTAAATATTCTCCGATAACAAAGAGAAAGAAGCTTTCTGAGAAACTTCTTTGTGTTCTGTTGAATCATCTCACAGAGTTACAGCTTTCCCCTCAAGAAGCCTTTCGCTAAGACAGTTCTTGTGGAATTGGCAAAGTGATATTTCGAAGCCCATAGAGGGCTATGGTGAAAAAGGAAATATCCTCAGATGAAATCTGGAAAGAAGCTTTCTGAGAAACTGCTGAGTGTTCTGTTAATTCATCTCACAGAGTTACATCTGTATTTCGTGGATCTCTTTGCTAGCCTTATTTCTGAGGAATCTGAAAACAGATATTTCGGATCCCTTTGAAGACTATAGGGCCAAAGGAAATATCCTCCGATAACAAAGAGAAAGAAGCTTTCTGAGAAACTTCTTTGTGTTCTGTGAAATCATCTCACAGAGTTACAGCTTTCCCCTCAAGAAGCCTTTCGTAAGACAGTTCTTGTGGAATTGGCAAAGTGATATTTGGAAGCCCATAGAGGGCTATGGTGAAAAAGGAAATATCCTCAGATGAAATCTGGAAAGAAGCTTTCTGAGAAACTGCTGAGTGTTCTGTTAATTCATCTCACAGAGTTACATCAGTATTTCGTGGATCTCTTTGCTAGCCTTATTTCTGTGGAATCTGAGAACAGATATTTCGGATCCCTTTGAAGACTATAGGGCCAAAGGAAATATCCTCCGATAACAAAGAGAAAGAAGCTTTCTGAGAAACTTCTTTTTGTTTTGTGAAATCATCTCACAGAGTTACAGCTTTCCCCTCAAGCGCCTTTCGCTAAGACAGTTCTTGTGGAATTGGCAAAGTGATATTTGGAAGCCCATAGAGGGCTATGGTGAAAAAGGAAATATCCACAGATGAAATCTGGAAAGAAGCTTTCTGAGAAACTGCTGAGTGTTCTGTTAATTCATCTCACAGAGTTACATCTGTATTTCGTGTATCTCTTTGCTAGCCTTATTTCTGTGGAATCTGAGAACAGATATTTCGGATCCCTTTGAAGACTATAGGGCCAAAGGAAATATCCTCCGATAACAAACAGAAAGAAGCTTTCTGAGAAACTTCTTTGTGTTCTGTGAAATCATCTCACAGAGTTACAGCTTGCCCCTCAAGAAGCCTTTCGCTAAGACAGTTCTTTTGGAATTGGCAAAGTGATATTTGGAAGCCCATAGAGGGCTATGGTGAAAAAGGAAATATCCTCAGATGAAATCTGGAAAGAAGCTTTCTGAGAAACTGCTGAGTGTTCTGTTAATTCATCTCACAGAGTTACATCTGTATTTCGCGGATCTCTTTGCTAGCCTTATTTCTGTGGAATCTGAGAACAGATAATTCGGATCCTTTTGAAGACTATAGGGCCAAAGGAAATATCCTCCGATAACAAAGAGAAAGAAGCATTCTGAGAAATTTCTTTGTGTTCTGTGAAATCATCTCACTGAGTTACAGCTTTTCCCTCAAGAAGGCTTTCGCTAAGACAGTTCTGGTGGAATAGGCAAAGTGATATTTGGAAGCCCTTAGAGGGCTACGGTGAAAAAGGAAATATCCTCAGATGAAATCTGGAAAGAAGATTTCTGAGAAACTGCTGAGTATTCTGTTAATTCATCTCAGAGAGTTACATCTGTATTTCGTGGATCTCTTTGGTAGCCTTATTTCTGTGGAATCTGAGAACAGATATTTCGGATCCCTTTGAAGACTATAGGGCCAAAGGAAATATCCTCCGATAACAAAGAGAAAGAAGCTTTCTAAGAAACTTCTTTGTGTTCTGTGAAATCATTTCACTGTGTTACAGCTTTCCTCTCAAGAAGCCTTTCGCTAAGACAATCTTGTGGAATTGGCAAAGTGATATTTGGAGGCCCATAGAGGGCTATGGTGAAAAAGGAAATATCCTCAGATGAAATCTGGAAAGAAGCTTTCTGAGAAACAGCTGAGTGTTCTGTTAATTCATCTCACAGAGTTACATCTGTATTTCGTGGATCTCTTTGCTAGCCTCATTTCTGTGGAATCTGAGAACAGATATTTCGGATCCCTTTTGAAGACTATAGGGCCAAAGGAAATATCCTCCGATAACAAAGAGAAAGAAGCTTTCTGAGAAACGTCTTTGTGTTCTGTGAAATCATCTCACTGAGTTTCAGCTTTCCCCTCAAGAAGCCTCTCGTTAAGACAGTTCTTGTGGAATTGGCAAAGTGATATTTGGAAGGCCATAGAGGCTATGGTGAAAAATGAAATATCCTCTGATGAAATCTGGAAAGAAGCTCTCTGAGAAACTGCTGAGTGTTCTATTAATTCATCTCACAGAGTTACATCTGTATTTCGTGGATCACCTTGCTAGCCTTATTTCTGTGGAATCTGAGAACAGATATTTCGGATCCCTTTGAAGAATACAGGGCCAAAGGAAATATCCTCCGATAAAAAAGAGAAAGAAGCTTTCTGAGAAACTTCTTTGTGTTCTGTTAAATCATCTCACAGAGTTACAGCTTTCCGCTCAAGAAGCCTTTCGCTAAGACAGTTCTTGTGGAATTGGCAAAGTGATATTTGGAAGCCAATAGAGGGCTATGGTGAAAAAGGAAATATCCTCAGATGAAATCTGGAAAGAAGCTTTCTGAGAAACTGCTGCGTGTTCTGTTAATTCATCTCACAGAGTTACATCTGTATGTCGTGGATCTCTTTGCTAACCTTGTTTCTGTGGAATCTGAGAACAGATATTTCGGATCCCTTTGAAGACTATAGGGCCTAAGGAAATATCCTCCGATAACAAAGAGAAAGAAGCTTTCTGAGAAACTTCTTTGTGTTCAGTGAAATCATCTCACAGAGTTACAGCTTTCCCCTCAAGAAGCCTTTCGCTAAGACAGTTCTTGTGGAATTGGCAAGGTGATATTTGGAAGCCCATAGAGGGCTATGGTGAAAAAGGAAATATCCTCAGATGAAATCTGGAAAGAAGATTTCTGAGAAACTGCTGAGTGATCTGTTATTTCATCTCACAGAGTTACATCTGTATTTCGTGAATCTCTTTGCTAGCCTTATTTCTGTGGAATCTGAGAACAGATATTTCGGATCCCTTTGAAGACTATAGGGCCAAAGGAAATATCCTCCGAAAACAAAGAGAAAGAAGCTTTCTGAGAAACTTCTTTGTGTTCTTTGAAATCATCTCACAGAGTTACAGCTTTCCCCTCAAGAAGCCTTTCGCTAAGACATTTCTTGTGGAATTGGCAAAGTGATATTTGGAAGCCCATTGAGGGCTATGGTGAAAAAGGAAATATCCTCAGATGAAATCTGGAAAGAAGCTTTCTGAGAAACTGCTGAGTGTTCTGTTAATTCATCTCACAGAGTTACATCTGTATTTCGTGTATCTCTTTGATAGCCTTATTTCTGTGGAATCTGAGAACAGATATTTCGGATCCCTTTGAAGACTATAGGGCCAAAGGAAATATCCTCCGATAACAAACAGAAAGAAGCTTTCTGAGAAACTTCTTTGTGTTCTGTGAAATCATCTCACAGAGTTACAGCTTGCCCCTCAAGAAGCCTTTCGCTAAGACAGTTCTTTTGGAATTGGCAAAGTGATATTTGGAAGCCCATAGAGGGCTATGGTGAAAAAGGAAATATCCTCAGATGAAATCTGGAAAGAAGCTTTCTGAGAAACTGCTGAGTGTTCTGTTAATTCATCTCACAGAGTTACATCTGTATTTCGCGGATCTCTTTGCTAGCCTTATTTCTGTGGAATCTGAGAACAGATAATTCGGATCCCTTTGAAGACTATAGGGCCAAAGGAAATATCCTCCGATAACAAAGAGAAAGAAGCATTCTGAGAAACTTCTTTGTGTTCTGTGAAATCATCTCACTGAGTTACAGCTTTTCCCTCAAGAAGGCTTTCGCTAAGACAGTTCTGGTGGAATAGGCAAAGTGATATTTGGAAGCCCTTAGAGGGCTACGGTGAAAAAGGAAATATCCTCAGATGAAATCTGGAAAGAAGATTTCTGAGAAACTGCTGAGTATTCTGTTAATTCATCTCAGAGAGTTACATCTGTATTTCGTGGATCTCTTTGGTAGCCTTATTTCTGTGGAATCTGAGAACAGATATTTCGGATCCCTTTGAAGACTATAGGGCCAAAGGAAATATCCTCCGATAACAAAGAGAAAGAAGCTTTCTAAGAAACTTCTTTGTGTTCTGTGAAATCATTTCACTGTGTTACAGCTTTCCTCTCAAGAAGCCTTTCGCTAAGACAATCTTGTGGAATTGGCAAAGTGATATTTGGAGGCCCATAGAGGGCTATGGTGAAAAAGGAAATATCCTCAGATGAAATCTGGAAAGAAGCTTTCTGAGAAACAGCTGAGTGTTCTGTTAATTCATCTCACAGAGTTACATCTGTATTTCGTGGATCTCTTTGCTAGCCTCATTTCTGTGGAATCTGAGAACAGATATTTCGGATCCCTTTTGAAGACTATAGGGCCAAAGGAAATATCCTCCGATAACAAAGAGAAAGAAGCTTTCTGAGAAACGTCTTTGTGTTCTGTGAAATCATCTCAGTGAGTTACAGCTTTCCCCTCAAGAAGCCTCTCGCTAAGACAGTTCTTGTGGAATTGGCAAAGTGATATTTGGAAGGCCATAGAGGCTATGGAGAAAAATGAAATATCCTTTGATGAAATCTGGAAAGAAGCTCTCTGAGAAACTGCTGAGTGTTCTATTAATTCATCTCACAGAGTTACATCTGTATTTCGTGGATCACCTTGCTAGCCTTATTTCTGTGGAATCTGAGAACAGATATTTCGGATCCCTTTGAAGAATACAGGGCCAAAGGAAATATCCTCCGATAACAAAGAGAAAGAAGCTTTCTGAGAAACTTCTTTGTGTTCTGTTAAATCATCTCACAGAGTTACAGCTTTCCGCTCAAGAAGCCTTTCGCTAGGACAGTTCTTGTGGAATTGGCAAAGTGATATTTGGAAGCCAATAGAGGGCTATGGTGAAAAAGGAAATATCCTCAGATGAAATCTGGAAAGAAGCTTTCTGAGAAACTGCTGTGTGTTCTGTTAATTCATCTCACAGAGTTTCATCTGTATGTCGTGGATCTCTTTGCTAACCTTATTTCTGTGGAATCTGAGAACAGATATTTCGGATCCCTTTGAAGACTATAGGGCCTAAGGAAATATCCTCCGATAACAAAGAGAAAGAAGCTTTCTGAGAAACTTCTTTGTGTTCAGTGAAATCATCTCACAGAGTTACAGCTTTCCCCTCAAGAAGCCTTTCGCTAAGACAGTTCTTGTGGAATTGGCAAAGTGATATTTGGAAGCCCATAGAGGGCTATGGTGAAAAAGGAAATATCCTCAGATGAAATCTGGAAAGAAGATTTCTGAGAAACTGCTGAGTGATCTGTTATTTCATCTCACAGAGTTACATCTGTATTTCGTGAATCTCTTTGCTAGCCTTATTTCTGTGGAATCTGAGAACAGATATTTCGGATCCCTTTGAAGACTATAGGGCCAAAGGAAATATCCTCCGAAAACAAAGAGAAAGAAGCTTTCTGAGAAACTTCTTTGTGTTCTTTGAAATCATCTCACAGAGTTACAGCTTTCCCCTCAAGAAGCCTTTCGCTAAGACATTTCTTGTGGAATTGGCAAAGTGATATTTGGAAGCCCATTGAGGGCTATGGTGAAAAAGGAAATATCCTCAGATGAAATCTGGAAAGAAGCTTTCTGAGAAACTGCTGAGTGTTCTGTTAATTCGTCTCACAGAGTTACATCTGTGTTTCGTGGATCTCTTTGCTAGCCTTATTTCTGTGGAATCTGAGAACAGATATTTCGGATCCCTTTGGAGACTATAGGGCCAAAGGAAATATCCTAAGATAACAAAGAGAAAGAAGCTTTCTGAGAAACTTCTTTGTGTTCTGTAAAATCATCTCACAGAGTTACAGCTTACCCCTCAAGAAGCCTTTCGCTAAGACAGTTCTTGTGGAATTGGCAAAGTGATATTTGGAAGCCCATAGAGGGCTATGGTGAAAAAGGAAATATCCTCAGATGAAATCTGGAAAGAAGCTTTCTGAGAAACTGCTGCGTGTTCTGTTAATTCATCTCACAGAGTAACATCTGTATGTCGTGGATCTCTTTGCTAACCTTATTTCTGTGGAATCTCAGATCAGATATTTCGGATCCCTTTGAAGAGTATAGGGCCAAAGGAAATATCCTCCGGTAACAAAGAGAAAGAAACTTTCTGAGAAACTTCTTTGTGTTCTGTGAAATCATCTCACAGAGTTACAGCTTTCCCCTCAAGAAGCCTTTCGCTAAGACAGTTCTTGTGGAATTGTCAATGTGATATTTGGAAGCCCATAGAGGGCTATGGTGAAAAAGGAAATATCCTCAGATGAAATCTGGAAAGAAGCTTTCTGAGAAACTACTGAGTGTTCTGTTAATTCATCTCACAGAGTTACATCTGTATTTCGTGGATCTCTTTGCTAGCCTTATTTCTGTGGAATCTTAGAACAGATATTTCGGACCCCTTTGAAGACTATAGGGCCAAAGGAAATATCCTCCGATAACAAAGAGAAAGAAGCTTTCTGAGAAACTTCCTTGTGTTCTGTTAAATCATCTCACAGAGTTACAGCTTTCCCCTCAAGAAGCCTTTCGCTAAGACAGTTCTTGTGGAATTGGCAAAGTGATATTTGCAAGCCCATAGAGGGCTATGGTGAAAAAGGAAATATCCTCAGATGAAATCTGGAAAGAAGATTTCTGAGAAACTGCTGAGTGATCTGTTATTTCATCTCACAGAGTTACATCTGTATTTCGTGGATCTCTTTGCTAGCCTTATTTCTGTGGAATCTGAAAACAGATATTTCGGATCCTTTGAAGACTATAGGGCCAAAGGAAATATCCTCCGAAAACAAAGAGAAAAAAGCTTTCTGAGAAACTTCTTTGTGTTCTTTGAAATCATCTCACAGAGTTACAGCTTTCCCCTCAAGAAGCCTTTCGCTAAGACAGTTCTTGTGGAATTGGCAAAGTGATATTTGGAAGCCCATTGAGGGCTATGGTGAAAAAGGAAATATCCTCAGATGAAATCTGGAAAGAAGCTTTCTGAGAAACTGCTGAGTGTTCTGTTAATTCATCTCACAGAGTAACATCTGTGTTTCGTGGATCTCTTTGCTAGCCTTATTTCTGTGGAATCTGAGAACAGATATTTCGGATCCCTTTGAAGACTATAGGGCCAAAGGAAATATCCTCCGATAACAAAGAGAAAGAAGCTTTCTGAGAAACTTCTTTGTGTTCTTTGAAATCATCTCACAGAGTTACAGCTTTCCCCTCAAGAAGCCTTTCGCTAAGACAGTTCTTGTGGAATTGGCAAAGTGATATTTGGAAGCCCATAGAGGGCAATGGTGAAAAAGGAAATATCCTCAGATGAAATCTGGAAAGAAGCTTTCTGAGAAACTGCTGAGTGTTCTGTTAATTCATCTCACAGAGTTACATCTGTGTTTCGTGGATCTCTTTGCTAGCCTTATTTCTGTGGAATCTGAGAACAGATATTTCGGATCCCTTTGAAGACTATAGGGCCAAAGGAAATATCATCCGATAACAACGAGAAAGAAGCTTTCTGAGAAACTTCTTTGTGTTCTGTGAAATCATCTCACAGAGTTACAGCTTTCCCCTCAAGAAGCCTTTCGCTAAGACAGTTCTTGTGGAATTGGCAAAGTGATATTTGGAAGACCATAGAGGGCAATGGTGAAAAAGGAAATATCCTCAGATGAAATCTGGAAAGAAGCTTTCTGAGAAACTGCTGAGTATTCTGTTAATTCATCTCACAGAGTTACATCTGTATATCGTGGATCTCTTTGCTAGCCTTATTTCTGTGGAATCTGAGAACAGATATTTCGGATCCCTTTGAAGACTATAGGGCGAAAGGAAATATCCTCCGATAACAAAGAGAAAGAAGCTTTCTGAGAAACGTCTTCGTGTTCTGTGAAATCATCTCAGAGTTACAGCTTTCCCCTCAAGAAGCCTCTCGCTAAGACAGTTCTTGTGGAATTGGCAAAGTGATATTTGGAAGCCCATATTGGGCTATGGTGAAAAAGGAAATATCATCAGATGAAATCTGGAAAGAAGCTCTCTGAGAAACTGCTGCGTGTTCTGTTAATTCATCTCACAGAGTTACATCTGTATGTCATGCATCTCTTCACTAGCCTTATTTCTGTGGAATCTCAGAACAGATATTTCGGATCCCTTTGAAGACTATAGGGCCAAAGGAAATATCCTCCGATAACAAAGAGAAAGAAGTTTTCTGAGAAACTGCTGAGTGTTCTGTTAATTCATCTCACAGAGTTACATCTGTATTTCGTGCATCTCTTTGGTAGCCTTATTTCTGTGGAATCTGAAAACAGATATTTCGGATCCCTTTGAAGACTATAGGGCCAAAGGAAATATCCTCCGATAACAACGAGAAAGAAGCTTTCTGAGAAACTTCTTAGTGTTCTTTGAAATCATCTCACAGAGTTACAGCTTTCCCCTCCAGAAGCCTTTCGCTAAGACAGTTCTTGTGGAATTGGCAAAGAGATATATGGAAGCCCATAAAGGGCTATGTTGAAAAAGGAAATATCCTCAGATGAAATCTGGAAAGAAGCTTTCTGAGAAACTGCTGAGTGTTCTGTTAATTCATCTCGCAGAGTTACAACTGTATTTCGTGGATCTCTTTGCTAGCCTTATTTCTGTGGAATCTGAGAACAGATATTTCGGATCCCTTTGAAGACTATACGGCCAAAGGAAATATCCTCCGATAACAAATTGAAAGAAGCTTTCTGAGAAACTTCTTTGTGTTCTGTGAAATCATCTCACAGAGTTACAGCTTTCCCCAAAATAAGCCTTTCCCTAAGACAGTTCTTGTGGAATTGGCAAAGTGATATTTGGAAGCCCATTGAGGGCTATGGTGAAAAAGGAAATATCCTCAGATGAAATCTAGAAAGAAGCTCTCTGAGAAACTGTTGAGTGTTCTGTTAATTCATCGCACAGAGTTACATCTGTATTTCGTGGATCTCTTTGCTAGCCTTATTTCTGTGGAATCTGAGAACAGATATTTCGGATCCCTTTGAAGACTATAGGGCGAAAGGAAATATCCTCCGATAACAAAGAGAAAGAAGCTTTCTGAGAAACGTCTTCGTGTTCTGTGAAATAATCTCAGAGTTACAGCTTTCCCCTCAAGAAGCCTCTCGCTAAGACAGTTCTTGTGGAAGTGGCAAAGTGATATTTGGAAGCCCATATTGGGCTATGGTGAAAAAGGAAATATCATCAGATGAAATCTGGAAAGAAGCTCTCTGAGAAACTGCTGCGTGTTCTGTTAATTCATCTCACAGAGTTACATCTGTATGTCGTGCATCTCTTTGCTAGCCTTATTTCTGTGGAATCTCAGAACAGATATTTCGGATCCCTTTGAAGACTATAGGGCCAAAGGAAATATCCTCCGATAACAAAGAGAAAGAAGTTTTCTGAGAAACCGCTGAGTGTTCGGTTAATTCATCTCACAGAGTTACATCTGTATTTCGTGCATCTCTTTGGTAGCTTTATTTCTGTGGAATCTGAAAACAGATATTTCGGATCCCTTTGAAGACTATAGGGCCAAAGGAAATATCCTCCGAAAACAAAGAGAAAGAAGCTTTCTGAGAAACTTCTTTGTGTTCTTTGAAATCATCTCACAGAGTTACAGCTTTCCCCTCAAGAAGCCTTTCGCTAAGACAGTTCTTGTGGAATTGGCAAAGTGATATTTGGAAGCCCATAGAGGGCTATGGTGAAAAAGGAAATATCCTCAGAAAATCTGGAAAGAAGATTTCTGAGAAACTGCTTCGTGTTCTGTTAATTCATCTCACAGAGTTACATCTGTATGTCGTGGATCTCTTTGCTAACCTTATTTCTGTGGAATCTGAGAACAGATATTTCGGATCCCTTTGAAGACTATAGGGCCAAAGGAAATATCCTCCGATAACAAAGAGAAAGAAGCTTTCTGAGAAACTTCTTTGTGTTCTGAGATATCATCTCACAGAGTTACAGCTTTCCCCTCAAGAAGCCTTTCGCTAAGACAGTTCTTGTGGAATTGGCAAAGTGATATTTGGAAGACCATAGAGGGCAATGGTGAAAAAGGAAATATCCTCAGATGAAATCTGGAAAGAAGCTTTCTGAGAAACTGCTGAGTGTTCTGTTAATTCATCTCACAGAGTTACATCTGTGTTTCGTGGATCTCTTTGCTAGCCTTATTTCTGTGGAATCTGAGAACAGATATTTCGGATCCCTTTGAAGACTATAGGGCCAAAGGAAATATCATCCGATAACAACGAGAAAGAAGCTTTCTGAGAAACTTCTTTGTGTTCTGTGAAATCATCTCACAGAGTTACAGCTTTCCCCTCAAGAAGCCTTTCGCTAAGACAGTTCTTGTGGAATTGGCAAAGTGATATTTGGAAGACCATAGAGGGCAATGGTGAAAAAGGAAATATCCTCAGATGAAATCTGGAAAGAAGCTTTCTGAGAAACTGCTGAGTATTCTGTTAATTCATCTCACAGAGTTACATCTGTATATCGTGGATCTCTTTGCTAGCCTTATTTCTGTGGAATCTGAGAACAGATATTTCGGATCCCTTTGAAGACTATAGGGCGAAAGGAAATATCCTCCGATAACAAAGAGAAAGAAGCTTTCTGAGAAACGTCTTCGTGTTCTGTGAAATCATCTCAGAGTTACAGCTTTCCCCTCAAGAAGCCTCTCGCTAAGACAGTTCTTGTGGAATTGGCAAAGTGATATTTGGAAGCCCATATTGGGCTATGGTGAAAAAGGAAATATCATCAGATGAAATCTGGAAAGAAGCTCTCTGAGAAACTGCTGCGTGTTCTGTTAATTCATCTCACAGAGTTACATCTGTATGTCATGCATCTCTTCACTAGCCTTATTTCTGTGGAATCTCAGAACAGATATTTCGGATCCCTTTGAAGACTATAGGGCCAAAGGAAATATCCTCCGATAACAAAGAGAAAGAAGTTTTCTGAGAAACTGCTGAGTGTTCTGTTAATTCATCTCACAGAGTTACATCTGTATTTCGTGCATCTCTTTGGTAGCCTTATTTCTGTGGAATCTGAAAACAGATATTTCGGATCCCTTTGAAGACTATAGGGCCAAAGGAAATATCCTCCGATAACAACGAGAAAGAAGCTTTCTGAGAAACTTCTTAGTGTTCTTTGAAATCATCTCACAGAGTTACAGCTTTCCCCTCCAGAAGCCTTTCGCTAAGACAGTTCTTGTGGAATTGGCAAAGAGATATATGGAAGCCCATAAAGGGCTATGTTGAAAAAGGAAATATCCTCAGATGAAATCTGGAAAGAAGCTTTCTGAGAAACTGCTGAGTGTTCTGTTAATTCATCTCGCAGAGTTACAACTGTATTTCGTGGATCTCTTTGCTAGCCTTATTTCTGTGGAATCTGAGAACAGATATTTCGGATCCCTTTGAAGACTATACGGCCAAAGGAAATATCCTCCGATAACAAATTGAAAGAAGCTTTCTGAGAAACTTCTTTGTGTTCTGTGAAATCATCTCACAGAGTTACAGCTTTCCCCAAAATAAGCCTTTCCCTAAGACAGTTCTTGTGGAATTGGCAAAGTGATATTTGGAAGCCCATTGAGGGCTATGGTGAAAAAGGAAATATCCTCAGATGAAATCTAGAAAGAAGCTCTCTGAGAAACTGTTGAGTGTTCTGTTAATTCATCGCACAGAGTTACATCTGTATTTCGTGGATCTCTTTGCTAGCCTTATTTCTGTGGAATCTGAGAACAGATATTTCGGATCCCTTTGAAGACTATAGGGCGAAAGGAAATATCCTCCGATAACAAAGAGAAAGAAGCTTTCTGAGAAACGTCTTCGTGTTCTGTGAAATAATCTCAGAGTTACAGCTTTCCCCTCAAGAAGCCTCTCGCTAAGACAGTTCTTGTGGAAGTGGCAAAGTGATATTTGGAAGCCCATATTGGGCTATGGTGAAAAAGGAAATATCATCAGATGAAATCTGGAAAGAAGCTCTCTGAGAAACTGCTGCGTGTTCTGTTAATTCATCTCACAGAGTTACATCTGTATGTCGTGCATCTCTTTGCTAGCCTTATTTCTGTGGAATCTCAGAACAGATATTTCGGATCCCTTTGAAGACTATAGGGCCAAAGGAAATATCCTCCGATAACAAAGAGAAAGAAGTTTTCTGAGAAACCGCTGAGTGTTCGGTTAATTCATCTCACAGAGTTACATCTGTATTTCGTGCATCTCTTTGGTAGCTTTATTTCTGTGGAATCTGAAAACAGATATTTCGGATCCCTTTGAAGACTATAGGGCCAAAGGAAATATCCTCCGAAAACAAAGAGAAAGAAGCTTTCTGAGAAACTTCTTTGTGTTCTTTGAAATCATCTCACAGAGTTACAGCTTTCCCCTCAAGAAGCCTTTCGCTAAGACAGTTCTTGTGGAATTGGCAAAGTGATATTTGGAAGCCCATAGAGGGCTATGGTGAAAAAGGAAATATCCTCAGAAAATCTGGAAAGAAGATTTCTGAGAAACTGCTTCGTGTTCTGTTAATTCATCTCACAGAGTTACATCTGTATGTCGTGGATCTCTTTGCTAACCTTATTTCTGTGGAATCTGAGAACAGATATTTCGGATCCCTTTGAAGACTATAGGGCCAAAGGAAATATCCTCCGATAACAAAGAGAAAGAAGCTTTCTGAGAAACTTCTTTGTGTTCTGCTAAATCATCTCACAGAGTTACATCTTTCCCCTAAATAAGACTTTCGCTAAGACAGTTCTTGTGGAATTGGCAAAGTGATATTTGGAAGCCCATAGAGGGCTATGGTGAAAAAGGAAATATCCTCACATGAAATCTGGAAAGAAGCTCTCTGAGAAACTGCTGAGTGTTCTGTTAATTCATCTCACAGAGTTACATCTGTATTTCGTGGATCTCTTTGCTAGCCTTATTTCTGTGGAATCTTAGAACAGATATTTCGGACCCCTTTGAAGACTATAGGGCCAAAGGAAATATCCTCCGATAACAAAGAGAAAGAAGCTTTCTGAGAAACTTCCTTGTGTTCTGTTAAATCATCTCACAGAGTTACAGCTTTCCCCTCAAGAAGCCTTTCGCTAAGACAGTTCTTGTGGAATTGGCAAAGTGATATTTGGAAGCCCATAGAGGGCTATGGTGGAAAAGGAAATATCCTCAGATGAAATGCATAAAGAAGCTTTCCGAGAAACTGCTGCGTGTTCTGTTAATTCATCTCACAGAGTTACATCTGTATGTCGTGGATCTCTTTGCTAGCCTTATTTCTGTGGAATCTGACAACAGATATTTCGGATCCCTTTGAAGACTATAGGGCCAAAGGAAATATCCTCCGAAAACAAAGAGAAAGAAGCTTTCTGAGAAACTTCTTTGTGTTCTGTGAAATCATCTCACAGAGTTACAGCTTTCCCCTCAAGAAGCCTTTCGCTAAGACAGTTCTTGTGGAATTGGCAAAGTGATATTTGGAAGCCCATAGAGGGCTATGGTGAAAAAGGAAATATCCTCAGATGAAATCTGGAAAGAAGCTTTCTGAGAAATTGCTGAGTGTTCTGTTAATTCATCTAACAGGGTTACATCTGTATTTCGTGGATCTCTTTGCTAGCCTTATTTCTGTGGAATCTGAGAACAGATATTTCGGATCCCTTTGAAGACTATAGGGCCAAAGGAAATATCCTCCGATAAAAAAGAGAAAGAAGCTTTCTGAGAAACTTCTTTGTGTTCTGTTAAATGATCTCACAGAGTTACAGCTTTTCCCCTCAAGAAGCCTTTAGCTAAGACAGTTCTTGTGGAATTGGCAAAGTGATATTTGGAAGCCCATAGAGGGCTACGTTGAAAAAGGAAATAACCTCAGATGAAATCTGGCAAGAAGCTTTCTGAGAAACTGCTGAGTGTTCTGTTAATTCATATCACAGAGTTACATCTGTATTTCGCGGATCTCTTTGCTAGCCTTATTTCTGTGGAATCTGAGAACAGATGTTTCGGATCCCTTTGAAGACTATAGGGCCAAAGGAAATATTCTCCGATAACAAAGAGAAAGAAGCTTTCTGAGAAACTTCTTTGTGTTCTGTTAAATCATCTCACAGAGTTACAGCTTTCCCCTCAAGAAGCCTTTCGCTAAGACAGTTCTTGTGGAATTGGCAAAGTGATATTTCGAAGCCCATAGAGGGCTATGGTGAAAAAGGAAATATCCTCAGATGAAATCTGGAAAGAAGCTTTCTGAGAAACTGCTGAGTGTTCTGTTAATTCATCTCACAGAGTTACATCTGTATTTCGTGGATCTCTTTGCTAGCCTTATTTCTGAGGAATCTGAAAACAGATATTTCGGATCCCTTTGAAGACTATAGGGCCAAAGGAAATATCCTCCGATAACAAAGAGAAAGAAGCTTTCTGAGAAACTTCTTTGTGTTCTGTGAAATCATCTCACAGAGTTACAGCTTTCCCCTCAAGAAGCCTTTCGCTAAGACTGTTCTTGTGGAATTGGCAAAGTGATATTTGGAAGCCCATAGAGGGCTATGGTGAAAAAGGAAATATCCTCAGATGAAATCTGGAAAGAAGCTTTCTGAGAAACTGCTGAGTGTTCTGTTAATTCATCTCACAGAGTTACATCTGTATTTCGTGGATCTCTTTGCTAGCCTTATTTCTGTGGAATCTGAGAACAGATATTTCGGATCCCTTTGAAGACTATAGGGCCAAAGGAAATATCCTCCGATAACAAAGAGAAAGAAGCTTTCTGAGAAACTTCTTTTTGTTTTGTGAAATCATCTCACAGAGTTACAGCTTTCCCCTCAAGCGACTTTCGCTAAGACAGTTCTTGTGGAATTGGCAAAGTGATATTTGGAAGCCCATAGAGGGCTATGGTGAAAAAGGAAATATCCACAGATGAAATCTGGAAAGAAGCTTTCTGAGAAACTGCTGAGTGTTCTGTTAATTCATCTCACAGAGTTACATCTGTATTTCGTGTATCTCTTTGCTAGCCTTATTTCTGTGGAATCTGAGAACAGATATTTCGGATCCCTTTGAAGACTATAGGGCCAAAGGAAATATCCTCCGATAACAAACAGAAAGAAGCTTTCTGAGAAACTTCTTTGTGTTCTGTGAAATCATCTCACAGAGTTACAGCTTGCCCCTCAAGAAGCCTTTCGCTAAGACAGTTCTTTTGGAATTGGCAAAGTGATATTTGGAAGCCCATAGAGGGCTTTGGTGAAAAAGGAAATATCCTCAGATGAAATCTGGAAAGAAGCTTTCTGAGAAACTGCTGAGTGTTCTGTTAATTCATCTCACAGAGTTACATCTGTATTTCGCGGATCTCTTTGCTAGCCTTATTTCTGTGGAATCTGAGAACAGATAATTCGGATCCCTTTGAAGACTATAGGGCCAAAGGAAATATCCTCCGATAACAAAGAGAAAGAAGCATTCTGAGAAACTTCTTTGTGTTCTGTGAAATCATCTCACTGAGTTACAGCTTTTCCCTCAAGAAGGCTTTCGCTAAGACAGTTCTGGTGGAATAGGCAAAGTGATATTTGGAAGCCCTTAGAGGGCTACGGTGAAAAAGGAAATATCCTCAGATGAAATCTGGAAAGAAGATTTCTGAGAAACTGCTGAGTATTCTGTTAATTCATCTCAGAGAGTTACATCTGTATTTCGTGGATCTCTTTGGTAGCCTTATTTCTGTGGAATCTGAGAACAGATATTTCGGATCCCTTTGAAGACTACAGGGCCAAAGGAAATATCCTCCGATAACAAAGAGAAAGAAGCTTTCTAAGAAACTTCTTTGTGTTCTGTGAAATCATTTCACTGTGTTACAGCTTTCCTCTCAAGAAGCCTTTCGCTAAGACAATCTTGTGGAATTGGCAAAGTGATATTTGGAGGCCCATAGAGGGCTATGGTGAAAAAGGAAATATCCTCAGATGAAATCTGGAAAGAAGCTTTCTGAGAAACAGCTGAGTGTTCTGTTAATTCATCTCACAGAGTTACATCTGTATTTCGTGGATCTCTTTGCTAGCCTCATTTCTGTGGAATCTGAGAACAGATATTTCGGATCCCTTTTGAAGACTATAGGGCCAAAGGAAATATCCTCCGATAACAAAGAGAAAGAAGCTTTCTGAGAAACGTCTTTGTGTTCTGTGAAATCATCTCACTGAGTTACAGCTTTCCCCTCAAGAAGCCTCTCGCTAAGACAGTTCTTGTGGAATTGGCAAAGTGATATTTGGAAGGCCATAGAGGCTATGGTGAAAAATGAAATATCCTCTGATGAAATCTGGAAAGAAGCTCTCTGAGAAACTGCTGAGTGTTCTATTAATTCATCTCACAGAGTTACATCTGTATTTCGTGGATCACCTTGCTAGCCTTATTTCTGTGGAATCTGAGAACAGATATTTCGGATCCCTTTGAAGAATACAGGGCCAAAGGAAATATCCTCCGATAACAAAGAGAAAGAAGCTTTCTGAGAAACTTCTTTGTGTTCTGTTAAATCATCTCACAGAGTTACAGCTTTCCGCTCAAGAAGCCTTTCGCTAGGACAGTTCTTGTGGAATTGGCAAAGTGATATTTGGAAGCCAATAGAGGGCTATGGTGAAAAAGGAAATATCCTCAGATGAAATCTGGAAAGAAGCTTTCTGAGAAACTGCTGCGTGTTCTGTTAATTCATCTCACAGAGTAACATCTGTATGTCGTGGATCTCTTTGCTAACCTTATTTCTGTGGAATCTCAGAACAGATATTTCGGATCCCTTTGAAGAGTATAGGGCCAAAGGAAATATCCTCCGGTAACAAAGAGAAAGAAACTTTCTGAGAAACTTCTTTGTTTTCTGTGAAATCATCTCACAGAGTTACAGCTTTCCCCTCAAGAAGCCTTTCGCTAAGACAGTTCTTGTGGAATTGTCAATGTGATATTTGGAAGCCCATCGAGGGCTATGGTGAAAAAGGAAATATCCTCAGATGAAATCTGGAAAGAAGCTTTCTGAGAAACTGCTGAGTGTTCTGTTAATTCATCTCACAGAGTTACATCTGTATTTCGTGGATCTCTTTGCTAGCCTTATTTCTGTGGAATCTTAGAACAGATATTTCGGACCCCTTTGAAGACTATAGGGCCAAAGGAAATATCCTCCGATAACAAAGAGAAAGAAGCTTTCTGAGAAACTTCCTTGTGTTCTGTTAAATCATCTCACAGAGTTACAGCTTTCCCCTCAAGAAGCCTTTCGCTAAGACAGTTCTTGTGGAATTGGCAAAGTGATATTTGCAAGCCCATAGAGGGCTATGGTGAAAAAGGAAATATCCTCAGATGAAATCTGGAAAGAAGATTTCTGAGAAACTGCTGAGTGATCTGTTATTTCATCTCACAGAGTTACATCTGTATTTCGTGGATCTCTTTGCTAGCCTTATTTCTGTGGAATCTGAAAACAGATATTTCGGATCCTTTGAAGACTATAGGGCCAAAGGAAATATCCTCCGAAAACAAAGAGAAAAAAGCTTTCTGAGAAACTTCTTTGTGTTCTTTGAAATCATCTCACAGAGTTACAGCTTTCCCCTCAAGAAGCCTTTCGCTAAGACAGTTCTTGTGGAATTGGCAAAGTGATATTTGGAAGCCCATTGAGGGCTATGGTGAAAAAGGAAATATCCTCAGATGAAATCTGGAAAGAAGCTTTCTGAGAAACTGCTGAGTGTTCTGTTAATTCATCTCACAGAGTAACATCTGTGTTTCGTGGATCTCTTTGCTAGCCTTATTTCTGTGGAATCTGAGAACAGATATTTCGGATCCCTTTGAAGACTATAGGGCCAAAGGAAATATCCTCCGATAACAAAGAGAAAGAAGCTTTCTGAGAAACTTCTTTGTGTTCTGTGAAATCATCTCACAGCGTTACAGCTTTGCCCTCAAGAAGCCTTTCGCTAAGACAGTTCTTGTGGAATTGGCAAAGTGATATTTGGAAGCCCATAGAGGGCAATGGTGAAAAAGGAAATATCCTCAGATGAAATCTGGAAAGAAGCTTTCTGAGAAACTGCTGAGTGTTCTGTTAATTCATCTCACAGAGTTACATCTGTATTTCGTGGATCTCTTTGCTAGCCTTATTTCTGTGGAATCTGAGAACAGATATTTCGGATCCCTTTGAAGACTATAGGGCCAAAGGAAATATCCTCCGATAACAACGAGAAAGAAGCTTTCTGAGAAACTTCTTTGTGTTCTGTGAAATCATCTCACAGAGTTACAGCTTTCCCCTCAAGAAGCCTTTCGCTAAGACAGTTCTTGTGGAATTGGCAAAGTGATATTTGGAAGACCATAGAGGGCAATGGTGAAAAAGGAAATATCCTCAGATGAAATCTGGAAAGAAGCTTTCTGAGAAACTGCTGAGTGTTCTGTTAATTCATCTCACAGAGTTACATCTGTATATCGTGGATCTCTTTGCTAGCCTTATTTCTGTGGAATCTGAGAACAGATATTTCGGATCCCTTTGAAGACTATAGGGCGAAAGGAAATATCCTCCGATAACAAAGAGAAAGAAGCTTTCTGAGAAACGTCTTCGTGTTCTGTGAAATAATCTCAGAGTTACAGCTTTCCCCTCAAGAAGCCTCTCGCTAAGACAGTTCTTGTGGAATTGGCAAAGTGATATTTGGAAGCCCATATTGGGCTATGGTGAAAAAGGAAATATCATCAGATGAAATCTGGAAAGAAGCTCTCTGAGAAACTGCTGCGTGTTCTGTTAATTCATCTCACAGAGTTACATCTGTATGTCGTGCATCTCTTTGCTAGCCTTATTTCTGTGGAATCTCAGAACAGATATTTCGGATCCCTTTGAAGACTATAGGGCCAAAGGAAATATCCTCCGATAACAAAGAGAAAGAAGTTTTCTGAGAAACTGCTGAGTGTTCTGTTAATTCATCTCACAGAGTTACATCTGTATTTCGTGCATCTCTTTGGTAGCCTTATTTCTGTGGAATCTGAAAACAGATATTTCGGATCCCTTTGAAGACTATAGGGCCAAAGGAAATATCCTCCGATAACAACGAGAAAGAAGCTTTCTGAGAAACTTCTTAGTGTTCTTTGAAATCATCTCACAGAGTTACAGCTTTCCCCTCCAGAAGCCTTTCGCTAAGACAGTTCTTGTGGAATTGGCAAAGAGATATATGGAAGCCCATAAAGGGCTATGTTGAAAAAGGAAATATCCTCAGATGAAATCTGGAAAGAAGCTTTCTGAGAAACTGCTGAGTGTTCTGTTAATTCATCTCGCAGAGTTACAACTGTATTTCGTGGATCTCTTTGCTAGCCTTATTTCTGTGGAATCTGAGAACAGATATTTCGGATCCCTTTGAAGACTATAGGGCCAAAGGAAATATCCTCCGATAACAAATTGAAAGAAGCTTTCTGAGAAACTTCTTTGTGTTCTGTGAAATCATCTCACAGAGTTACAGCTTTCCCCAAAATAAGCCTTTCCCTAAGACAGTTCTTGTGGAATTGGCAAAGTGATATTTGGAAGCCCATTGAGGGCTATGGTGAAAAAGGAAATATTCTCAGATGAAATCTAGAAAGAAGCTCTCTGAGAAACTGTTGAGTGTTCTGTTAATTCATCGCACAGAGTTACATCTGTATTTCGTGGATCTCTTTGCTAGCCTTATTTCTGTGGAATCTGAGAACAGATATTTCGGATCCCTTTGAAGACTATAGGGCGAAAGGAAATATCCTCCGATAACAAAGAGAAAGAAGCTTTCTGAGAAACGTCTTCGTGTTCTGTGAAATAATCTCAGAGTTACAGCTTTCCCCTCAAGAAGCCTCTCGCTAAGACAGTTCTTGTGGAATTGGCAAAGTGATATTTGGAAGCCCATATTGGGCTATGGTGAAAAAGGAAATATCATCAGATGAAATCTGGAAAGAAGCTCTCTGAGAAACTGCTGCGTGTTCTGTTAATTCATCTCACAGAGTTACATCTGTATGTCGTGCATCTCTTTGCTAGCCTTATTTCTGTGGAATCTCAGAACAGATATTTCGGATCCCTTTGAAGACTATAGGGCCAAAGGAAATATCCTCCGATAACAAAGAGAAAGAAGTTTTCTGAGAAACTGCTGAGTGTTCTGTTAATTCATCTCACAGAGTTACATCTGTATTTCGTGCATCTCTTTGGTAGCCTTATTTCTGTGGAATCTGAAAACAGATATTTCGGATCCCTTTGAAGACTATAGGGCCAAAGGAAATATCCTCCGATAACAAATTGAAAGAAGCTTTCTGAGAAACTTCTTTGTGTTCTGTGAAATCATCTCAAAGAGTTACAGCTTTCCCCAAAATAAGCCTTTCCCTAAGACAGTTCTTGTGGAATAGGCAAAGTGATATTTGGAAGCCCATTGAGGGCTATGGAGAAAAAGGAAATATCCTCAGATATAATCTAGAAAGAAGCTCTCTGAGAAACTGTTGAGTGTTCTGTTAATTCATCGCACAGAGTTACATCTGTATTTCGTGGATCTCTTTGCTAGCCTTATTTCTGTGGAATCTGAGAACAGATATTTCGGATCCCTTTGAAGACTATAGGGCCAAAGGAAATATCCTCCGATAACAAAGAGAAAGAAGCTTTCTGAGAAACTTCTTTGTGTTCTGTGAAATCATCTCACTGAGTTACAGCTTTTCCCTCAAGAAGGCTTTCGCTAAGACAGTTCTTGTGGAATAGGCAAAGTGATATTTGGAAGCCCATAGAGGGCTACCGTGAAAAAGGAAATATCCTCAGATGAAATCTGGAAAGAAGCTTTCTGAGAAACTGCTGAGTATTCTGTTAATTCATCTCAGAGAGTTACATCTGTATTTCGTGGATCTCTTTGGTAGCCTTATTTCTGTGGAATCTGAGAACAGATATTTCGGATCCCTTTGAAGACTATAGGGCCAAAGGAAATATCCTCCGATAACAAAGAGAAAGAAGCTTTCTAAGAAACTTCTTTGTGTTCTGTGAAATCATTTCACTGTGTTACAGCTTTCCTCTCAATAAGCCTTTCGCTAAGACAATCTTGTGGAATTGGCAAAGTGATATTTGGAGGCCCATAGAGGGCTATGGTGAAAAAGGAAATATCCTCAGATGAAATCTGGAAACAAGCTTTCTGAGAAACTGCTGAGTGTTCTGTTAATTCATCTCACAGAGTTACATCTGTATTTCGTGGATCTCTTTGCTAGCCTTATTTCTGTGGAATCTGAGAACAGATATTTCGGATCCCTTTTGAAGACTATAGGGCCAAAGGAAATATCCTCCGATAACAAAGAGAAAGAAGCTTTCTGAGAAACGTCTTTGTGTTCTGTGAAATCATCTCACTGAGTTACAGCTTTCCCCTCAAGAAGCCTCTCGCTAAGACAGTTCTTGTGGAATTGGCAAAGTGATATTTGGAAGCCCTTTGAGGGCTATGGTGAAAAAGGAAATATCCTCAGATGAAATCTGGAAAGAAGCTTTCTGAGAAACTGCTGAGTGTTCTGTTAATTCATCTCACAGAGTTACATCTGTGTTTCGTGGATCTCTTTGCTAGCCTTATTTCTGTGAAATCTGAGAACAGATATTTCGGATCCCTTTGAAGACTATAGGGCCAAAGGAAATATCCTCCGATAACAAAGAGAAAGAAGCTTTCTGAGAAACTTCTTTGTGTTCTGATAAATCATCTCACAGAGTTACAGCTTTCCCCTCAAGAAGCCTTTCGCTAAGACAGTTCTTGTGGAATTGGCAAAGTGATATTTGGAAGCCCATAGAGGGCTATGGTGACAAAGGAAATATCCTCAGATGAAATCTGGAAAGAAGCTTTCTGAGAAACTGCTGCGTGTTCTGTTAATTCATCTCACAGAGTTACATCTGTATGTCGTGGATCTCTTTGCTAACCTTATTTCTGTGGAATCTGAGAACAGATATTTCGGATCCCTTTGAAGACTATAGGGCCAAAGGAAATATCCTCCGATAACAAAGAGAAAGAAGCTTTCTGCGAAACTTCTTTGTGTTCTGTGAAATCATCTCACAGAGTTACAGCTTTCCCCTCAAGAAGCCTTTCGCTAAGACAGTTCTTGTGGAATTGGCAATGTGATATTTGGAAGCCCATAGAGGGCTATGGTGAAAAAGGAAATATCCTCAGATGAAATCTGGAAAGAAGCTTTCTGAGAAACTGCTGAGTGTTCTGTTAATTCATCTCACAGAGTTACATCTGTATTTCGTGGATCTCTTTGCTAGCCTTATTTCTGTGGAATCTGACAACAGATATTTCGGATCCCTTTGAAGACTATAGGGCCAAAGGAAATATCCTCCGAAAACAAAGAGAAAGAAGCTTTCTGAGAAACTTCTTTGTATTCTGTGATATCATTTCACAGAGTTACAGCTTTCCCCTCAAGACGCCTTTCGCTAAGACAGTTCTTGTGGAATTGGCAAAGTGATATTTGGAAGCCCATAGAGGGCTACGGTGAAAAAGGAAATATTCTCAGATGAAATCTGGAAAGAAGCTTTCTGAGAAACTGCTGAGTGTTCTGTTAATTCATCTCACAGAGTTACATCTGTATTTCGTGGATCTCTTTGCTAGCCTTATTTCTGTGGAATCTGAGAACAGATATTTCGGATCCCTTTGAAGACTATAGGGCCAAAGATAATATCCTCCGATAAAAGAGAAAGAAGCGTTCTGAGAAACTTCTTTGTGTTCTTTGAAATCATCTCACAGAGTTACAGCTTTACTCTCAAGAAGCCTTTCGCTAAGACAATCTTGTGGAATTGGCAAAGTGATATTTGGAGGCCCATAGAGGGCTATGGTGAAAAAGGAAATATCCTCAGATGAAATCTGGAAAGAAGCTTTCTGAGAAACTGCTGAGTGTTCTGTTAATTCATCTCACAGAGTTACATATGTATTTCGCGGATCTCTTTGCTAGCCTTATTTCTGTGGAATCTGAGAACAGATATTTCGGATCCCTTTTGAAGACTATAGGGCCAAAGGAAATATCCTCCGATAACAAAGAGAAAGAAGCTTTCTGAGAAACGTCTTTGTGTTCTGTGAAATCATCTCACTGAGTTACAGCTTTCCCCTCAAGAAGCCTCTCGCTAAGACAGTTCTTGTGGAATTGGCAAAGTGATATTTGGAAGCCCATAGAGGCTATGGTGAAAAATGAAATATCCTCTGATGAAATCTGGAAAGAAGCTCTCTGAGAAACTGCTGAGTGTTCTGTTAATTCATCTCACAGAGTTACATCTGTATTTCATGGATCTCTTTGCTAGCCTTATTTCTGTGGAATCTGAGAACAGATATTTCGGATCCCTTTGAAGAATATAGGGCCAAAGGAAATATCCTCCGATAACAAAGAGAAAGAAGCTTTCTGAGAAACTCCTTTGTGTTCTGTGAAATCATCTCACAGAGTTACAGCTTTCCCCTCAAGAAGCCTTTCCCTAAGACAGTTCTTGTGGAATTGGCAAAGTCATATTTGGAAGCCCATAGAGGGCTATGGTGAAAAAGGAAATATCCTCAGATGAAATCTGGAAAGAAGCTTTCTGAGAAACTGCTGCATGTTCTGCTAATTCATCTCACAGAGTTACATCTGTGTGTCGTGGATCCCTTTGCTAACCTTATTTCTGTGGAATCTGAGAAAAGATATTTCGGATCCCTTTGAAGACTATAGGGCCAAAGGAAATATCCTCCAATAACAAAGAGAAAGAAGCTTTCTGAGAAACTTCTTTGTGTTCTGTGAAATCATCTCACAGAGTTACAGCTTTGCCTTCAAGGAGCCTTTCGCTAAGACAGTTCTTGTGGAATTGGCAATGTGATATTTGGAAGCCCATAGAGGGCTATGGTGAAAAAGGAAATATCCTCAGATGAAATCTGGAAATAAGCTTTCTGAGAAACTGCTGAGTGTTCTGTTAATTCATCTCACAGAGTTACATCTGTATTTCGTGGCTCTCTTTGCTAGCCTTATTTCTGTGGAATCTGAGAACAGATATTTCGGATCCCCTTGAAGACTATAGGGCCAAAGGAAATATCCTCCGATAACAAAGAGAAAGAAGCTTTCTGAGAAACTTCCTTGTGTTCTGTTAAATCATCTCACAGAGTTACAGCTTTCCGCTCAAGAATCCTTTCGCTAAGACAGTTCTTTTGGAATTGGAAAAGTGATATTTGGAAGCCCATAGAGGGCTATGGTGAAAAAGGAAATATCCTCAGATGAAATCTATAAAGACGCTTTCTGAGAAACTGCTGCGTGTTCTGTTAATTCATCTCACAGAGTTACATCTGTATGTCGTGGATCTCTTTGCTAACCTTATTTCTGTGGAATCTGAGAACAGATATTTCGGATCCCTTTGAAGACTATAGGGCCAAAGGAAATATCCTCCGATAACAAAGAGAAAGAAGCTTTCTGAGAAACTTCTTTGTGTTCTGTGAAATCATCTCACAGAGTTACAGCTTTCCCCTCAAGAAGCCTTTCGCTAAGACAGTTCTTGTGGAATTGGCAATGTGATATTTGGAAGCCCATAGAGGGCTATGGTGAAAAAGGAAATATCCTCAGATGAAATCTGGAAAGAAGATTTCTGGGAAACTGCTGAGTGATCTGTTAATTCATCTCACAGAGTTACATCTGTATTTCGTGGATCTCTTTGCTAGCCTTATTTCTGTGGAATCTGACAACAGATATTTCGGATCCCTTTGAAGACTATAGGGCCAAAGGAAATATCCTCTGATAACAAAGAGAAAGAAGCTTTCTGAGAAACGCCTTTGTGTTCTGTGAAATCATCTCACAGAGTTACAGCTTTCCCCTCAAGAAGCCTCTCGCTAAGACAGTTCTTGTGGAATTGGCCAAGTGATATTTGGAAGCCCATAGAGGGCTATGGTGAAAAAGGAAATAACCTCAGATGAAATCTGGAAAGAAGCTTTCTGAGAAACTGCTGAGTGTTCCGTTAATTCATCTCACAGAGTTACATCTGTATTTCGCGGATCTCTTTGCTAGCCTTATTTCTGTGGAATCTGAGAACAGATATTTCGGATCCCTTTGAAGACTATTGGGCCAAAGGAAATATTCTCCGATAACAATGAGAAAGAAGCTTTCTGAGAAACTTCTTTGTGTTCTGTGAAATCATCTCACAGAGTTACAGCTTTCCCCTCGAGAAGCCTTTCGCTAAGACAGTTCTTGTGGAATTGGCAAAGTGATATTTCGAAGCCCATAGAGGGCTATGGTGAAAAAGGAAATATCCTCAGATGAAATCTGGAAAGAAGCTTTCTGAGAAACTGCTGAGTGTTCTGTTAATTCATCTCACAGAGTTACATCTGTATTTCGTGGATCTCTTTGCTAGCCTTATTTCTGTGGAATCTGAAAACAGATATTTCGGATCCCTTTGAAGACTATAGGGCCAAAGGAAATATTCTACGATAACAAAGAGAAAGAAGCTTTCTGAGAAACTCCTTTGTGTTCTGTGAAATCATCTCACAGAGTTACAGCTTTCCCCTCAAGAAGTCTTTCGCTAAGACTGTTCTTGTGGAATTGGCAAAGTGATATTTGGAAGCCCATAGACGGCTACGGTGAAAAAGGAAATATCCTCAGATGAAATCTGGAAAGAAGCTTTCTGAGAAACTACTGAGTGTTCTGTTAATTCATCTCACAGAGTTACATCTGTATTTCGTGGATCTCTTTGCTAGCCTTATTTCTGTGGAATCTGAGAACAGATATTTCGGATCCCTTTTGAAGACTATAGGGCCAAAGGAAATATCCTCCGATAACAAAGAGAAAGAAGCTTTCTGAGAAACGTCTTTGTGTTCTGTGAAATCATCTCACTGAGTTACAGCTTTTCCCTCAAGAAGGCTTTCGCTAAGACAGTTCTGGTGGAATAGGCAAAGTGATATTTGGAAGCCCATAGAGGGCTACGGTGAAAAAGGAAATATCCTCAGATGAAATCTGGAAAGAAGCTGTCTGAGAAACTGCTGAGTATTCTGTTAATTCATCTCAGAGAGTTACATCTGTATTTCGTGGATCTCTTTGGTAGCCTTATTTCTGTGGAATCTGAGAACAGATATTTCGGATCCCTTTGAAGACTATAGGGCCAAAGGAAATATCCTCCGACAACAAAGAGAAAGAAGCTTTCTTAGAAACTTCTTTGTGTTCTGTGAAGTCATTTCACTGTGTTACAGCTTTCCTCTCAAGAAGCCTTTCGCTAAGACAATCTTGTGGAATTGGCAAAGTGATATTTGGAGGCCCATAGAGGGCTATGGTGAAAAAGGAAATATCCTCAGATGAAATCTGGAAAGAAGCTTTCTGAGAAACTGCTGAGTGTTCTGTTAATTCATCTCACAGAGTTACATCTGTATTTCGTGGATCTCTTTGCTAGCCTTATTTCTGTGGAATCTGAGAACAGATATTTCGGATCCCTTTTGAAGATTATAGGGCCAAAGGAAATATCCTCCGATAACAAAGAGAAAGAAGCTTTCTGAGAAACGTCTTTGTGTTCTGTGAAATCACCTCACTGAATTACAGCTTTCCCCTAAAGAAGCCTCTCGCTAAGACAGTTCTTGTGGAATTGGCAAAGTGATATTTGGAAGCCCATAGAGGCTATGGTGAAAAATGAAATATCCTCTGATGAAATCTGGAAAGAAGCTCTCTGAGAAACTGCTGAGTGTTCTGTTAATTCATCTCACAGAGTTACATCTGTATTTCGTGGATCTCTTTGCTAGCCTTATTTCTGTGGAATCTGAAAACAGATATTTCGGATCCCTTTGAAGACTATAGGGCCAAAGGAAATATCCTCCGATAACAAAGAGAAAGAAGTTTTCTGAGAAACTGCTGAGTGTTCTGTTAATTCATCTAACAGAATTACATCTGTATTTCCTGCATCTCTTTGTTAGCCTTATTTCTGTGGAATCTGAAAACAGATATTTCGGATCCCTTTGAAGACTATAGGGCCAAAGGAAATATCCTCCGATAACAACGAGAAAGAAGCTTTCTGAGAAACTTCTTTGTGTTCTTTGAAATCATCTCACAGAGTTACAGCTTTCCCCTCAAGAAGCCTTTCGCTAAGACAGTTCTTGTGGAATTGGCAAAGTGATATTTGGAAGCCCATAGAGGGCAATGGTGAAAAAGGAAATATCCTCAGATGAAATCTGGACAGAAGCTTTCTGAGAATCTGCTGAGTGTTCTGTTAATTCATCTCACAGAGTTACATCTGTATTTCGTGGATCTCTTTGCTATCCTTATTTCTGTGGAATCTGAGAACAGATATTTCGGATCCTTTTGAAGACTATAGGGGCAAAGGAAATATCCTCCGATAACAAAGAGAAAGAAGCTTTCTGAGAAACTTCTTTGTGTTCTGTGAAATCATCTCACAGCCTTACAGCTTTGCCCTCAAGAAGCCTTTCGCTAAGACAGTTCTTGTGGAATTGGCAAAGAGATATTTGGAAGCCCATAGAGGGCTAAGGTGAAAAAGGAAATATCCTCAGATGAAATCTGGAAAGAAGCTTTCTGAGAAACTGCTGAGTGTTCTGTTAATTCATCTCACAGAGTTACATCTGTATTTCGTGGATCTCTTTGCTAGCCTTATTTCTGTGGAATCTGAGAACAGATATTTCGGATCCCTTTGAAGACTATAGGGCCAAAGGAAATAGCCTCCTATAACAAAGAGAAAGAAGCTTTCTGAGAAACTTCTTTGTGTTTTGTGAAATCATCTCACAGAGTTACAGCTTTCCCCAAAATAAGCCTTTCCCTAAGACAGTTCTTGTGGAATTGGCAAAGTGATATTTGGAAGCCCATTGAGGGCTATGGTGAAAAAGGAAATAACCTCAGATGAAATCTGGAAAGAAGCTTTCTGAGAAACTGCTGAGTGTTCCGTTAATTCATCTCACAGAGTTACATCTGTATTTCGCGGATCTCTTTGCTAGCCTTATTTCTGTGGAATCTGAGAACAGATATTTCGGATCCCTTTGAAGACTATAGGGCCAAAGGAAATATTCTCCGATAACAAAGAGAAATAAGCTTTCTGAGAAACTTCTTTGTGTTCTGTGAAATCATCTCACAGAGTTACAGCTTTCCCCTCAAGAAGCCTTTCGCTAAGACAGTTCTTGTGGAATTGGCAAAGTGATGTTTCGAAGCCCATAGAGGGCTATGGTGAAAAAGGAAATATCCTCAGATGAAATCTGGAAAGAAGCTTTCTGAGAAACTGCTGAGTGTTCTGTTAATTCATCTCACAGAGTTACATCTGTATTTCGTGGATCTCTTTGCTAGCCTTATTTCTGTGGAATCTGAAAACAGATATTTCGGATCCCTTTGAAGACTATAGGGCCAAAGGAAATATTCTACGATAACAAAGAGAAAGAAGCTTTCTGAGAAACTCCTTTGTGTTCTGTGAAATCATCTCACAGAGTTACAGCTTTCCCCTCAAGAAGCCTTTCGCTAAGACTGTTCTTGTGGAATTGGCAAAGTGATATTTGGAAGCCCATAGAGGGCTACGGTGAAAAAGGAAATATCCTCAGATGAAATCTGGAAAGAAGCTTTCTGAGAAACTACTGAGTGTTCTGTTAATTCATCTCACAGAGTTACATCTGTATTTCGCGGATCTCTTTGCTAGCCTTATTTCTGTGGAATCTGAGAACAGATATTTCGGATCCCTTTTGAAGACTATAGGGCCAAAGGAAATATCCTCCGATAACAAAGAGAAAGAAGCTTTCTGAGAAACGTCTTTGTGTTCTGTGAAATCATCTCACTGAGTTACAGCTTTTCCCTCAAGAAGGCTTTCGCTAAGACAGTTCTGGTGGAATAGGCAAAGTCATATTTGGAAGCCCATAGAGGGCTACGGTGAAAAAGGAAATATCCTCAGATGAAATCTGGAAAGAAGCTGTCTGAGAAACTGCTGAGTATTCGGTTAATTCATCTCAGAGAGTTACATCTGTATTTCATGGATCTCTTTGGTAGCCTTATTTCTGTGGAATCTGAGAACAGATATTTCGGATCCCTTTGAAGACTATAGGGCCAAAGGAAATATCCTCCGATAACAAAGAGAAAGAAGCTTTCTTAGAAACTTCTTTGTGTTCTGTGAAGTCATTTCACTGTGTTACAGCTTTCCTCTCAATAAGCCTTTCGCTAAGACAATCTTGTGGAATTGGCAAAGTGATATTTGGAGGCCCATAGAGGGCTATGGTGAAAAAGGAAATATCCTCAGATGAAATCTGGAAAGAAGCTTTCTGAGAAACTGCTGAGTGTTCTGTTAATTCATCTCACAGAGTTACATCTGTATTTCGTGGATCTCTTTGCTAGCCTTATTTCTGTGAAATCTGAGAACAGATATTTCGGATCCCTTTTGAAGATTATAGGGCCAAAGGAAATATCCTCCGATAACAAAGAGAAAGAAGCTTTCTGAGAAACGTCTTTGTGTTCTGTGAAATCACCTCACTGAGTTACAGCTTTCCCCTCAAGAAGCCTCTCGCTAAGACAGTTCTTGTGGAATTGGCAAAGTGATATTTGGAAGCCCATAGAGGCTATGGTGAAAAATGAAATATCCTCTGATGAAATCTGGAAAGAAGCTCTCTGAGAAACTGCTGAGTGTTCTGTTAATTCATCTCACAGAGTTACATCTGTATTTCGTGGATCTCTTTGCTAGCCTTATTTCTGTGGAATCTGAGAATAGATATTTCGTATCCCTTTGAAGAATATAGGGCCAAAGGAAATATCCTCCGATAACAAAGAGAAAGAAGCTTTCTGAGAAACGTCTTCGTGTTCTGTGAAATCATCTCAGAGTTACAGCTTTCCCCTCAAGAAGCCTCTCGCTAAGACAGTTCTTGTGGAATTGGCAAAGTGATATTTGGAAGCCCATATTGGGCTATGGTGAAAAAGGAAATATCATCAGATGAAATCTGGAAAGAAGCTCTCTGAGAAACTGCTGCGTGTTCTGTTAATTCATCTCACAGAGTTACATCTGTATGTCGTGGATCTCTTTGCTAGCCTTATTTCTGTGGAATCTCAGAACAGATATTTCGGATCCCTTTGAAGACTATAGGGCCAGGGAAATATCCTCCGATAACAAAGAGAAAGAAGTTTTCTGAGAAACTGCTGAGTGTTCTGTTAATTCATCTAACAGAATTACATCTCTATTTCCTGCATCTCTTTGTTAGCCTTATTTCTGTGGAATCTGAAAACAGATATTTCGCATCCCTTCGAAGACTATAGGGCCAAAGGAAATATCCTCCGATAACAACGAGAAAGAAGCTTTCTGAGAAACTTCTTTGTGTTCTTTGAAATCATCTCACAGAGTTACAGCTTTCCCCTCAAGAAGCCTTTCGCTAAGACAGTTCTTGTGGAATTGGCAAAGTGATATTTGGAAGCCCATAGAGGGCAAGGGTGAAAAAGGAAATATCCTCAGATGAAATCTGGACAGAAGCTTTCTGAGAATCTGCTGAGTGTTCTGTTAATTCATCTCACAGAGTTACATCTGTATTTCGTGGATCTCTTTGCTAGCCTTATTTCTGTGGAATCTGAGAACAGATATTTCGGATCCCTTTGAAGACTATAGGGCCAAAGGAAATATCCTCCGATAACAAAGAGAAAGAAGCTTTCTGAGAAACTTCTTTGTGTTTTGTGAAATCATCTCACAGAGTTACAGCTTTCCCCAAAATAAGCCTTTCCCTAAGACAGTTCTTGTGGAATTGGCAAAGTGATATTTGGAAGCCCATTGAGGGCTATGGTGAAAAAGGAAATAACCTCAGATGAAATCTGGAAAGAAGCTTTCTGAGAAACTGCTGAGTGTTCCGTTAATTCATCTCACAGAGTTACATCTGTATTTCGCGGATCTCTTTGCTAGCCTTATTTCTGTGGAATCTGAGAACAGATATTTCGGATCCCTTTGAAGACTATAGGGCCAAAGGAAATATTCTCCGATAACAAAGAGAAATAAGCTTTCTGAGAAACTTCTTTGTGTCCTGTGAAATCATCTCACAGAGTTACAGCTTTCCCCTCAAGAAGCCTTTCGCTAAGACAGTTCTTGTGGAATTGGCAAAGTGATATTTCGAAGCCCATAGAGGGCTATGGTGAAAAAGGAAATATCCTCAGATGAAATCTGGAAAGAAGCTTTCTGAGAAACTGCTGAGTGTTCTGTTAATTCATCTCACAGAGTTACATCTGTATTTCGTGGATCTCTTTGCTAGCCTTATTTCTGTGGAATCTGAAAACAGATATTTCGGATCCCTTTGAAGACTATAGGGCCAAAGGAAATATTCTACGATAACAAAGAGAAAGAAGCTTTCTGAGAAACTCCTTTGTGTTCTGTGAAATCATCTCACAGAGTTACAGCTTTCCCCTCAAGAAGCCTTTCGCTAAGACTGTTCTTGTGGAATTGGCAAAGTGATATTTGGAAGCCCATAGAGGGCTACGGTGAAAAAGGAAATATCCTCAGATGAAATCTGGAAAGAAGCTTTCTGAGAAACTACTGAGTGTTCTGTTAATTCATCTCACAGAGTTACATCTGTATTTCGCGGATCTCTTTGCTAGCCTTATTTCTGTGGAATCTGAGAACAGATATTTCGGATCCCTTTTGAAGACTATAGGGCCAAAGGAAATATCCTCCGATAACAAAGAGAAAGAAGCTTTCTGAGAAACGTCTTTGTGTTCTGTGAAATCATCTCACTGAGTTACAGCTTTTCCCTCAAGAAGGCTTTCGCTAAGACAGTTCTGGTGGAATAGGCAAAGTCATATTTGGAAGCCCATAGAGGGCTACGGTGAAAAAGGAAATATCCTCAGATGAAATCTGGAAAGAAGCTGTCTGAGAAACTGCTGAGTATTCTGTTAATTCATCTCAGAGAGTTACATCTGTATTTCATGGATCTCTTTGGTAGCCTTATTTCTGTGGAATCTGAGAACAGATATTTCGGATCCCTTTGAAGACTATAGGGCCAAAGGAAATATCCTCCGATAACAAAGAGAAAGAAGCTTTCTTAGAAACTTCTTTGTGTTCTGTGAAGTCATTTCACTGTGTTACAGCTTTCCTCTCAAGAAGCCTTTCGCTAAGACAATCTTGTGGAATTGGCAAAGTGATATTTGGAGGCCCATAGAGGGCTATGGTGAAAAAGGAAATATCCTCAGATGAAATCTGGAAAGAAGCTTTCTGAGAAACTGCTGAGTGTTCTGTTAATTCATCTCACAGAGTTACATCTGTATTTCGTGGATCTCTTTGCTAGCCTTATTTCTGTGGAATCTGAGAACAGATATTTCGGATCCCTTTTGAAGATTATAGGGCCAAAGGAAATATCCTCCGATAACAAAGAGAAAGAAGCTTTCTGAGAAACGTCTTTGTGTTCTGTGAAATCACCTCACTGAGTTACAGCTTTCCCCTCAAGAAGCCTCTCGCTAAGACAGTTCTTGTGGAATTGGCAAAGTGATATTTGGAAGCCCATAGAGGCTATGGTGAAAAATGAAATATCCTCTGATGAAATCTGGAAAGAAGCTCTCTGAGAAACTGCTGAGTGTTCTGTTAATTCATCTCACAGAGTTACATCTGTATTTCGTGGATCTCTTTGCTAGCCTTATTTCTGTGGAATCTGAGAATAGATATTTCGGATCCCTTTGAAGAATATAGGGCCAAAGGAAATATCCTCCGATAACAAAGAGAAAGAAGCTTTCTGAGAAACGTCTTCGTGTTCTGTGAAATCATCTCACAGAGTTACAGCTTTGCCCTCAAGAAACCTTTCGCTAAGACAGTTCTTGTGGAATTGGCAAAGTGATATTTGGAAGCCCATAGAGGGCAATGTTGAAAAGGAAATATCCTCAGATGAAATCTGGAAAGAAGCTTTCTGAGAAACTGCTGAGTGTTCTGTTAATTCATCTCACAGAGTTACATCTGTATTTCGTGGATCTCTTTGCTAGCCTTATTTCTGTGGAATCTGAGAACAGATATTTCGGATCCCTTTGAAGACTATAAGGCCAAAGGAAATATCCTCCGATAACAAAGAGAAAGAAGCTTTCTGAGAAACTTCTTTGTGTTCTGTGAAATCATCTCACTGAGTTACAGCTTTCCCCTTAATAAGACTTTCGCTAAGACAGTTCTTGTGGAATTGGCAAAGTGATATTTGAAAGCCCATAGAGGGCTATGGTGAAAAGGAAATATCCGCAGATGAAATCTGGAAAGAAGCTTTCTGAGAAAATGCTGAGTGTTCTCTTAATTCATCTCACTGAGTTACATCTGTGTGTCGTGGATCTCTTTGCTACTCTTATTACTGTGGAATCTGAGAACAGATATTTCGGATCCCTTTGAAGACTATAGGGCCAAAGGAAACATCCTCCGATAACAAAGAGAAGGAAGCTTTCTGAGAAACTTCTTTGTGTTCTGTGAAATCATCTCAGAGTTACAGCTTTCCCCTCAAGAAGCCTTTCGCTAAGACAGTTCTTGTGGAATTGGCAAAGTGATATTTGGAAGCCCTTAGAGGGCTATGGTGAAAAAGGAAATATCCTCAGATGAAATCTGGAAAGAAGCTTTCTGAGAAACTGCTGAGTGTTCTGTTAATTCATCTCACAGAGTTACATCTGTATTTCGTGGATCGCTTTGCGAGCCTTATTTCTGTGGAATATGAGAACAGATATTTCGGATCCCTTTGAAGACTATAGGGCCAAAGGAAATATCCTCCGATAACATAGAGAAAGAAGCTTTCTGAGAAACTTCTTTGTGTTCTGTGAAATCATCTCACAGAGTTACAGCTTTGCCCTCAAGAAGCCTTTCGCTAAGACAGTTCTTGTGGAATTGGCAAAGTGATATTTGGAAGCCCACAGAGGGCTATGGTGAAAAGGAAATATCCGCAGATGAAATCTGGAAAGAAGCTTTCTGAGAAGCTGCTGAGTATTCTGTTATTTCATCTCACAGAGTTACATCTGTATTTCGTGGATCTCTTTGGTAGCCTTATTTCTGTGGAATCTGAGAACAGATATTTCGGATCCCTTTGAAGACTACAGTGCCAAAGGAAATGTCCTCCGATAACAAAGAGAAAGAAGCTTTCTAAGAAACTTCTTTGTGTTCTTTGAAATCATCTCACAGAGTTACAGCTTTACTCTCAAGAAGCCTTTCGCTAAGACAATCTTGTGGAATTGGCAAAGTGACATTTTAGGCCCATAGAGGGCTATGGTGAAAAAGGAAATATCCTCAGATGAAATCTGGAAAGAAGCTTTCTGAGAAACTGCTGAGTGTTCTGTTAATTCATCTCACGGAGTTACATCTGTATTTCGCGGATCTCTTTGCTAGCCTTATTTCTGTGGAATCTGAGAACAGATATTTCAGATCCCTTTGAAGACTATAGGGCCAAAGGAAATATCCTCCTATAAAAAAGAGAAAGAAGCTTTCTGAGAAACTTCTTTGTGTTCTGTGAAATCATCTCACAGAGTTACAGCTTTCCCCTCCAGAAGCCTTTCGCTAAGACAGTTCTTGTGGAATTGGCAAAGTGATATATGGAAGCCCATAAAGGGCTATGGTGAAAAAGGAAATATCCTCAGATGAAATCTGGAAAGAAGCTTTCTGAGAAACTGCTGAGTGTTCTGTTAATTCATCTCACAGAGTTACATCTGTATTTCGTGGATATCTTTGCTAGCCTTATTTCTGTGGAATCTGAGAACAGATATTTCGGATCCCTTTGAAGACTATAGGGCCAAAGGAAATATCCTCCGATAACAAAGAGAAAGAAGCTTTCTGAGAAACTTCTTTGTGTTTTGTGAAATCATCTCACAGAGTTACAGCTTTCCCCAAAATAAGCCTTTCCCTAAGACAGTTCTTGTGGAATTGGCAAAGTGATATTTGGAAGCCCATAGAGGGCTATGGTGAAAAAGGAAATATCCTCAGATGAAATCTAGAAAGAAGCTCTCTGAGAAACTGTTGAGTGTTCTGTTAATTCATCGCACAGAGTTACATCTGTATTTCGTGGATCTCTTTGCTAGCCTTATTTCTGTGGAATCTGAGAACAGATATTTCAGATCCCTTTGAAGACTATAGGGCCAAAGGAAATATCCTCCGATAAGAAAGAGAAAGAAGCTTTCTGAGAAACTTCTTTGTGTTCTGTGAAATCATCTCACTGAGTTACAGCTTTTCCCTCAAGAAGGCTTTCGCTAAGACAGTTCTGGTGGAATAGGCAAAGTGATATTTGGAAGCCCCTAGAGGGCTACGGTGAAAAAGGAAATATCCTCAGATGAAATCTGGAAAGAAGCTTTCTGAGAAACTGCTGAGTATTCTGTTAATTCATCTCAGAGAGTTACATCTGTATTTCGTGGATCTCTTTGGTAGCCTTATTTCTGTGGAATCTGAGAACAGATATTTCGGATCCCTTTGAAGACTATAGGGCCAAAGGAAATATCCTCCGATAACAAAGAGAAAGAAGCTTTCTAAGAAACTTCTTTGTGTTCTGTGAAATCATTTCACTGTGTTACAGCTTTCCTCTCAATAAGCCTTTCGCTAACACAATCTTGTGGAATTGGCAAAGTGATATTTGGAGGCCCATAGAGGGCTATGGTGAAAAAGGAAATATCCTCAGATGAAATCTGGAAAGAAGCTTTCTGAGAAACTGCTGAGTGTTCTGTTAATTCATGTCACAGAGTTACATCTGTATTTCGCGGATCTCTTTGCTAGCCTTATTTCTGTGGAATCTGAGAACAGATATTTCGGATCCCTTTTGAAGACTATAGGGCCAAAGGAAATATCCTCCGATAACAAAGAGAAAGAAGCTTTCTGAGAAACGTCTTTGTGTTCTGTGAAATCATCTCACTGAGTTACAGCTTTCCCCTCAAGAAGCCTCTCGCTAAGACAGTTCTTGTGGAATTGGCAAAGTGATATTTGGAAGCCCATAGAGACTATGGTGAAAAATGAAATATCCTCTGATGAAATCTGGAAAGAAGCTCTCTGAGAAACTGCTGAGTGTTCTGTTAATTCATCTCACAGAGTTACATCTGTATTTCATGGATCTCTTTGCTAGCCTTATTTCTGTGGAATCTGAGAACAGATATTTCGGATCCCTTTGAAGAATATAGGGCCAAAGGAAATATCCTCCGATAACAAAGAGAAAGAAGCTTTCTGAGAAACTCCTTTGTGTTCTGTTAAATCATCTCACAGAGTTACAGCTTTCCCCTCAAGAAGCCTATCGCTAAGACAGTTCTTGTGGATTTGGCAAAGTGATATTTGGAAGCCCATAGAGGGCTATGGTGAAAAAGGAAATATCCTCAGATGAAATCTGGAAAGAAGCTTTCTGAGAAACTTCTGCGTGTTCTGTTAATTCATCTCACAGAGTTACATCTGTATGTCGTGGATCTCTTTGCTAACCTTATTTCTGTGGAATCTGAGAACAGATATTTCGGATCCCTTTGAAGACTATAGGGCCAAAGGAAATATCCTCCGATAACAAAGAGAAAGAAGCTTTCTGAGAAACTTCTTTGTGTTCTGTGAAATCATCTCACAGAGTTACAGCTTTCCCTTCAAGAAGCCTTTCGCTAAGACAGTTCTTGTGGAATTGGCAATGTGATATTTGGAAGCCCATAGAGGGCTATGGTGAAAAAGGAAATATCCTCAGATGAAATCTGGAAATAAGCTTTCTGAGAAACTGCTGAGTGTTCTGTTAATTCATCTCACAGAGTTACATCTGTATTTCGTGGATCTCTTTGGTAGCCTTATTTCTGTGGAATCTTAGAACAGATATTTCGGATCCCCTTGAAGACTATAGGGCCAAAGGAAATATCCTCCGATAACAAAGAGAAAGAAGCTTTCTGAGAAACTTCCTTGTGTTCTGTTAAATCATCTCACAGAGTTACAGCTTTCCGCTCAAGAAGCCTTTCGCTAAGACAGTTCTTGTGGGATTGGCAAAGTGATATTTGGAAGCCCATAGAGGCTATGGTGAAAAATGAAATATCCTCTGATGAAATCTGGAAAGAAGCTCTCTGAGAAACTGCTCAGTGTTCTGTTAATTCATCTCACAGAGTTACATCTGTATTTCGTGGATCTCTTTGCTAGTCTTATTTCTGTGGAATCTGAGAACAGATATTTCGGATCCCTTTGAAGACTATAGGGCCAAAGGAAATATTCTCCGATAACAAAGAGAAATAAGCTTTCTGAGAAACTTCTTTGTGTTCTGTGAAATCATCTCACAGAGTTACAGCTTTCCCCTCAAGAAGCCTTTCGCTAAGACAGTTCTTGTGGAATTGGCAAAGTGATGTTTCGAAGCCCATAGAGGGCTATGGTGAAAAAGGAAATATCCTCAGATGAAATCTGGAAAGAAGCTTTCTGAGAAACTGCTGAGTGTTCTGTTAATTCATCTCACAGAGTTACATCTGTATTTCGTGGATCTCTTTGCTAGCCTTATTTCTGTGGAATCTGAAAACAGATATTTCGGATCCCTTTGAAGACTATAGGGCCAAAGGAAATATTCTACGATAACAAAGAGAAAGAAGCTTTCTGAGAAACTCCTTTGTGTTCTGTGAAATCATCTCACAGAGTTACAGCTTTCCCCTCAAGAAGCCTTTCGCTAAGACTGTTCTTGTGGAATTGGCAAAGTGATATTTGGAAGCCCATAGAGGGCTACGGTGAAAAAGGAAATATCCTCAGATGAAATCTGGAAAGAAGCTTTCTGAGAAACTACTGAGTGTTCTGTTAATTCATCTCACAGAGTTACATCTGTATTTCGCGGATCTCTTTGCTAGCCTTATTTCTGTGGAATCTGAGAACAGATATTTCGGATCCCTTTTGAAGACTATAGGGCCAAAGGAAATATCCTCCGATAACAAAGAGAAAGAAGCTTTCTGAGAAACGTCTTTGTGTTCTGTGAAATCATCTCACTGAGTTACAGCTTTTCCCTCAAGAAGGCTTTCGCTAAGACAGTTCTGGTGGAATAGGCAAAGTCATATTTGGAAGCCCATAGAGGGCTACGGTGAAAAAGGAAATATCCTCAGATGAAATCTGGAAAGAAGCTGTCTGAGAAACTGCTGAGTATTCGGTTAATTCATCTCAGAGAGTTACATCTGTATTTCATGGATCTCTTTGGTAGCCTTATTTCTGTGGAATCTGAGAACAGATATTTCGGATCCCTTTGAAGACTATAGGGCCAAAGGAAATATCCTCCGATAACAAAGAGAAAGAAGCTTTCTTAGAAACTTCTTTGTGTTCTGTGAAGTCATTTCACTGTGTTACAGCTTTCCTCTCAATAAGCCTTTCGCTAAGACAATCTTGTGGAATTGGCAAAGTGATATTTGGAGGCCCATAGAGGGCTATGGTGAAAAAGGAAATATCCTCAGATGAAATCTGGAAAGAAGCTTTCTGAGAAACTGCTGAGTGTTCTGTTAATTCATCTCACAGAGTTACATCTGTATTTCGTGGATCTCTTTGCTAGCCTTATTTCTGTGAAATCTGAGAACAGATATTTCGGATCCCTTTTGAAGATTATAGGGCCAAAGGAAATATCCTCCGATAACAAAGAGAAAGAAGCTTTCTGAGAAACGTCTTTGTGTTCTGTGAAATCACCTCACTGAGTTACAGCTTTCCCCTCAAGAAGCCTCTCGCTAAGACAGTTCTTGTGGAATTGGCAAAGTGATATTTGGAAGCCCATAGAGGCTATGGTGAAAAATGAAATATCCTCTGATGAAATCTGGAAAGAAGCTCTCTGAGAAACTGCTGAGTGTTCTGTTAATTCATCTCACAGAGTTACATCTGTATTTCGTGGATCTCTTTGCTAGCCTTATTTCTGTGGAATCTGAGAATAGATATTTCGGATCCCTTTGAAGAATATAGGGCCAAAGGAAATATCCTCCGATAACAAAGAGAAAGAAGCTTTCTGAGAAACGTCTTCGTGTTCTGTGAAATCATCTCAGAGTTACAGCTTTCCCCTCAAGAAGCCTCTCGCTAAGACAGTTCTTGTGGAATTGGCAAAGTGATATTTGGAAGCCCATATTGGGCTATGGTGAAAAAGGAAATATCATCAGATGAAATCTGGAAAGAAGCTCTCTGAGAAACTGCTGCGTGTTCTGTTAATTCATCTCACAGAGTTACATCTGTATGTCGTGGATCTCTTTGCTAGCCTTATTTCTGTGGAATCTCAGAACAGATATTTCGGATCCCTTTGAAGACTATAGGGCCAGGGAAATATCCTCCGATAACAAAGAGAAAGAAGTTTTCTGAGAAACTGCTGAGTGTTCTGTTAATTCATCTAACAGAATTACATCTGTATTTCCTGCATCTCTTTGTTAGCCTTATTTCTGTGGAATCTGAAAACAGATATTTCGCATCCCTTCGAAGACTATAGGGCCAAAGGAAATATCCTCCGATAACAACGAGAAAGAAGCTTTCTGAGAAACTTCTTTGTGTTCTTTGAAATCATCTCACAGAGTTACAGCTTTCCCCTCAAGAAGCCTTTCGCTAAGACAGTTCTTGTGGAATTGGCAAAGTGATATTTGGAAGCCCATAGAGGGCAAGGGTGAAAAAGGAAATATCCTCAGATGAAATCTGGACAGAAGCTTTCTGAGAATCTGCTGAGTGTTCTGTTAATTCATCTCACAGAGTTACATCTGTATTTCGTGGATCTCTTTGCTAGCCTTATTTCTGTGGAATCTGAGAACAGATATTTCGGATCCCTTTGAAGACTATAGGGCCAAAGGAAATATCCTCCGATAACAAAGAGAAAGAAGCTTTCTGAGAAACTTCTTTGTGTTTTGTGAAATCATCTCACAGAGTTACAGCTTTCCCCAAAATAAGCCTTTCCCTAAGACAGTTCTTGTGGAATTGGCAAAGTGATATTTGGAAGCCCATTGAGGGCTATGGTGAAAAAGGAAATAACCTCAGATGAAATCTGGAAAGAAGCTTTCTGAGAAACTGCTGAGTGTTCCGTTAATTCATCTCACAGAGTTACATCTGTATTTCGCGGATCTCTTTGCTAGCCTTATTTCTGTGGAATCTGAGAACAGATATTTCGGATCCCTTTGAAGACTATAGGGCCAAAGGAAATATTCTCCGATAACAAAGAGAAATAAGCTTTCTGAGAAACTTCTTTGTGTTCTGTGAAATCATCTCACAGAGTTACAGCTTTCCCCTCAAGAAGCCTTTCGCTAAGACAGTTCTTGTGGAATTGGCAAAGTGATATTTCGAAGCCCATAGAGGGCTATGGTGAAAAAGGAAATATCCTCAGATGAAATCTGGAAAGAAGCTTTCTGAGAAACTGCTGAGTGTTCTGTTAATTCATCTCACAGAGTTACATCTGTATTTCGTGGATCTCTTTGCTAGCCTTATTTCTGTGGAATCTGAAAACAGATATTTCGGATCCCTTTGAAGACTATAGGGCCAAAGGAAATATTCTACGATAACAAAGAGAAAGAAGCTTTCTGAGAAACTCCTTTGTGTTCTGTGAAATCATCTCACAGAGTTACAGCTTTCCCCTCAAGAAGCCTTTCGCTAAGACTGTTCTTGTGGAATTGGCAAAGTGATATTTGGAAGCCCATAGAGGGCTACGGTGAAAAAAGAAATATCCTCAGATGAAATCTGGAAAGAAGCTTTCTGAGAAACTACTGAGTGTTCTGTTAATTCATCTCACAGAGTTACATCTGTATTTCGCGGATCTCTTTGCTAGCCTTATTTCTGTGGAATCTGAGAACAGATATTTCGGATCCCTTTTGAAGACTATAGGGCCAAAGGAAATATCCTCCGATAACAAAGAGAAAGAAGCTTTCTGAGAAACGTCTTTGTGTTCTGTGAAATCATCTCACTGAGTTACAGCTTTTCCCTCAAGAAGGCTTTCGCTAAGACAGTTCTGGTGGAATAGGCAAAGTCATATTTGGAAGCCCATAGAGGGCTACGGTGAAAAAGGAAATATCCTCAGATGAAATCTGGAAAGAAGCTGTCTGAGAAACTGCTGAGTATTCTGTTAATTCATCTCAGAGAGTTACATCTGTATTTCATGGATCTCTTTGGTAGCCTTATTTCTGTGGAATCTGAGAACAGATATTTCGGATCCCTTTGAAGACTATAGGGCCAAAGGAAATATCCTCCGATAACAAAGAGAAAGAAGCTTTCTTAGAAACTTCTTTGTGTTCTGTGAAGTCATTTCACTGTGTTACAGCTTTCCTCTCAAGAAGCCTTTCGCTAAGACAATCTTGTGGAATTGGCAAAGTGATATTTGGAGGCCCATAGAGGGCTATGGTGAAAAAGGAAATATCCTCAGATGAAATCTGGAAAGAAGCTTTCTGAGAAACTGCTGAGTGTTCTGTTAATTCATCTCACAGAGTTACATCTGTATTTCGTGGATCTCTTTGCTAGCCTTATTTCTGTGGAATCTGAGAACAGATATTTCGGATCCCTTTTGAAGATTATAGGGCCAAAGGAAATATCCTCCGATAACAAAGAGAAAGAAGCTTTCTGAGAAACGTCTTTGTGTTCTGTGAAATCACCTCACTGAGTTACAGCTTTCCCCTCAAGAAGCCTCTCGCTAAGACAGTTCTTGTGGAATTGGCAAAGTGATATTTGGAAGCCCATAGAGGCTATGGTGAAAAATGAAATATCCTCTGATGAAATCTGGAAAGAAGCTCTCTGAGAAACTGCTGAGTGTTCTGTTAATTCATGTCACAGAGTTACATCTGTATTTCGTGGATCTCTTTGCTAGCCTTATTTCTGTGGAATCTGAGAATAGATATTTCGGATCCCTTTGAAGAATATAGGGCCAAAGGAAATATCCTCCGATAACAAAGAGAAAGAAGCTTTCTGAGAAACGTCTTCGTGTTCTGTGAAATCATCTCACAGAGTTACAGCTTTGCCCTCAAGAAACCTTTCGCTAAGACAGTTCTTGTGGAATTGGCAAAGTGATATTTGGAAGCCCATAGAGGGCAATGTTGAAAAGGAAATATCCTCAGATGAAATCTGGAAAGAAGCTTTCTGAGAAACTGCTGAGTGTTCTGTTAATTCATCTCACAGAGTTACATCTGTATTTCGTGGATCTCTTTGCTAGCCTTATTTCTGTGGAATCTGAGAACAGATATTTCGGATCCCTTTGAAGACTATAAGGCCAAAGGAAATATCCTCCGATAACAAAGAGAAAGAAGCTTTCTGAGAAACTTCTTTGTGTTCTGTGAAATCATCTCACTGAGTTACAGCTTTCCCCTTAATAAGACTTTCGCTAAGACAGTTCTTGTGGAATTGGCAAAGTGATATTTGAAAGCCCATAGAGGGCTATGGTGAAAAGGAAATATCCGCAGATGAAATCTGGAAAGAAGCTTTCTGAGAAAATGCTGAGTGTTCTCTTAATTCATCTCACTGAGTTACATCTGTGTGTCGTGGATCTCTTTGCTACTCTTATTACTGTGGAATCTGAGAACAGATATTTCGGATCCCTTTGAAGACTATAGGGCCAAAGGAAACATCCTCCGATAACAAAGAGAAGGAAGCTTTCTGAGAAACTTCTTTGTGTTCTGTGAAATCATCTCAGAGTTACAGCTTTCCCCTCAAGAAGCCTTTCGCTAAGACAGTTCTTGTGGAATTGGCAAAGTGATATTTGGAAGCCCTTAGAGGGCTATGGTGAAAAAGGAAATATCCTCAGATGAAATCTGGAAAGAAGCTTTCTGAGAAACTGCTGAGTGTTCTGTTAATTCATCTCACAGAGTTACATCTGTATTTCGTGGATCGCTTTGCGAGCCTTATTTCTGTGGAATATGAGAACAGATATTTCGGATCCCTTTGAAGACTATAGGGCCAAAGGAAATATCCTCCGATAACATAGAGAAAGAAGCTTTCTGAGAAACTTCTTTGTGTTCTGTGAAATCATCTCACAGAGTTACAGCTTTGCCCTCAAGAAGCCTTTCGCTAAGACAGTTCTTGTGGAATTGGCAAAGTGATATTTGGAAGCCCACAGAGGGCTATGGTGAAAAGGAAATATCCGCAGATGAAATCTGGAAAGAAGCTTTCTGAGAAGCTGCTGAGTATTCTGTTATTTCATCTCACAGAGTTACATCTGTATTTCGTGGATCTCTTTGGTAGCCTTATTTCTGTGGAATCTGAGAACAGATATTTCGGATCCCTTTGAAGACTACAGTGCCAAAGGAAATGTCCTCCGATAACAAAGAGAAAGAAGCTTTCTAAGAAACTTCTTTGTGTTCTTTGAAATCATCTCACAGAGTTACAGCTTTACTCTCAAGAAGCCTTTCGCTAAGACAATCTTGTGGAATTGGCAAAGTGACATTTTAGGCCCATAGAGGGCTATGGTGAAAAAGGAAATATCCTCAGATGAAATCTGGAAAGAAGCTTTCTGAGAAACTGCTGAGTGTTCTGTTAATTCATCTCACGGAGTTACATCTGTATTTCGCGGATCTCTTTGCTAGCCTTATTTCTGTGGAATCTGAGAACAGATATTTCAGATCCCTTTGAAGACTATAGGGCCAAAGGAAATATCCTCCTATAAAAAAGAGAAAGAAGCTTTCTGAGAAACTTCTTTGTGTTCTGTGAAATCATCTCACAGAGTTACAGCTTTCCCCTCCAGAAGCCTTTCGCTAAGACAGTTCTTGTGGAATTGGCAAAGTGATATATGGAAGCCCATAAAGGGCTATGGTGAAAAAGGAAATATCCTCAGATGAAATCTGGAAAGAAGCTTTCTGAGAAACTGCTGAGTGTTCTGTTAATTCATCTCACAGAGTTACATCTGTATTTCGTGGATATCTTTGCTAGCCTTATTTCTGTGGAATCTGAGAACAGATATTTCGGATCCCTTTGAAGACTATAGGGCCAAAGGAAATATCCTCCGATAACAAAGAGAAAGAAGCTTTCTGAGAAACTTCTTTGTGTTTTGTGAAATCATCTCACAGAGTTACAGCTTTCCCCAAAATAAGCCTTTCCCTAAGACAGTTCTTGTGGAATTGGCAAAGTGATATTTGGAAGCCCATAGAGGGCTATGGTGAAAAAGGAAATATCCTCAGATGAAATCTAGAAAGAAGCTCTCTGAGAAACTGTTGAGTGTTCTGTTAATTCATCGCACAGAGTTACATCTGTATTTCGTGGATCTCTTTGCTAGCCTTATTTCTGTGGAATCTGAGAACAGATATTTCAGATCCCTTTGAAGACTATAGGGCCAAAGGAAATATCCTCCGATAAGAAAGAGAAAGAAGCTTTCTGAGAAACTTCTTTGTGTTCTGTGAAATCATCTCACTGAGTTACAGCTTTTCCCTCAAGAAGGCTTTCGCTAAGACAGTTCTGGTGGAATAGGCAAAGTGATATTTGGAAGCCCCTAGAGGGCTACGGTGAAAAAGGAAATATCCTCAGATGAAATCTGGAAAGAAGCTTTCTGAGAAACTGCTGAGTATTCTGTTAATTCATCTCAGAGAGTTACATCTGTATTTCGTGGATCTCTTTGGTAGCCTTATTTCTGTGGAATCTGAGAACAGATATTTCGGATCCCTTTGAAGACTATAGGGCCAAAGGAAATATCCTCCGATAACAAAGAGAAAGAAGCTTTCTAAGAAACTTCTTTGTGTTCTGTGAAATCATTTCACTGTGTTACAGCTTTCCTCTCAATAAGCCTTTCGCTAACACAATCTTGTGGAATTGGCAAAGTGATATTTGGAGGCCCATAGAGGGCTATGGTGAAAAAGGAAATATCCTCAGATGAAATCTGGAAAGAAGCTTTCTGAGAAACTGCTGAGTGTTCTGTTAATTCATGTCACAGAGTTACATCTGTATTTCGCGGATCTCTTTGCTAGCCTTATTTCTGTGGAATCTGAGAACAGATATTTCGGATCCCTTTTGAAGACTATAGGGCCAAAGGAAATATCCTCCGATAACAAAGAGAAAGAAGCTTTCTGAGAAACGTCTTTGTGTTCTGTGAAATCATCTCACTGAGTTACAGCTTTCCCCTCAAGAAGCCTCTCGCTAAGACAGTTCTTGTGGAATTGGCAAAGTGATATTTGGAAGCCCATAGAGACTATGGTGAAAAATGAAATATCCTCTGATGAAATCTGGAAAGAAGCTCTCTGAGAAACTGCTGAGTGTTCTGTTAATTCATCTCACAGAGTTACATCTGTATTTCATGGATCTCTTTGCTAGCCTTATTTCTGTGGAATCTGAGAACAGATATTTCGGATCCCTTTGAAGAATATAGGGCCAAAGGAAATATCCTCCGATAACAAAGAGAAAGAAGCTTTCTGAGAAACTCCTTTGTGTTCTGTTAAATCATCTCACAGAGTTACAGCTTTCCCCTCAAGAAGCCTTTCGCTAAGACAGTTCTTGTGGATTTGGCAAAGTGATGTTTGGAAGCCCATAGAGGGCTATGGTGAAAAAGGAAATATCCTCAGATGAAATCTGGAAAGAAGCTTTCTGAGAAACTTCTGCGTGTTCTGTTAATTCATCTCACAGAGTTACATCTGTATGTCGTGGATCTCTTTGCTAACCTTATTTCTGTGGAATCTGAGAACAGATATTTCGGATCCCTTTGAAGACTATAGGGCCAAAGGAAATATCCTCCGATAACAAAGAGAAAGAAGCTTTCTGAGAAACTTCTTTGTGTTCTGTGAAATCATCTCACAGAGTTACAGCTTTCCCTTCAAGAAGCCTTTCGCTAAGACAGTTCTTGTGGAATTGGCAATGTGATATTTGGAAGCCCATAGAGGGCTATGGTGAAAAAGGAAATATCCTCAGATGAAATCTGGAAATAAGCTTTCTGAGAAACTGCTGAGTGTTCTGTTAATTCATCTCACAGAGTTACATCTGTATTTCGTGGATCTCTTTGGTAGCCTTATTTCTGTGGAATCTTAGAACAGATATTTCCGATCCCCTTGAAGACTATAGGGCCAAAGGAAATATCCTCCGATAACAAAGAGAAAGAAGCTTTCTGAGAAACTTCCTTGTGTTCTGTTAAATCATCTCACAGAGTTACAGCTTTCCGCTCAAGAAGCCTTTCGCTAAGACAGTTCTTGTGGGATTGGCAAAGTGATATTTGGAAGCCCATAGAGGCTATGGTGAAAAATGAAATATCCTCTGATGAAATCTGGAAAGAAGCTCTCTGAGAAACTGCTCAGTGTTCTGTTAATTCATCTCACAGAGTTACATCTGTATTTCGTGGATCTCTTTGCTAGTCTTATTTCTGTGGAATCTGAGAATAGATATTTCGGATCCCTTTGAAGAATATAGGGCCAAAGGAAATATCCTCCGATAACAAAGAGAAAGAAGCTTTCTGAGAAACGTCTTTGTGTTCTGTGAAATCATCTCACTGAGTTACAGCTTTCCCCTCAAGAAGCCTCTCGCTAAGACAGTTCTTGTGGAATTGGCAAAGTGATATTTGGAAGCCCATAGAGGCTATGGTGAAAAATGAAATATCCTCTGATGAAATCTGGAAAGAAGCTCTCTGAGAAACTGCTGAGTGTTCTGTTAATTCATCTCACAGAGTTACATCTGTATTTCGTGGATCTCTTTGCTAGCCTTATTTCTGTGGAATCTGAGAACAGATATTTCGGATCCCTTTGAAGAATATAGGGCCAAAGGAAATATCCTCCGATAACAAAGAGAAAGAAGCTTTCTGAGAAACTTCTTTGTGTTCTGTAAAATCATCTCACAGAGTTACAGCTTTCCCCTCAAGAAGCCTTTCGCTAAGACAGTTCTTGTGGAATTGGCAAAGTGATATTTGGAAGCCCATAGAGGGCTATGTTGAAAAAGGAATTATCCTCAGATGATATCTATAAAGAAGCTTTCTGAGAAACTGCTGCGTGTTCTGTTAATTCATCTCACAGAGTTACATCTGTATGTCGTGGATCTCTTTGCTAACCTTATTTCTGTGGAATCTGAGAACAGATATTTCGGATCCCTTTGAAGACTATAGGGCCAAAGGAAATATCCTCCAATAACAAAGAGAAAGAAGCTTTCTGAGAAACTTCTTTGTGTTCTGTGAAATCATCTCACAGAGTTACAGCTTTCCCCTCAAGAAGCCTTTCGCTAAGACAGTTCTTGTGGAATTGGCAATGTGATATTTGGAAGCCCATAGAGGGCTATGGTGAAAAAGGAAATATCCTCAGATGAAATCTGGAAAGAAGATTTCTGAGAAACTGCTGAGTGATCTGTTAATTCATCTCACAGAGTTACATCTGTATTTCGTGGATCTCTTTGCTAGCCTTATTTCTGTGGAATCTGACAACAGATATTTCGGATCCCTTTGAAGACTATAGGGCCAAAGGAAATATCCTCCGATAACAAAGAGAAAGAAGCTTTCTGAGAAACGTCTTTGTGTTCTGTGAAATCATCTCACAGAGTTACAGCTTTCCACTCAAGAAGCCTTTCGCTAAGACAGTTCTTGTGGAACTGGCAAAGTGATATTTGGAAGCCCATAGAGGGCTATGGTGAAAAAGGAAATATCCTCAGATGAAATCTGGAAAGAAGCCTTCTGAGAAACTGCTGCGTGTTCTGTTAATTCATCTCACAGAGTTACATCTGTATGTCGTGGATCTCTTTGCTAACCTTATTTCTGTGGAATCTGAGAACAGATATTTCGGATCCCTTTGAAGACTATAGGGCCAAAGGAAATATCCTCCGATAACAAAGAGAAAGAAGCTTTCTGAGAAACTTCTTTGTGTTCTGTGAAATCATCTCACAGAGTTACAGCTTTCCCCTCAAGAAGCCTTTCGCTAAGACAGTTCTTGTGGAATTGGCAATGTGATATTTGGAAGCCCATAGAGGGCTATGGTGAAAAAGGAAATATCCTCAGATGAAATCTGGAAAGAAGCTTTCTGAGAAACTGCTGAGTGTTCTGTTAATTCATCTCACAGAGTTACATCTGTATTTCGTGGATCTCTTTGCTAGCCTTATTTCTGTGGAATCTTAGAACAGATATTTCGGATCCCTTTGAAGACTATAGGGCCAAAGGAAATATCCTCCGATAACAAAGAGAAAGAAGCTTTCTGAGAAACTTCCTTGTGTTCTGTTAAATCATCTCACAGAGTTACAGCTTTCCCCTCAAGAAGCCTTTCGCTAAGACAGTTCTTGTGGAATTGGCAAAGTGATATTTGGAAGCCCATAGAGGGCTATGGTGAAAAAGGAAATATCCTCAGATGAAATCTATAAAGAAACTTTCTGAGAAACTGCTGCGTGTTCTGTTAATTCATCTCACAGAGTTACATCTGTATGTCGTGGATCTCTTTGCTAACCTTATTTCTGAGGAATCTGAGAACAGATATTTCGGATCCCTTTGAAGACTATAGGGCCAAAGAAATATCCTCCGATAACAAAGAGAAAGAAGCCTTCTGAGAAACTTCTTTGTGTTCTGTGAAATCATCTCACAGAGTTACAGCTTTCCCCTCAAGAAGCCTTTCGCTAAGACAGTTCTTGTGGAATTGGCAATGTGATATTTGGAAGCCCATAGAGGGGTATGGTGAAAAAGGAAATATCCTCAGATGAAATCTGGAAAGAAGCTTTCTGAGAAACTGCTGAGTGTTCTCTTAACTCATCTCACAGAGTTACATCTGTATTTCGTGGATCTCTTTGCTAGCCTTATTTCTGTGGAATCTGACAACAGATATTTCGGATCCCTTTGAAGACTATAGGGCCAAAGGAAATATCCTCCGAAAACAAAGAGAAAGAAGCTTTCTGAGAAACTTCTTTGTGTTCTGTTAAATCATCTCACAGAGTTACAGCTTTCCCCTCAAGAAGCCTTTCGCTAAGACAGTTCTAGTGGAATTGGCAAAGTGATATTTGGAAGCCCATAGAGGGCTATGGTGAAAAAGGAAATATCCTCAGATGAAATCTGGAAAGAAGGTTTCTGTGAAACTGCTGAGTGTTCTGTTAATTCATCTCACAGAGTTACATCTGTATTTCGTGGATCTCTTTGCTAGCCTTATTTCTGTGGAATCTGAGAACAGATATTTCGGATCCCTTTGAAGACTATAGGGCCAAAGGAAATATCCTCCGATAACAAAGAGAAAGAAGCTTTCTGAGAAACGTCTTTGTGTTCTGTGAAATCATCTCACAGAGTTACAGCTTTCCCCTCAAGAAGCCTCTCGCTAAGACATTTCTTGTGGAATTGGCAAAGTGATATTTGGAAGCCCATAGAGGGCTATGGTGTAAAAGGAAATATCCTCAGATGAAATCTGCAAAGAAGCTCTCTGAGAAACTGCTGAGTGTTCTGTTAATTCATCTCACAGAGTTACATCTGTATATCGTGGATGTCTTTGCTAGCCTTATTTCTGTGGAATCTGAGAACAGATATTTCGGATCCCTTTGAAGACTATAGGGCCAAAGGAAATATCCTCCGATAACAAAGAGAAAGAAGCTTTCTGAGAAACTTCTTTGTGTTCTGTTAAATGATCTCACAGAGTTACAGCTTTTCCCCTCAAGAAGCCTTTCGCTAAGACAGTTCTTGTGGAATTGGCAAAGTGATATTTGGAATCCCATAGAGGGCTATGGTGAAAAAGGAAATAACCTCAGATGAAATCTGGAAAGAAGCTTTCTGAGAAACTGCTGAGTGTTCTGTTAATTCATCTCACAGAGTTACATCTGTATTTCATGGATCTCTTTGCTAGCCTTATTTCTGTGGAATCTGAGAACAGATATTTCGGATCACTTTGAAGACTATAGGGCCAAAGGAAATATTCTCCGATAACAAAGAGAAAGAAGCTTTCTGAGAAACTTCTTTGTGTTCTGTGAAATCATCTCACAGAGTTACAGCTTTCCCCTCAAGAAGCCTTTCGGTAAGACAATTCTTGTGGAATTGGCAAAGTGATATTTCGAAGCCCATAGAGGGCTATGGTGAAAAAGGAAATATCCTCAGATGAAATCTGGAAAGAAGCTTTCTGAGAAACTGCTGAGTGTTCTGTTAATTCATCTCACAGAGTTACATCAGTATTTCGTGGATCTCTTTGCTAGCCTTATTTCTGTGGAATCTGAAAACAGATATTTCGGATCCCTTTGAAGACTATAGGGCCAAAGGAAATATCCTCCGATAACAAAGAGAAAGAAGCTTTCTGAGAAACTTCTTTGTGTTCTGTGAAATCATCTCACAGAGTTACAGCTTTCCCCTCAAGAAGCCTTTCGTAAGACAGTTCTTGTGGAATTGGAAAAGTGATATTTGGAAGCCCATAGAGGGCTATGGTGAAAAAGGAAATATCCTCAGATGAAATCTGGAAAGAAGCTTTCTGAGAAACTGCTGAGTGTTCTGTTAATTCATCTCACAGAGTTACATCCGTATTTCGTGGATCTCTTTGCTAGCCTTATTTCTGTGGAATCTGAGAACAGATATTTCGGATCCCTTTTGAAGACTATAGGGCCAAAGGAAATATCCTCCGATAACAAAGAGAAAGAAGCTTTCTGAGAAACGTCTTTGTGTTCTGTGAAATCATCTTACTGAGTTACAGCTTTCCCCTCAAGAAGCCTTTCGCTAAGACAGTTCTTGTGGAATTGGCAAAGAGATATTTGGAAGCCCATAGAGGGCTATGGTGAAAAATGAAATATCCTCAGATGAAATCTGGAAAGAAGCTCTCTGAGAAACTGCTGAGTGTTCTGTTAATTCATCTCACAGTGTTACATCTGTATTTCGTGGATCTCTTTGCTAGCCTTATTTCTGTGGAATCTGAGAACAGATATTTCGGATCCCTTTGAAGACTATAGGGCCAAAGGAAATATCCTCCGATAACAAAGAGAAAGAAGCTTTCTGAGAAACTTCTTTGTGTTCTTTGAAATCATCTCACAGAGTTACAGCTTTCACCTCAAGACACCTTTCGCTAAGACAGTTCTTGTGGAATTGGCAAAGTGATATTTGGAAGCCCATAGAGGGCTATGGTGAAAAAGGAAATATCCTCAGATGAAATCTGGAAAGAAGCTTTCTGAGAAACTCCTGAGTGTTCTGTTAATTCATCTCACAGAGTTACATCTGTATTTCGCGGATCTCTTTGCTAGCCTTATTTCTGTGGAATCTGAGAACAGATATTTCGGATCCCTTTGAAGACTATAGGGCCAAAGGAAATATCCTCCGATAACAAAGAGAAAGAAGCTTTCTGAGAAACTTCTTTGTGTTCTGTGAAATCATCTCACAGAGTTACAGCTTTCCCCTCAAGAAGCCTTTCGCTAAGACAGTTCTTTTGGAATTGGCAAAGTGATATTTGGAAGCCCATAGAGGGCTATGGTAAAAAAGGAAATAACCTCAGATGAAATCTGGAAAGAAGCTTTCTGAGAAACTGCTGAGTGTTCTGTTAATTCATCTCACAGAGTTACATCTGTATTTCGTGGATCTCTTTGCTAGCCTTATTTCTGTGGAATCTGAGAGCAGATATTTCGGATCCCTTTGAAGACTATAGGGCCAAAGGAAATATCCTCCGAAAACAAAGAGAAAGAAGCTTTCAGAGAAACTTCTTTGTGTTCTGTTAAATCATCTCACAGAGTTACAGCTTTCCCCTCAAGAAGCCTTTCGCTAAGACAGTTCTTGTGGAATTGGCAAAGTGATATTTGGAAGCCCATAGAGGGCTATGGTGAAAAAGGAAATATCCTCAGATGAAATCTGGAAAGAAGCTTTCTGAGAAACTGCTGAGTGTTCAGTTAATTCATCTCACAGAATTACATCTGTGTTTCGTGGATCTCTTTGCTAGCCTTATTTCTGTGGAATCTGAGAACAGATATTTCGGATCCCTTTGAATACTATAGGGCCAAAGGAAATATCCTCCGATAACAAAGAGAAAGAAGCTTTCTGAGAAACTTCTTTGTGTTCTGTGAAATCATCTCACAGAGTTACAGCTTTCACCTCAAGAAGTCTTTCCCTAAGACAGTTCTTGTGGAATTGGCAAAGTGATATTTGGAAGCCCATAGAGGGCTATGGTTAAAAAGGAAATATCCTCAGATGAAATCTGGAAAGAAGCTTTCTGAGAAACTGCTGCGTGTTCTGTTAATTCATCTCACAGAGTTACATCTGTATGTCGTGGATCTCTTTGCTAGCCTTATTTCTGTGGAATCTGAGAACAGATATTTCAGATCCCTTTGAAGACTATAGGGCCAAAGGAAATATCCTCCGATAACAAAGAGAAAGAATCTTTCTGAGAAACTTCTTTGTGTTCTGTGAAATCATCTCACAGAGTTACAGCTTTCCCCTCAAGAAGCCTTTGGCTAAGACAGTTCTTGTGGAATTGGCAATGTGATATTTGGAAGCCCATAGAGGGCTATGTTGAAAAAGGAAATATCCTCAGATGAAATCTGAAAAGAAGCTTTCTGAGAAACTGCTGAGTGTTCTGTTAATTCATCTCACAGAGTTACATCTGTATTTCGTGGATCTCTTTGCTAGCCTTATTTCTGTGGAATCTTAGAACAGATATTTCGGATCCCTTTGAAGACTATAGGGCCAAAGGAAATATCCTCCGATAACAAAGAGAAAGAAGCTTTCTGAGAAACTTCTTTGTGTTCTGTGAAATCATCTCACAGAGTTATAGCTTTCCCCTCAAGAAGCATCTCGCTAAGGCATTTCTTGTGGAATTGGCAAAGTGATATTTGGAAGCCCATAGAGGGCTATGGTGTAAAAGGAAATATCCTCAGATGAAATATGCAAAGAAGCTCTCTGAGAAACTGCTGAGTGTTCTGTTAATTCATCTCACAGAGTTACATCTGTATATCGTGGATCTCTTTGCTAGCCTTATTTCTGTGGAATCTGAGAACAGATATTTCGGATCCCTTTGAAGACTATAGGGCCAAAGGAAATATCCTCCGATAACAAAGAGAAAGAAGCTTTCTGAGAAACTTCTTTGTGTTCTGAAAATGATCTCACAGAGTTACAGCTTTTCCCCTCAAGAAGCCTTTCGCTAAGACAGTTCTTGTGGAATTGGCAAAGTGATATTTGGAAGCCCATAGAGGGCTATGGTGGAAAAGGAAATAACCTCAGATGAAATCTGGAAAGAAGCTTTCTGAGAAACTGCTGAGTGTTCTGTTAATTCATCTCACAGAGTAACATCTGTATTTCATAGATCTCTTTGCTAGCCTAATTTCTGTGGAATCTGAGAACAGATATTTCGGATCCCTTTGAAGACTATAGGGCCAAAGGAAATATACTCCGATAACAAAGAGAAAGAAGCTTTCTGAGAAACTTCTTTGTGTTCTGTGAAATCATCTCACATAGTTACAGCTTTCCCCTCAAGAAGCCTTTCGCTAAGACAGTTCTTGTGGAATTGGCAATGTGATATTTCGAAGCCCATAGAGGGCTATGGTGAAAAAGGAAATATCCTCAGATGAAATCTGGAAAGAAGCTTTCTGAGAAACTGCTGAGTGTTCTGTTAATTCATCTCACAGAGTTACATCTGTATTTCGTGGATCTCTTTGCTAGCCTTATTTCTGTGGAATCTGAAAACAGATATTTCGGATCCCTTTGAAGACTATAGGGCCAAAGGAAATATCCTCCGATAACTAAGAGAAAGAAGCTTTCTGAGAAACTTCTTTGTGTTCTGTGAAATCATCTCACAGAGTTACAGCTTTCCCCTCAAGAAGCCTTTCGTAAGACAGTTTTTGTGGAATTGGCAAAGTGATATTTGGAAGCCCATAGAGGGCTACGGAGAAAAAGGAAATATCCTCAGATGAAATCAGGAAAGAAGCTTTCTGTGAAACTGCTGAGTGTTCTGTTAATTCATCTCACAGAGTTACATCTGTATTTCGTGGATCTCTTTGCTAGCCTTATTTCTGTGGAATCTGAGAACAGATATTTCGGATCCCTTTTGAAGACTATAGGGCCAAAGGAAATATCCTCCGATAACAAAGAGAAAGAAGCTTTCTGAGAAACGTCTTTGTGTTCTGTGAAATCATCTTACTGAGTTACAGCTTTCCCCTCAAGAAGCCTTTCGCTAAGACAGTTCTTGTGGAATTGGCAAAGTGATATTTGGAAGCCCCTAGAGGGCTATGGTGAAAAATGAAATATCCTCAGATGAAATCTGGAAAGAAGCTCTTTGAGAAACTGCTGAGTGTTCTGTTAATTCATCTCACAGAGTTACATCTGTATTTCGTGGATCTCTTTGCTAGACTTATTTCTGTGGAATCTGAGAACAGATATTTCGGATCCCTTTGAAGACTATAGGGCCAAAGGAAATATCCTCCGATAACAAAGAGAAAGAAGCTTTCTGAGAAACTTCTTTGTGTTCTGTGAAATCATCTCACAGAGTTACAGCTTTCACCTCAAGACACCTTTCGCTAAGACAGTTCTTGTGTAATTGGCAAAGTGATATTTGGAAGCCCATAGAGGGCTATGGTGAAAAAAGAAATATCCTCAGATGAAATCTGGAAAGAAGCTTTCTGAGAAACTGCTGAGTGTTCTGTTAATTCATCTCACAGAGTTACATCTGTATTTCGCGGATCTCTTTGCTAGCCTTATTTCTGTGGAATCTGAGAACAGATATTTCGGATCCCTTTGAAGACTATAGGGCCAAAGGAAATATCCTCCGATAACAAAGAGAAAGAAGCTCTCTGAGAAACTTCCTTTTGTTCTGTGAAATCATGTCACAGAGTTACAGCTTTCCCCTCAAGAAGCCTTTCGCTAAGACAGTTCTTGTGGAATTGGCAAAGTGATGTTTGGAAGCCCATAGAGGGCTATGGTGAAAAAGGAAATATCCACAGATGAAATCTGGAAAGAAGCTTTCTGAGAAACTGCTGAGTGTTCTGTTAATTCATCTCACAGAGTTACATCTGTATTTCGTGGATCTCTTTGCTAGCCTTATTTCTGTGGAATCTGAGAACAGATATTTCGGATCCCTTTTGAAGACTATAGGGCCAAAGGAAATATCCTCCGATAACAAAGAGAAAGAAGCTTTCTGAGAAACGTCTTTGTGTTCTGTGAAATCACCTCACTGAGTTACAGCTTTCCCCTCAAGAAGCCTCTCGCTAAGACAGTTCTTGTGGAATTGGCAAAGTGATATTTGGAAGCCCATAGAGGGCTATGGTGAAAAAGGAAATATCCTCAGATGAAATCTGGAAAGAAGCCTTCTGAGAAACTGCTGAGTGTTCTGTTATTTCACCTCACAGAGTTACATCTGTATTTCGTGGATCTCTTTGCTAGCCTTATTTCTGTGGAATCTGAGAACAGATATTTCGGATCCCATTGAAGACTATAGGGCCAAAGGAAATATCCTCCGATAACAAAGAGAAAGAAGCTTTCTGAGAAACGTCTTTGTGTTCTGTGAAATCACCTCACTGAGTTACAGCTTTCCCCTCAAGAACCTTTCGCTAAGACGGTTCTTGTGGAATTGGCAAAGTGATATTTGGAAGCCCATAGAGGGCTATGGTGAAAAAGGAAATATCCTCAGATGAAATCTGGAAAGAAGCTTTCTGAGAAACTGCTGCGTGTTCTGTTAATTCATCTCACAGAGTTACATCTGTATGTCCTGGATCTCTTTGCTAACCTTATTTCTGTGGAATCTGAGAACAGATATTTCGGATCCCTTTGAAGACTATAGGGCCAAAGGAAATATCCTCCGAAAACAAAGAGAAAGAAGCTTTCAGAGAAACTTCTTTGTGTTCTGTGAAATCATCTCACAGAGTTACAGCTTTCCCCTCAAGAAGCCTTTCGCTAAGACAGTTCTTGAGGAATTGGCAAAGTGATATTTGGAAGCCCTTTGAGGGCTATTGTGAAAAAGGAAATATCCTCAGATGAAATCTGGAAAGAAGCTTTCTGAGAAACTGCTGAGTGTTCTGTTAATTCATCTCACAGAGTTACATCTGTGTTTCGTGGATCTCTTTGCTAGCCTTATTTCTGTGGAATCTGAGAACAGATATTTCGGATCCCTTTGAAGACTATAGGGCCAAAGGAAATATCCTCCGATAACAAAGAGAAAGAAGCTTTCTGAGAAACTTCTTTGTGTCCTGTTAAATCATCTCACAGGGTTACAGCTTTCCACTCAAGAAGCCTTTCGCTAAGACAGTTCTTGTGGAATTGGCAAAGTGATATTTGGAAGCCCATAGAGGGCTATGGTGAAAAAGGAAATATCCTCAGATGAAATCTGGAAAGAAGCTTTCTGAGAAACTGCTGCGTGTTCTGTTAATTCATCTCACAGAGTTACATCTGTATATCGTGGATCTCTTTGCTAGCCTTATTTCTGTGGAATCTGAAAACAGATATTTCGGATCCCTTTGAAGACTATAGGGCCAAAGGAAATATCCTCCGATAACAAAGAGAAAGAAGTTTTCTGAGAAACTTCTTTGTGTTCTGTGAAATCATCTCACAGAGTTACAGCTTTCCCCTCAAGAAGCGTTTCGTAAGACAGTTCTTGTGGAATTGGCAAAGTGATATTTTGAAGCCCATAGAGGGTTATGGTGAAAAAGGAAATATCCTCAGATGAAATCTGGAAAGAAGCTTTCTGAGAAACTGCTGAGTGTTCTGTTAATTCATCTCACAGAGTTACATCTGTATTTCGTGGATCTCTTTGCTAGCCTTATTTCTGTGGAATCTGAGAACAGATATTTCGGATCCCTTTGAAGACTATAGGGCCAAAGGAAATATCCTCCGATAAAAAAGAGAAAGAAGCTTTCTGAGAAACTTCTTTGTGTTCTGTGAAATCATCTCACAGAGTTACAGCTTTCACCTCAAGAAACCTTTCGCTAAGACAGTTCTTGTGGAATTGGCAAAGTGATATTTGGAAGCCCATAGAGGGCTATGGTGAAAAAGGAAATATCCTCAGATGAAATCTGGAAAGAAGCTTTCTGAGAAACTCCTGAGTGTTCTGTTAATTCATCTCACAGAGTTACATCTGTATTTCGCGGATCTCTTTGCTAGCCTTATTTCTGTGGAATCTGAGAACAGATATTTCGGATCCCTTTGAAGACTATAGGGCCAAAGGAAATATCCTCCGATAACAAAGAGAAAGAAGCTTTCTGAGAAACTTCTTTGTGTTCTGTGAAATCATCTCACAGAGTTACAGCTTTCCCCTCAAGAAGCCTTTCGCTAAGACAGTTCTTGTGGAATTGGCAAAGTGATATTTGGAAGCCCATAGAGGGCTATGGTGAAAAAGGAAATATCCACAGATGAAATCTGGAAAGAAGCTTTCTGAGAAACTGCTGAGTGTTCTGTTAATTCATCTCACAGAGTTACATCTGTATTTCGCGGATCTCTTTGCTAGCCTTATTTCTGTGGAATCTGAGAGCAGATATTTCGGATCCCTTTGAAGACTATAGGGCCAAAGGAAATATTCTCCGATAACAAAGAGAAAGAAACTTTCTGAGAAACTTCTTTGTGTTCTGTGAAATCATCTCACAGAGTTACACCTTTCCCCTCAAGAAGCTTTTTGCTAAGACAGTTCTTGTGGAATTGGCAAAGTGATATTACGAAGCCCATAGAGGGCTATGGTGAAAAAGGAAATATCCCCAGATGAAATCTGGAAAGAAGCTTTCTGAGAAACTGCTTAGTGTTCTGTTAATTCATCTCACAGAGTTACATCTGTATTTCGTGGATCTCCTTGCTAGCCTTATTTCTGTGGAATCTGAAAACAGATATTTCGGATCCCTTTGAAGACTATAGGGCCAAAGGAAATATTCTACGATAACAAAGAGAAAGAAGCTTTCTGAGAAACTTCTTTGTGTTCTGTGAAATCATCTCACAGAGTTACAGCTTTCCCCTCAGGAAGCCTTTCGTAAGACAGTTCTTGTGGAATTGGCAAAGTGATATTTGGAAGCCCGTAGAGGGCTATGTTGAAAAAGGAAATATCCTCAGATGAAATCTGGAAAGAAGCTTTCTGAGAAACTGCTGAGTGTTCTGTTAATTCATCTCACAGAGTTACATCTGTATATCGTGGATCTCTTTGCTAGCCTTATTTCTGTGGAATCTGAGAACAGATATTTCGGATCCCTTTTGAAGACTATAGGGCCAAAGGAAATATCCTCCGATAACAAAGAGAAAGAAGCTTTCTGAGAAACGTCTTTGTGTTCTGTGAAATCACCTCACTGAGTTACAGCTTTCCCTTCAAGAAGCCTCTCGCTAAGACATTTCTTGTGGAATTGGCAAAGTGATATTTGGAAGCCCATAGAGGCTATGGTGAAAAATGAAATATCCTCTGATGAAATCTGGAAAGAAGCTCTCTGAGAAACTGCTGAGTGTTCTGTTAATTCATCTCACAGAGTTACATCTGTATTTCGTGGATCTCTTTGCTAGCCTTATTTCTGTGGAATCTGAGAACAGATATTTCGGATCCCTTTGAAGAATATAGGGCCTAAGGAAATATCCTCCGATAACAAAGTGAAAGAAGCTTTCTGAGAAACTTCTTTGTGTTCTGTGAAATCATCTCACAGAGTTACAGCTTTCCCCTCAAGAAGCCTTTCGCTAAGACAGTTCTTGTGGAATTGGCAAAGTGATATTTGGAAGCCCATAGAGGGCTATGGTGAAAAAGGAAATATCCTCAGATGAAATCTGGAAAGAAGCTTTCTGAGAAACTGCTGAGTGTTCTGTTAATTCATCTCACAGAGTTACATCTGTATGTCCTGGATCTCTTTGCTAACCTTATTTCTGTGGAATCTGAGAACAGATATTTCGGATCCCTTTGAAGACTATAGGGCCAAACGAAATATCCTCCGATAACAAAGAGAAAGAAGCTTTCTGAGAAACTTCTTTGTGTTCTGTGAAATCATCTCACAGAGTTACAGCTTTCCCCTCAAGAAGCCTTTCGCTAAGACAGTTCTTGTGGAATTGGCAAAGTGATATTTGGAAGCCCATAGAGGGCTATGGTGAAAAAGGAAATATCCTCAGATGAAATCTGGAAAGAAGATTTCTGAGAAACTGCTGAGTGATCTGTTATTTCATCTCACAGAGTTACATCTGTATTTCGTGGATCTCTTTGCTAGCCTTATTTCTGTGGAATCTGAGAACAGATATTTCGGATCCCTTTGAAGAATATAGGGCCAAAGGAAATATCCTCCGAAAACAAAGAGAAAGAAGCTTTCAGAGAAACTTCTTTGTGTTCTTTGAAATCATCTCACAGAGTTACAGCTTTCCCCTGAAGAAGCCTTTCGCTAAGACAGTTCTTGTGGAATTGGCAAAGTGATATTTGGAAGCCCATTGAGGGCTATGGTGAAAAAGGAAATATCCTCAGATGAAATCTGGAAAGAAGCTTTCTGAGAAACTGCTGAGTGTTCTGTTAATTCATCTCACAGAGTTACATCTGTGTTTCGTGGATCTCTTTGCTAGCCTTATGTCTGTGGAATCTGAGAACAGATATTTCGGATCCCTTTGAAGACTATAGGGCCAAAGGAAATATCCTCCGATAACAAAGAGAAAGAAGCTTTCTGAGAAACTTCTTTGTGTTCTGTTAAATCATCTCACAGAGTTACAGCTTTGCCCTCAAGAAGCCTTTCGCTAATACAGTTCTTGTGGAATTGGCAAAGTGATATTTGGAAGCCCATAGAGGGCTATGGTGAAAAAGGAAATATCCTCAGATGAAATCTGGAAAGAAGCTTTCTGAGAAACTGCTGCGTGTTCTGTTAATTCATCTCACAGAGTTACATCTATATGTCGTGGATCTCTTTGCTAACCTTATTTCTGTGGAATCTGAGAACAGATATTTCAGATCCCTTTGAAGACTATAGGGCCAAAGGAAATATCCTCCGATAACAAAGAGAAAGAAGCTTTCTGAGAAGCTTCTTTGTGTTCTGTGAAATCATCTCACAGAGTTACAGCTTTCCCCTCAAAAAGCCTTTCGCTAAGACAGTTCTTGTGGAATTGGCAATGTGATATTTGGAAGCCCATAGAGGGCTATGTTGAAAAAGGAAATATCCTCAGATGAAATCTGGAAAGAAGCTTTCTGAGAAACTGTTGAGTGTTCTGTTAATTCATCTCACAGAGTTACATCTGTATTTCGTGGATCTCTTTGCTAGCCTTTTTTCTGTGGAATCTTAGAACAGATATTTCGGATCCCTTTGAAGACTATAGGGCCAAAGGAAATATCCTCCGATAACAAAGAGAAAGAAGCTTTCTGAGAAACTTCCTTGTGTTCTGTGAAATCATCTCACAGAGTTACAGCTTTCCCCTCAAGAAGCCTTTCGCTAAGACAGTTCTTGTGGAATTGGCAAAGTGATATTTGGAAGCCCATAGAGGGCTATGGTGAAAAAGGAAATATCCTCAGATGAAATTTATAAAGAAGCTTTCTGAGAAACTGCTGCGTGTTATGTTAATTCATCTCACAGAGTTACATCTGTATTTCGTGGATCTCTTTGCTAGCCTTTTTCTGTGGAATCTGACAACAGATATTTCGGATCCCTTTGAAGACTATAGGGCCAAAAGAAATATCCTCCGAAAACAAAGAGAAAGAAGCTTTCTGAGAAACTTCTTTGTGTTCTGTGAAATCATCTCACAGAGTTACAGCTTTCCCCTCAAGAAGCCTTTCGTTAAGACAGTTCTTGTGGAATTGGCAAAGTGATATTTGGAAGCCCATAGAGGGCTATGGTGAAAAAGGAAATATCCTCAGATGAAATCTGGAAAGAAGCTTTCTGAGAAACTGCTGAGTGTTCTGTTAATTCATCTCACAGAGTTACATCTGTATTTCGTGGATCTCTTTGGTAGCCTTATTTCTGTGGAATCTGAGAACAGATATTTCAGATCCCTTTGAAGACTATAGGGCCAAAGGAAATATCCTCCGATAACAAAGAGAAAGAAGCTTTCTGAGAAACTTCTTTGTGTTCTGTGAAATCATCTCACAGAGTTACAGCTTTCCCCTCAAGAAGCCTCTCGCTAAGTCATTTCTTGTGGAATTGGCAAAGTGATATTTGGAAGCCCATAGAGGGCTATGGTGTAAAAGGAAATATCCTCAGATGAAATCTGCAAAGAAGCTCTCAGAGAAACTGCTGAGTGTTCTGTTAATTCATCTCATAGAGTTACATCTGTATATCGTGGATCTCTTTGCTAGCCTTATTTCTGTGGAATCTGAGAACAGATATTTCGGATCCCTTTGAAGACTATAGGGCCAAAGGAAATATCCTCCGATAACAAAGAGAAAGAAGCTTTCTGAGAAACTTCTTTGTGTTCTGTTATATGATCTCACAGAGTTACAGCTTTTCCCCTCAAGAAGCCTTTCGCTAATACAGTTCTTGTGGAATTGGCAAAGTGATATTTGGAAGCCCTTAGAGGGCTATGGTGGAAAAGGAAATAACCTCAGATGAAATCTGGAAAGAAGCTTTCTGAGAAACTGCTGAGTGTTCTGTTAATTCATCTCACAGAGTTACATCTGTATTTCATGGATCTCTTTGGTAGCCTTATTTCTGTGGAATCTGAGAACAGATATTTCGGATCCTTTTGAAGACTATAGGGCCAAAGGAAATATTCTCCGATAACAAAGAGAAAGAAGCTTTCTGAGAAACTTCTTTGTGTTCTGTGAAATCATCTCACATAGTTACAGCTTTCCCCTCAAGAAGCCTTTCGCTAAGACAGTTCTTGTGGAATTGGCAAAGTGATATTTCGAAGCCCATAGAGGGCTATGGTGAAAAAGGAAATATCCTCAGATGAAATCTGGAAAGAAGCTCTCTGAGAAACTGCTGAGTGTTCTGTTAATTCATCTCACAGAGTTACATCTGTATTTCGTGGATCTCTTTGCTAGCCTTATTTCTGTGGAATCTGAAAACAGATATTTCGGATCCCTTTGAAGACTATAGGGCCAAAGGAAATATCCTCCGATAACAATGAGAAAGAAGCTTTCTGAGAAACTTCTTTGTGTTCTGTGAAATCATCTCACAGAGTTACAGCTTTCCCCTCAAGAAGCCTTTCGCTAAGACAGTTCTTGTGGAATTGGTAAAGTGATATTTGGAAGCCCATAGAGGGCTATGGTGAAAAAGGAAATATCCTCAGATGAAATCTGGAAAGAAGATTTCTGAGAAACTGCTGAGTGATCTGTTATTTCACCTCACAGAGTTACATCTGTATTTCGTGGATCTCTTTGCTAGCCTTATTTCTGTGGAATCTGAGAACAGATATTTCGGATACCTTTGAAGACTATAGGGCCAAAGGAAATATCCTCCGAAAACAAAGAGAAAGAAGCTTTCAGAGAAACTTCTTTGTGTTCTGTGAAATCATCTGACAGAGTTACAGCTTTCCCCTCAAGAAGCCTTTCGCTAAGACAGTTCTTGTGGAATTGGCAAAGTGATATTTGGAAGCCCTTTGAGGGCTATTGTGAAAAAGGAAATATCCTCAGATGAAATCTGGAAAGAAGCTTTCTGAGAAACTGCTGAGTGTTCTGTTAATTCATCTCACAGAGTTACATCTGTGTTTCGTGGATCTCTTTGCTAGCCTTATTTCTGTGGAATCTGAGAACAGATATTTCGGATCCCTTTGAAGACTATAGGGCCAAAGAAAATATCCTCCGATAACAAAGAGAAAGAAGCTTTCTGAGAAACTTCTTTGTGTCCTGTTAAATCATCTCACAGGGTTACAGCTTTCCACTCAAGAAGCCTTTCGCTAAGACAGTTCTTGTGGAATTGGCAAAGTGATATTTGGAAGCCCATAGAGGGCTATGGTGAAAAAGGAAATATCCTCAGATGAAATCTGGAAAGAAGCTTTCTGAGAATCTGCTGCGTGTTCTGTTAATTCATCTCACAGAGTTACATCTGTATGTCGTGGATCTCTTTGCTAGCCTTATTTCTGTGGAATCTGAGAACAGATGTTTCGGATCCCTTTGAAGACTATAGGGCCAAAGGAAATATCCTCCGATAACAAAGAGAAAGAAGCTTTCTGAGAAACTTCTTTGTGTTCTGTGAAATCATCTCACAGAGTTACAGCTTTCCCCTCAAGAAGCCTTTCGCTAAGACAGTTCTTGTGGAATTGGCAAAGTGATATTTGGAATCCCATAGAGGGCTATGGTGAAAAAGGAAATTACCTCAGATGAAATCTGGAAAGAAGCTTTCTGAGAAACTGCTGAGTGTTCTGTTAATTCATCTCACAGAGTTACATCTGTATTTCATGGATCTCTTTGCTAGCCTTATTTCTGTGGAATCTGAGAACAGATATTTCGGATCCCTTTGAAGACTATTGGGCCAAAGGAAATATTCTCCGATAACAAAGAGAAAGAAGCTTTCTGAGAAACTTCTTTGTGTTCTGTGAAATCATCTCACAGAGTTACAGCTTTCCCCTCAAGAAGCCTTTCGCTAAGACAGTTCTTGTGGAATTGGCAAAGTGATATTTGGAATCCCATAGAGGGCTATGGTGAAAAAGGAAATAACCTCAGATGAAATCTGGAAAGAAGCTTTCTGAGAAACTGCTGAGTGTTCTGTTAATTCATCTCACAGAGTTACATCTGTATTTCATGGATCTCTTTGCTAGCCTTATTTCTGTCGAATCTGATAACAGATATTTCGGATCCCTTTGAAGACTATAGGGCCAAAGGAAATATTCTCCGATAACAAAGAGAAAGAAGCTTTCTGAGAAACTTCTTTGTGTTCTGTGAAATCATCTCACAGAGTTACAGCTTTCCCCTCAAGAAGCCTTTCGGTAAGACAGTTCTTGTGGAATTGGCAAAGTGATATTTCGAAGCCCATAGAGGGCTATGGTGAAAAAGGAAATATCCTCAGATGAAATCTGGAAAGAAGCTTTCTGAGAAACTGCTGAGTGTTCTGTTAATTCATCTCACAGAGTTACATCTGTATTTCGTGGATCTCTTTGCTAGCCTTATTTCTGTGGAATCTGAAAACAGATATTTCGGATCCCTTTGAAGACTATAGGGCCAAAGGAAATATCCTCCGATAACAAAGAGAAAGAAGCTTTCTGAGAAACTTCTTTGTGTTCTGTGAAATCATATCACAGAGTTACAGCTTTCCCCTCAAGAAGCCTTTCGTAAGACAGTTCTTGTGGAACTGGCAAAGTGATATTTGGAAGCCCATAGAGGGCTATGGTGAAAAAGGAAATATCCTCAGATGAAATATGGAAAGAAGCTTTCTGAGAAACTGCTGAGTGTTCCGTTAATTCATCTCACAGAGTTACATCTGTATTTCGTGGATCTCTTTGCTAGCCTTATTTCTGTGGAATCTGAGAACAGATATTTCGGATCCCTTTGAAGACTATAGGGCCAAAGGAAATATCCTCCGATAAAAAAGAGAAAGAAGCTTTCTGAGAAACTTCTTTGTGTTCTGTGAAATCATCTCACAGAGTTACAGCTTTCACCTCAAGAAACCTTTCGCTAAGACAGTTCTTGTGGAATTGGCAAAGTGATATTTGGAAGCCCATAGAGGGCTATGGTGAAAAAGGAAATATCCTCAGATGAAATCTGGAAAGAAGCTTTCTGAGAAACTCCTGAGTGTTCTGTTAATTCATCTCACAGAGTTACATCTGTATTTCGCGGATCTCTTTGCTAGCCTTATTTCTGTGGAATCTGAGAACAGATATTTCGGATCCCTTTGAAGACTATAGGGCCAAAGGAAATATCCTCCGATAACAAAGAGAAAGAAGCTTTCTGAGAAACTTCTTTGTGTTCTGTGAAATCATCTCACAGAGTTACAGCTTTCCCCTCAAGAAGCCTTTCGCTAAGACAGTTCTTGTGGAATTGACAAAGTGATATTTGGAAGCCCATAGAGGGCTATGGTGAAAAAGGAAATATCCACAGATGAAATCTGGAAAGAAGCTTTCTGAGAAACTGCTGAGTGTTCTGTTAATTCATCTCACAGAGTTACATCTGTATTTCGTGGATCTCTTTGCTAGCCTTATTTCTCTGGAATCTGAGAACAGATATTTCGGATCCCTTTGAAGAATATAGGGCCTAAGGAAATATCCTCCGATAACAAAGTGAAAGAAGCTTTCTGAGAAACTTCTTGGTGTTCTGTGAAATCATCTCACAGAGTTACAGCTTTCCCCTCAAGAAGCCTTTCGCTAAGACAGTTCTTGTGGAATTGGCAAAGTGATATTTGGAAGCCCATAGAGGGCTATGGTGAAAAAGGAAATATCCTCAGATGAAATCTGGAAAGAAGCTTTCTGAGAAACTGCTGAGTGTTCTGTTAATTCATCTCACAGAGTTACATCTGTATGTCCTGGATCTCTTTGCTAACCTTATTTCTGTGGAATCTGAGAACAGATATTTCGGATCCCTTTGAAGACTATAGGGCCAAAGGAAATATCCTCCGATAACAAAGAGAAAGAAGCTTTCTGAGAAACTTCTTTGTGTTCTGTGAAATCATCTCACAGAGTTACAGCTTTCCCCTCAAGAAGCCTTTCGCTAAGACAGTTCTTGTGGAATTGGCAAAGTGATATTTGGAAGCCCATAGAGGGCTAGGGTGAAAAAGGAAATATCCTCAGATGAAATCTGGAAAGAAGATTTCTGAGAAACTGCTGAGTGATCTGTTATTTCATCTCACAGAGTTACATCTGTATTTCGTGGATCTCTTTGCTAGCCTTATTTCTGTGGAATCTGAGAACAGATATTTCGGATCCCTTTGAAGACTATAGGGCCAAAGGAAATATCCTCCGAAAACAAAGAGAAAGAAGCTTTCTGAGAAACTTCCTTGTGTTCTGTTAAATCATCTCACAGAGTTACAGCTTTCCCCTCAAGAAGCCTTTCGCTAAGACAGTTCTTGTGGAATTGGCAAAGTGATATTTGGAAGCCCATAGAGGGCTATGGTGAAAAAGGAAATATCCTCAGATGAAATCTATAAAGAAGCTTTCTGAGAAACTGCTGCGTGTTCTGTTAATTCATCTCACAGAGTTACATCTGTATGTCGTGGATCTCTTTGCTAACCCTATTTCTGTGGAATCTGAGAACAGATATTTCGGATCCCTTTGAAGACTATAGGGCCAAAGGAAATGTCCTCCGATAACAAAGAGAAAGAAGCCTTCTGAGAAACTTCTTTGTGTTCTGTGAAATCATCTCACAGAGTTACAGCTTTCCCCTCAAGAAGCCTTTCGCTAAGACAGTTCTTGTGGAATTGGCAATGTGATATTTGGAAGCCCTTAGAGGGGTATGGTGAAAAAGGAAATATCCTCAGATGAAATCTGGAAAGAAGCTTTCTGAGAAACTGCTGCGTGTTCTCTTAATTCATCTCACAGAGTTACATCTGTATTTCGTGGATCTCTTTGCTAGCCTTATTTCTGTGGAATCTGACAACAGATATTTCGGATCCCTTTGAAGACTATAGGGCCAAAGGAAATATCCTCCGAAAACAAAGAGAAAGAAGCTTTCTGAGAAACTTCTTTGTGTTCTGTGAAATCATCTCACAGAGTTACAGCTTTCCCCTCAAGAAGCCTTTCGCTAAGACAGTTCTTGTGGAATTGGCAAAGTGATATTTGGAATCCCATAGAGGGCTATGGTGAAAAAGGAAATAACCTCAGATGAAATCTGGAAAGAAGCTTTCTGAGAAACTGCTCAGTGTTCTGTTAATTCATCTCACAGAGTTACATCTGTATTTCATGGATCTCTTTGCTAGCCTTATTTCTGTGGAATCTGAGAACAGATATTTCGGATCCCTTTGAAGACTATAGGGCCAAAGGAAATATTCTCCGATAACAAAGAGAAAGAAGCTTTCTGAGAAACTTCTTTGTGTTCTGTGAAATCATCTCACAGAGTTACAGCTTTTCCCTCAAGAAGCCTTTCGCTAAGACAGTTCTTGTGGAATTGGCAAAGTGATATTTGGAATCCCATAGAGGGCTATGGTGAAAAAGGAAATAACCTCAGATGAAATCTGGAAAGAAGCTTTCTGAGAAACTGCTGAGTGTTCTGTTAATTCATCTCACAGAGTTACATCTGTATTTCATGGATCTCTTTGCTAGCCTTATTTCTGTGGAATCTGAGAACAGATATTTCGGATCCCTTTGAAGACTATAGGGCCAAAGGAAATATTCTCCGATAACAAAGAGAAAGAAGCTTTCTGAGAAACTTCTTTGTGTTCTGTGAAATCATCTCACAGAGTTACAGCTTTCCCCTCAAGAAGCCTTTCGGTAAGACAGTTCTTGTGGAATTGGCAAAGTGATATTTCGAAGCCCATAGAGGGCTATGGTGAAAAAGGAAATATCCTCAGATGAAATCTGGAAAGAAGCTTTCTGAGAAACTGCTGAGTGTTCTGTTAATTCATCTCACAGAGTTACATCTGTATTTCGTGGATCTCTTTGCTAGCCTTATTTCTGTGGAATCTGAAAACAGATATTTCGGATCCCTTTGAAGACTATAGGGCCAAAGGAAATATCCTCCGATAACAAAGAGAAAGAAGCTTTCTGAGAAACTTCTTTGTGTTCTGTGAAATCATCTCACAGAGTTACAGCTTTCCCCTCAAGAAGCCTTTCGTAAGACAGTTCTTGTGGAACTGGCAAAGTGATATTTGGAAGCCCACAGAAGGCTATGGTGAAAAAGGAAATATCCTCAGATGAAATCTGGAAAGAAGCTTTCTGAGAAACTGCTGAGTGTTCTGTTAATTCATCTCACAGAGTTACATCTGTATTTCGTGGATCTCTTTGCTAGCCTTATTTCTGTGGAATCTGAGAACAGATATTTCGGATCCCTTTGAAGACTATAGGGCCAAAGGAAATATCCTCCGATAAAAAAGAGAAAGAAGCTTTCTGAGAAACTTCTTTGTGTTCTGTGAAATCATCTCACAGAGTTACAGCTTTCACCTCAAGAAACCTTTCGCTAAGACAGTTCTTGTGGAATTGGCAAAGTGATATTTGGAAGCCCATAGAGGGCTATGGTGAAAAAGGAAATATCCTCAGATGAAATCTGGAAAGAAGCTTTCTGAGAAACTCCTGAGTGTTCTGTTAATTCATCTCACAGAGTTACATCTGTATTTCGCGGATCTCTTTGCTAGCCTTATTTCTGTGGAATCTGAGAACAGATATTTCGGATCCCTTTGAAGACTATAGGGCCAAAGGAAATATCCTCCGATAACAAAGAGAAAGAAGCTTTCTGAGAAACTTCTTTGTGTTCTGTGAAATCATCTCACAGAGTTACAGCTTTCCCCTCAAGAAGCCTTTCGCTAAGACAGTTCTTGTGGAATTGGCAAAGTGATATTTGGAAGCCCATAGAGGGCTATGGTGAAAAAGGAAATATCCACAGATGAAATCTGGAAAGAAGCTTTCTGAGAAACTGCTTAGTGTTCTGTTAATTCATCTCACAGAGTTACATCTGTATTTCGTGGATCTCTTTGCTAGCCTTATTTCTGTGGAATCTGAAAACAGATATTTCGGATCCCTTTGAAGACTATAGGGCCAAAGGAAATATCCTCCGATAACAAAGAGAAAGAAGCTTTCTGAGAAACTTCTTTGTGTTCTGTGAAATCATCTCACAGAGTTACAGCTTTCCCCTCAAGAAGCCTTTCGCTAAGACAGTACTTTTGGAATTGGCAAAGTGATATTTGGAAGCCCATAGAGGGCTATGGTGAAAAAGGAAATAACCTCAGATGAAATCTGGAAAGAAGCTTTCTGAGAAACTGCTGAGTGTTCTGTTAATTCATCTCACAGAGTTACATCTGTATTTCGCGGATCTCTTTGCTAGCCTTATTTCTGTGGAATCTGAGAGCAGATATTTCGGAGCCCTTTGAAGACTATAGGGCCAAAGGAAATATTCTCCGATAACAAAGAGAAAGAAGCTTTCTGAGAAACTTCTTTGTGTTCTGTGAAATCATCTCACAGAGTTACACCTTTCCCCTCAAGAAGCTTTTCGCTAAGACAGTTCTTGTGGAATTGGCAAAGTGACATTTCGAAGCCCATAGAGGGCTATGGTGAAAAAGGAAATATCCTCAGATGAAATCTGGAAAGAAGCTTTCTGAGAAACTGCTTAGTGTTCTGTTAATTCATCTCACAGAGTTACATCTGTATTTCGTGGATCTCCTTGCTAGCCTTATTTCTGTGGAATCTGAAAACAGATATTTCGGATCCCTTTGAAGACTATAGGGCCAAAGGAAATATTCTATGATAACAAAGAGAAAGAAGCTTTCTGAGAAACTTCTTTGTGTTCTGTGAAATCATCTCACAGAGTTACAGCTTTCCCCTCAAGAAGCCTTTCGTAAGACAGTTCTTGTGGAATTGGCAAAGTGATATTTGGAAGCCCGTAGAGGGCTATGTTGAAAAAGGAAATATCCTCAGATGAAATCTGGAAAGAAGCTTTCTGAGAAACTGCTGAGTGTTCTGTTAATTCATCTCACAGAGTTACATCTGTATATCGTGGATCTCTTTGCTAGCCTTATTTCTGTGGAATCTGAGAACAGATATTTCGGATCCCTTTTGAAGACTATAGGGCCAAAGGAAATATCCTCCGATAACAAAGAGAAAGAAGCTTTCTGAGAAACGTCTTTGTGTTCTGTGAAATCACCTCACTGAGTTACAGCTTTCCCCTCAAGAAGCCTCTCGCTAAGACATTTCTTGTGGAATTGGCAAAGTGATATTTGGAAGCCCATAGAGTCTATGGTGAAAAATGAAATATCCTCTGATGAAATCTGGAAAGAAGCTCTCTGAGAAACTGCTGAGTGTTCTGTTAAATCATCTCACAGAGTTACATCTGTATTTCGTGGATCTCTTTGCTAGCCTTATTTCTGTGGAATCTGAGAACAGATATTTCGGATCCCTTTGAAGAATATAGGGCCTAAGGAAATATCCTCCGATAACAAAGTGAAAGAAGCTTTCTGAGAAACTTCTTTGTGTTCTGTGAAATCATCTCACAGAGTTACAGCTTTCCCCTCAAGAAGCCTTTCGCTAAGAGAGTTCTTGTGGAATTGGCAAAGTGATATTTGGAAGCCCATAGAGGGCTATGGTGAAAAAGGAAATATCCTCAGATGAAATCTGGAAAGAAGCTTTCTGAGAAACTGCTGAGTGTTCTGTTAATTCATCTCACAGAGTTACATCTGTATGTCCTGGATCTCTTTGCTAACCTTATTTCTGTGGAATCTGAGAACAGATATTTCGGATCCCTTTGAAGACTATAGGGCCAAAGGAAATATCCTCCGATAACAAAGAGAAAGAAGCTTTCTGAGAAACTTCTTTGTGTTCTGTGAAATCATCTCACAGAGTTACAGCTTTCCCCTCAAGAAGCCTTTCGCTAAGACAGTTCTTGTGGAATTGGCAAAGTGATATTTGGAAGCCCATAGAGGGCTAGGGTGAAAAAGGAAATATCCTCAGATGAAATCTGGAAAGAAGATTTCTGAGAAACTGCTGAGTGATCTGTTACTTCATCTCACAGAGTTACATCTGTATTTCGTGGATCTCTTTGCTAGCCTTATTTCTGTGGAATCTCAGAACAGATATTTCGGATCCCTTTGAAGACTATAGGGCCAAAGGAAATATCCTCCGAAAACAAAGAGAAAGAAGCTTTCAGAGAAACTTCTTTGTGTTCTTTGAAATCATCTCACAGAGTTACAGCTTTCCCCTGAAGAAGCCTTTCGCTAAGACAGTTCTTGTGGAATTGGCAAAGTGATATTTGGAAGCCCATTGAGGGCTATGGTGAAAAAGGAAATATCCTCAGATGAAATCTGGAAAGAAGCTTTCTGAGAAACTGCTGAGTGTTCTGTTAATTCATCTCACAGAGTTACATCTGTGTTTCGTGGATCTCTTTGCTAGCCTTATTTCTGTGGAATCTGACAACAGATATTTCGGATCCCTTTGAAGACTATAGGGCCAAAAGAAATATCCTCCGAAAACAAAGAGAAAGAAGCTTTCTGAGAAACTTCTTTGTGTTCTGTGAAATCATCTCACAGAGTTACAGCTTTCCCTCAAGAAGCCTTTCGTTAAGACAGTTCTTGTGGAATTGGCAAAGTGATATTTGGAAGCCCATAGAGGGCTATGGTGAAAAAGGAAATATCCTCAGATGAAATCTGGAAAGAAGCTTTCTGAGAAACTGCTGAGTGTTCTGTTAATTCATCTCACAGAGTTACATCTGTATTTCGTGGATCTCTTTGGTAGCCTTATTTCTGTGGAATCTGAGAACAGATATTTCAGATCCCTTTGAAGACTATAGGGCCAAAGGAAATATCCTCCGATAACAAAGAGAAAGAAGCTTTCTGAGAAACTTCTTTGTGTTCTGTGAAATCATCTCACAGAGTTACAGCTTTCCCCTCAAGAAGCCTCTCGCTAAGGCATTTCTTGTGGAATTGGCAAACTGATATTTGGAAGCCCATAGAGGGCTATGGTGTAAAAGGAAATATCCTCAGATGAAATCTGCAAAGAAGCTCTCTGAGAAACTGCTGAGTGTTCTGTTAATTCATCTCATAGAGTTACATCTGTATATCGTGGATCTCTTTGCTAGCCTTATTTCTGTGGAATCTGAGAACAGATATTTCGGATCCCTTTGAAGACTGTAGGGCCAAAGGAAATATCCTCCGATAACAAAAAGAAAGAAGCTTTCTGAGAAACTTCTTTGTGTTCTGTTAAATGATCTCACAGAGGTACAGCTTTTCCCCTCAAAAGCCTTTCGCTAAGACAGTTCCTGTGGAATTGGCAAAGTGATATTTGGAAGCCCATAGAGGGCTATGGTGGAAAAGGAAATAACCTCAGATGAAATCTGGAAAGAAGCTTTCTGAGAAACTGCTGAGTGTTCTGTTAATTCATCTCACAGAGTTACATCTGTATTTCATGGATCTCTTTGCTAGCCTTATTTCTGTGGAATCTGAGAACAGATATTTCGGATCCTTTTGAAGACTATAGGGCCAAAGGAAATATTCTCCGATAACAAAGAGAAAGAAGCTTTCTGAGAAACTTCTTTGTGTTCTGTGAAATCATCTCACATAGTTACAGCTTTCCCCTCAAGAAGCCTTTCGCTAAGACAGTTCTTGTGGAATTGGCAAAGTGATATTTCGAAGCCCATAGAGGGCTATGGTGAAAAAGGAAATATCCTCAGATGAAATCTGGAAAGAAGCTCTCTGAGAAACTGCTTAGTGTTCTGTTAATTCATCTCACAGAGTTACATCTGTATTTCGTGGATCTCTTTGCTAGCCTTATTTCTGTGGAATCTGAAAACAGATATTTCGGATCCCTTTGAAGACTATAGGGCCAAAGGAAATATCCTCCGATAACAAAGAGAAAGAAGCTTTCTGAGAAACTTCTTTGTGTTCTGTGAAATCATCTCACAGAGTTACAGCTTTCCCATCAAGAAGCCTTTCGCTAAGACAGTTCTTGTGGAATTGGCAAAGTGATATTTCGAAGCCCATAGAGGGCTATAGTGAAAAAGGAAATATCCTCAGATGAAATCTGGAAAGAAGCTTTCTGAGAAACTGCTGAGTGTTCTGTTAATTCATCTCACAGAGTTACATCTGTATTTCGTGGATCTCTTTGTTAGCCTTATTTCTCTGGAATCTGAGAACAGATATTTCGGATCCCTTTGAAGACTATAGGGCCAAAGGAAATATCCTCCGATAACAAAGAGAAAGAAGCTTTCTGAGAAACTTCTTTGTGTTCTGTGAAATCATCTCACTGAGATACAGCTTTTGCCTCAAGAAGGCTTTCGCTAAGACATTTCTTGTGGAATTGGCAAAGTGATATTTGGAAGCCCATAGAGGGCTATGGTGAAAAAGGAAATATCCTCACATGAAATCTATAAAGAAGCTTTCTGAGAAACTGCTGCGTGTTCTGTTAATTCATCTCACAGAGTTACATCTGTATGTCGTGGATCTCTTTGCTAACCTTATTTCTGTGGAATCTGAGAACAGATATTTCGGATCCCTTTGAAGACTATAGGGCCAAAGGAAATATCCTCCGATAACAAAGAGAAAGAAGCTTTCTGAGAAACTTCTTTGTGTTCTGTGAAATCATCTCACAGAGTTACAGCTTTCTGCTCAAGAAGCCTTTCGCTAAGACAGTTCTTGTGGAATTGGCAATGTGATATTTGGAAGCCCATATTGGGCTATGGTGAAAAAGGAAATATCCTCAGATGAAATCTGGAAAGAAGCTTTCTGAGAAACTGCTCAGTGTTCTGTTAATTCATCTCACAGAGTTACATCTGTATTTCGTGGATCTCTTTGCTAGCCTTATTTCTGTGGAATCTGACAACAGATATTTCGGATCCCTTTGAAGACTATAGGGCCAAAGGAAATATCCTCCGATAACAAAGAGAAAGAAGCTTTCTGAGAAACTTCTTTGTGTTCTGTGAAATCATCTCACAGAGTTACAGCTTCCCCCTCAAGAAGCCTTTCGCTAAGACAGTTCTTGTGGAATTGGCAATGTGATATTTAGAAGCCCATAGAGGGCTATGTTGAAAAAGGAAATATCCTCAGATGAAATCTGGAAAGAAGCTTTCTGAGAAACTGCTGAGTGTTCTGTTAATTCATCTCACAGAGTTACATCTGTATTTCGTGGATCTCTTTGCTAGCCTTATTTCTGAGGAATCTTAGAACAGATATTTCGGATCCCTTTGAAGACTATAGGGCCAAAGGAAATATCCTCCGATAACAAAGAGAAAGAAGCTTTCTGAGAAACTTCCTTGTGTTCTGTTAAATCATCTCACAGAGTTACAGCTTTCCCCTCAAGAAGCCTTTCGCTAAGACAGTTCTTGTGGAATTGACAAAGTGATATTTGGAAGCCCATAGAGGGCTATGGTGAAAAAGGAAATATCCTCAGATGAAATTTATAAAGAAGCTTTCTGAGAAACTGCTGCGTGTTATGTTAATTCATCTCACAGAGTTACATCTGTATTTCGTGGATCTCTTTGCTAGCCTTATTTCTGTGGAATCTGACAACAGATATTTCGGATCCCTTTGAAGACTATAGGGCCAAAAGAAATATCCTCCGAAAACAAAGAGAAAGAAGCTTTCTGAGAAACTTCTTTGTGTTCTGTGAAATCATCTCACAGAGTTACAGCTTTCCCCTCAAGAAGCCTTTCGCTAAGACAGTTCTTGTGGAATTGGCAAAGTGATATTTGGAAGCCCATAGAGGGCTATGGTGAAAAAGGAAATATCCTGAGATGAAATCTGGAAAGAAGCTCTCTGAGAAACTGCTGAGTGTTCTGTTAATTCATCTCACAGAGTTACATCTGTATTTCGTGGATCTCTTTGCTAGCCTTATTTCTGTGGAATCTGAAAACAGATATTTCGGATCCCTTTGAAGACTATAGGGCCAAAGGAAATATCCTCCGATAACAAAGAGAAAGAAGCTTTCTGAGAAACTTCTTTGTGTTCTGTGAAATCATCTCACAGAGTTACAGCTTTGCCATCAAGAAGCCTTTCGCTAAGACAGTTCTTTTGGAATTGGCAAAGTGATATTTGGAAGCCCATAGAGGGCTATGGTGAAAAAGGAAATATCCTCAGATGAAATCTGGAAAGAAGCTTTCTGAGAAACTGCTGAGTGTTCTGTTAATTCATCTCACAGAGTTACATCTGTATTTCGTGGATCTCTTTGTTAGCCTTATTTCTCTGGAATCTGAGAACAGATATTTCGGATCCCTTTGAAGACTATAGGGCCAAAGGAAATATCCTCCGATAACAAAGAGAAAGAAGCTTTCTGAGAAACTTCTTTGTGTTCTGTGAAATCATCTCACTGAGATACAGCTTTTGCCTCAAGAAGGCTTTCGCTAAGACATTTCTTGTGGAATTGGCAAAGTGATATTTGGAAGCCCATAGAGGGCTATGGTGAAAAAGGAAATATCCTCACATGAAATCTATAAAGAAGCTTTCTGAGAAACTGCTGCGTGTTCTGTTAATTCATCTCACAGAGTTACATCTGTATGTCGTGGATCTCTTTGCTAACCTTATTTCTGTGGAATCTGAGAACAGATATTTCGGATCCCTTTGAAGACTATAGGGCCAAAGGAAATATCCTCCGATAACAAAGAGAAAGAAGCTTTCTGAGAAACTTCTTTGTGTTCTGTGAAATCATCTCACAGAGTTACAGCTTTCTGCTCAAGTAGCCTTTCGCTAAGACAGTTCTTGTGGAATTGGCAATGTGATATTTGGAAGCCCATATTGGGCTATGGTGAAAAAGGAAATATCCTCAGATGAAATCTGGAAAGAAGCTTTCTGAGAAACTGCTCAGTGTTCTGTTAATTCATCTCACAGAGTTACATCTGTATTTCGTGGATCTCTTTGCTAGCCTTATTTCTGTGGAATCTGACAACAGATATTTCGGATCCCTTTGAAGACTATAGGGCCAAAGGAAATATCCTCCGATAACAAAGAGAAAGAAGCTTTCTGAGAAACTTCTTTGTGTTCTGTGAAATCATCTCACAGAGTTACAGCTTCCCCCTCAAGAAGCCTTTCGCTAAGACAGTTCTTGTGGAATTGGCAATGTGATATTTAGAAGCCCATAGAGGGCTATGTTGAAAAAGGAAATATCCTCAGATGAAATCTGGAAAGAAGCTTTCTGAGAAACTGCTGAGTGTTCTGTTAATTCATCTCACAGAGTTACATCTGTATTTCGTGGATCTCTTTGCTAGCCTTATTTCTGAGGAATCTTAGAACAGATATTTCGGATCCCTTTGAAGACTATAGGGCCAAAGGAAATATCCTCCGATAACAAAGAGAAAGAAGCTTTCTGAGAAACTTCCTTGTGTTCTGTAAAATCATCTCACAGAGTTACAGCTTTCCCCTCAAGAAGCCTTTCGCTAAGACAGTTCTTGTGGAATTGGCAAAGTGATATTTGGAAGCCCATAGAGGGCTATGGTGAAAAAGGAAATATCCTCAGATGAAATTTATAAAGAAGCTTTCTGAGAAACTGCTGCGTGTTATGTTAATTCATCTCACAGAGTTACATCTGTATTTCGTGGATCTCTTTGCTAGCCTTATTTCTGTGGAATCTGACAACAGATATTTCGGATCCCTTTGATGACTATAGGGCCAAAAGAAATATCCTCCGAAAACAAAGAGAAAGAAGCTTTCTGAGAAACTTCTTTGTGTTCTGTGAAATCATCTCACAGAGTTACAGCTTTCCCCTCAAGAAGCCTTTCGCTAAGACAGTTCTTGTGGAATTGGCAAAGTGATATTTGGAAGCCCATAGAGGGCTATGGTGAAAAAGGAAATATCCTGAGATGAAATCTGGAAAGAAGCTCTCTGAGAAACTGCTGAGTGTTCTGTTAATTCATCTCACAGAGTTACATCTGTATTTCGTGGATCTCTTTGCTAGCCTTATTTCTGTGGAATCTGAAAACAGATATTTCGGATCCCTTTGAAGACTATAGGGCCAAAGGAAATATCCTCCGATAACAAAGAGAAAGAAGCTTTCTGAGAAACTTCTTTGTGTTCTGTGAAATCATCTCACAGAGTTACAGCTTTGCCATCAAGAAGCCTTTCGCTAAGACAGTTCTTTTGGAATTGGCAAAGTGATATTTGGAAGCCCATAGAGGGCTATGGTGAAAAAGGAAATATCCTCAGATGAAATCTGGAAAGAAGCTTTCTGAGAAACTGCTGAGTGTTCTGTTAATTCATCTCACAGAGTTACATCTGTATTTCGTGGATCTCTTTGTTAGCCTTATTTCTCTGGAATCTGAGAACAGATATTTCGGATCCCTTTGAAGACTATAGGGCCAAAGGAAATATCCTCCGATAACAAAGAGAAAGAAGCTTTCTGAGAAACTTCTTTGTGTTCTGTGAAATCATCTCACTGAGATACAGCTTTTGCCTCAAGAAGGCTTTCGCTAAGACATTTCTTGTGGAATTGGCAAAGTGATATTTGGAAGCCCATAGAGGGCTATGGTGAAAAAGGAAATATCCTCACATGAAATCTATAAAGAAGATTTCTGAGAAACTGCTGAGTGTTCTGTTAATTCATCTCACAGAGTTACATCTGTATGTCGTGGATCTCTTTGCTAACCTTATTTCTGTGGAATCTGAGAACAGATATTTCGGATCCCTTTGAAGACTATAGGGCCAAAGGAAATATCCTCCGATAACAAAGAGAAAGAAGCTTTCTGAGAAACTTCTTTGTGTTCTGTGAAATCATCTCACAGAGTTACAGCTTTCCCCTCAAGAAGCCTTTCGCTAAGACAGTTCTTGTGGAATTGGCAATGTGATATTTGGAAGCCCATATTGGGCTATGGTGAAAAAGGAAATATCCTCAGATGAAATCTGGAAAGAAGCTTTCTGAGAAACTGCTCAGTGTTCTGTTAATTCATCTCACAGAGTTACATCTGTATTTCGTGGATCTCTTTGCTAGCCTTATTTCTGTGGAATCTGACAACAGATATTTCGGATCCCTTTGAAGACTATAGGGCCAAAGGAAATATCCTCCGATAACAAAGAGAAAGAAGCTTTCTGAGAAACTTCTTTGTGTTCTGTGAAATCATCTCACAGAGTTACAGCTTTCCCCTCAAGAAGCCTTTCGCTAAGACAGTTCTTGTGGAATTGGCAATGTGATATTTAGAAGCCCATAGAGGGCTATGGTGAAAAAGGAAATATCCTCAGATGAAATCTGGAAAGAAGCTTTCTGAGAAACTGCTGAGTGTTCTGTTAATTCATCTCACAGAGTTACATCGGTATTTCGTGGATCTCTTTGCTAGCCTTATTTCTGTGGAATCTGAAAACAGATATTTCGGATCCCTTTGAAGACTATAGGGCCAAAGGAAATATCCTCCGATAACAAAGAGAAAGAAGCTTTCTGAGAAACTTCCTTGTGTTCTGTTAAATCATCTCACAGAGTTACAGCTTTCCCCTCAAGAAGCCTTTCGCTAAGACAGTTCTTGTGGAATTGGCAAAGTGATATTTGGAAGCCCATAGAGGGCTATGGTGAAAAAGGAAATATCCTCAGATGAAATTTATAAAGAAGCTTTCTGAGAAACTGCTGCGTGTTCTGTTAATTCATCTCACAGAGTTACATCTGTATTTCGTGGATCTCTTTGCTAGCCTTATTTCTGTGGAATCTGACAACAGATATTTCGGATCCCTTTGAAGACTATAGGGCCAAAAGAAATATCCTCCGAAAACAAAGAGAAAGAAGCTTTCTGAGAAACTTCTTTGTGTCTGTGAAATCATCTCACAGAGTTACAGCTTTCCCCTCAAGAAGCCTTTCGCTAAGACAGTTCTTGTGGAACTGGCAAAGTGATATTTGGAAGCCCATAGAGGGCTATGGTGAAAAAGGAAATATCCTCAGATGAAATCTGGAAAGAAGCTTTCTGAGAAACTGCTGAGTGTTCTGTTAATTCATCTCACAGAGTTACATCTGTATTTCGTGGATCTCTTTGGTAGCCTTATTTCTGTGTAATCTGAGAACAGATATTTCAGATCCCTTTGAAGACTATAGGGCCAAAGGAAATATCCTCCGATAACAAAGAGAAAGAAGCTTTCTGAGAAACTTCTTTGTGTTCTGTGAAATCATCTCACAGAGTTACAGCTTTCCCCTCAAGAAGCCTCTCGCTAAGGCATTTCTTGTGGAATTGGCAAAGTGATATTTGGAAGCCCATACAGGGCTATGGTGTAAAAGGAAATATCCTCAGATGAAATCTGCAAAGAAGCTCTCTGAGAAACTGCTGAGTGTTCTGTTAATTCATCTCACAGAGTTACATCTGTATATCGTGGATCTCTTTGCTAGCCTTATTTCTGTGGAATCTGAGAACAGATATTTCGGATCCCTTTGAAGACTATAGGGCCAAAGGAAATAACCTCCGATAACAAAGAGAAAGAAGCTTTCTGAGAAACTTCTTTGTGTTCTGTTAAATGATCTCACAGAGTTACAGCTTTTCCCCTCAAGAAGCCTTTCGCTAAGACAGTTCTTGTGGAATTGGCAAAGTGATATTTGGAAGCCCATAGAGGGCTATGGTGGAAAAGGAAATAACCTCAGATGAAATCTGGAAAGAAGCTTTCTGAGAAACTGCTGAGTGTTCTGTTAATTCATCTCACAGAGTTACATCTGTATTTCGTGGATCTCTTTGCTAGCCTTATTTCTGTGGAATCTGAGAACAGATATTTCGGATCCCTTTGAAGACTACAGGGCCAAAGGAAATATTCTCCGATAACAAAGAGAAAGAAGCTTTCTGAGAAACTTCTTTGTGTTCTGTGAAATCATCTCACAGAGTTACAGCTTTCCCCTCAAGAAGCCTTTCGCTAAGACAGTTCTTGTGGAATTGGCAAAGTGATATTTCGAAGCCCATAGAGGGCTATGGTGAAAAAGGAAATATCCTCAGATGAAATCTGGAAAGAAGCTTTCTGAGAAACTGCTGAGTGTTCTGTTAATTCATCTCACAGAGTTACATCTGTATTTCGTGGATCTCTTTGCTAGCCTTATTTCTGTGGAATCTGAAAACAGATATTTCGAATCCCTTTGAAGAGTATAGGGCCAAAGGAAATATCCTCCGATAACAAAGAGAAAGAAGCTTTCAGAGAAACTTCTTTGTGTTCTGTGAAATCATCTCACAGAGTTACAGCTTTCCCATCAAGAAGCCTTTCGCTAAGACAGTTCTTGTGGAATTGGCAAAGTGATATTTGGAAGCCCATAGAGGGCTATGGTGAAAAAGGAAATATCCACAGATGAAATCTGGAAAGAAGCTTTCTGAGAAACTGCTGAGTGTTCTGTTAATTCATCTCACAGAGTTACATCTGTATTTCGTGGATCTCTTTGCTAGCCTTATTTCTCTGGAATCTGAGAACAGATATTTCGGATCCCTTTGAAGACTATAGGGCCAAAGGAAATATCCTCCGATAACAAAGAGAAAGAAGCTTTCTGAGAAACTTCTTTGTGTTCTGTGAAATCATCTCACTGAGATACAGCTTTTGCCTCAAGAAGCCTTTCGCTAAGACAGTTCTTGTGGAATTGGCAAAGTGATATTTGGAAGCCCTTAGAGGGCTATGGTGAAAAAGGAAATATCCTCAGATGAAATCTGGAAAGAAGCTTTCTGAGAAACTACTGAGTGTTCTGTTAATTCATCTCGCAGAGTTACATCTGTATGTCGTGGATCTCCTTGCTAGCCTTATTTCTGTGGAATCTGAGAACAGATATTTCGGATCCCTTTGAAGACTCTAGGGCCAAAGGTAATATCCTCCGATAACAAAGAGAAAGAAGCTTTCTGAGAAACTTCTTTGTGTTCTGTTAAATCATCTCACAGAGTTACAGCTTTCCCCTAAATAAGACTTTCGCTAAGACACTTCTTGTGGAATTGGCAAAGTGATATTTGGAAGCCCATAGAGGGCTATGATGAAAAATGAAATATCCTCACATGAAATCTGGAAAGAAGATCTCTGAGAAACTGCTGAGTGTTCTGTTAATTCATCTCACAGAGTTACATCTGTATTTCGTGGATCTCTTTGCTCACCTTATTTCTGTGGAATCTGAAAACAGATATTTCGGATCCTTTTCAAGACTATTGGGCCAAAGGAAATATCCTCCGATAACAAAGAGAAAGAAGCTTTCTGAGAAACTTCTTTTTATTCTGTGAAATCATCTCACAGCGTTACAGCTTTGCCCTCAAGAAGCCTTTCGCTAAGACAGTTCTTGTGGAATTGGCAAAGTGATATTTGAAAGCCCATAGAGGGCTATGGTGAAAAAGGAAATATCCTCAGATGATATCTGGAAAGAAGCTTTTGAGAAACTGCTGAGTGTTCTGTTAATTCATCTCACAGAGTTACATCTGTATTTCGCGGATCTCTTTGCTAGCCTTCTTTCTGTGGAATCTGAGAACAGATATTTCGGATCCCTTTGAAGACTATAGGGCCAAAGGAAATATCCTCCGATAACAAAGAGAAATAAGCTTTCTCAGAAACTTATTTGTGTTCTGTGAAATCATCTCACAGAGTTACAGCGTTTCGCTCAAGAAGCCTTTCGCTAAGACAGTTATTGTGGAATTGGCAAAGTGATATTTGGAAGCCCATAGAGGGCTATGGTGAAAAAGGAATATCCTCAGATGAAATCTGGAAAGAAACTTTCTGAGAAACTGCTGAGTGTTCTGTTAATTCATCTCACAGAGTAACATCTGTATTTCGCGGATCTCTTTGCTAGCCTTATTTCTGTGGAATCTGAGAACAGATATTTCGGATCCCTTTTGAAGACTATAGGGCCAAAGGAAATATCCTCCGATAACAAAGAGAAAGAAGCTTTCTGAGAAACGTCTTTGTGTTCTGTGAAATCACCTCACTGAGTTACAGCTTTCCCCTCAAGAAGCCTCTCGCTAAGGCATTTCTTGTGGAATTGGCAAAGTGATATTTGGAAGCCCATAGAGGCTATGGTGAAAAAGGAAATATCCTCTGATGAAATCTGGAAAGAAGCTCTCTGAGAAACTGCTGAGTGTTCTGTTAATTCATCTCACAGAGTTACATCTGTATTTCGTGGATCTCTTTGCTAGCCTTATTTCTGTGGAATCTGAGAACAGATATTTCGGATCCCTTTGAAGAATATAGGGCCTAAGGAAATATCCTCCGATAACAAAGTGAAAGAAGCTTTCTGAGAAACTTCTTTGTGTTCTGTGAAATCATCTCACAGAGTTACAGCTTTCCCCTCAAGAAGCCTTTCGCTAAGACAGTTCTTGTGGAATTGGCAAAGTGATATTTGGAAGCCCAGAGAGGGCTATGGTGAAAAAGGAAATATCCTCAGATGAAATCTGGAAAGAAGCTTTCTGAGAAACTGCTGAGTGTTCTGTTAATTCATCTCACAGAGTTACATCTGTATGTCCTGGATCTCTTTGCTAACCTTATTTCTGTGGAATCTGAGAACAGATATTTCGGATCCCTTTGAAGACTATAGGGCCAAAGGAAATATCCTCCGATAACAAAGAGAAAGAAGCTTTCTGAGAAACTTCTTTGTGTTCTGTGAAATCATCTCACAGAGTTACAGCTTTCCCCTCAAGAAGCCTTTCGCTAAGACAGTTCTTGTGGAATTGGCAAAGTGATATTTGGAAGCCCATTGAGGGCTAGGGTGAAAAAGGAAATATCCTCAGATGAAATCTGGAAAGAAGATTTCTGAGAAACTGCTGAGTGATCTGTTAATTCATTTCACAGAATTACATCTGTGTTTCGTGGATCTCTTTGCTAGCCTTATTTCTGTGGAATCTGACAACAGATATTTCGGATCCCTTTGAAGACTATAGGGCCAAAAGAAATATCCTCCGAAAACAAAGAGAAAGAAGCTTTCTGAGAAACTTCTTTGTGTTCTGTGAAATCATCTCACAGAGTTACAGCTTTCCCCTCAAGAAGCCTTTCGTTAAGACAGTTCTTGTGGAATTGGCAAAGTGATATTTGGAAGCCCATAGAGGGCTATGGTGAAAAAGGAAATATCCTCAGATGAAATCTGGAAAGAAGCTTTCTGAGAAACTGCTGAGTGTTCTGTTAATTCATCTCACAGAGTTACATCTGTATTTCGTGGATCTCTTTGTTAGCCTTATTTCTGTGGAATCTGAGAACAGATATTTCAGATCCCTTTGAAAACTATAGGGCCAAAGGAAATATCCTCCGATAACAAAGAGAAAGAAGCTTTCTGAGAAACTTCTTTGTGTTCTGTGAAATCATCTCACAGAGTTACAGCTTTCCCCTCAAGAAGCCTCTCGCTAAGTCATTTCTTGTGGAATTGGCAAAGTGATATTTGGAAGCCCATAGAGGGCTATGGTGTAAAAGGAAATATCCTCAGATGAAATCTGCAAAGAAGCTCTCTGAGAAACTGCTGAGTGTTCTGTTAATTCATCTCATAGAGTTACATCTGTATATCGTGGATCTCTTTGCTAGCCTTATTTCTGTGGAATCTGAGAACAGATATTTCGGATCACTTTGAAGACTATAGGGCCAAAGGAAATATCCTCCGATAACAAAGAGAAAGAAGCTTTCTGAGAAACTTCTTTGTGTTCTGTTAAATGATCTCACAGAGTTACAGCTTTTCCCCTCAAGAAGCCTTTCGCTAAGACAGTTCTTGTGGAATTGGCAAAGTGATATTTGGAAGCCCATAGAGGGCTATGGTGGAAAAGGAAATAACCTCAGATGAAATCTGGAAAGAAGCTTTCTGAGAAACTGCTGAGTGTTCTGTTAATTCATCTCACAGAGTTACATCTGTATTTCATGGATCTCTTTGCTAGCCTTATTTCTGTGGAATCTGAGAACAGATATTTCGGATCCTTTTGAAGATTATAGGGCCAAAGGAAATATCCTCCGATAACAAAGAGAAAGAAGCTTTCTGAGAAACTTCTTTGTGTTCTGTGAAATCATCTCACAGAGTTACAGCTTTCCCATCAAGAAGCCTTTCGCTAAGACAGTTCTTGTGGAATTGGCAAAGTGATATTTGGAAGCCCATAGAGGGCTATGGTGAAAAAGGAAATATCCACAGATGAAATCTGGAAAGAAGCTTTCTGAGAAACTGCTGAGTGTTCTGTTAATTCATCTCACAGAGTTACATCTGTATTTCGTGGATCTCTTTGTTAGCCTTATTTCTCTGGAATCTGAGAACAGATATTTCGGATCCCTTTGAAGACTATAGGGCCAAAGGAAATATCCTCCGATAACAAAGAGAAAGAAGCTTTCTGAGAAACTTCCTTGTGTTCTGTTAAATCATCTCACAGAGTTACAGCTTTCCCCTCAAGAAGCCTTTCGCTAAGACAGTTCTTGTGGAATTGGCAAAGTGATATTTGGAAGCCCATAGAGGGCTATGGTGAAAAAGGAAATATCCTCAGATGAAATTTATAAAGAAGCTTTCTGAGAAACTGCTGAGTGTTATGTTAATTCATCTCACAGAGTTACATCTGTATTTCGTGGATCTCTTTGCTAGCCTTATTTCTGTGGAATCTGACAACAGATATTTCGGATCCCTTTGAAGACTATAGGGCCAAAAGAAATATCCTGCGAAAACAAAGAGAAAGAAGCTTTCTGAGAAACTTCTTTGTGTTCTGTGAAATCATCTCGCAGAGTTACAGCTTTCCCCTCAAGAAGCCTTTCGCTAAGACAGTTCTTGTGGAATTGGCAAAGTGATATTTGGAAGCCCATAGAGGGCTATGGTGAAAAAGGAAATATCCTCAGATGAAATCTGGAAAGAAGCTTTCTGAGAAACTGCTGAGTGTTCTGTTAATTCATCTCACAGAGTTACATCTGTATTTCGTGGATCTCTTTGGTAGCCTTATTTCTGTGGAATCTGAGAACAGATATTTCAGATCCCTTTGAAGACTATAGGGCCAAAGGAAATATCCTCCGATAACAAAGAGAAAGAAGCTTTCTGAGAAACTTCTTTGTGTTCTGTGAAATCATCTCACTGAGTTACAGCTTTCCCCTCAAGAAGCCTCTCGCTAAGGCATTTCTTTTGGAATTGGCAAAGTGATATTTGGAAGCCCATAGAGGGCTATGGTGTAAAAGGAAATATCCTCAGATGAAATCTGCAAACAAGCTCTCTGAGAAACTGCTTAGTGTTCTGTTAATTCATCTCACAGAGTTACATCTGTATATCGTGGATCTCTTTGCTAGCCTTATTTCTGTGGAATCTGAGAACAGATATTTCGGATCCCTTTGAAGACTATAGGGCCAAAGGAAATATCCTCCGATAACAAAGAGAAAGAAGCTTTCTGAGAAACTTCTTTGTGTTCTGTTAAATGATCTCACAGAGTTACAGCTTTTCCCCTCAAGAAGCCTTTCGCTAAGACAGTTCTTGTGGAATTGGCAAAGTGATATTTGGAAGCCCATTGAGGGCTATGGTGGAAAAGGAAATAACCTCAGATGAAATCTGGAAAGAAGCTTTCTGAGAAACTGCTGAGTGTTCTGTTAATTCATCTCACAGAGTTACATCTGTATTTCATGGATCTCTTTGCTAGCCTTATTTCTGTGGAATCTGAGAACAGATATTTCGGATCCCTTTGAAGACTACAGGGCCAAAGGAAATATTCTCCGATAACAAAGAGAAAGAAGCTTTCTGAGAAACTTCTTTGTGTTCTGTGAAATCATCTCACAGAGTTACAGCTTTCCCCTCAAGAAGCCTTTCGCTAAGACAGTTCTTGTGGAATTGGCAAAGTGATATTTCGAAGCCCATAGAGGGCTATGGTGAAAAAGGAAATATCCTCAGATGAAATCTGGAAAGAAGCTTTCTGAGAAACTGCTTAGTGTTCTGTTAATTCATCTCACAGAGTTACATCTGTATTTCGTGGATCTCTTTGCTAGCCTTATTTCTGTGGAATCTGAAAACAGATATTTCGGATCCCTTTGAAGACTATAGGGCCAAAGGAAATATCCTCCGATAACAAAGAGAAAGAAGCTTTCTGGGAAACTTCTTTGTGTTCTGTGAAATCATCTCACAGAGTTACAGCTTTCCCATCAAGAAGCCTTTCGCTAAGACAGTTCTTGTGGAATTGGCAAAGTGATATTTGGAAGCCCATAGAGGGCTATGGTGAAAAAGGAAATATCCACAGATGAAATCTGGAAAGAAGCTTTCTGAGAAACTGCTGAGTGTTCTGTTAATTCATCTCACAGAGTTACATCTGTATTTCGCGGATCTCTTTGCTAGCCTTCTTTCTGTGGAATCTGAGAACAGATATTTCGGATCCCTTTGAAGACTATAGGGCCAAAGGAAATATCCTCCGATAACAAAGAGAAAGAAGCTTTCTGAGAAACTTATTTGTGTTCTGTGAAATCATCTCACAGAGTTACAGCTTTTCGCTCAAGAAGCCTTTCGCTACGACAGTTATTGTGGAATTGGCAAAGTGATATTTGGAAGCCCATAGAGGGCTATGGTGAAAAAGGAATATCCTCAGATGAAATCTGGAAAGAAACTTTCTGAGAAACTGCTGAGTGTTCTGTTAATTCATCTCACAGAGTAACATCTGCATTTCGCGGATCTCTTTGCTAGCCTTATTTCTGTGGAATCTGAGAACAGATATTTCGGATCCCTTTGAAGACTATAGGGCCAAACGAAATATCCTCCGATAACAAAAAGCAAGAAGCTTTCTGAGAAACTTCTTTGTTTTCTGTGAAATCATCTCACAGAGTTACAGCTTTCCCCTCAAGAAGCCTTTCGCTAAGACAGTTCTTGTGGAATTGGCAATGTGATATTTGGAAGCCCATAGAGGGCTATGGTGAAAAAGGAAATATCCTCAGATGAAATCTGGAAAGAAGCTTTCTGAGAAACTGCTGAGTGTTCTGTTAATTCATCTCACAGAGTTACATCTGTATTTCGTGGATCTCTTTGCTAGCCTTATTTCTGTGGAATCTGAGAACAGATATTTCGGATCCCTTGAAGACTATAGGGCCAAAGGAAATATCCTCCGATAACAAAGAGAAAGAAGCTTTCTGAGAAACTTCCTTGTGTTCTGTTCAATCATCTCACAGAGTTACAGCTTTCCCCTCAAGAAGCCTTTCGCTAAGACAGTTCTTGTGGAATTGGCAAAGTGATATTTGGAAGCCCATAGAGGGCTATGGTGAAAAAGGAAATATCCTCAGATGAAATCTATAAAGAAGCTTTCTGAGAAACTGCTGCGTGTTCTGTTAATTCATCTCACAGAGTTACATCTGTATTTCGTGCATCTCTTTGGTAGCCTTATTTCTGTGGAATCTGAGAACAGATATTTCGGATCCCTTTGAAGACTATAGGGCCAAAGGAAATATCCTCCGATAACAACGAGAAAGAAGCTTTCTGAGAAACTTCTTGGTGTTCTTTGAAATCATCTCACAGAGTTACAGCTTTCCCCTCAAGAATACTTTCGCTAAGACAGTTCTTGTGGAATTGGCAAAGTGATATTTGGAAGCCCATAGAGGGCTATGGTGAAAAAGGAAATATCCTCAGATGAAATCTGGAAAGAAGCTTTCTGAGAATCTGCTGAGTGTTCTGTTAATTCATCTCACAGAGTTACATCTGTATTTCGTGGATCTCTTTGCTAGCCTTATTTCTGTGGAATCTGAGAACAGATATTTCGGATCCCTTTGAAGACTATAGGGCCAAAGGAAATATTCTCCGATAACAAAGAGAAAGAAGCTTTCTGAGAAACTTCTTTGTGTTCTGTGAAATCATCTCACGTAGTTACAGCTTTCCCCTCAAGAAGCCTTTCGCTAAGACAGTTCTTGTGGAATTGGCAAAGTGATATTTCGAAGCCCATAGAGGGCTATGGTGAAAAAGGAAATATCCTCAGATGAAATCTGGAAAGAAGCTCTCTGAGAAACTGCTGAGTGTTCTGTTAATTCATCTCACAGAGTTACATCTGTATTTCGTGGATCTCTTTGCTAGCCTTATTTCTGTGGAATCTGAAAACAGATATTTCGGATCCCTTTGAAGACTATAGGGCCAAAGGAAATATCCTCCGATAACAAAGAGAAAGAAGCTTTCTGAGAAACTTCTTTGTGTTCTGTGAAATCATCTCACAGAGTTACAGCTTTCCCATCAAGAAGCCTTTCGCTAAGACAGTTCTTGTGGAATTGGCAAAGTGATATTTGGAAGCCCATAGAGGGCTATGGTGAAAAAGGAAATATCCACAGATGAAATCTGGAAAGAAGCTTTCTGAGAAACTGGTGAGTGTTCTGTTAATTCATCTCACAGAGTTACATCTGTATTTCGTGGATCTCTTTGCTAGCCTTATTTCTGTGGAATCTGAGAACAGATATTTCAGATCCCTTTGAAGACTATAGGGCCAAAGGAAATATCCTCCGATAACAAAGAGAAAGAAGCTTTCTGAGAAACTTCTTTGTGTTCTGTGAAATCATCTCACAGAGTTACAGCTTTCCCCTCAAGAAGCCTCTCGCTAAGGCATTTCTTGTGGAATTGGCAAAGTGATATTTGGAAGCCCATAGAGGGCTATGGTGTAAAAGGAAATATCCTCAGATGAAATCTGCAAAGAAGCTCTCTGAGAAACTGCTGAGTGTTCTGTTAATTCATCTCACAGAGTTACATCTGTATATCGTGGATCTCTTTGCTAGCCTTATTTCTGTGGAATCTGAGAACAGATATTTCGGATCCCTTTGAAGACTATAGGGCCAAAGGAAATAACCTCCGATAACAAAGAGAAAGAAGCTTTCTGAGAAACTTCTTTGTGTTCTGTTAAATGATCTCACAGAGTTACAGCTTTTCCCCTCAAGAAGCCTTTCGCTAAGACAGTTCTTGTGGAATTGGCAAAGTGATATTTGGAAGCCCATAGAGGGCTATGGTGGAAAAGGAAATAACCTCAGATGAAATCTGGAAAGAAGCTTTCTGAGAAACTGCTGAGTGTTGTGTTAATTCATCTCACAGAGTTACATCTGTATTTCGTGGATCTCTTTGCTAGCCTTATTTCTGTGGAATCTGAGAACAGATATTTCGGATCCCTTTGAAGACTACAGGGCCAAAGGAAATATTCTCCGATAACAAAGAGAAAGAAGCTTTCTGAGAAACTTCTTTGTGTTCTGTGAAATCATCTCACAGAGTTACAGCTTTCCCCTCAAGAAGCCTTTCGCTAAGACAGTTCTTGTGGAATTGGCAAAGTGATATTTCGAAGCCCATAGAGGGCTATGGTGAAAAAGGAAATATCCTCAGATGAAATCTGGAAAGAAGCTTTCTGAGAAACTGCTGAGTGTTCTGTTAATTCATCTCACAGAGTTACATCTGTATTTCATGGATCTCTTTGCTAGCCTTATTTCTGTGGAATCTGAGAACAGATATTTCGGATCCCTTTGAAGACTACAGGGCCAAAGGAAATATTCTCCGATAACAAAGAGAAAGAAGCTTTCTGAGAAACTTCTTTGTGTTCTGTGAAATCATCTCACAGAGTTACAGCTTTCCCCTCAAGAAGCCTTTCGCTAAGACAGTTCTTGTGGAATTGGCAAAGTGATATTTCGAAGCCCATAGAGGGCTATGGTGAAAAAGGAAATATCCTCAGATGAAATCTGGAAAGAAGCTTTCTGAGAAACTGCTTAGTGTTCTGTTAATTCATCTCACAGAGTTACATCTGTATTTCGTGGATCTCTTTGCTAGCCTTATTTCTGTGGAATCTGAAAACAGATATTTCGGATCCCTTTGAAGACTATAGGGCCAAAGGAAATATCCTCCGATAACAAAGAGAAAGAAGCTTTCTGGGAAACTTCTTTGTGTTCTGTGAAATCATCTCACAGAGTTACAGCTTTCCCATCAAGAAGCCTTTCGCTAAGACAGTTCTTGTGGAATTGGCAAAGTGATATTTGGAAGCCCATAGAGGGCTATGGTGAAAAAGGAAATATCCACAGATGAAATCTGGAAAGAAGCTTTCTGAGAAACTGCTGAGTGTTCTGTTAATTCATCTCACAGAGTTACATCTGTATTTCGCGGATCTCTTTGCTAGCCTTCTTTCTGTGGAATCTGAGAACAGATATTTCGGATCCCTTTGAAGACTATAGGGCCAAAGGAAATATCCTCCGATAACAAAGAGAAAGAAGCTTTCTGAGAAACTTATTTGTGTTCTGTGAAATCATCTCACAGAGTTACAGCTTTTCGCTCAAGAAGCCTTTCGCTACGACAGTTATTGTGGAATTGGCAAAGTGATATTTGGAAGCCCATAGAGGGCTATGGTGAAAAAGGAATATCCTCAGATGAAATCTGGAAAGAAACTTTCTGAGAAACTGCTGAGTGTTCTGTTAATTCATCTCACAGAGTAACATCTGCATTTCGCGGATCTCTTTGCTAGCCTTATTTCTGTGGAATCTGAGAACAGATATTTCGGATCCCTTTGAAGACTATAGGGCCAAACGAAATATCCTCCGATAACAAAAAGCAAGAAGCTTTCTGAGAAACTTCTTTGTTTTCTGTGAAATCATCTCACAGAGTTACAGCTTTCCCCTCAAGAAGCCTTTCGCTAAGACAGTTCTTGTGGAATTGGCAATGTGATATTTGGAAGCCCATAGAGGGCTATGGTGAAAAAGGAAATATCCTCAGATGAAATCTGGAAAGAAGCTTTCTGAGAAACTGCTGAGTGTTCTGTTAATTCATCTCACAGAGTTACATCTGTATTTCGTGGATCTCTTTGCTAGCCTTATTTCTGTGGAATCTGAGAACAGATATTTCGGATCCCTTGAAGACTATAGGGCCAAAGGAAATATCCTCCGATAACAAAGAGAAAGAAGCTTTCTGAGAAACTTCCTTGTGTTCTGTTCAATCATCTCACAGAGTTACAGCTTTCCCCTCAAGAAGCCTTTCGCTAAGACAGTTCTTGTGGAATTGGCAAAGTGATATTTGGAAGCCCATAGAGGGCTATGGTGAAAAAGGAAATATCCTCAGATGAAATCTATAAAGAAGCTTTCTGAGAAACTGCTGCGTGTTCTGTTAATTCATCTCACAGAGTTACATCTGTATTTCGTGCATCTCTTTGGTAGCCTTATTTCTGTGGAATCTGAGAACAGATATTTCGGATCCCTTTGAAGACTATAGGGCCAAAGGAAATATCCTCCGATAACAACGAGAAAGAAGCTTTCTGAGAAACTTCTTGGTGTTCTTTGAAATCATCTCACAGAGTTACAGCTTTCCCCTCAAGAATACTTTCGCTAAGACAGTTCTTGTGGAATTGGCAAAGTGATATTTGGAAGCCCATAGAGGGCTATGGTGAAAAAGGAAATATCCTCAGATGAAATCTGGAAAGAAGCTTTCTGAGAATCTGCTGAGTGTTCTGTTAATTCATCTCACAGAGTTACATCTGTATTTCGTGGATCTCTTTGCTAGCCTTATTTCTGTGGAATCTGAGAACAGATATTTCGGATCCCTTTGAAGACTATAGGGCCAAAGGAAATATTCTCCGATAACAAAGAGAAAGAAGCTTTCTGAGAAACTTCTTTGTGTTCTGTGAAATCATCTCACGTAGTTACAGCTTTCCCCTCAAGAAGCCTTTCGCTAAGACAGTTCTTGTGGAATTGGCAAAGTGATATTTCGAAGCCCATAGAGGGCTATGGTGAAAAAGGAAATATCCTCAGATGAAATCTGGAAAGAAGCTCTCTGAGAAACTGCTGAGTGTTCTGTTAATTCATCTCACAGAGTTACATCTGTATTTCGTGGATCTCTTTGCTAGCCTTATTTCTGTGGAATCTGAAAACAGATATTTCGGATCCCTTTGAAGACTATAGGGCCAAAGGAAATATCCTCCGATAACAAAGAGAAAGAAGCTTTCTGAGAAACTTCTTTGTGTTCTGTGAAATCATCTCACAGAGTTACAGCTTTCCCATCAAGAAGCCTTTCGCTAAGACAGTTCTTGTGGAATTGGCAAAGTGATATTTGGAAGCCCATAGAGGGCTATGGTGAAAAAGGAAATATCCACAGATGAAATCTGGAAAGAAGCTTTCTGAGAAACTGGTGAGTGTTCTGTTAATTCATCTCACAGAGTTACATCTGTATTTCGTGGATCTCTTTGCTAGCCTTATTTCTGTGGAATCTGAGAACAGATATTTCAGATCCCTTTGAAGACTATAGGGCCAAAGGAAATATCCTCCGATAACAAAGAGAAAGAAGCTTTCTGAGAAACTTCTTTGTGTTCTGTGAAATCATCTCACAGAGTTACAGCTTTCCCCTCAAGAAGCCTCTCGCTAAGGCATTTCTTGTGGAATTGGCAAAGTGATATTTGGAAGCCCATAGAGGGCTATGGTGTAAAAGGAAATATCCTCAGATGAAATCTGCAAAGAAGCTCTCTGAGAAACTGCTGAGTGTTCTGTTAATTCATCTCACAGAGTTACATCTGTATATCGTGGATCTCTTTGCTAGCCTTATTTCTGTGGAATCTGAGAACAGATATTTCGGATCCCTTTGAAGACTATAGGGCCAAAGGAAATAACCTCCGATAACAAAGAGAAAGAAGCTTTCTGAGAAACTTCTTTGTGTTCTGTTAAATGATCTCACAGAGTTACAGCTTTTCCCCTCAAGAAGCCTTTCGCTAAGACAGTTCTTGTGGAATTGGCAAAGTGATATTTGGAAGCCCATAGAGGGCTATGGTGGAAAAGGAAATAACCTCAGATGAAATCTGGAAAGAAGCTTTCTGAGAAACTGCTGAGTGTTGTGTTAATTCATCTCACAGAGTTACATCTGTATTTCGTGGATCTCTTTGCTAGCCTTATTTCTGTGTAATCTGAGAACAGATATTTCGGATCCCTTTGAAGACTACAGGGCCAAAGGAAATATTCTCCGATAACAAAGAGAAAGAAGCTTTCTGAGAAACTTCTTTGTGTTCTGTGAAATCATCTCACAGAGTTACAGCTTTCCCCTCAAGAAGCCTTTCGCTAAGACAGTTCTTGTGGAATTGGCAAAGTGATATTTCGAAGCCCATAGAGGGCTATGGTGAAAAAGGAAATATCCTCAGATGAAATCTGGAAAGAAGCTTTCTGAGAAACTGCTGAGTGTTCTGTTAATTCATCTCACAGAGTTACATCTGTATTTCGTGGATCTCTTTGCTAGCCTTATTTCTGTGGAATCTGAAAACAGATATTTCGAATCCCTTTGAAGACTATAGGGCCAAAGGAAATATCCTCCGATAACAAAGAGAAAGAAGCTTTCTGAGAAACTTCTTTGTGTTCTGTGAAATCATCTCACAGAGTTACAGTTTTCCCATCAAGAAGCCTTTCGCTAAGACAGTTCTTGTGGAATTGGCAAAGTGATATTTGGAAGCCCATAGAGGGCTATGGTGAAAAAGGAAATATCCACAGATGAAATCTGGAAAGAAGCTTTCTGAGAAACTGCTGAGTGTTCTGTTAATTCATCTCACAGAGTTACATCTGTATTTCGTGGATCTCTTTGCTAGCCTTATTTCTCTGGAATCTGAGAACAGATATTTCGGATCCCTTTGAAGACTATAGGGCCAAAGGAAATATCCTCCGATAACAAAGAGAAAGAAGCTTTCTGAGAAACTTCTTTGTGTTCTGTGAAATCATCTCACTGAGATACAGCTTTTGCCTCAAGAAGCCTTTCGCTAAGACAGTTCTTGTGGAATTGGCAAAGTGATATTTGGAAGCCCTTAGAGGGCTATGGTGAAAAAGGAAATATCCTCAGATGAAATCTGGAAAGAAGCTTTCTGAGAAACTACTGAGTGTTCTGTTAATTCATCTCGCAGAGTTACATCTGTATGTCGTGGATCTCCTTGCTAGCCTTATTTCTGTGGAATCTGAGAACAGATATTTCGGATCCCTTTGAAGACTCTAGGGCCAAAGGTAATATCCTCCGATAACAAAGAGAAAGAAGCTTTCTGAGAAACTTCTTTGTGTTCTGTTAAATCATCTCACAGAGTTACAGCTTTCCCCTAAATAAGACTTTCGCTAAGACACTTCTTGTGGAATTGGCAAAGTGATATTTGGAAGCCCATAGAGGGCTATGATGAAAAATGAAATATCCTCACATGAAATCTGGAAAGAAGATCTCTGAGAAACTGCTGAGTGTTCTGTTAATTCATCTCACAGAGTTACATCTGTATTTCGTGGATCTCTTTGTTCACCTTATTTCTGTGGAATCTGAAAACAGATATTTCGGATCCTTTTCAAGACTATTGGGCCAAAGGAAATATTCTCCGATAACAAAGAGAAAGAAGCTTTCTGAGAAACTTCTTTTTATTCTGTGAAATCATCTCACAGCGTTACAGCTTTGCCCTCAAGAAGCCTTTCGCTAAGACAGTTCTTGTGGAATTGGCAAAGTGATATTTGAAAGCCCATAGAGGGCTATGGTGAAAAAGGAAATATCCTCAGATGATATCTGGAAAGAAGCTTTCTGAGAAACTGCTGAGTGTTCTGTTAATTCATCTCACAGAGTTACATCTGTATTTCGCGGATCTCTTTGCTAGCCTTCTTTCTGTGGAATCTGAGAACAGATATTTCGGATCCCTTTGAAGACTATAGGGCCAAAGGAAATATCCTCTGATAACAAAGAGAAAGAAGCTTTCTCAGAAACTTATTTGTGTTCTGTGAAATCATCTCACAGAGTTACAGCGTTTCGCTCAAGAAGCCTTTCGCTAAGACAGTTATTGTGGAATTGGCAAAGTGATATTTGGAAGCCCATAGAGGGCTATGGTGAAAAAGGAATATCCTCAGATGAAATCTGGAAAGAAACTTTCTGAGAAACTGCTGAGTGTTCTGTTAATTCATCTCACAGAGTAACATCTGTATTTCGCGGATCTCTTTGCTAGCCTTATTTCTGTGGAATCTGAGAACAGATATTTCGGATCCCTTTTGAAGACTATAGGGCCAAAGGAAATATCCTCCGATAACAAAGAGAAAGAAGCTTTCTGAGAAACGTCTTTTTGTTCTGTGAAATCACCTCACTGAGTTACAGCTTTCCCCTCAAGAAGCCTCTCGCTAAGACATTTCTTGTGGAATTGGCAAAGTGATATTTGGAAGCCCATAGAGGCTATGGTGAAAAAGGAAATATCCTCTGATGAAATCTGGAAAGAAGCTCTCTGAGAAACTGCTGAGTGTTCTGTTAATTCATCTCACAGAGTTACATCTGTATTTCGTGGATCTCTTTGCTAGCCTTATTTCTGTGGAATCTGAGAACAGATATTTCGGATCCCTTTGAAGAATATCGGGCCTAAGGAAATATCCTCCGATAACAAAGTGAAAGAAGCTTTCTGAGAAACTTCTTTGTGTTCTGTGAAATCATCTCACAGAGTTACAGCTTTCCCCTCAAGAAGCCTTTCGCTAAGACAGTTCTTGTGGAATTGGCAAAGTGATATTTGGAAGCCCATAGAGGGCTATGGTGAAAAAGGAAATATCCTCAGATGAAATCTGGAAAGAAGCTTTCTGAGAAACTGCTGAGTGTTCTGTTAATTCATCTCACAGAGTTACATCTGTATGTCCTGGATCTCTTTGCTAACCTTATTTCTGTGGAATCTGAGAACAGATATTTCGGATCCCTTTGAAGACTATAGGGCCAAAGGAAATATCCTCCGATAACAAAGAGAAAGAAGCTTTCTGAGAAACTTCTTTGTGTTCTGTGAAATCATCTCACAGAGTTACAGCTTTCCCCTCAAGAAGCCTTTCGATAAGACAGTTCTTGTGGAATTGGCAAAGTGATATTTGGAAGCCCATTGAGGGCTAGGGTGAAAAAGGAAATATCCTCAGATGAAATCTGGAAAGAAGATTTCTGAGAAACTGCTGAGTGATCTGTTAATTCATCTCACAGAGTTACATCTGTGTTTCGTGGATCTCTTTGCTAGCCTTATTTCTGTGGAATCTGACAACAGATATTTCGGATCCCTTTGAAGACTATACGGCCAAAAGAAATATCCTCCGAAAACAAAGAGAAAGAAGCTTTCTGAGAAACTTCTTTGTGTTCTGTGAAATCATCTCACAGAGTTACAGCTTTCCCCTCAAGAAGCCTTTCGTTAAGACAGTTCTTGTGGAATTGGCAAAGTGATATTTGGAAGCCCACAGAGGGCTATGGTGTAAAAGGAAATATCCTCAGATGAAATCTGCAAAGAAGCTCTCTGAGAAACTGCTGAGTGTTCTGTTAATTCATCTCATAGAGTTACATCTGTATATCGTGGATCTCTTTGCTAGCCTTATTTCTGTGGAATCTGAGAACAGATATTTCGGATCCCTTTGAAGACTATAGGGCCAAAGGAAATATCCTCCGATAACAAAGAGAAAGAAGCTTTCTGAGAAACTTCTTTGTGTTCTGTTAAATGATCTCACAGAGTTACAGCTTTTCCCCTCAAGAAGCCTTTCGCTAAGACAGTTCTTGTGGAATTGGCAAAGTGATATTTGGAAGCCCATAGAGGGCTATGGTGGAAAAGGAAATATCCACAGATGAAATCTGGAAAGAAGCTTTCTGAGAAACTGCTGAGTGTTCTGTTAATTCATCTCACAGAGTTACATCTGTATTTCGTGGATCTCTTTGTTAGCCTTATTTCTCTGGAATCTGAGAACAGATATTTCGGATCCCTTTGAAGACTATAGGGCCAAAGGAAATATCCTCCGATAACAAAGAGAAAGAAGCTTTCTGAGAAACTTCCTTGTGTTCTGTTAAATCATCTCACAGAGTTACAGCTTTCCCCTCAAGAAGCCTTTCGCTAAGACAGTTCTTGTGGAATTGGCAAAGTGATATTTGGAAGCCCATAGAGGGCTATGGTGAAAAAGGAAATATCCTCAGATGAAATTTATAAAGAAGCTTTCTGAGAAACTGCTGCGTGTTATGTTAATTCATCTCACAGAGTTACATCTGTATTTCGTGGATCTCTTTGCTAGCCTTATTTCTGTGGAATCTGACAACAGATATTTCGGATCCCTTTGAAGACTATAGGGCCAAAAGAAATATCCTGCGAAAACAAAGAGAAAGAAGCTTTCTGAGAAACTTCTTTGTGTTCTGTGAAATCATCTCACAGAGTTACAGCTTTCCCCTCAAGAAGCCTTTCGCTAAGACAGTTCTTGTGGAATTGGCAAAGTGATATTTGGAAGCCCATAGAGGGCTATGGTGAAAAAGGAAATATCCTCAGATGAAATCTGGAAAGAAGCTTTCTGAGAAACTGCTGAGTGTTCTGTTAATTCATCTCACAGAGTTACATCTGTATTTCGTGGATCTCTTTGGTAGCCTTATTTCTGTGTAAGCTGAGAACAGATATTTCAGATCCCTTTGAAAACTATAGGGCCAAAGGAAATATCCTCCGATAACAAAGAGAAAGAAGCTTTCTGAGAAACTTCTTTGTGTTCTGTGAAATCATCTCACAGAGTTACAGCTTTCCCCTCAAGAAGCCTCTCGCTAAGGCATTTCTTGTGGAATTGGCAAAGTGATATTTGGAAGCCCATAGAGGGCTATGGTGTAAAAGGAAATATCCTCAGATGAAATCTGCAAAGAAGCTCTCTGAGAAACTGCTGAGTGTTCTGTTAATTCATCTCACAGAGTTACATCTGTATATCGTGGATCTCTTTGCTAGCCTTATTTCTGTGGAATCTGAGAACAGATATTTCGGATCCCTTTGAAGACTATAGGGCCAAAGGAAATATCCTCCGATAACAAAGAGAAAGAAGCTTTCTGAGAAACTTCTTTGTGTTCTGTTAAATGATCTCACAGACTTACAGCTTTTCCCCTCAAGAAGCCTTTCGCTAAGACAGTTCTTGTGGAATTGGCAAAGTGATATTTGGAAGCCCATAGAGGGCTATGGTGGAAAAGGAAATAACCTCAGATGAAATCTGGAAAGAAGCTTTCTGAGAAACTGCTGAGTGTTCTGTTAATTCATCTCACAGAGTTACATCTGTATTTCATGGATCTCTTTGCTAGCCTTATTTCTGTGGAATCTGAGAACAGATATTTCGGATCCCTTTGAAGACTACAGGGCCAAAGGAAATATTCTCCGATAACAAAGAGAAAGAAGCTTTCTGAGAAACTTCTTTGTGTTCTGTGAAATCATCTCACACAGTTACAGCTTTCCCCTCAAGAAGCCTTTCGCTAAGACAGTTCTTGTGGAATTGGCAAAGTGATATTTGGAAGCCCATAGAGGGCTATGGTGGAAAAGGAAATAACCTCAGATGAAATCTGGAAAGAAGCTTTCTGAGAAACTGCTGAGTGTTCTGTTAATTCATCTCACAGAGTTACATCTGTATTTCATGGATCTCTTTGCTAGCCTTATTTCTGTGGAATCTGAGAACAGATATTTCGGATCCCTTTGAAGACTACAGGGCCAAAGGAAATATTCTCCGATAACAAAGAGAAAGAAGCTTTCTGAGAAACTTCTTTGTGTTCTGTGAAATCATCTCACACAGTTACAGCTTTCCCCTCAAGAAGCCTTTCGCTAAGACAGTTCTTGTGGAATTGGCAAAGTGATATTTCGAAGCCCATAGAGGGCTATGGTGAAAAAGGAAATATCCTCAGATGAAATCTGGAAAGAAGCTTTCTGAGAAACTGCTTAGTGTTCTGTTAATTCATCTCACAGAGTTACATCTGTATTTCGTGGATCTCTTTGCTAGCCTTATTTCTGTGGAATCTGAAAACAGATATTTCGGATCCCTTTGAAGACTATAGGGCCAAAGGAAATATCCTCCGATAACAAAGAGAAAGAAGCTTTCTGAGAAACTTCTTTGTGTTCTGTGAAATCATCTCACAGAGTTACAGCTTTCCCATCAAGAAGCCTTTCGCTAAGACAGTTCTTGTGGAATTGGCAAAGTGATATTTGGAAGCCCATAGAGGGCTATGGTGAAAAAGGAAATATCCACAGATGAAATCTGGAAAGAAGCTTTCTGAGAAACTGCTGAGTGTTCTGTTAATTCATCTCACAGAGTTACATCTGTATTTCGTGGATCTCTTTGCTAGCCTTATTTTTGTGGAATCTTAGAACAGATATTTCGGATCCCTTTGAAGACTATAGGGCCAAAGGAAATATCCTCCGATAACAAAGAGAAAGAAGCTTTCTGAGAAACTTCCTTGTGTTCTGTTAAATCATCTCACAGAGTTACAGCTTTCCCCTCAAGAAGCCTTTCGCTAAGACAGTTCTTGTGGAATTGGCAAAGTGATATTTGGAAGCCCATAGAGGGCTATGGTGAAAAAGGAAATATCCTCAGATGAAATTTATAAAGAAGCTTTCTGAGAAACTGCTGCGTGTTATGTTAATTCATCTCACAGAGTTACATCTGTATTTCGTGGATCTCTTTGCTAGCCTTATTTCTGTGGAATCTGACAACAGATATTTCGGATCCCTTTGAAGACTATAGGGCCAAAAGAAATATCCTCCGAAAACAAAGAGAAAGAAGCTTTCTGAGAAACTTCTTTGTGTTCTGTGAAATCATCTCACAGAGTTACAGCTTTCCCCTCAAGAAGCCTTTCGCTAAGACAGTTCTTGTGGAATTGGCAAAGTGATATTTGGAAGCCCATAGAGGGCTATGGTGAAAAAGGAAATATCCTGAGATGAAATCTGGAAGGAAGCTCTCTGAGAAACTGCTGAGTGTTCTGTTAATTCATCTCACAGAGTTACATCTGTATTTCGTGGATCTCTTTGCTAGCCTTATTTCTGTGGAATCTGAAAACAGATATTTCGGATCCCTTTGAAGACTATAGGGCCAAAGGAAATATCCTCCGATAACAAAGAGAAAGAAGCTTTCTGAGAAACTTCTTTGTGTTCTGTGAAATCATCTCACAGAGTTACAGCTTTCCCATCAAGAAGCCTTTCGCTAAGACAGTTCTTGTGGAATTGGCAAAGTGATATTTCGAAGCCCATAGAGGGCTATGGTGAAAAAGGAAATATCCACAGATGAAATCTGGAAAGAAGCTTTCTGAGAAACTGCTGAGTGTTCTGTTAATTCATCTCACAGAGTTACATCTGTATTTCGTGGATCTCTTTGTTAGCCTTATTTCTCTGGAATCTGAGAACAGATATTTCGGATCCCTTTGAAGACTATAGGGCCAAAGGAAATATTCGCCGATAACAAAGAGAAAGAAGCTTTCTGAAAAACTTCTTTGTGTTCTGTGAAATCATCTCACTGAGATACAGCTTTTGCCTCAAGAAGGCTTTCGCTAAGACATTTCTTGTGGAATTGGCAAAGTGATATTTGGAAGCCCATAGAGGGCTATGGTGAAAAAGGAAATATCCTCACATGAAATCTATAAAGAAGCTTTCTGAGAAACTGCTGCGTGTTCTGTTAATTCATCTCACAGAGTTACATCTGTATGTCGTGGATCTCTTTGCTAACCTTATTTCTGTGGAATCTGAGAACAGATATTTCGGATCCCTTTGAAGACTATAGGGCCAAAGGAAATATCCTCCGATAACAAAGAGAAAGAAGCTTTCTGAGAAACTTCTTTGTGTTCTGTGAAATCATCTCACAGAGTTACAGCTTTCTGCTCAAGAAGCCTTTCGCTAAGACAGTTCTTGTGGAATTGGCAATGTGATATTTGGAAGCCCATATTGGGCTATGGTGAAAAAGGAAATATCCTCAGATGAAATCTGGAAAGAAGCTTTCTGAGAAACTGCTCAGTGTTCTGTTAATTCATCTCACAGAGTTACATCTGTATTTCGTGGATCTCTTTGCTAGCCTTATTTCTGTGGAATCTGACAACAGATATTTCGGATCCCTTTGAAGACTATAGGGCCAAAGGAAATATCCTCCGATAACAAAGAGAAAGAAGCTTTCTGAGAAACTTCTTTGTGTTCTGTGAAATCATCTCACAGAGTTACAGCTTTCCCCTCAAGAAGCCTTTCGCTAAGACAGTTCTTGTGGAATTGGCAATGTGATATTTAGAAGCCCATAGAGGGCTATGTTGAAAAAGGAAATATCCTCAGATGAAATCTGGAAAGAAGCTTTCTGAGAAACTGCTGAGTGTTCTGTTAATTCATCTCACAGAGTTACATCTGTATTTCGTGGATCTCTTTGCTAGCCTTATTTCTGTGGAATCTTAGAACAGATATTTCGGATCCCTTTGAAGACTATAGGGCCTAAGGAAATATCCTCCGATAACAAAGAGAAAGAAGCTTTCTGAGAAACTTCCTTGTGTTCTGTTAAATCATCTCACAGAGTTACAGCTTTCCCCTCAAGAAGCCTTTCGCTAAGACAGTTCTTGTGGAATTGGCAAAGTGATATTTGGAAGCCCATAGAGGGCTATGGTGAAAAAGGAAATATCCTCAGATGAAATTTATAAAGAAGCTTTCTGAGAAACTGCTGCGTGTTATGTTAATTCATCTCACAGAGTTACATCTGTATTTCGTGGATCTCTTTGCTAGCCTTATTTCTGTGGAATCTGAAAACAGATATTTCGGATCCCTTTGAAGACTATAGGGCCAAAAGAAATATCCTCCGAAAACAAAGAGAAAGAAGCTTTCTGAGAAACTTCTTTGTGTTCTGTGAAATCATCTCACAGAGTTACAGCTTTCCCCTCAAGAAGCCTTTCGCTAAGACAGTTCTTGTGGAATTGGCAAAGTGATATTTGGAAGCCCATAGAGGGCTATGGTGAAAAAGGAAATATCCTGAGATGAAATCTGGAAAGAAGCTCTCTGAGAAACTGCTGAGTGTTCTGTTAATTCATCTCACAGAGTTACATCTGTATTTCGTGGATCTCTTTGCTAGCCTTATTTCTGTGGAATCTGAAAACAGATATTTCGGATCCCTTTGAAGACTATAGGGTCAAAGGAAATATCCTCCCATAACAAAGAGAAAGAAGCTTTCTGAGAAACTTCTTTGTGTTCTGTGAAATCATCTCACAGAGTTACAGCTTTCCCATCAAGAAGCCTTTCGATAAGACAGTTCTTGTGGAATTGGCAAAGTGATATTTGAAAGCCCATAGAGGGCTATGGTGAAAAAGGAAATATCCACAGATGAAATCTGGAAAGAAGCTTTCTGAGAAACTGCTGAGTGTTCTGTTAATTCACCTCACAGAGTTACATCTGTATTTCGTGGATCTCTTTGTTAGCCTTATTTCTCTGGAATCTGAGAACAGATATTTCGGATCCCTTTGAAGACTATAGGGCCAAAGGAAATATCCTCCGATAACAAAGAGAAAGAAGCTTTCTGAGAAACTTCTTTGTGTTCTGTGAAATCATCTCACTGAGATACAGCTTTTGCCTCAAGAAGGCTTTCGCTAAGACATTTCTTGTGGAATTGGCAAAGTGATATTTGGAAGCCCATAGAGGGCTATGGTGAAAAAGGAAATATCCTCACATGAAATCTATAAAGAAGCTTTCTGAGAAACTGCTGCGTGTTCTGTTAATTCATCTCACAGAGTTACATCTGAATGTCGTGGATCTCTTTGCTAACCTTATTTCTGTGGAATCTGAGAACAGATATTTCGGATCCCTTTGAAGACTATAGGGCCAAAGGAAATATCCTCCGATAACAAAGAGAAAGAAGCTTTCTGAGAAACTTCTTTGTGTTCTGTGAAATCATCTCACAGAGTTACAGCTTTCTGCTCAAGAAGCCTTTCGCTAAGACAGTTCTTGTGGAATTGGCAATGTGATATTTGGAAGCCCATATTGGGCTATGGTGAAAAAGGAAATATCCTCAGATGAAATCTGGAAAGAAGCTTTCTGAGAAACTGCTCAGTGTTCTGTTAATTCATCTCACAGAGTTACATCTGTATTTCGTGGATCTCTTTGCTAGCCTTATTTCTGTGGAATCTGACAACAGATATTTCGGATCCCTTTGAAGACTATAGGGCCAAAGGAAATATCCTCCGATAACAAAGAGAAAGAAGCTTTCTGAGAAACTTCTTTGTGTTCTGTGAAATCATCTCACAGAGTTACAGCTTTCCCCTCAAGAAGCCTTTCGCTAAGACAGTTCTTGTGGAATTGGCAATGTGATATTTAGAAGCCCATAGAGGGCTATGTTGAAAAAGGAAATATCCTCAGATGAAATCTGGAAAGAAGCTTTCTGAGAAACTGCTGAGTGTTCTGTTAATTCATCTCACAGAGTTACATCTGTATTTCGTGGATCTCTTTGCTAGCCTTATTTCTGTGGAATCTTAGAACAGATATTTCGGATCCCTTTGAAGACTATAGGGCCAAAGGAAATATCCTCCGATAACAAAGAGAAAGAAGCTTTCTGAGAAACTTCCTTGTGTTCTGTTAAATCATCTCACAGAGTTACAGCTTTCCCCTCAAGAAGCCTTTCGCTAAGACAGTTCTTGTGGAATTGGCAAAGTGATATTTGGAAGCCCATAGAGGGCTATGGTGAAAAAGGAAATATCCTCAGATGAAATCTGCAAAGAAGCTCTCTGAGACACTGCTGAGTGTTCTGTTAATTCATCTCACAGAGTTACATCTGTATATCGTGGATCTCTTTGCTAGCCTTATTTCTGTGGAATCTGAGAACAGATATTTCGGATCCCTTTGAAGACTATAGGGCCAAAGGAAATATCCTCCGATAAAAAAGAGAAAGAAGCTTTCTGAGAAACTTCTTTGTGTTCTGTTAAATGATCTCACAGAGTTACAGCTTTTCCCCTCAAGAAGCCTTTCGCTAAGACAGTTCTTGTGGAATTGGCAAAGTGATATTTGGAAGCCCATAGAGGGCTATGGTGAAAAAGGAAATAACCTCAGATGAAATCTGGAAAGAAGCTTTCTGAGAAACTGCTGAGTGTTCTGTTAATTCATCTCACAGAGTTACATCTGTATTTCGCGGATCTCTTTGCTAGCCTTATTTCTGTGGAATCTGAGAACAGATATTTCGGATCCCTTTGAAGACTATAGGACCAAAGGAAATATTCTCCGATAACAAAGAGAAAGAAGCTTTCTGAGAAACTTCTTTGTGTTCTGTGAAATCATCTCACAGCGTTACAGCTTTCCCCTCAAGAAGCCTTTCGCTAAGACAGTTCTTGTGGAATTGGCAAAGTGATATTTCGAAGCCCATAGAGGGCTATGGTGAAAAAGGAAATATCCTCAGATGAAATCTGGAAAGAAGCTTTCTGAGAAACTGCTGCGTGTTCTGTTAATTCATCTCACAGAGTTACATCTGTATGTCGTGGATCTCTTTGCTAACCTTATTTCTGTGGAATCTGAGAACAGATATTTCGGATCCCTTTGAAGACTATAGGGCCAAAGGAAATATCCTCCGATAACAAAGAGAAAGAAGCTTTCTGAGAAACTTCTTTGTGTTCTGTGAAATCATCTCACAGAGTTACAGCTTTCTGCTAAAGAAGCCTTTCGCTAAGACAGTTCTTGTGGAATTGGCAATGTGATATTTGGAAGCCCATATTGGGCTATGGTGAAAAAGGAAATATCCTCAGATGAAATCTGGAAAGAAGCTTTCTGAGAAACTGCTCAGTGTTCTGTTAATTCATCTCACAGAGTTACATCTGTATTTCGTGGATCTCTTTGCTAGCCTTATTTCTGTGGAATCTGACAACAGATATTTCGGATCCCTTTGAAGACTATAGGGCGAAAGGAAATATCCTCCGATAACAAAGAGAAAGAAGCTTTCTGAGAAACTTCTTTGTGTTCTGTGAAATCATCTCACAGAGTTACAGCTTTCCCCTCAAGAAGCCTTTCGCTAAGACAGTTCTTGTGGAATTGGCAATGTGATATTTAGAAGCCCATAGAGGGCTATGTTGAAAAAGGAAATATCCTCAGATGAAATCTGGAAAGAAGCTTTCTGAGAAACTGCTGAGTGTTCTGTTAATTCATCTCACAGAGTTACATCTGTATTTCGTGGATCTCTTTGCTAGCCTTATTTCTGTGGAATCTTAGAACAGATATTTCGGATCCCTTTGAAGACTATAGGGCCAAAGGAAATATCCTCCGATAACAAAGAGAAAGAAGCTTTCTGAGAAACTTCCTTGTGTTCTATTAAATCATCTCACAGAGTTACAGCTTTCCCCTCAAGAAGCCTTTCGCTAAGACAGTTCTTGTGGAATTGGCAAAGTGATATTTGGAAGCCCATAGAGGGCTATGGTGAAAAAGGAAATATCCTCAGATGAAATTTATAAAGAAGCTTTCTGAGAAACTGCTGCGTGTTATGTTAATTCATCTCACAGACTTACATCTGTATTTCGTGGATCTCTTTGCTAGCCTTATTTCTGTGGAATCTGAGAACAGATATTTCGGATCCCTTTGAAGACTATAGGGCCAAAAGAAATATCCTCCGAAAACAAAGAGAAAGAAGCTTTCTGAGAAACTTCTTTGTGTTCTGTGAAATCATCTCACAGAGTTACAGCTTTCCCCTCAAGAAGCCTTTCGCTAAGACAGTTCTTGTGGAATTGGCAAAGTGATATTTGGAAGCCCATAGAGGGCTATGGTGAAAAAGGAAATATCCTGAGATGAAATCTGGAAAGAAGCTCTCTGAGAAACTGCTGAGTGTTCTGTTAATTCATCTCACAGAGTTACATCTGTATTTCGTGGATCTCTTTGCTAGCCTTATTTCTGTGGAATCTGAAAACAGATATTTCGGATCCCTTTGAAGACTATAGGGCCAAAGGAAATATCCTCCGATAACAAAGAGAAAGAAGCTTTCTGAGAAACTTCTTTGTGTTCTGTGAAATCATCTCACAGAGTTACAGCTTTCCCATCAAGAAGCCTTTCGCTAAGACAGTTCTTGTGGAATTGGCAAAGTGATATTTGGAAGCCCATAGAGGGCTATGGTGAAAAAGGAAATATCCACAGATGAAATCTGGAAAGAAGCTTTCTGAGAAACTGCTGAGTGTTCTGTTAATTCATCTCACAGAGTTACATCTGTATTTCGTGGATCTCTTTGTTAGCCTTATTTCTCTGGAATCTGAGAACAGATATTTCGGATCCCTTTGAAGACTATAGGGCCAAAGGAAATATCCTCCGATAACAAAGAGAAAGAAGCTTTCTGAGAAACTTCTTTGTGTTCTGTGAAATCATCTCACTGAGATACAGCTTTTGCCTCAAGAAGGCTTTCGCTAAGACATTTCTTGTGGAATTGGCAAAGTGATATTTGGAAGCCCATAGAGGGCTATGGTGAAAAAGGAAATATCCTCACATGAAATCTATAAAGAAGCTTTCTGAGAAACTGCTGCGTGTTCTGTTAATTCATCTCACAGAGTTACATCTGTATGTCGCAGATCTCTTTGCTAACCTTATTTCTGTGGAATCTGAGAACAGATATTTGGGATCCCTTTGAAGACTATAGGGCCAAAGGAAATATCCTCCGATAACAAAGAGAAAGAAGCTTTCTGAGAAACTTCTTTGTGTTCTGTGAAATCATCTCACAGAGTTACAGCTTTCTGCTCAAGAAGCCTTTCGCTAAGACAGTTCTTGTGGAATTGGCAATGTGATATTTGGAAGCCCATATTGGGCTATGGTGAAAAAGGAAATATCCTCAGATGAAATCTGGAAAGAAGCTTTCTGAGAAACTGCTCAGTGTTCTGTTAATTCATCTCACAGAGTTACATCTGTATTTCGTGGATCTCTTTGCTAGCCTTATTTCTGTGGAATCTGACAACAGATATTTCGGATCCCTTTGAAGACTATAGGGCCAAAGGAAATATCCTCCGATAACAAAGAGAAAGAAGCTTTCTGAGAAACTTCTTTGTGTTCTGTGAAATCATCTCACAGAGTTACAGCTTTCCCCTCAAGAAGCCTTTCGCTAAGACAGTTCTTGTGGAATTGGCAATGTGATATTTAGAAGCCCATAGAGGGCTATGTTGAAAAAGGAAATATCCTCAGATGAAATCTGGAAAGAAGCTTTCTGAGAAACTGCTGAGTGTTCTGTTAATTCATCTCACAGAGTTACATCTGTATTTCGTGGATCTCTTTGCTAGCCTTATTTCTGTGGAATCTTAGAACAGATATTTCGGATCCCTTTGAAGACTATAGGGCCAAAGGAAATATCCTCCGATAACAAAGAGAAAGAAGCTTTCTGAGAAACTTCCTTGTGTTCTGTTAAATCATCTCACAGAGTTACAGCTTTCCCCTCAAGAAGCCTTTCGCTAAGACAGTTCTTGTGGAATTGGCAAAGTGATATTTTGAAGACCATAGAGGGCTATGGTGAAAAAGGAAATATCCTCAGATGAAATCTGCAAAGAAGCTCTCTGAGACACTACTGAGTGTTCTGTTAATTCATCTCACAGAGTTACATCTGTATATCGTGGATCTGTTTGCTAGCCTTATTTCTGTGGAATCTGAGAACAGATATTTCGGATCCCTTTGAAGACTATAGGGCCAAAGGAAATATCCTCCGATAAAAAAGAGAAAGAAGCTTTCTGAGAAACTTCTTTGTGTTCTGTTAAATGATCTCACAGAGTTACAGCTTTTCCCCTCAAGAAGCCTTTCGCTAAGACAGTTCTTGTGGAATTGGCAAAGTGATATTTGGAAGCCCATAGAGGGCTATGGTGAAAAAGGAAATAACCTCAGATGAAATCTGGAAAGAAGCTTTCTGAGAAACTGCTGAGTGTTCTGTTAATTCATCTCACAGAGTTACATCTGTATTTCGCGGATCTCTTTGCTAGCCTTATTTCTGTGGAATCTGAGAACAGATATTTCGGATCCCTTTGAAGACTATAGGACCAAAGGAAATATTCTCCGATAACAAAGAGAAAGAAGCTTTCTGAGAAACTTCTTTGTGTTCTGTGAAATCATCTCACAGCGTTACAGTTTTCCCCTCAAGAAGCCTTTCGCTAAGACAGTTCTTGTGGAATTGGCAAAGTGATATTTCGAAGCCCATAGAGGGCTATGGTGAAAAAGGAAATATCCTCAGATGAAATCTGGAAAGAAGCTTTCTGAGAAACTGCTGAGTGTTCTGTTAATTTATCTCACAGAGTTACATCTGTATTTCGTGGATCTCTTTGCTAGCCTTATTTCTGTGGAATCTGAAAACAGATATTTCGGATCCCTTTGAAGACTATAGGGCCAAAGGAAATATCCTCCGATAACATAGAGAAAGAATTTTTCTGAGAAACTTCTTTGTGTTCTGTGAAATCATCTCACAGAGTTACAGCTTTCCCCTCAAGAAGCCTTTCGCTAAGACAGTTCTTGTGGAATTGGCAAAGTGATATTTGGAAGCCCATAGAGGGCTATGGTGAAAAATGAAACATCCTGAGATGAAATCTGGAAAGAAGCTTTCTGAGAAACTGCTGAGTGTTCTGTTAATTCATCTCACAGAGTTACATCTGTATTTCGTGGATCTCTTTGCTAGCCTTATTTCTGTGGAATCTGAGAACAGATATTTCGGATCCCTTTGAAGACTATAGGGCCAAAGGAAATATCCTCCGATAACAAAGAGAAAGAAGCTTTCTGTGAAACTTCTTTGTGTTCTGTGAAATCATCTCACAGAGTTACAGCTTTCACCTCAAGACACCTTTCGCTAAGACAGTTCTTGTGGAATTGGCAAAGTGATATTTGGAAGCCCATAGAGGGCTATGGTGAAAAAGGAAATAACCTCAGATGAAATCTGGAAAGAAGCTTTCTGAGAAACTGCTGAGTGTTCTGTTAATTCATCTCACAGACTTACATCTGTATTTCGCGGATCTCTTTGCTAGCCTTATTTCTGTTTAATCTGAGAACAGATATTTCGGATCCCTTTGAAGACTATAGGACCAAAGGAAATATTCTCCGATAACAAAGAGAAGGAAGCTTTCTGAGAAACTTCTTTGTGTTCTGTGAAATCATCTCACAGCGTTACAGTTTTCCCCTCAAGAAGCCTTTCGCTAAGACATTTCTTGTGGAATTGGCAAAGTGATATTTCGAAGCCCATAGAGGGCTATGGTGAAAAAGGAAATATCCTCAGATGAAATCTGGAAAGAAGCTTTCTGAGAAACTGCTGAGTGTTCTGCTAATTTATCTCACAGAGTTACATCTGTATTTCGTGGATCTCTTTGCTAGCTTTATTTCTGTGGAATCTGAAAACAGATATTTCGGATCCCTTTGAAGACTATAGGGCCAAAGGAAATATCCTCCGATAACAAAGAGAAAGAAGCTTTCTGAGAAACTTCTTTGTGTTCTGTGAAATCATCTCACAGAGTTACAGCTTTCCCCTAAATAAGACTTTCGATAAGACACTTCTTGTGGAATTGGCAAAGTGATATTTGGAAGCCCATAGAGGGCTATGATGAAAAATGAAATATCCTCACATGAAATCTGGAAAGAAGATCTCTGAGAAACTGCTGAGTGTTCTGTTAATTCATCTCACAGAGTTACATCTGTATTTCGTGGATCTCTTTGCTATCCTTATTTCTGTGGAATCTGAGAACAGATATTTCGGATCCTTTTGGAGACTATAGGGCCAAAGGAAATATCCTCCGATAACAAAGAGAAAGAAGCTTTCTGAGAAACTTCTTTGTGTTCTGTGAAATCACCTCACAGCGTTACAGCTTTGCCCTCAAGAAGCCTTTCGCTAAGACAGTTCTTGTGGAATTGGCAAAGTGATATTTGGAAGCCCATAGAGGGCTATGGTGAAAAAGGAAATATCCTCAGATGAAATCTGGAAAGAAGCTTTCTGAGAAACTGCTGAGTGTTCTGTTAATTCATCTCACAGAGTTACATCTGTATATCGTGGATCTCTTTGCTAGCCTTATTTCTGTGGAATCTGAGAACAGATATTTCGGATCCCTTTGAAGACTATAGGGCCAAAGGAAATATCCTCCGATAACAAAGAGAAAGAAGCTTTCTGAGAAACGTCTTTGTGTTCTGTGAAATCATCTCACATAGTTACAGCTTTCCCCTCAAGAAGCCTTTCGCTAAGACAGTTCTTGTGGAATTGGCAAAGTGATATTTGGAAGCCCATAGAGGGCTATGGTGAAAAAGGAAATATCCACAGATGAAATCTGGAAAGAAGCTTTCTGAGAAACTGCTGAGTGTTCTGTTAATTCATCTCACAGAGTTACATCTGTATTTCGTGGATCTCTTTGCTAGCCTTATTTCTCTGGAATCTGAGAACAGATATTTCGGATCCCTTTGAAGACTATAGGGCCAAAGGAAATATCCTCCGATAACAAAGAGAAAGAAGCTTTCTGAGAAACTTCTTTGTGTTCTGTGAAATCATCTCACTGAGATACAGCTTTTGCCTCAAGAAGGCTTTCGCTAAGACATTTCTTTTGGAATTGGCAAAGTGATATTTGGAAGCCCATAGAGGGCTATGGTGAAAAAGGAAATATCCTCACATGAAATCTATAAAGAAGCTTTCTGAGAAACTGCTGCGTGTTCTGTTAATTCATCTCACAGAGTTACATCTGTATGTCGTGGATCTCTTTGCTAACCTTATTTCTGTGGAATCTGAGAACAGATATTTCGGATCCCTTTGAAGACTATAGGGCCAAAGGAAATATCCTCCGATAACAAAGAGAAAGAAGCTTTCTGAGAAACTTCTTTGTGTTCTGTGAAATCATCTCACAGAGTTACAGCTTTCTGCTCAAGAAGCCTTTCGCTAAGACAGTTCTTGTGGAATTGGCAATGTGATATTTGGAAGCCCATATTGGGCTATGGTGAAAAAGGAAATATCCTCAGATGAAATCTGGAAAGAAGCTTTCTGAGAAACTGCTCAGTGTTCTGTTAATTCATCTCACAGAGTTACATCTGTATTTCGTGGATCTCTTTGCTAGCCTTATTTCTGTGGAATCTGACAACAGATATTTCGGATCCCTTTGAAGACTATAGGGCCAAAGGAAATATCCTCCGATAACAAAGAGAAAGAAGCTTTCTGAGAAACTTCTTTGTGTTCTGTGAAATCATCTCACAGAGTTACAGCTTTCCCCTCAAGAAGCCTTTCGCTAAGACAGTTCTTGTGGAATTGGCAATGTGATATTTAGAAGCCCATAGAGGGCTATGTTGAAAAAGGAAATATCCTCAGATGAAATCTGGAAAGAAGCTTTCTGAGAAACTGCTGAGTGTTCTGTTAATTCATCTCACAGAGTTACATCTGTATTTCGTGGATCTCTTTGCTAGCCTTATTTCTGTGGAATCTTAGAACAGATATTTCGGATCCCTTTGAAGACTATAGGGCCAAAGGAAATATCCTCCGATAACAAAGAGAAAGAAGCTTTCTGAGAAACTTCCTTGTGTTCTGTTAAATCATCTCACAGAGTTACAGCTTTCCCCTCAAGAAGCCTTTCGCTAAGACAGTTCTTGTGGAATTGGCAAAGTGATATTTGGAAACCCATAGAGGGCTATGGTGAAAAAGGAAATATCCTCAGATGAAATCTGCAAAGAAGCTCTCTGAGACACTGCTGAGTGTTCTGTTAATTCATCTCACAGAGTTACATCTGTATATCGTGGATCTCTTTGCTAGCCTTATTTCTGTGGAATCTGAGAACAGATATTTCGGATCCCTTTGAAGACTATAGGGCCAAAGGAAATATCCTCCGATAAAAAAGAGAAAGAAGCTTTCTGAGAAACTTCTTCGTGTTCTGTTAAATGATCTCACAGAGTTACAGCTTTTCCCCTCAAGAAGCCTTTCGCTAAGACAGTTCTTGTGGAATTGGCAAAGTGATATTTGGAAGCCCATAGAGGGCTATGGTGAAAAAGGAAATAACCTCAGATGAAATCTGGAAAGAAGCTTTCTGAGAAACTGCTGAGTGTTCTGTTAATTCATCTCACAGAGTTACATCTGTATTTCGCGGATCTCTTTGCTAGCCTTATTTCTGTGGAATCTGAGAACAGATATTTCGGATCCCTTTGAAGACTATAGGACCAAAGGAAATATTCTCCGATAACAAAGAGAAAGAAGCTTTCTGAGAAACTTCTTTGTGTTCTGTGAAATCATCTCACAGCGTTACAGCTTTCCCCTCAAGAAGCCTTTCGCTAAGACAGTTCTTGTGGAATTGGCAAAGTGATATTTCGAAGCCCATAGAGGGCTATGGTGAAAAAGGAAATATCCTCAGATGAAATCTGGAAAGAAGCTTTCTGAGAAACTGCTGAGTGTTCTGTTAATTTATCTCACAGAGTTACATCTGTATTTCGTGGATCTCTTTGCTAGCCTTATTTCTGTGGAATCTGAAAACAGATATTTCGGATCCCTTTGAAGACTATAGGGCCAAAGGAAATATCCTCCGATAACAAAGAGAAAGAAGCTTTCTGAGAAACTTCTTTGTGTTCTGTGAAATCATCTCACAGAGTTACAGCTTTCCCCTCAAGAAGCCTTTCGCTAAGACAGTTCTTGTGGAATTGGCAAAGTGATATTTGGAAGCCCATAGAGGGCTATGATGAAAAATGAAATATCCTCACATGAAATCTGGAAAGAAGATCTCTGAGAAACTGCTGAGTGTTCTGTTAATTCATCTCACAGAGTTACATCTGTATTTCGTGGATCTCTTTGCTATCCTTATTTCTGTGGAATCTGAGAACAGATATTTCGGATCCTTTTGAAGACTATAGGGCCAAAGGAAATATCCTCCGATAACAAAGAGAAAGAAGCTTTCTGAGAAACTTCTTTGTGTTCTGTGAAATCATCTCACAGCGTTACAGCTTTGCCCTCAAGAAGCCTTTCGCTAAGACAGTTCTTGTGGAATTGGCAAAGTGATATTTGGAAGCCCATAGAGGGCTATGGTGAAAAAGGAAATATCCTCAGATGAAATCTGGAAAGAAGCTTTCTGAGAAACTGCTGAGTGTTCTGTTAATTCATCTCACAGAGTTACATCTGTATATCGTGGATCTCTTTGCTAGCCTTATTTCTGTGGAATCTGAGAACAGATATTTCGGATCCCTTTGAAGACTATAGGGCCAAAGGAAATATCCTCCGATAACAAAGAGAAAGAAGCTTTCTGAGAAACGTCTTTGTGTTCTGTGAAATCATCTCACAGAGTTACAGCTTTCCCCTCAGAAGCCTCTCGCTAAGGCATTTCTTGTGGAATTGGCAAAGTGATATTTGGAAGCCCATAGAGGGCTATGGTGGAAAAGGAAATAACCTCAGATGAAATCTGGAAAGAAGCTTTCTGAGAAACTGCTGAGTGTTCTGTTAATTCATCTCACAGAGTTACATCTGTATTTCATGGATCTCTTTGCTAGCCTTATTTCTGTGGAATCTGAGAACAGATATTTCGGATCCCTTTGAAGACTATAGGACCAAAGGAAATATTCTCCGATAACAAAGAGAAAGAAGCTTTCTGAGAAACTTCTTTGTGTTCTGTGAAATCATCTCACATAGTTACAGCTTTCCCCTCAAGAAGCCTTTCGCTAAGACAGTTCTTGTGGAATTGGCAAAGTGATATTTCGAAGCCCATAGAGGGCTATGGTGAAAAAGGAAATATCCTCAGATGAAATCTGGAAAGAAGCTTTCTGAGAAACTGCTTAGTGTTCTGTTAATTCATCTCACAGAGTTACATCTCTATTTCGTGGATCTCTTTGCTAGCCTTATTTCTGTGGAATCTGAAAACAGATATTTCGGATCCCTTTGAAGACTATAGGGCCAAAGGAAATATCCTCCGATAACAAAGAGAAAGAAGCTTTCTGAGAAACTTCTTTGTGTTCTGTGAAATCATCTCACAGAGTTACAGCTTTCCCATCAAGAAGCCTTTCGCTAAGACAGTTCTTGTGGAATTGGCAAAGTGATATTTGGAAGCCCATAGAGGGCTATGGTGAAAAAGGAAATATCCACAGATGAAATCTGGAAAGAAGCTTTCTGAGAAACTGCTGAGTGTTCTGTTAATTCATCTCACAGAGTTACATCTGTATTTCGTGGATCTCTTTGCTAGCCTTATTTCTCTGGAATCTGAGAACAGATATTTCGGATCCCTTTGAAGACTATAGGGCCAAAGGAAATATCCTCCGATAACAAAGAGAAAGAAGCTTTCTGAGAAACTTCTTTGTGTTCTGTGAAATCATCTCACTGAGATACAGCTTTTGCCTCAAGAAGGCTTTCGCTAAGACATTTCTTGTGGAATTGGCAAAGTGATATTTGGAAGCCCATAGAGGGCTATGGTGAAAAAGGAAATATCCTCACATGAAATCTATAAAGAAGCTTTCTGAGAAACTGCTGCGTGTTCTGTTAATTCATCTCACAGAGTTACATCTGTATGTCGTGGATCTCTTTGCTAACCTTATTTCTGTGGAATCTGAGAACAGATATTTCGGATCCCTTTGAAGACTATAGGGCCAAAGGAAATATCCTCCGATAACAAAGAGAAAGAAGCTTTCTGAGAAACTTCTTTGTGTTCTGTGAAATCATCTCACAGAGTTACAGCTTTCTGCTCAAGAAGCCTTTCGCTAAGACAGTTCTTGTGGAATTGGCAATGTGATATTTGGAAGCCCATATTGGGCTATGGTGAAAAAGGAAATATCCTCAGATGAAATCTGGAAAGAAGCTTTCTGAGAAACTGCTCAGTGTTCTGTTAATTCATCTCACAGAGTTACATCTGTATTTCGTGGATCTCTTTGCTAGCCTTATTTCTGTGGAATCTGACAACAGATATTTCGGATCCCTTTGAAGACTATAGGGCCAAAGGAAATATCCTCCGATAACAAAGAGAAAGAAGCTTTCTGAGAAACTTCTTTGTGTTCTGTGAAATCATCTCACAGAGTTACAGCTTTCCCCTCAAGAAGCCTTTCGCTAAGACAGTTCTTGTGGAATTGGCAATGTGATATTTAGAAGCCCATAGAGGGCTATGTTGAAAAAGGAAATATCCTCAGATGAAATCTGGAAAGAAGCTTTCTGAGAAACTGCTCAGTGTTCTGTTAATTCATCTCACAGAGTTACATCTGTATTTCGTGGATCTCTTTGCTAGCCTTATTTCTGTGGAATCTGAGAACAGATATTTCGGATCCCTTTGAAGACTATAGGACCAAAGGAAATATTCTCCGATAACAAAGAGAAAGAAGCTTTCTGAGAAACTTCTTTGTGTTCTGTGAAATCATCTCACAGCGTTACAGCTTTCCCCTCAAGAAACCTTTCGCTAAGACAGTTCTTGTGGAATTGGCAAAGTGATATTTCGAAGCCCATAGAGGGCTATGGTGAAAAAGGAAATATCCTCAGATGAAATCTGGAAAGAAGCTTTCTGAGAAACTGCTGAGTGTTCTGTTAATTTATCTCACAGAGTTACATCTGTATTTCGTGGATCTCTTTGCTAGCCTTATTTCTGTGGAATCTGAAAACAGATATTTCGGATCCCTTTGAAGACTATAGGGCCAAAGGAAATATCCTCCGATAACAAAGAGAAAGAAGCTTTCTGAGAAACTTCTTTGTGTTCTGTGAAATCATCTCACAGAGTTACAGCTTTCCCCTCAAGAAGCCTTTCGCTAAGACAGTTCTTGTGGAATTGGCAAAGTGATATTTGGAAGCCCATAGAGGGCTATGGTGAAAAATGAAACATCCTGAGATGAAATCTGGAAAGAAGCTTTCTGAGAAACTGCTGAGTGTTCTGTTAATTCATCTCACAGAGTTACATCTGTATTTCGTGGATCTCTTTGCTAGCCTTATTTCTGTGGAATCTGAGAACAGATATTTCGGATCCCTTTGAAGACTATAGGGCCAAAGGAAATATCCTCCGATAACAAAGAGAAAGAAGCTTTCTGAGAAACTTCTTTGTGTTCTGTGAAATCATCTCACAGAGTTACAGCTTTCACCTCAAGACACCTTTCGCTAAGACAGTTCTTGTGGAATTGGCAAAGTGATATTTGGAAGCCCATAGAGGGCTATGGTGAAAAAGGAAATATCCTCAGATGAAATCTGGAAAGAAGCTTTCTGAGAAACTGCTGAGTGTTCTGTTAATTCATCTCACAGAGTTACATCTGTATTTCGCGGATCTCTTTGCTAGCCTTATTTCTGTGGAATCTGAGAACAGATATTTCGGATCCCTTTGAAGACTATAGGGCCAAAGGAAATATCCTCCGATAACAAAGAGAAAGAAGCTTTCTGAGAAACGTCTTTGTGTTCTGTGAAATCATCTCACAGAGTTACAGCTTTCCCCTCAAGAAGCCTCTCGCTAAGACATTTCTTGTGGAATTGGCAAAGTGATATTTGGAAGCCCATAAAGGGCTATGGTGTAAAAGGAAATATCCTCAGATGAAATCTGCAAAGAAGCTCTCTGAGAAACTGCTGAGTGTTCTGTTAATTCATCTCACAGAGTTACATCTGTATATCGTGGATCTCTTTGCTAGCCTTATTTCTGTGGAATCTGAGAACAGATATTTCGGATCCCTTTGAAGACTATAGGGCCAAAGCAAATATCCTCTGATAAAAAAGAGAAAGAAGCTTTCTGAGAAACTTCTTTGTGTTCTGTTAAATGATCTCACAGAGTTACAGCTTTTCCCCTCAAGAAGCCTTTCGCTAAGACAGTTCTTGTGGAAGTGGCAAAGTGATATTTGGAAGCCCATAGAGGGCTATGGTGCAAAAGGAAATAACCTCAGATGAAATCTGGAAAGAAGCTTTCTGAGAAACTGCTGAGTGTTCTGTTAATTCATCTCACAGACTTACATCTGTATTTCGCGGATCTCTTTGCTAGCCTTATTTCTGTGGAATCTGAGAACAGATATTTCGGATCCCTTTGAAGACTATAGGACCAAAGGAAATATTCTCCGATAACAAAGAGAAGGAAGCTTTCTGAGAAACTTCTTTGTGTTCTGTGAAATCATCTCACAGCGTTACAGTTTTCCCCTCAAGAAGCCTTTCGCTAAGACATTTCTTGTGGAATTGGCAAAGTGATATTTCGAAGCCCATAGAGGGCTATGGTGAAAAAGGAAATATCCTCAGATGAAATCTGGAAAGAAGCTTTCTGAGAAACTGCTGAGTGTTCTGTTAATTTATCTCACAGAGTTACATTTGTATTTCGTGGATCTCTTTGCTAGCCTTATTTCTGTGGAATCTGAAAACAGATATTTCGGATCCCTTTGAAGACTATAGGGCCAAAGGAAATATCCTCCGATAACAAAGAGAAAGAAGCTTTCTGAGAAACTTCTTTGTGTTCTGTGAAATCATCTCACAGAGTTACAGCTTTCCCCTAAATAAGACTTTCGATAAGACACTTCTTGTGGAATTGGCAAAGTGATATTTGGAAGCCCATAGAGGGCTATGATGAAAAATGAAATATCCTCACATGAAATCTGGAAAGAAGATCTCTGAGAAACTGCTGAGTGTTCTGTTAATTCATCTCACAGAGTTACATCTGTATTTCGTGGATCTCTTTGCTATCCTTATTTCTGTGGAATCTGAGAACAGATATTTCGGATCCTTTTGAAGACTATAGGGCCAAAGGAAATATCCTCCGATAACAAAGAGAAAGAAGCTTTCTGAGAAACTTCTTTGTGTTCTGTGAAATCATCTCACAGCGTTACAGCTTTGCCCTCAAGAAGCCTTTCGCTAGGACAGTTCTTGTGGAATTGGCAAAGTGATATTTGGAAGCCCATAGAGGGCTATGGTGAAAAAGGAAATATCCTCAGATGAAATCTGGAAAGAAGCTTTCTGAGAAACTGCTGAGTGTTCTGTTAATTCATCTCACAGAGTTACATCTGTATATCGTGGATCTCTTTGCTAGCCTTATTTCTGTGGAATCTGAGAACAGATATTTCGGATCCCTTTGAAGACTATAGGGCCAAAGGAAATATCCTCCGATAACAAAGAGAAAGAAGCTTTCTGAGAAACGTCTTTGTGTTCTGTGAAATCATCTCACAGAGTTACAGCTTTCCCCTCAGAAGCCTCTCGCTAAGGCATTTCTTGTGGAATTGGCAAAGTGATATTTGGAAGCCCATAGAGGGCTATGGTGTAAAAGGAAATATCCTCAGATGAAATCTGCAAAGAAGCTCTCTGAGAAACTGCTGAGTGTTCTGTTAATTCATCTCACAGAGTTACATCTGTATATCGTGGATCTCTTTGCTAGCCTTATTTCTGTGGAATCTGAGAACAGATATTTCGGATCCCTTTGAAGACTATAGTGCCAAAGGAAATATCCTCCGATAACAAAGAGAAAGAAGCTTTCTGAGAAACTTCTTTGTGTTCTGTTAAATGATCTCACAGAGTTACAGCTTTTCCCCTCAAGAAGCCTTTCGCTAAGACAGTTCTTGTGGAATTGGCAAAGTGATATTTGGAAGCCCATAGAGGGCTACGGTGGAAAAGGAAATAACCTCAGATGAAATCTGGAAAGAAGCTTTCTGAGAAACTGCTGAGTGTTCTGTTAATTCATCTCACAGAGTTACATCTGTATTTCATGGATCTCTTTGCTAGCCTTATTTCTGTGGAATCTGAGAACAGATATTTCGGATCCCTTTGAAGACTATAGGGCCAAAGGAAATATTCTGCGATAACAAAGAGAAAGAAGCTTTCTGAGAAACTTCTTTGTGTTCTGTGAAATCATCTCACATAGTTACAGCTTTCCCCTCAAGAAGCCTTTCGCTAAGACAGTTCTTGTGGAATTGGCAAAGTGATATTTCGAAGCCCATAGAGGGCTATGGTGAAAAAGGAAATATCCTCAGATGAAATCTGGAAAGAAGCTTTCTGAGAAACTGCTTAGTGTTCTGTTAATTCATCTCACAGAGTTACATCTGTATTTCGTGGATCTCTTTGCTAGCCTTATTTCTGTGGAATCTGAAAACAGATATTTCGGATCCCTTTGAAGACTATAGGGCCAAAGGAAATATCCTCCGATAACAAAGAGAAAGAAGCTTTCTGAGAAACTTCTTTGTGTTCTGTGAAATCATCTCACAGAGTTACAGCTTTCCCATCAAGAAGCCTTTCGCTAAGACAGTTCTTGTGGAATTGGCAAAGTGATATTTGGAAGCCCATAGAGGGCTATGGTGAAAAAGGAAATATCCACAGATGAAATCTGGAAAGAAGCTTTCTGAGAAACTGCTGAGTGTTCTGTTAATTCATCTCACAGAGTTACATCTGTATTTCGTGGATCTCTTTGCTAGCCTTATTTCTCTGGAATCTGAGAACAGATATTTCGGATCCCTTTGAAGACTATAGGGCCAAAGGAAATATCCTCCGATAACAAAGAGAAAGAAGCTTTCTGAGAAACTTCTTTGTGTTCTGTGAAATCATCTCACTGAGATACAGCTTTTGCCTCAAGAAGGCTTTCGCTAAGACAGTTCTTGTGGAATTGGCAAAGTGATATTTGGAAGCCCTTAGAGGGCTATGGTGAAAAAGGAAATATCCTAACATCAAATCTGGAAAGAAGATCCCTGAGAAACTGCTGAGTGTTCTGTTAATTCATCTCACAGAGTTACATCTGTATTTCGTGGATCTCTTTGCTCACCTTATTTCTGTGGAATCTGAGAACAGATATTTCGGATCCTTTTGAAGACTATTGGGCCAAAGGAAATATCCTCCGATAACAAAGAGAAAGAAGCTTTCTGAGAAACTTCTTTATGTTCTGTGAAATCATCTCACAGCGTTACAGCTTTGCCCTCAAGAAGCCTTTCGCTAAGACAGTTCTTGTGGAATTGGCAAAGTGATATTTGGAAGCCCATAGAGGGCTATGGTGAAAAAGGAAATATCCTCAGATGATATCTGGAAAGAAGCTTTCTGAGAAACTGCTGAGTGTTCTGTTAATTCATCTCACAGAGTTACATCTGTATTTCGCGGATCTCTTTGCTAGCCTTCTTTCTGTGGAATCTGAGAACAGATATTTCGGATCCCTTTGAAGACTATAGGGCCAAAGGAAATATCCTCCGATAACAAAGAGAAAGAAGCTTTCTCAGAAACTTATTTGTGTTCTGTGAAATCATCTCACAGAGTTACAGCTTTTCGCTCAAGAAGCCTTTCGCTAAGACAGTTATTGTGGAATTGGCAAAGTGATATTTGGAAGCCCATAGAGGGCTATGGTGAAAAAGGAATATCCTCAGATGAAATCTGGAAAGAAACTTTCTGAGAAACTGCTGAGTGTTCTGTTAATTCATCTCACAGAGTAACATCTGTATTTCGCGGATCTCTTTGCTAGCCTTATTTCTGTGGAATCTGAGAACAGATATTTCGGATCCCTTTGAAGACTATAGGGCCAAACGAAATATCCTCCGATAACAGAAAGAAAGAAGCTTTCTGAGAAACTTCTTTGTTTTCTGTGAAATCATCTCACAGAGTTACAGCTTTCCCGTCAAGAAGCCTTTCGCTAAGACAGTTCTTGTGGAATTGGCAATGTGATATTTGGAAGCCCATAGAGGGCTATGGTGAAAAAGGAAATATCCTCAGATGAAATCTGCAAAGAAGCTCTCTGAGAAACTGCTGAGTGTTCTGTTAATTCATCTCACAGAGTTACATCTGTATATCGTGGATCTCTTTGCTAGCCTTATTTCTGTGGAATCTGAGAACAGATATTTCGGATCCCTTTGAAGACTATAGGGCCAAAGGAAATATCCTCCGATAACAAAGAGAAAGAAGCTTTCTGAGAAACGTCTTCGTGTTCTGTGAAATCATCACAGAGTTACAGCTTTCCCCTCAAGAAGCCTCTCGCTAAGACAGTTCTTGTGGAATTGGCAAAGTGATATTTGGAAGCCCATATTGGGCTATGGTGAAAAAGGAAATATCCTCAGATGAAATCTGGAAAGAAGCTCTCTGAGAAACTGCTGCGTGTTCTGTTAATTCATCTCACAGAGTTACATCTGTATGTCGTGGATCTCTTTGCTAGCCTTATTTCTGTGGAATCTCAGAAGAGATATTTCGGATGCCTTTGAAGACTATAGGGCGAAAGGAAATATCCTCCGATAACAAAGAGAAAGAAGCTTTCTGAGAAACTTCTTTGTGTTCTGTGAAATCATCTCACAGAGTTACAGCTTTCCCCTCAAGAAGCCTTTCGCTAAGACAGTTCTTGTGGAATTGGCAAAGTGATATTTGGAAGCCCTTAGAGGGCTATGGTGAAAAAGGAAATAGCCTCAGATGAATTCTGGAAAGAAGCTTTCTGAGAAACTGCTGAGTGTTCTGTTAATTCATCTCACAGAGTTACATCTGTATTTCGTGCATCTCTTTGGTAGCCTTATTTCTGTGGAATCTGAGAACAGATATTTCGGATCCCTTTGAAGACTATAGGGCCAAAGGAAATATCCTCCGATAACAACGAGAAAGAAGCTTTCTGAGAAACTTCTTTGTGTTCTTTGAAATCATCTCACAGAGTTACAGCTTTCCCCTCAAGAAGACTTTCGCTAAGACAGTTCTTGTGGAATTGGCAAAGTGATATTTGGAAGCCCATAGAGGGCTATGGTGAAAAAGGAAATATCCTCAGATGAAATCTGGAAAGAAGCTTTCTGACAAACTGCTGAATGTTCTGTTAATTCATCTCACAGCGTTACATCTGTATTTCGTGGATCTCTTTGCTAGCCTTATTTCTGTGGAATCTGAGAACAGATATTTCGGATCGCTTTGAAGACTATAGGGCCAACGGAAATATCCTCCGATAACAAAGAGAAAGAAGCTTTCTGAGAAACTTCTTTGTGTTCTGTGAAATCATCTCACAGCGTTACAGCTTTGCCCTCAAGAAGCCTTTCGCTAAGACAGTTCTTGTGGAAATGGCAAAGTGATATTTGGAAGCCCATAGAGGGCTATGGTGAAAAAGGAAATATCCTCAGATGAAATCTGGAAAGAAGCTTTCTGAGAAACTGCTGAGTGTTCTGTTAATTCATCTCACAGAGTTACATCTGTATATCGTGGATCTCTTTGCTAGCCTTATTTCTGTGGAATCTGAGAACAGATATTTCGGATCCCTTTGAAGACTATAGGGCCAAAGGAAATATCCTCCGATAACAAAGAGAAAGAAGCTTTCTGAGAAACGTCTTCGTGTTCTGTGAAATCATCTCAGAGTTACAGCTTTCCCCTCAAGAAGCCTCTCGCTAAGACAGTTCTTGTGGAATTGGCAAAGTGGTATTTGGAAGCCCATATTGGGCTATGGTGAAAAAGGAAATATCCTCAGATGAAATCTGGAAAGAAGCTCTCTGAGAAACTGATGAGTGTTCTGTTAATTTATCTCACAGAGTTACATCTGTATTTCGTGGATCTCTTTGCTAGCCTTATTTCTGTGGAATCTGAGAACAGATATTTCGGATCCCTTTGAAGACTATAGGGCCAAAGGAAATATCCTCCGATAACAAAGAGAAAGAAGCTTTCTGAGAAACTTCTTTGTGTTCTGTGAAATCATCTCACAGAGTTGCAGCTTTCCCCTCAAGAAGCCTTTCGCTAAGACAGTTCTTGTGGAATTTGCAAAGTGATATTTGGAAGCCCATAGAGGGCTATGGTGAAAAATGAAACATCCTGAGATGAAATCTGGAAAGAAGCTCTCTGAGAAACTGCTGAGTGTTCTGTTAATTCATCTCACAGAGTTACATCTGTATTTCGTGGATCTCTTTGCTAGCCTTATTTCTGTGGAATCTGAGAACAGATATTTCGGATCCCTTTGAAGACTATAGGGCCAAAGGAAATATCCTCCGATAACAAAGAGAAAGAAGCTTTCTGAGAAACTTCTTTGTGTTCTGTGAAATCATCTCACAGAGTTACAGCTTTCACCTCAAGACACCTTTCGCTAAGACAGTTCTTGTGGAATTGGCAAAGTGATATTTGGAAGCCCATAGAGGGCTATGGTGAAAAAGGAAATATCCTCAGATGAAATCTGGAAAGAAGCTTTCTGAGAAACTGCTGAGTGTTCTGTTAATTCATCTCACAGAGTTACGTCTGTATTTCGCGGATCTCTTTGCTAGCCTTATTTCTGTGGAATCTGAGAACAGATATTTCGGATCCCTTTGAAGACTATAGGGCCAAAGGAAATATCCTCCGATAACAAAGAGAAAGAAGCTTTCTGAGAAACTGCTGAGTGTTCTGTTAATTCATCTCACAGAGTTACATCTGTATTTCGTGCATCTCTTTGGTAGCCTTATTTCTGTGGAATCTGAGAACAGATATTTCGGATCCCTTTGAAGACTATAGGGCCAAAGGAAATATCCTCCGATAACAAAGAGAAAGAAGCTTTCTCAGAAACTTCTTTGTGTTCTGTGAAATCATCTCACAGCGTTACAGCTTTGCCCTCAAGAAGCCTTTCGCTAAGACAGTTCTTGTGGAATTGGCAAAGTGATATTTGGAAGCCCATAGAGGGCTATGGTGAAAAAGGAAATATCCTCAGATGAAATCTGGAAAGAAGCTTTCTGAGAAACTGCTGAGTGTTCTGTTAATTCATCTCACAGAGTTACATCTGTATATCGTGGATCTCTTTGCTAGCCTTATTTCTGTGGAATCTGAGAACAGATATTTCGGATCCCTTTGAAGACTATAGGGCCAAAGGAAATATCCTCCGATAACAAAGAGAAAGAATCTTTCTGAGAAACTTCTTTGTGTTCTGTGAAATCATCTCACAGAGTTACAGCTTTCCCCTCAAGTAGCCTTTCGCTAAGACAGTTCTTGTGGAATTGGCAATGTGATATTTAGAAGCCCATAGAGGGCTATGTTGAAAAAGGAAATATCCTCAGATGAAATCTGGAAAGAAGCTTTCTGAGAAACTGCTGAGTGTTCTGTTAATTCATCTCACAGAGTTACATCTGTATTTCGTGGATCTCTTTGCTAGCCTTATTTCTGTGGAATCTTAGAACAGATATTTCGGATCCCTTTGAAGACTATAGGGCCAAAGGAAATATCCTCCGATAACAAAGAGAAAGAAGCTTTCTGAGAAACTTCCTTGTGTTCTGTTAAATCATCTCACAGAGTTACAGCTTTCCCCTCAAGAAGCCTTTCGCTAAGACAGTTCTTGTGGAATTGGCAAAGTGATATTTGGAAGCCCATAGAGGGCTATGGTGAAAAAGGAAATATCCTCAGATGAAATTTATAAAGAAGCTTTCTGAGAAACTGCTGCGTGTTCTATTAATTCATCTCACAGAGTTACATCTGTATTTCGTGGATCTCTTTGCTAGCCTTATTTCTGTGGAATCTGACAACAGATATTTCGGATCCCTTTGAAGACTATAGGGCCAAAAGAAATATCCTCCGAAAACAAAGAGAAAGAAGCTTTCTGAGAAACTTCTTTGTGTTCTGTGAAATCATCTCACAGAGTTACAGCTTTCCCCTCAAGAAGCCTTTCGCTAAGACAGTTCTTGTGGAATTGGCAAAGTGATATTTGGAAGCCCATAGAGGGCTATGGTGAAAAAGGAAATATCCTCAGATGAAATCTGGAAAGAAGCTTTCTGAGAAACTGCTCAGTGTTCTGTTAATTCATCTCACAGAGTTACATCTGTATTTCGTGGATCTCTTTGGTAGCCTTATTTCTGTGTAATCTGAGAACAGATATTTCAGATCCCTTTGAAGACTATAGGGCCAAAGGAAATATCGTCCGATAACAAAGAGAAAGAAGCTTTCTGAGAAACTTCTTTGTGTTCTGTGAAATCATCTCACAGAGTTACAGCTTTCCCCTCAGAAGCCTCTCGCTAAGGCATTTCTTGTGGAATTGGCAAAGTGATATTTGGAAGCCCATAGAGGGCTATGGTGTAAAAGGAAATATCCTCAGATGAAATCTGCAAAGAAGCTCTCTGAGAAACTGCTGAGTGTTCTGTTAATTCATCTCACAGAGTTACATCTGTATATCGTGGATCTCTTTGCTAGCCTTATTTCTGTGGAATCTGAGAACAGATATTTCGGATCCCTTTGAAGACTATAGTGCCAAAGGAAATATCCTCCGATAACAAAGAGAAAGAAGCTTTCTGAGAAACTTCTTTGTGTTCTGTTAAATGATCTCACAGAGTTACAGCTTTTCCCCTCAAGAAGCCTTTCGCTAAGACAGTTCTTGTGGAATTGGCAAAGTGATATTTGGAAGCCCATAGAGGGCTATGGTGGAAAAGGAAATAACCTCAGATGAAATCTGGAAAGAAGCTTTCTGAGAAACTGCTGAGTGTTCTGTTAATTCATCTCACAGAGTTACATCTGTATTTCATGGATCTCTTTGCTAGACTTATTTCTGTGGAATCTGAGAACAGATATTTCGGATCCCTTTGAAGACTATAGGGCCAAAGGAAATATTCTCCGATAACAAAGAGAAAGAAGCTTTCTGAGAAACTTCTTTGTGTTCTGTGAAATCATCTCACAGAGTTACAGCTTTCCCCTCAAGAAGCCTTTCGCTAAGACACTTCTTGTGGAATTGGCAAAGTGATATTTCGAAGCCCATAGAGGGCTATGGTGAAAAAGGAAATATCCTCAGATGAAATCTGGAAAGAAGCTTTCTGAGAAACTGCTTAGTGTTCTGTTAATTCATCTCACAGAGTTACATCTGTATTTCGTGGATCTCTTTGCTAGCCTTATTTCTGTGGAATCTGAAAACAGATATTTCGGATCCCTTTGAAGACTATAGGGCCAAAGGAAATATCCTCCGATAACAAAGAGAAAGAAGCTTTCTGAGAAACTTCTTTGTGTTCTGTGAAATCATCTCACAGAGTTACAGCTTTCCCCTCAAGAAGCCTTTCGCTAAGACAGTTCTTGTGGAATTGGCAAAGTGATATTTGGAAGCCCATAGAGGGCTATGGTGAAAAAGGAAATATCCACAGATGAAATCTGGAAAGAAGCTTTCTGAGAAACTGCTGAGTGTTCTGTTAATTCATCTCACAGAGTTACATCTGTATTTCGTGGATCTCTTTGCTAGCCTTCTTTCTGTGGAATCTGAGAACAGATATTTCGGATCCCTTTGAAGACTATAGGGCCAAAGGAAATATCCTCCGATAACAAAGAGAAAGAAGCTTTCTCAGAAACTTATTTGTGTTCTGTGAAATCATCTCACAGAGTTACAGCTTTTCGCTCAAGAAGCCTTTCGCTAAGACAGTTCTTGTGGAATTGGCAATGTGATATTTGGAAGCCCATAGAGGGCTATGGTGAAAAAGGAAATATCCTCAGATGAAATCTGCAAAGAAGCTCTCTGAGACACTGCTGAGTGTTCTGTTAATTCATCTCACAGAGTTACATCTGTATATCGTGGATCTCTTTGCTAGCCTTATTTCTGTGGAATCTGAGAACAGATATTTCGGATCCCTTTGAAGACTATAGGGCCAAAGGAAATATCCTCCGATAAAAAAGAGAAAGAAGCTTTCTGAGAAACTTCTTTGTGTTCTGTTAAATGATCTCACAGAGTTACAGCTTTTCCCCTCAAGAAGCCTTTCGCTAAGACAGTTCTTGTGGAATTGGCAAAGTGATATTTGGAAGCCCATAGAGGGCTATGGTGAAAAAGGAAATAACCTCAGATGAAATCTGGAAAGAAGCTTTCTGAGAAACTGCTGAGTGTTCTGTTAATTCATCTCACAGAGTTACATCTGTATTTCGCGGATCTCTTTGCTAGCCTTATTTCTGTGGAATCTGAGAACAGATATTTCGGATCCCTTTGAAGACTATAGGACCAAAGGAAATATTCTCCGATAACAAAGAGAAAGAAGCTTTCTGAGAAACTTCTTTGTGTTCTGTGAAATCATCTCACAGCGTTACAGCTTTCCCCTCAAGAAGCCTTTCGCTAAGACAGTTCTTGTGGAATTGGCAAAGTGATATTTCGAAGCCCATAGAGGGCTATGGTGAAAAAGGAAATATCCTCAGATGAAATCTGGAAAGAAGCTTTCTGAGAAACTGCTGAGTGTTCTGTTAATTTATCTCACAGAGTTACATCTGTATTTCGTGGATCTCTTTGCTAGCCTTATTTCTGTGGAATCTGAAAACAGATATTTCGGATCCCTTTGAAGACTAGAGGGCCAAAGGAAATATCCTCCGATAACAAAGAGAAAGAAGCTTTCTGAGAAACTTCTTTGTGTTCTGTGAAATCATCTCACAGAGTTACAGCTTTCCCCTCAAGAAGCCTTTCGCTAAGACAGTTCTTGTGGAATTGGCAAAGTGATATTTGGAAGCCCATAGAGGGCTATGGTGAAAAATGAAACATCCTGAGATGAAATCTGGAAAGAAGCTTTCTGAGAAACTGCTGAGTGTTCTGTTAATTCATCTCACAGAGTTACATCTGTATTTCGCGGATCTCTTTGCTAGCCTTATTTCTGTGGAATCTGAGAACAGATATTTCGGATCCCTTTGAAGACTATAGGGCCAAAGGAAATATCCTCCGATAACAAAGAGAAAGAAGCTTTCTGAGAAACGTCTTTGTGTTCTGTGAAATCATCTCACAGAGTTACAGCTTTCCCCTCAAGAAGCCTCTCGCTAAGACATTTCTTGTGGAATTGGCAAAGTGATATTTGGAAGCCCATAGAGGGCTATGGTGTAAAAGGAAATATCCTCAGATGAAATCTGCAAAGAAGCTCTCTGAGAAACTGCTGAGTGTTCTGTTAATTCATCTCACAGAGTTACATCTGTATATCGTGGATCTCTTTGCTAGCCTTATTTCTGTGGAATCTGAGAACAGATATTTCGGATCCCTTTGAAGACTATAGGGCCAAAGGAAATATCCTCTGATAAAAAAGAGAAAGAAGCTTTCTGAGAAACTTCTTTGTGTTCTGTTAAATGATTTCACAGAGTTACAGCTTTTCCCCTCAAGAAGCCTTTCGCTAAGACAGTTCTTGTGGAATTGGCAAAGTGATATTTGGAAGCCCATAGAGGGCTATGGTGAAAAAGGAAATAACCTCAGATGAAATCTGGAAAGAAGCTTTCTGAGAAACTGCTGAGTGTTCTGTTAATTCATCTCACAGACTTACATCTGTATTTCGCGGATCTCTTTGCTAGCCTTATTTCTGTGGAATCTGAGAACAGATATTTCGGATCCCTTTGAAGACTATAGGACCAAAGGAAATATTCTCCGATAACAAAGAGAAAGAAGCTTTCTGAGAAACTTCTTTGTGTTCTGTGAAATCATCTCACAGCGTTACAGCTTTCCCCTCAAGAAGCCTTTCGCTAAGACAGTTCTTGTGGAATTGGCAAAGTGATATTTCGAAGCCCATAGAGGGCTATGGTGAAAAAGGAAATATCCTCAGATGAAATCTGGAAAGAAGCTTTCTGAGAAACTGCTGAGTGTTCTGTTAATTTATCTCACAGAGTTACATCTGTATTTCGTGGATCTCTTTGCTAGCCTTATTTCTGTGGAATCTGAAAACAGATATTTCGGATCCCTTTGAAGACTATAGGGCCAAAGGAAATATCCTCCGATAACAAAGAGAAAGAAGCTTTCTGAGAAACTTCTTCGTGTTCTGTGAAATCATCTCACAGAGTTACAGCTTTCCCCTAAATAAGACTTTCGATAAGACACTTCTTGTGGAATTGGCAAAGTGATATTTGGAAGCCCATAGAGGGCTATGATGAAAAATGAAATATCCTCACATGAAATCTGGAAAGAAGATCTCTGAGAAACTGCTGAGTGTTCTGTTAATTCATCTCACAGAGTTACATCTGTATTTCGTGGATCTCTTTGCTATCGTTATTTCTGTGGAATCTGAGAACAGATATTTCGGATCCTTTTGAAGACTATAGGGCCAAAGGAAATATCCTCCGATAACAAAGAGAAAGAAGCTTTCTGAGAAACTTCTTTGTGTTCTGTGAAATCATCTCACAGCGTTACAGCTTTGCCCTCAAGAAGCCTTTCGCTAAGACAGTTCTTGTGGAATTGGGAAAGTGATATTTGGAAGCCCATAGAGGGCTATGGTGAAAAAGGAAATATCCTCAGATGAAATCTGGAAAGAAGCTTTCTGAGAAACTGCTGAGTGTTCTGTTAATTCATCTCACAGAGTTACATCTGTATATCGTGGATCTCTTTGCTAGCCTTATTTCTGTGGAATCTGAGAACAGATATTTCGGATCCCTTTGAAGACTATAGGGCCAAAGGATATATCCTCCGATAACAAAGAGAAAGAAGCTTTCTGAGAAACGTCTTTGTGTTCTGTGAAATCATCTCACAGAGTTACAGCTTTCCCCTCAGAAGCCTCTCGCTAAGGCATTTCTGGTGGAATTGCCAAAGTGATATTTGGAAGCCCATAGAGGGCTATGGTGTAAAAGGAAATATCCTCAGATGAAATCTGCCAAGAAGCTCTCTGAGAAACTGCTGAGTGTTCTGTTAATTCATCTCACAGAGTTACATCTGTATATCGTGGATCTCTTTGCTAGCCTTATTTCTGTGGAATCTGAGAACAGATATTTCGGATCCCTTTGAAGACTATAGTGCCAAAGGAAATATCCTCCGATAACAAAGAGAAAGAAGCTTTCTGAGAAACTTCTTTGTGTTCTGTTAAATCATCTCACAGAGTTACAGCTTTCCCCTAAATAAGACTTTCGCTAAGACACTTCTTGTGGAATTGGCAAAGTGATATTTGGAAGCCCATAGAGGGCTATGATGAAAAATGAAATATCCTAACATGAAATCTGTAAAGAAGATCCCTGAGAAACTGCTGAGTGTTCTGTTAATTCATCTCACAGAGTTACATCTGTATTTCGTGGATCTCTTTGCTCACCTTATTTCTGTGGAATCTGAGAACAGATATTTCGGATCCTTTTGAAGACTATTGGGCCAAAGGAAATATCCTCCGATAACAAAGAGAAAGAAGCTTTCTGAGAAACTTCTTTTTGTTCTGTGAAATCATCTCACAGCGTTACAGCTTTGCCCTCAAGAAGCCTTTCGCTAAGACAGTTCTTGTGGAATTGGCAAAGTGATATTTGGAAGCCCATAGAGGGCTATGGTGAAAAAGGAAATATCCTCAGATGATATCTGGAAAGAAGCTTTCTGAGAAACTGCTGAGTGTTCTGTTAATTCATCTCACAGAGTTACATCTGTATTTCGCGGATCTCTTTGCTAGCCTTCTTTCTGTGGAATCTGAGAACAGATATTTCGGATCCCTTTGAAGACTATAGGGCCAAAGGAAATATCCTCCGATAACAAAGAGAAAGAAGCTTTCTCAGAAACTTATTTGTGTTCTGTGAAATCATCTCACAGAGTTACAGCTTTTCGCTCAAGAAGCCTTTCGCTAAGACAGTTCTTGTGGAATTGGCAAAGTGATATTTGGAAGCCCATAGAGGGCTATGGTGAAAAAGGAATATCCTCAGATGAAATCTGGAAAGAAACTTTCTGAGAAACTGCTGAGTGTTCTGTTAATTCATCTCACAGAGTAACATCTGTATTTCGCGGATCTCTTTGCTAGCCTTATTTCTGTGGAATCTGAGAACAGATATTTCGGATCCCTTTGAAGACTATAGGGCCAAACGAAATATCCTCCGATAACAAAAAGAAAGAAGCTTTCTGAGAAACTTCTTTGTTTTCTGTGAAATCATCTCACAGAGTTACAGCTTTCCCGTCAAGAAGCCTTTCGCTAAGACAGTTCTTGTGGAATTGGCAATGTGATATTTGGAAGCCCATAGAGGGCTATGGTGAAAAAGGAAATATCCTCAGATGAAATCTGCAAAGAAGCTCTCAGAGAAACTGCTGAGTGTTCTGTTAATTCATCTCACAGAGTTACATCTGTATATCGTGGATCTCTTTGCTAGCCTTATTTCTGTGGAATCTGAGAACAGATATTTCGGATCCCTTTGAAGACTATAGGGCCAAAGGAAATATCCTCCGATAAAAAAGAGAAAGAAGCTTTCTGAGAAACTTCTTTGTGTTCTGTTAAATGATCTCACAGAGTTACAGCTTTTCCCCTCAAGAAGCCTTTCGCTAAGACAGTTCTTGTGGAATTGGCAAAGTGATATTTGGAAGCCCATAGAGGGCTATGGTGAAAAAGGAAATAACCTCAGATGAAATCTGGAAAGAAGCTTTCTGAGAAACTGCTGAGTGTTCTGTTAATTCATCTCACAGAGTTACATCTGTATTTCGCGGATCTCTTTGCTAGCCTTATTTCTGTGGAATCTGAGAACAGATATTTCGGATCCCTTTGAAGACTATAGGACCAAAGGAAATATTCTCCGATAACAAAGAGAAAGAAGCTTTCTGAGAAACTTCTTTGTGTTCTGTGAAATCATCTCACAGCGTTACAGCTTTCCCCTCAAGAAGCCTTTCGCTAAGACAGTTCTTGTGGAATTGGCAAAGTGATATTTGGAAGCCCATAGAGGGCTATGGTGAAAAAGGAAATATCCTCAGATGAAATCTGGAAAGAAGCTTTCTGAGAAACTGCTCAGTGTTCTGTTAATTCATCTCACAGAGTTACATCTGTATTTCGTGGATCTCTTTGCTAGCCTTATTTCTGTGGAATCTGAAAACAGATATTTCGGATCCCTTTGAAGACTATAGGGCGAAAGGAAATATCCTCCGATAACAAAGAGAAAGAAGCTTTCTGAGAAACTTCTTTGTGTTCTGTGAAATCATCTCACAGAGTTACAGCTTTCCCCTCAAGAAGCCTTTCGCTAAGACAGTTCTTGTGGAATTGGCAAAGTGATATTTGGAAGCCCTTAGAGGGCTATGGTGAAAAAGGAAATATCCTCAGATGAAATCTGGAAAGAAGCTTTCTAACAAACTGCTGAGTGTTCTATTAATTCATCTGACAGAGTTACATCTGTATTTCGTGGATCTCTTTGCTATCCTTCTTTCTGTGGAATCTGAGAACAGATATTTCGGATCCCTTTGAAGACTATAGGGCCAAAGGAAATATCCTCCGATAACAAAGAGAAAGAAGCTTTCTGAGAAACTTCTTTGGGTTCTGTGAAATCATCTCACAGCGTTACAGCTTTGCCCTCAAGAAGCCTTTCGCTAAGACAGTTCTTGTGGAATTGGCAAAGTGATATTTGGAAGCCCATAGAGGGCTATGGTGAAAAAGGAACTATCCTCAGATGAAATCTGGAAAGAAGCTTTCTGAGAAACTGCTGAGTGTTCTGTTAATTCATCTCACAGAGTTACATCTGTGTGTCGTGGATCTCTTTGCTAGCCTTATTTCTGTGGAATCTGAGAACAGATATTTCGGATTCTTTTAAAGACTATAGGGCCAAAGGAAATATCCTCCGATAACAAAGAGAAAGAAGCTTTCTCAGAAACTTCTTTGTGTTCTGTGAAATCATCTCACAGCGTTACAGCTTTGCCCTCAAGAAGCCTTTCGCTAAGACAGTTCTTGTGGAATTGGCAAAGTGATATTTGGAAGCCCATAGAGGGCTATGGTGAAAAAGGAAATATCCTCAGATGAAATCTGGAAAGAAGCTTTCTGAGAAACTGCTGAGTGTTCTGTTAATTCATCTCACAGAGTTACATCTGTATATCGTGGATCTCTTTGCTAGCCTTATTTCTGTGGAATCTGAGAACAGATATTTCGGATCCCTTTGAAGACTATAGGGCCAAAGGAAATATCCTCCGATAACAAAGAGAAAGAAGCTTTCTGAGAAACGTCTTCGTGTTCTGTGAAATCATCACAGAGTTACAGCTTTCCCCTCAAGAAGCCTCTCGCTAAGACAGTTCTTGTGGAATTGTCAAAGTGATATTTGGAAGCCCATATTGGGCTATGGTGAAAAAGGAAATATCCTCAGATGAAATCTGGAAAGAAGCTCTCTGAGAAACTGCTGCGTGTTCTGTTAATTCATCTCACAGAGTTACATCTGTATGTCGTGGATCTCTTTGCTAGCCTTATTTCTGTGGAATCTCAGAAGAGATATTTCGGATGCCTTTGAAGACTATAGGGCGAAAGGAAATATCCTCCGATAACAAAGAGAAAGAAGCTTTCTGAGAAACTTCTTTGTGTTCTGTGAAATCATCTCACAGAGTTACAGCTTTCCCCTCAAGAAGCCTTTCGCTAAGACAGTTCTTGTGGAATTGGCAAAGTGATATTTGGAAGCCCTTAGCGGGCTATGGTGAAAAAGGAAATACCCTCAGATGAATTCTGGAAAGAAGCTTTCTGAGAAACTGCTGAGTGTTCTGTTAATTCATCTCACAGAGTTACATCTGTATTTCGTGCATCTCTTTGGTAGCCTTATTTCTGTGGAATCTGAGAACAGATATTTCGGATCCCTTTGAAGACTATAGGGCCAAAGGAAATATCCTCCGATAACAACGAGAAAGAAGCTTTCTGAGAAACTTCTTTGTGTTCTTTGAAATCATCTCACAGAGTTACAGCTTTCCCCTCAAGAAGACTTTCGCTAAGACAGTTCTTGTGGAATTGGCAAAGTGATATTTGGAAGCCCATAGAGGGCTATGGTGAAAAAGGAAATATCCTCAGATGAAATCTGGAAAGAAGCTTTCTGACAAACTGCTGAGTGTTCTGTTAATTCATCTCACAGCGTTACATCTGTATTTCGTGGATCTCTTTGCTAGCCTTATTTCTGTGGAATCTGAGAACAGATATTTCGGATCGCTTTGAAGACTATAGGGCCAACGGAAATATCCTCCGATAACAAAGAGAAAGAAGCTTTCTGAGAAACTTCTTTGTGTTCTGTGAAATCATCTCACAGCGTTACAGCTTTGCCCTCAAGAAGCCTTTCGCTAAGACAGTTCTTGTGGAAATGGCAAAGTGATATTTGGAAGCCCATAGAGGGCTATGGTGAAAAAGGAAATATCCTCAGATGAAATCTGGAAAGAAGCTTTCTGAGAAACTGCTGAGTGTTCTGTTAATTCATCTCACAGAGTTACATCTGTATATCGTGGATCTCTTTGCTAGCCTTATTTCTGTGGAATCTGAGAACAGATATTTCGGATCCCTTTGAAGACTATAGGGCCAAAGGAAATATCCTCCGATAACAAAGAGAAAGAAGCTTTCTGAGAAACGTCTTCGTGTTCTGTGAAATCATCTCAGAGTTACAGCTTTCCCCTCAAGAAGCCTCTCGCTAAGACAGTTCTTGTGGAATTGGCAAAGTGGTATTTGGAAGCCCATATTGGGCTATGGTGAAAAAGGAAATATCCTCAGATGAAATCTGGAAAGAAGCTCTCTGAGAAACTGCTGAGTGTTCTGTTAATTTATCTCACAGAGTTACATCTGTATTTCGTGGATCTCTTTGCTAGCCTTATTTCTGTGGAATCTGAGAACAGATATTTCGGATCCCTTTGAAGACTATAGGGCCAAAGGAAATATCCTCCGATAACAAAGAGAAAGAAGCTTTCTGAGAAACTTCTTTGTGTTCTGTGAAATCATCTCACAGAGTTGCAGCTTTCCCCTCAAGAAGCCTTTCGCTAAGACAGTTCTTGTGGAATTGGCAAAGTGATATTTGGAAGCCCATAGAGGGCTATGGTGAAAAATGAAACATCCTGAGATGAAATCTGGAAAGAAGCTCTCTGAGAAACTGCTGAGTGTTCTGTTAATTCATCTCACAGAGTTACATCTGTATTTCGTGGATCTCTTTGCTAGCCTTATTTCTGTGGAATCTGAGAACAGATATTTCGGATCCCTTTGAAGACTATAGGGCCAAAGGAAATATCCTCCGATAACAAAGAGAAAGAAGCTTTCTGAGAAACTTCTTTGTGTTCTGTGAAATCATCTCACAGAGTTACAGCTTTCACCTCAAGACACCTTTCGCTAAGACAGTTCTTGTGGAATTGGCAAAGTGATATTTGGAAGCCCATAGAGGGCTATGGTGAAAAAGGAAATATCCTCAGATGAAATCTGGAAAGAAGCTTTCTGAGAAACTGCTGAGTGTTCTGTTAATTCATCTCACAGAGTTATATCTGTATTTCGCGGATCTCTTTGCTAGCCTTATTTCTGTGGAATCTGAGAACAGATATTTCGGATCCCTTTGAAGACTATAGGGCCAAAGGAAATATCCTCCGATAACAAAGAGAAAGAAGCTTTCTGAGAAACTGCTGAGTGTTCTGTTAATTCATCTCACAGAGTTACATCTGTATTTCGTGCATCTCTTTGGTAGCCTTATTTCTGTGGAATCTGAGAACAGATATTTCGGATCCCTTTGAAGACTATAGGGCCAAAGGAAATATCCTCCGATAACAAAGAGAAAGAAGCTTTCTCAGAAACTTCTTTGTGTTCTGTGAAATCATCTCACAGCGTTACAGCTTTGCCCTCAAGAAGCCTTTCGCTAAGACAGTTCTTGTGGAATTGGCAACGTGATATTTGGAAGCCCATAGAGGGCTATGGTGAAAAAGGAAATATCCTCAGATGAAATCTGGAAAGAAGCTTTCTGAGAAACTGCTGAGTGTTCTGTTAATTCATCTCACAGAGTTACATCTGTATATCGTGGTTCTCTTTGCTAGCCTTATTTCTGTGGAATCTGAGAACAGATATTTCGGATCCCTTTGAAGACTATAGGGCCAAAGGAAATATCCTCCGATAACAAAGAGAAAGAAGCTTTCTGAGAAACGTCTTCGTGTTCTGTGAAATCATCTCAGAGTTACAGCTTTCCCCTCAAGAAGCCTCTCGCTAAGACAGTTCTTGTGAAATTGGCAAAGTGATATTTGGAAGCCCATATTGGGCTATGGTGAAAAAGGAAATATCCTCAGATGAAATCTGGAAAGAAGCTCTCAGAGAAACTGCTGCGTGTTCTGTTAATTCATCTCACAGAGTTAAATCTGTATGTCGTGGATCTCTTTGCTAGCCTTATTTCTGTGGAATCTCAGAACAGATATTTCGGATGCCTTTGAAGACTATAGGGCGAAAGGAAATATCCTCCGATAACAAAGAGAAAGAAGCTTTCTGAGAAACTTCTTTGTGTTCTCTGAAATCATCTCACAGAGTTACAGCTTTCCCCTCAAGAAGACTTTCGCTAAGACAGTTCTTGTGGAATTGGCAAAGTGATATTTGGAAGCCCTTAGAGGGCTATGGTGAAAAAGGAAATAGCCTCAGATGAATTCTGGAAAGAAGCTTTCTGAGAAACTGCTGAGTGTTCTGTTAATTCATCTCACAGAGTTACATCTGTATTTCGTGCATCTCTTTGGTAGCCTTATTTCTGTGGAATCTGAGAACAGATATTTCGGATCCCTTTGAAGACAATAGGGCCAAAGGAAATATCCTCCGATAACAACGAGAAAGAAGCTTTCTGAGAAACTTCTTTGTGTTCTTTGAAATCATCTCACAGAGTTACAGCTTTCCCCTCAAGAAGACTTTCGCTAAGACAGTTCTTGTGGAATTGGCAAAGTGATATTTGGAAGCCCATAGAGGGCTATGGTGAAAAAGGAAATATCCTCAGATGAAATCTGGAAAGAAGCTTTCTGACAAACTGCTGAGTGTTCTGTTAATTCATCTCACAGAGTTACATCTGTATTTCGTGGATCTCTTTGCTAGCCTTATTTCTGTGGAATCTGAGAACAGATATTTCGGATCCCTTTGAAGACTATAGGGCCAAAGGAAATATCCTCCGATAACAAAGAGAAAGAAGCTTTCTGAGAAACTTCTTTGTGTTCTGTGAAATCATCTCACAGAGTTACAGCTTTCACCTCAAGACACCTTTCGCTAAGACAGTTCTTGTGGAATTGGCAAAGTGATATTTGGAAGCCCATAGAGGGCTATGTTGAAAAAGGAAATATCCTCAGATGAAATCTGGAAAGAAGCTTTCTGAGAAACTGCTGAGTGTTCTGTTAATTCATCTCACAGAGTTACATCTGTATTTCGCGGATCTCTTTGCTAGCCTTATTTCTGTGGAATCTGAGAACAGATATTTCGGATCCCTTTGAAGACTATAGGGCCAAAGGAAATATCCTCCGATAACAAAGAGAAAGAAGCTTTCTGAGAAACTGCTGAGTGTTCTGTTAATTCATCTCACAGAGTTACATCTGTATTTCGTGCATCTCTTTGGTAGCCTTATTTCTGTGGAATCTGAGAACAGATATTTCGGATCCCTTTGAAGACTATAGGGCCAAAGGAAATATCCTCCGATAACAACGAGAAAGAAGCTTTCTGAGAAACTTCTTGGTGTTCTTTGAAATCATCTCACAGAGTTACAGCTTTCCCCTCAAGAATACTTTCGCTAAGACAGTTCTTGAGGAATTGGCAAAGTGATATTTGGAAGCCCATAGAGGGCTATGGTGAAAAAGGAAATATCCTCAGATGAAATCTGGAAAGAAGCTTTCTGAGAATCTGCTGAGTGTTCTGTTAATTCATCTCACAGAGTTACATCTGTATTTCGTTGATCTCTTTGGTAGCCTTATTTCTGTGGAATCTGAGAACAGATATTTCGGATCCCTTTGAAGACTAGAGGGCCAAAGGAAATATCCTCCGATAACAAAGAGAAAGAAGCTTTCTGAGAAACTTCTTTGTGTTCTGTGAAATCATCTCACAGAGTTACAGCTTTCACCTCAAGACACCTTTCGCTAAGACAGTTCTTGTGGAATTGGCAAAGTGATATTTGGAAGCCCATAGAGGGCTATGGTGAAAAAGGAAATATCCTCAGATGAAATCTGGAAAGAAGCTTTCTGAGAAACTGCTGAGTGTTCTGTTAATTCATCTCACAGAGTTACATCTGTATTTCGCGGATCTCTTTGCTAGCCTTACTTCTGTGGAATCTGAGAACAGATATTTCGGATCCCTTTGAAGACTATAGGGCCAAAGGAAATATCCTCCGATAACAAAGAGAAAGAAGCTTTCTGAGAAACGTCTTTGTGTTCTGTGAAATCATCTCACAGAGTTACAGCTTTCCCCTCAAGAAGCCTCTCGCTAAGACATTTCTTGTGGAATTGGCAAAGTGATATTTGGAATCCCGTAGAGGGCTATGGTGTAAAAGGAAATATCCTCAGATGAAATCTGCAAAGAAGCTCTCTGAGAAACTGCTGAGTGTTCTGTTAATTCATCTCACAGAGTTACATCTGTATATCGTGGATCTCTTTGCTAGCCTTATTTCTGTGGAATCTGAGAACAGATATTTCGGATCCCTTTGAAGACTATAGGGCCAAAGGAAATATCCTCCGATAAAAAAGAGAAAGAAGCTTTCTGAGAAACTTCTTTGTGTTCTGTTAAATGATCTCACAGAGTTACAGCTTTTCCCCTCAAGAAGCCTTTCGCTAAGACAGTTCATGTGGAATTGGCAAAGTGATATTTGGAAGCCCATAGAGGGCTATGGTGAAAAAGGAAATAACCTCAGATGAAATCTGGAAAGAAGCTTTCTGAGAAACTGCTGAGTGTTCTGTTAATTCATCTCACAGACTTACATCTGTATTTCGCGGATCTCTTTGCTAGCCTTATTTCTGTGGAATCTGAGAACAGATATTTCGGATCCCTTTGAAGACTATAGGACCAAAGGAAATATCCTCCGATAACAAAGAGAAAGAAGCTTTCTGAGAAACTTCTTTGTGTTCTGTGAAATCATCTCACAGCGTTACAGCTTTCCCCTCAAGAAGCCTTTGGCTAAGACAGTTCTTGTGGAATTGGCAAAGTGATATTTGGAAGCCCATAGAGGGCTATGGTGAAAAAGGAAATATCCTCAGATGAAATCTGGAAAGAAGCTTTCTGAGAAACTGCTGAGTGTTCTGTTAATTCATCTCACAGAGTTACATCTGTATTTCGCGGATCTCTTTGCTAGCCTTAATTCTGTGGAATCTGAGAACAGATTTTTCGGATCCCTTTGAAGACTATAGGGCCAAAGGAAATATCCTCCGATAACAAAGAGAAAGAAGCTTTATGAGAAACTGCTGAGTGTTCTGTTAATTCATCTCACAGAGTTACATCTGTATTTCGTGCATCTCTTTGGTAGCCTTATTTCTGTGGAATCTGAAAACAGATATTTCTGATCCCTTTGAAGACTATAGGGCCAAAGGAAATATCCTCCGATAACAACGAGAAAGAAGCTTTCTGAGAAACTTCTTGGTGTTCTTTGAAATCATCTCACAGAGTTACAGCTTTCCCCTCAAGAAGCCTTTCGCTAAGACAGTTCTTGTGGAATTGGCAAAGTGATATTTGGAAGCCCATAGAGGGCTATGGTGAAAAAGGAAATATCCTCAGATGAAATCTGGAAAGAAGCTTTCTGAGAATCTGCTGAGTGTTCTGTTAATTCATCTCACGGAGTTACATCTGTATTTCGTGGATCTCTTTGCTAGCCTTATTTCTGTGGAATCTGAGAACAGATATTTCGGAACCCTTTGAAGACTGTAGGGCCAAAGGAAATATCCTCCAATAACAAAGAGAAAGAAGCTTTCTGAGAAACGTCTTCGTGTTCTGTGAAATCATCTCAGAGTTACAGCTTTCCCCTCAAGAAGCCTCTCGCTAAGACAGTTCTTGTGGAATTGGCAAAGTGATATTTGGAAGCCCATAGAGGGCTATGGTGAAAAAGGAAATATCCTCAGATGAAATCTGGAAAGAAGCTTTCTGAGAAACTGCTGAGTGTTCTGTTAATTCATCTCACAGAGTTACATCTGTATGTCGTGGATCTCTTTGCTAGCCTTATTTCTGGGGAATCTGAGAACAGATATTTCGGATCCCTTTGAAGACTATAGGGCCAAAGGAAATATCCTCCGATAACAAAGAGAAAGAAGCTTTCTGAGAAACGTCTTCGTGTTATGTGAAATCATCTCAGAGTTACAGCTTTCCCCTCAAGAAGCCTCTCGCTAAGACAGTTCTTGTGGAATTGGCAAAGTGATATTTGGAAGCCCATATTGGGCTATGGTGAAAAAGGAAATATCCTCAGATGAAATCTGGAAAGAAGCTTTCTGAGAAACTGCTGCGTGTTCTGTTAATTCATCTCACAGAGTTACATCTGTATGTCGTGGATCTCTTTGCTAGCCTTATTTCTGTGGAATCTCAGAACAGATATTTCGGATCCCTTTGAAGACTATAGGGCGAAAGGAAATATCCTCCGATAACAAAGAGAAAGAAGCTTTCTGAGAAACTTCTTTGTGTTCTGTGAAATCATCTCACAGAGTTACAGCTTTCCCCTCAAGAAGCCTTTCGCTAAGACAGTTCTTGTTGAATTGGCAAAGTGATATTTGGAAGCCCTTAGAGGGCTATGGTGAAAAAGGAAATAACCTCAGATGAAATCTGGAAAGAAGCTTTCTGAGAAACTGCTGAGTGTTCTGTTAATTCATCTCACAGAGTTACATCTGTATTTCGTGCATCTCTTTGGTAGCCTTATTTCTGTGGAATCTGAGAACAGATATTTCGGATCCCTTTGAAGACTATAGGGCCAAAGGAAATATCCTCCGATAACAACGAGAAAGAAGCTTTCTGAGAAACTTCTTTGTGTTCTTTGAAATCATCTCACAGAGTTACAGCTTTCCCCTCAAGAAGACTTTCGCTAAGACAGTTCTTGTGGAATTGGCAAAGTGATATTTGGAAGCCCTTAGAGGGCTATGGTGAAAAAGGAAATATCCTCAGATGAAATCTGGAAAGAAGCTTTCTGACAAACTGCTGAGTGTTCTGTTAATTCATCTCACAGAGTTACATCTGTATTTCGTGGATCTCTTTGCTATCCTTATTTCTGTGGAATCTGAGAACAGATATTTCGGATCCCTTTGAAGACTATAGGGTCAAAGGAAATATCCTCCGATAACAAAGAGAAAAAGCTTTCTGAGAAACGTCTTCGTGTTCTGTGAAATCATCTCAGAGTTACAGCTTTCCCCTCAAGAAGCCTCTCGCTAAGACAGTTCTTGTGGAATTGGCAAAGTGATATTTGGAAGCCCATATTGGGCTCTGGTGAAAAAGGAAATATCCTCAGATGAAATCTGGAAAGAAGCTCTCTGAGAAACTGCTGCGTGTTCTGTTAATTCATCTCACAGAGTTACATCTGTATGTCGTGGATCTCTTTGCTAGCCTTATTTCTGTGGAATCTCAGAACAGATATTTCGGATCCCTTTGAAGACTATAGGGCCAAAGGAAATATCCTCCGATAACAAAGAGAAAGAAGCTTTCTGAGAAACTTCTTTGTGTTCTGTGTAATCATCTCACAGAGTTACAGCTTTCCCCTCAAGAAGCCTTTCGCTAAGACAGTTCTTGTGGAATTGGCAAAGTGATATTTGGAAGCCCATAGAGGGCTATGGTGAAAAAGGAAATAGCCTCAAATGAAATCTGGAAAGAAGCTTTCTGAGAAACTGCTGAGTGTTCTGTTAATTCATCTCACAGAGTTACATCTGTATTTCGTGCATCTCTTTGGTAGCCTTATTTCTGTGGAATCTGAGAACAGATATTTCGGATCCCTTTGAAGACTAAAGGGCCAAAGGAAATATCCTCCGATAACAACGAGAAAGAAGCTTTCTGAGAAACTTCTTTGTGTTCTTTGAAATCATCTCACAGATTTACACCTTTCCCCTCAAGAAGGCTTTCGCTAATACAGTTCTTGTGGAATTGGCAAAGTGATATTTGGAAGCCCTTAGAGGGCTATGGTGAAAAAGGAAATATCCTCAGATGAAATCTGGAAATAAGCTTTCTGAGAATCTGCTGAGTGTTCTATTAATTCATCTCACAGAGTTACATCTGTATTTCGTGGATCTCTTTGCTAGCCTTATTTCTGTGGAATCTGAGAACAGATATTTCGGATCCCTTTGAAGACTATAGGGCCAAAGGAAATATCCTCCGATAACAAAGAGAAAGAAGCTTTCTGAGAAACTTCTTTGTGTTCTGTTAAATCATCTCACTGAGATACAGCTTTTGCCTCAACAAGGCTTTCGCTAAGACAGTTCTTGTGGAATTGGCAAAGTGATATTTGGAAGCCCTTAGAGGGCTATGGTGAAAAAGGAAATATACTCAGATGAAATCTGGAAAGAAGCTTTCTGAGAAACTACTGAGTGTTCTGTTAATTCATCTCACAGAGTTACATCTGTATGTCGTGGATCTCTTTGCTAGCTTTATTTCTGTGGAATCTGAGAACAGATATTTCGGATCCCTTTGAAGACTATAGGGCCAAAGGAAATATCCTCCGATAACAAAGAGAAAGAAGCTTTCTGAGAAACTTCTTTGTGTTCTGTTAAATCATCTCACAGAGTTACAGCTTTCCCCTAAGTAAGACTTCCGCTAAGACACTTCTTGTGGAATTTGCAAAGTGATATTTGGAAGTCCATAGAGGGCTATGATGAAAAATGAAATATCCTCACATGAAATCCTGAAAGAAGATCTCTGAGAAACTGCTGAGTGTTCTGTTAATTCATCTCACAGAGTTACATCTGTATTTCGTGGATCTCTTTGGTAACCTTATTTCTGTGGAATCTGAGAACAGATATTTCGGATCCTTTTGAAGACTATAGGGCCAAAGGAAATATCCTCCGATAACAAAGAGAAAGAAGCTTTCTGAGAAACTTCTTTGTGTTCTGTGAAATCATCTCACAGCGTTACAGCTTTGCCCTCAAGAAGCCTTTCGCTAAGACAGTTCTTGTGGAATTGGCAAAGTGATATTTGGAAGCCCATAGAGGGCTATGGTGAAAAAGGAATATCCTCAGATGAAATCTGGAAAGAAGATTTCTGAGAAACTGCTGAGTGTTCTGTTAATTCATCTCACAGAGTTACATCTGTATTTCGTGGATCTCTTTGCTAGCCTTATTTCTGTGGAATCTGAGAAAAGATATTTCGGATCCCTTTGAAGACTACACGGCCAAAGGAAATATCCTCCGATAACAAAGAGAAAGAAGCTTTCTCAGAAACTTCTTTGTGTTCTGTGAAATCATCTCACAGAGTTACAGCTTTTCGCTCAAGAAGCCTTTCGCTAAGACAGTTCTTGTGGAATTGGCAAAGTGATATTTGGAAGCCCATAGAGGGCTATGGTGAAAAAGGAATATCCGCAGATGAAATCTGGAAAGAAGTTTTCTGAGAAACTGCTGAGTGTTCTGTTAATTCATCTCACAGAGTTACATCTGTATTTCGCGGATCTCTTTGCTAGCCTTATTTCTGTGGAATCTGAGAACAGATATTTCGGATCCCTTTGAAGACTATAGGGCCAAAAAATATCCTCCGATAACAAAGAGAAAGAAGCTTTCTGAGAAACTTCTTTGTGTTCTGTGAAATCATCTCACAGAGTTACAGCTTTCCCCTCAAGAAGCCTTTCGCTTAGACAGTTCTTGTGGAATTGGCAAAGTGATATTTGGAAGCCCATAGAGGGCTATGGTGAAAAAGGAAATATCCTCAGATGAAATCTGGAAAGAAGCTTTCTGAGAAACTGCTGAGTGTTCTGTTAATTCATCTCACAGAGTTACATCTGTATTTCGTGCATCTCTTTGGTAGCCTTATTTCTGTGGAATCTGAGAACAGATATTTCGGATCCCTTTGAAGACTATAGGGCCAAACGAAATATCCTCCGATAACAACGAGAAAGAAGCTTTCTCAGAAACTTCTTTGTGTTCTTTGAAATCATCTCACAGAGTTACAGCTTTCTCCTCAAGAAGCCTTTCGCTAAGACAGTTCTTGTGGAATTAGCAAAGTGATATTTGGAAGCCCATAGAGGGCTAGGGTGAAAAAGGAAATATCCTCAGATGAAATCTGGAAAGAAGCTTTCTGAGAAACTGCTGAGTGTTCTGTTAATTCATCTCACAGAGTTACATCTGTATTTCGTGCATCTCTTTGGTAGCCTTATTTCTGTGGAATCTGAGAACAGATATTTCGGATCCCTTTGAAGACTATAGGGCCAAAGGAAATATCCTCCGATAACAAAGAGAAAGAAGCTTTCTGAGAAACTTCTTTGTGTTCTTTGAAATCATCTCACAGAGTTACAGCTTTCCCCTCAAGAAGCCTTTCGCTAAGACAGTTCTTGTAGAATTGGCAAAGTGATATTTGGAAGCCCCTAGAGGGCTATGGTGAAAAAGGAAATATCCTCAGACGAAATCTGGAAAGAAGCTTTCTGAGAATCTGCTGAGTGTTCTGTTAATTCATCTCACAGAGTTACATCTGTATGTCGTGGATCTCTTTGCTAGCCTTATTTCTGTGGAATCTGAGAACAGATATTTCGGATCCCTTTGAAGACTATAGGGCCAAAGGAAATATCCTCCGATAACAAAGAGAAAGAAGCTTTCTGAGAAACGTCTTCGTGTTCTGTGAAATCATCTCAGAGTTACAGCTTTCCCCTCAAGAAGCCTCTCGCTAAGACAGTTCTTGTGGAATTGGCAAAGTGATATTTGGAAGCCCATATTGGGCTATGGTGAAAAAGGAAATATCCTCAGATGAAATCTGGAAAGAAGCTTTCTGAGAAACTGCTGCGTGTTCTGTTAATTCATCTCACAGAGTTACATCTGTATGTCGTGGATCTCTTTGCTAGCCTTATTTCTGTGGAATCTCAGAACAGATATTTCGGATGCCTTTGAAGACTATAGGGCGAAAGGAAATATCCTCCGATAACAAAGAGAAAGAAGCTTTCTGAGAAACTTCTTTGTGTTCTGTGAAATCATGTCACGGAGTTACAGCTTTCCCCTCAAGAAGCCTTTCGCTAAGACAGTTCTTGTGGAATTGGCAAAGTGATATTTGGAAGCCCTTAGAGGGCTATGGTGAAAAAGGAAATATACTCAGATGAAATCTGGAAAGAAGCTTTCTGAGAAACTACTGAGTGTTCTGTTAATTCATCTCACAGAGTTACATCTGTATGTCGTGGATCTCTTTGCTAGCTTTATTTCTGTGGAATCTGAGAACAGATATTTCGGATCCCTTTGAAGACTATAGGGCCAAAGGAAATATCCTCCGATAACAAAGAGAAAGAAGCTTTCTGAGAAACTTCTTTGTGTTCTGTTAAATCATCTCACAGAGTTACAGCTTTCCCCTAAGTAAGACTTCCGCTAAGACACTTCTTGTGGAATTGGCAAAGTGATATTTGGAAGCCCATAGAGGGCTATGATGAAAAATGAAATATCCTCACATGAAATCCTGAAAGAAGATCTCTGAGAAACTGCTGAGTGTTCTGTTAATTCATCTCACAGAGTTACATCTGTATTTCGTGGATCTCTTTGGTATCCTTATTTCTGTGGAATCTGAGAACAGATATTTCGGATCCTTTTGAAGACTATAGGGCCAAAGGAAATATCCTCCGATAACAAAGAGAAAGAAGCTTTCTGAGAAACTTCTTTGTGTTCTGTGAAATCATCTCACAGCGTTACAGCTTTGCCCTCAAGAAGCCTTTCGCTAAGACAGTTCTTGTGGAATTGGCAAAGTGATATTTGGAAGCCCATAGAGGGCTATGGTGAAAAAGGAAATATCCTCAGATGAAATCTGGAAAGAAGATTTCTGAGAAACTGCTGAGTGTTCTGTTAATTCATCTCACAGAGTTACATCTGTATTTCGTGGATCTCTTTGCTAGCCTTATTTCTGTGGAATCTGAGAAAAGATATTTCGGATCCCTTTGAAGACTACACGGCCAAAGGAAATATCCTCCGATAACAAAGAGAAAGAAGCTTTCTCAGAAACTTCTTTGTGTTCTGTGAAATCATCTCACAGAGTTACAGCTTTTCGCTCAAGAAGCCTTTCGCTAAGACAGTTCTTGTGGAATTGGCAAAGTGATATTTGGAAGCCCATAGAGGGCTATGGTGAAAAAGGAATATCCGCAGATGAAATCTGGAAAGAAGTTTTCTGAGAAACTGCTGAGTGTTCTGTTAATTCATCTCACAGAGTTACATCTGTATTTCGCGGATCTCTTTGCTAGCCTTATTTCTGTGGAATCTGAGAACAGATATTTCGGATCCCTTTGAAGACTATAGGGCCAAAAAATATCCTCCGATAACAAAGAGAAAGAAGCTTTCTGAGAAACTTCTTTGTGTTCTGTGAAATCATCTCACAGAGTTACAGCTTTCCCCTCAAGAAGCCTTTCGCTTAGACAGTTCTTGTGGAATTGGCAAAGTGATATTTGGAAGCCCATAGAGGGCTATGGTGAAAAAGGAAATATCCTCAGATGAAATCTGGAAAGAAGCTTTCTGAGAAACTGCTGAGTGTTCTGTTAATTCATCTCACAGAGTTACATCTGTATTTCGTGCATCTCTTTGGTAGCCTTATTTCTGTGGAATCTGAGAACAGATATTTCGGATCCCTTTGAAGACTATAGGGCCAAACGAAATATCCTCCGATAACAACGAGAAAGAAGCTTTCTCAGAAACTTCTTTGTGTTCTTTGAAATCATCTCACAGAGTTACAGCTTTCTCCTCAAGAAGCCTTTCGCTAAGACAGTTCTTGTGGAATTAGCAAAGTGATATTTGGAAGCCCATAGAGGGCTAGGGTGAAAAAGGAAATATCCTCAGATGAAATCTGGAAAGAAGCTTTCTGAGAAACTGCTGAGTGTTCTGTTAATTCATCTCACAGAGTTACATCTGTATTTCGTGCATCTCTTTGGTAGCCTTATTTCTGTGGAATCTGAGAACAGATATTTCGGATCCCTTTGAAGACTATAGGGCCAAAGGAAATATCCTCCGATAACAAAGAGAAAGAAGCTTTCTGAGAAACTTCTTTGTGTTCTTTGAAATCATCTCACAGAGTTACAGCTTTCCCCTCAAGAAGCCTTTCGCTAAGACAGTTCTTGTAGAATTGGCAAAGTGATATTTGGAAGCCCCTAGAGGGCTATGGTGAAAAAGGAAATATCCTCAGACGAAATCTGGAAAGAAGCTTTCTGAGAATCTGCTGAGTGTTCTGTTAATTCATCTCACAGAGTTACATCTGTATGTCGTGGATCTCTTTGCTAGCCTTATTTCTGTGGAATCTGAGAACAGATATTTCGGATCCCTTTGAAGACTATAGGGCCAAAGGAAATATCCTCCGATAACAAAGAGAAAGAAGCTTTCTGAGAAACGTCTTCGTGTTCTGTGAAATCATCTCAGAGTTACAGCTTTCCCCTCAAGAAGCCTCTCGCTAAGACAGTTCTTGTGGAATTGGCAAAGTGATATTTGGAAGCCCATATTGGGCTATGGTGAAAAAGGAAATATCCTCAGATGAAATCTGGAAAGAAGCTTTCTGAGAAACTGCTGCGTGTTCTGTTAATTCATCTCACAGAGTTACATCTGTATGTCGTGGATCTCTTTGCTAGCCTTATTTCTGTGGAATCTCAGAACAGATATTTCGGATGCCTTTGAAGACTATAGGGCGAAAGGAAATATCCTCCGATAACAAAGAGAAAGAAGCTTTCTGAGAAACTTCTTTGTGTTCTGTGAAATCATGTCACGGAGTTACAGCTTTCCCCTCAAGAAGCCTTTCGCTAAGACAGTTCTTGTGGAATTGGCAAAGTGATATTTCGAAGCCCTTAGAGGGCTATGGTGAAAAAGGAAATAGCCTCAGATGAAATCTGGAAAGAAGCTTTCTGAGAAACTGCTGAGTGTTCTGTTAATTCATCTCACAGAGTTACATTTGTATTTCGTGCATCTCTTTGGTAGCCTTATTTCTGTGGAATCTGAGAACAGATATTTCGGATCCCTTTGAAGACTATAGGGCCAAAGGAAATATCCTCCGATAACAACGAGAAAGAAGCTTTCTGAGAAACTTCTTTGTGTTCTTTGAAATCATCTCACAGAGTTACAGCTTTCCCCTCAAGAAGACTTTCGCTAAGACAGTTCTGGTGGAATTGGCAAAGTGATATTTGGAAGCCCATAGAGGGCTATGGTGAAAAAGGAAATATCCTCAGATGAAATCTGGAAAGAAGCTTTCTGACAAACTGCTGAGTGTTCTGTTAATTCATCTCACAGCGTTACATCTGTATTTCGTGGATCTCTTTGCTATCCTTATTTCTGTGGAATCTGAGAACAGATATTTCGGATCCCTTTGAAGACTATAGGGCCAAAGGAAATATCCTCCGATAACAAAGAGAAAGAAGCTTTCTGAGAAACTTCTTTGTGTTCTGTGAAATCATCTCACAGCGTTACAGCTTTGCCCTCAAGAAGCCTTTCGCTAAGACAGTTCTTGTGGAAATGGCAAAGTGATATTTGGAAGCCCATAGAGGGCTATGGTGAAAAAGGAAATATCCTCAGATGAAATCTGGAAAGAAGCTTTCTGAGAAACTGCTGAGTGTTCTGTTAATTCATCTCACAGAGTTACATCTGTATATCGTGGATCTCTTTGCTAGCCTTATTTCTGTGGAATCTGAGAACAGATATTTCGGATCCCTTTGAAGACTATAGGGCCAAAGGAAATATCCTCCGATAACAAAGAGAAAGAAGCTTTCTGAGAAACGTCTTCGTGTTCTGTGAAATCATCTCAGAGTTACAGCTTTCCCCTCAAGAAGCCTCTCGCTAAGACAGTTCTTGTGGAATTGGCAAAGTGGTATTTGGAAGCCCATATTGGGCTATGGTGAAAAAGGAAATATCCTCAGATGAAATCTGGAAAGAAGCTCTCTGAGAAACTGCTGCGTGTTCTGTTAATTCATCTCACAGAGTTACATCTGTATGTCGTGGATCTCTTTGCTAGCCTTATTTCTGTGGAATCTGAAAACAGATATTTCGGATCCCTTTGAAGACTATAGGGCCAAAGGAAATATCCTCCGATAACAAAGAGAAAGAAGCTTTCTGAGAAACTTCTTTGTGTTCTGTGAAATCATCTCACAGAGTTACAGCTTTCCCCTCAAGAAGCCTTTCGCTAAGACAGTTCTTGTGGAATTGGCAAAGTGATATTTGGAAGCCCATAGAGGGCTATGGTGAAAAAGGGAATAGCCTCAGATGAAATCTGGAAAGAAGCTTTCTGAGAAACTGCTGAGTGTTCTGTTAATTCATCTCACACAGTTACATCTGTATTTCGTGCATCTCTTTGGTAGCCTTATTTCTGTGGAATCTGAGAACAGATATTTCGGATCCCTTTGAAGACTATAGGGCCAAAGGAAATATCCTCCGATAACAACGAGAAAGAAGCTTTCTGAGAAACTTCTTTGTGTTCTTTGAAATCATCTCACAGAGTTACAGCTTTCCCCTCAAAAAGCTTTTCGCTAGGACAGTTCTTGTTTAATTGGCAAAGTGATATTTGGAAGCCCATAGAGGGCTATGGTGAAAAAGGAAATATCCTCAGATGAAATCTGGAAAGAAGCTTTCTGAGAATCTGCTGAGTGTTCTGTTAATTCATCTCACAGAGTTACATCTGTATTTCGTGGATCTCTTTGCTAGCCTTATTTCTGTGGAATCTGAGAACAGATATTTCGGATCCCTTTGAAGACTATAGGGCCAAAGGAAATATCCTCCGATAACAAAGAGAAAGAAGCTTTCTGAGAAACTTCTTTGTGTTCTGTGAAATCATCTCACTGAGATATAGCTTTTGCCTCAAGAAGGCTTTCGCTAAGACAGTTCTTGTGGAATTGGCAAAGTGATATTTGGAAGCCCTTAGAGGGCTATGGTGAAAAAGGAAATTTCCTCAGATGAAATCTGGAAAGAAGCTTTCTGAGAAACTACTGAGTGTTCTGTTAATTCATCTCACAGAGTTACATCTGTATGTCGTGGATGTCTCTGCTAGCTTTATTTCTGTGGAATCTGAGAACAGATATTTCGGATCCATTTGAAGACTATAGGGCCAAAGGAAATATCCTCCGATAACAAAGAGAAAGAAGCTTTCTGAGAAACTTCTTTGTGTTCTGTTAAATCATCTCACAGAGTTACAGCTTTCCCCTAAATAAGACTTTCGCTAAGACACTTCTTGTGGAATTGGCAAAGTGATATTTGGAAGCCCATAGAGGGCTATGATGAAAAAGGAAATATCCTCAGATGAAATCTGGAAAGAAGATTTCTGAGAAACTGCTGAGTGTTCTGTTAATTCATCTTACAGAGTTACATCTGTATTTCGCGGATCTCTTTGCTAGCCTTATTTCTGTGGAATCTGAGAAAAGATATTTCGGATCCCTTTGAAGACTATAGGGCCAAAGGAAATATCCTCCGATAACAAAGAGAAAGAAGCTTTCTCAGAAACTTCTTTGTGTTCTGTGAAATCATCTCACAGAGTTACAGCTTTTCGCTCAAGAAGCCTTTCGCTAAGACAGTTCTTGTGGAATTGGCAAAGTGATATTTGGAAGCCCATAGAGGGATATGGTGAAAAAGGAATATCCTCAGATGAAATCTGGAAAGAAGTTTTCTGAGAAACTGCTGAGTGTTCTGTTAATTCATCTCACAGAGTTACATCTGTATTTCGCGGATCTCTTTGCTAGCCTTATTTCTGTGGAATCTGAGAACAGATATTTCGGATCCCTTTGAAGACTATAGGGCCAAAAAATATCCTCCGATAACAAAGAGAAAGAAGCTTTCTGAGAAACTTCTTTGTGTTCTGTGAAATCATCTCACAGAGTTACAGCTTTCCCCTCAAGAAGCCTTTCGCTAAGACAGTTCTTGTGGAATTGGCAAAGTGATATTTGGAAGCCCATAGAGGGCTATGGTGAAAAAGGAAATATCCTCAGATGAAATCTGGAAAGAAGCTTTCTGAGAAACTGCTGAGTGTTCTGTTAATTCATCTCACAGAGTTACATCTGTATTTCGTGCATCTCTTTGGTAGCCTTATTTCTGTGGAATCTGAAAACAGATATTTCGGATCCCTTTGAAGACTATAGGGCCAAAGGAAATATTCTCTGATAACAATGAGAAAGAAGCTTTCTGAGAAACTACTTTGTGTTCTGTGAAATCATCTAACAGAGTTACAGCTTTCCCCTCAAGAAGCCTTTCGCTAAGACAGTTCTTGTGGAATTGGCAAAGTGATATTTCGAAGCCCGTAGAGGGCTATGGTGAAAAAGGAAATATCCTCAGATGAAATCTGGAAAGAAGCTTTCTGAGAAACTGCTGAGTGTTCTGTTAATTCATCTCACAGAGTTACATCTGTATTTCGTGGATCTCTTTGCTAGCCTTATTTCTGTGGAATCTGAAAACAGATATTTCGGATCCCTTTGAAGACTATAGGGCCAAAGGAAATATCCTCCGATAACAAAGAGAAAGAAGCTTTCTGAGAAACTTCTTTGTGTTCTGTGAAATCATCTCACCGAGTTACAGCTTTCCCCGCAAGAAGCCTTTCGTAAGATAGTTCTTGTGGAATTGGTAAAGTGATATTTGGAAGCCCATAGAGGGCTATGGTGAAAAAGGAAATATCCTCAGATGAAATCTGGAAAGAAGCTTTCTGAGAAACTGCTGAGTGTTCTGTTAATTCATCTCACAGAGTTACATCTGTATTTCGTGGATCTCTTTGCTAGCCTTATTTCTGTGGAATCTGAGAACAGATATTTCGGATCCCTTTTGAAGACTATAGGGCCAAAGGAACTATCCTCCGAAAACAAAGAGAAAGAAGCTTTCTGAGAAACGTCTTTGTGTTCTGTGAAATCATCTCACTGAGTTACAGCTTTTCCCTCAAGAAGGCTTTCGCTAAGAGAGTTCTGGTGGAATAGGCAAAGTGATATTTGGAAGCCCATAGAGGGCTACGGTGAAAAAGGAAATATCCTCAGATGAAATCTGGAAAGAAGCTTTCTAAGAAACTGCTGAGTATTCTGTTAATTCATCTCAGAGAGTTACATCTGTATTTCGTGGATCTCTTTGGTAGCCTTATTTCTGTGGAATCTGAGAACAGATATTTCGGATCCCTTTGAAGACTATAGGGCCAAAGGAAATATCCTCCGATAACAAAGAGAAAGAAGCTTTCCGAGAAACTTCTTTGTGTTCTGTGAAATCATTTCACTGTGTTACAGCTTTCCTCTCAAGAAGCTTTTCGCTAAGACAATCTTGTGGAATTGGCAAAGTGATATTTGGAGGCCCATAGAGGGCTATGGTGAAAAAGGAAATATCCTCAGATGTAATCTGGAAAGAAGCTTTCTGAGAAACTGCTGAGTGTTCTGTTAATTCATCTCACAGAGTTACATCTGTATTTCGTGGATCTCTTTGCTAGCCTTATTTCTGTGGAATCTGAGAACAGATATTTCGGATCCCTTTTGAAGACTATAGGGCCAAAGGAAATATCCTCCGATAACAAAGAGAAAGAAGCTTTCTGAGAAACTTCTTTGTGTTCTGTTAAATCATCTCACAGAGTTACAGCTTTCCCCTCAAGAAGCCTTTCGCTAAGACAGTTCTTGTGGAATTGGCAAAGTGATATTTGGAAGCCCATAGAGGGCTACGGTGAAAAAGGAAATATCCTCAGATGAAATCTGGAAAGAAGCTTTCTGAGAAACTGCTGCGTGTTCTGTTAATTCATCTCACAGAGTTACATCTGTATGTCCTGGATCTCTTTGCTAACCTTATTTCTGTGGAATCTGAGAACAGATATTTCGGATCCCTTTGAAGACTATAGGGCCAAAGGAAATATCCTCCGATAACAAAGAGAAAGAAGCTTTCTGAGAAACTTCTTTGTGTTCTGTTAAATCATCTCACAGAGTTACAGCTTTCCCCTCAAGAAGCCTTTCGCTAAGACAGTTCTTGTGGAATTGGCAAAGTGATATTTGGAAGCCCATAGAGGGCTACGGTGAAAAAGGAAATATCCTCAGATGAAATCTGGAAAGAAGCTTTCTGAGAAACTGCTGCGTGTTCTGTTAATTCATCTCACAGAGTTACATCTGTATGTCCTGGATCTCTTTGCTAACCTTATTTCTGTGGAATCTGAGAACAGATATTTCGGATCCCTTTGAAGACTATAGGGCCAAAGGAAATATCCTCCGATAACAAAGAGAAAGAAGCTTTCTGAGAAACTTCTTTGTGTTCTGTGAAATCATCTCACAGAGTAACAGCTTTCCCCTCAAGAAGCCTTTCGCTAAGACAGTTCTTGTGGAATTGGCAAAGTGATATTTGGAAGCCCATAGAGGGCTATGGTGAAAAAGGAAATATCCTCAGATGAAATCTGGAAAGAAGATTTCTGAGAAACTGCTGAGTGATCTGTTATTTCATCTCCCAGAGTTACATCTGTATTTCGTGGATCTCTTTGCTAGCCTTATTTCTGTGGAATCTGAGAACAGATATTTCGGATCCCTTTGAAGACTATAGGCCAAAGGAAATATCCTCCGATAACAAAGAGAAAGAAGCTTTCAGAGAAATTTCTTTGTGTTCTTTGAAATCATCTCACAGAGTTACAGCTTTCCCCTCCAGAAGCCTTTCGCTAAGACAGTTCTTGTGGAATTGGCAAAGTGATATTTGGAAGCCCATTGAGGGCTATGGTGAAAAAGGAAATATCCTCAGATGAAATCTGGAAAGAAGCTTTCTGAGAAACTGCTGAGTGTTCTGTTAATTCATCTCACAGAGTTACATCTGTGATTCGTGGATCTCTTTGCTAGCCTTATTTCTGTGGAATCTGAGAACAGATATTTCGGATCCCTTTGAAGACTATAGGGCCAAAGGAAATATCCTCCGATAACAAAGAGAAAGAAGCTTTCTGAGAAACTTCTTTGTGTTCTGTTAAATCATCTCACCGAGTTACAGCTTTCCCCTCAAGAAGCCTTTCGCTAAGACAGTTCTTGTGGAATTGGCAAAGTGATATTTGGAAGCCCATAGAGGGCTATGGTGAAATAGGAAATATCCTCAGATGAAATCTGGAAAGAAGCTTTCTGAGAAACTGCTCTGTGTTCTGTTAATTCATCTCACAGAGTTACATCTGTATGTCGTGGATCTCTTTGCTAGCCTTATTTCTGTGGAATCTCAGAACAGATATTTCGGATCCCTTTGAAGACTATAGGGCGAAAGGAAATATCCTCCGATAACAAAGAGAAAGAAGCTTTCTGAGAAACTTCTTTGTGTTCTGTGAAATCATCTCACAGAGTTACAGCTTTCCCCTGAAGAAACCTTTCGCTAAGACAGTTCTTGTGGAATTGGCAAAGTGATATTTGGAAGCCCATAGAGGGCTATGGTGAAAAAGGAAATATCCTCAGATGAAATCTGGAAAGAAGCTTTCTGACAAACTGCTGAGTGTTCTGTTAATTCATCTCACAGAGTTACATCTGAATTTCGTGGATCTCTTTGCTATCCTTATTTCTGTGGAATCTGAGATCAGATATTTCGGATCCCTTTGAAGACTATAGGGCCAAAGGAAATATCCTCCGATAACAAAGAGAAAGAAGCTTTCTGAGAAACTTCTTTGTGTTCTGTGAAATCATCTCACAGCGTTACAGCTTTGCCCTGAAGAAGCCTTTCGCTAGGACAGTTCTTGTGGAATTGGCAAAGTGATATTTGGAAGCCCATAGAGGGCTATGGTGAAAAAGGAAATATCCCCAGATGAAATCTGGAAAGAAGCTTTCTGAGAAACTGCTGAGTGTTTTGTTAATTCATCTCACAGAGTTACATCTGTATATCGTGGATCTCTTTGCTAGCCTTATTTCTGTGGAATCTGAGAACAGATATTTCGGATCCCTTTGAAGACTATAGGGCCAAAGGAAATATCCTCCGATAACAATGAGAAAGAAGCTTTCTGAGAAACGTCTTCGTGTTCTGTGAAATCATCTCAGAGTTACAGCTTTCCCCTCAAGAAGCCTCTCGCTAAGACAGTTCTTGTGGAATTGGCAAAGTGATATTTGGAAGCCCATATTGGGCTATGGTGAAAAAGGAAATATCCTCAGATGAAATCTGGAAAGAAGCTCTCTGAGAAACTGCTGCGTGTTCTGTTAATTCATCTCACAGGGTTACATCTGTATGTCGTGGATCTCTTTGCTAGCCTTATTTCTGTGGAATCTCAGAACAGATATTTCGGATCCCTTTGAAGACTATAGGGCCAAAGGAAGTATCCTCCGATAACAAAGAGAAAGAAGCTTTCTGAGATTCTTCTTTGTGTTCTGTGAAATCATCTCACAGAGTTACAGCTTTCACCTCAAGAAGCCTTTCGCTAAGACAGTTCTTGTGGAATTGGCAAAGTCATATTTGGAAGCCCATAGAGGGCTATGGTGAAAAAGGAAATAGCCTCAGATGAAATCTGGAAAGAAGCTTTCTGAGAAACTGCTGAGTGTTCTGTTAATTCATCTCACAGAGTTACATCTGTATTTCGTGCATCTCTTTGGTAGCCTTATTTCTGTGGAATCTGAGAACAGATATTTCGGATCCCTTTGAAGACTATAGGGCCAAAGGAAATATCCTCCGATAACAACGAGAAAGAAGCTTTCTGAGAAACTTCTTTGTGTTCTTTGAAATCATCTCACAGAGTTACAGCTTTCCCCTCAAGAAGCCTTTCACTAAGACAGTTCTTGTGGAATTGGCAAAGTGATATTTGGAAGCCCATAGAGGGCTATGGTGAAAAAGGAAATATCCTCAGATGAAATCAGGAAAGAAGCTTTCTGAGAATCTGCTGAGTGTTCTGTTAATTCATCTCACAGAGTTACATCTGTATTTCGTGGATCTCTTTGCTAGCCTTATTTCTGTGGAATCTGAGAACAGATATTTCGGATCCCTTTGAAGACTATAGGGCCAAAGGAAATATCCTCCGATAACAAAGAGAAAGAAGCTTTCTGAGAAACTTCTTTGTGTTCTGTGAAATCATCTCACTGAGATACAGCTTTTGCCGCAAGAAGGCTTTCGCTAAGACAGTTCTTGTGGAATTGGAAAAGTGATATTTGGAAGCCCTTAGAGGGCTATGGTGAAAAAGGAAATATCCTCAGATGAAATCTGGAAAGAAGCTTTCTGAGAAACTACTGAGTGTTCTGTTAATTCATCTCACAGAGTTACATCTGTATGTCGTAGATGTCTTTGCTAGCTTTATTTCTGTGGAATCTGAGAACAGATATTTCGGATCCCTTTGAAGACTATAGGGCCAAAGGAAATATCCTCCGATAACAACGAGAAAGAAGCTTTCTGAGAAACTTCTTTGTGTTCTGTTAAATCATCTCACAGAGTTACAGCTTTCCCCTAAATAAGACTTTCGCTAAGACACTTCTTGTGGAATTGGCAAAGTGATATTTGGAAGCCCATAGAGGGCTATGATGAAAAATGAAATATCCTCACATGAAAACCTGAAAGAAAATCTCTGAGAAACTGCTTAGTGTTCTGTTAATTCATCTCACAGAGTTACATCTGTATTTCGTGGATCTCTTTGGTATCCTTATTTCTGTGGAATCTGAGAACAGATATTTCGGATCCTTTTGAAGACTATGGGGCCAAAGGAAATATCCTCCGATAACAAAGAGAAAGAAGCATTCTGAGAAACTTCTTTGTGTTCTGTGAAATCATCTCACTGCGTTACAGCTTTGCCCTCAAGAAGCCTTTCGCTAAGACAGTTCTTGTGGAATTGGCAAAGTGATATTTGGAAGCCCATAGAGGGCTATGGTGAAAAAGGAAATATCCTCAGATGAAATCTGGAAAGAAGCTTTCTGAGAAACTGCTGAGTGTTCTGTTAATTCATCTCACAGAGTTACATCTGTATTTCGCGGATCTCTTTGCTAGCCTTATTTCTGTGGAATCTGAGAAAAGATATTTCGGATCCCTTTGAAGACTATAGGGCCAAAGGAAATATTCTCCGATAACAAAGAGAAAGAAGCTTTCTCAGAAACTTCTTTGTGTTCTCTGAAATCATCTCACAGAGTTACAGCTTTTCGCTCAAGAAGCCTTTCGCTAAGACAGTTCTTGTGGAAATGGCAAAGTGATATTTGGAAGCCCATAGAGGGCTATGGTGAAAAAGGAATATTCTCAGATGAAATCTGGAAAGAAGTTTTCTGAGAAACTGCTGAGTGTTCTGTTAATTCATCTCACAGAGTTACATCTGTATTTCGCGGATCTCTTTGCTAGCCTTATTTTGTGGAATCTGAGAACAGATATTTCGGATCCCTTTGAAGACTATAGGGCCAAAGGAAATGTCCTCCGATAACAACGAGAAAGAAGCTTTCTGAGAAACTTCTTTGTGTTCTTTGAAATCATCTCACAGAGGTACAGCTTTCCCCTCAAGAAGCCTTTCGCTAAGACAGTTGTTGTGGAATTGGCAAAGTGATATTTGTAAGCCCATAGAGGGCTATGGTGAAAAAGGAAATAACCTCAGATGAAATCTGGAAAGAAGCTTTCTGAGAAACTGCTGAGTGTTCTGTTAATTCATCTCACAGAGTTACATCTGTATTTCGCGGATCTCTTTGCTAGCCTTATTTCTGTGGAATCTGAGAACAGATATTTCGGATCCCTTTGAAGACTATAGGGCCAAAGGAAATATTCTCTGATAACAAAGAGAAAGAAGCTTTCTGAGAAACTTCTTTGTGTTCTGTGAAATCATCTAACAGAGTTACAGCTTTCCCCTCAAGAAGCCTTTCGCTAAGACAGTTCTTGTGGAATTGGCAAAGTGATATTTCGAAGCCCATAGAGGGCTATGGTGAAAAAGGAAATATCCTCAGATGAAATCTGGAAAGAAGCTTTCTGAGAAACTGCTGAGTGTTCTGTTAATTCATCTCACAGAGTTACATCTGTATTTCGTGGATCTCTTTGCTAGCCTTATTTCTGTGGAATCTGAGAACAGATATTTCGGATCCCTTTGAAGACTACAGGGCCAATGGAAATATCCTCCGATAACAAAGAGAAAGAAGCTTTCTGAGAAACTTCTTTGTGTTCTGTGAAATCATCTGACAGAGTTACAGCTTTCCTCTCAAGAAGCCTCTCGCTAAGACAGTTCTTGTGGAATTGGCAAAGTGATATTTGGAAGCCCATAGAGGGCTATGGTGAAAAAGGAAATAACCTCAGATGAAATCTGGAAAGAAGCTTTCTGAGAAACTGCTGAGTGTTCTGTTAATTCATCTCACAGAGTTACATCTGTATTTCGTGCATCTCTTTGCTAGCCTTATTTCTGTGGAATCTGAGAACAGATATTTCGGATCCCTTTGAAGACTATAGGGTCAAAGGAAATATCCTCCGATAACAAAGAGAAAGAAGCTTTCTGAGAAACTTCTTTGTGTTCTGTTAAATCATCTCACAAAGTAACGCTTTCCCCTTAAGAAAGCTTTCGCTATGACAGTACTTGTGGAATTGGCAAAGTGACATTTGGAAGCCCATAGAGGGCTATGGTGAAAAAGGAAATATCCTCAGATGAAATCTGGAAAGAAGCTTTCTGAGAAACTACTGAGTGTTCTGTTAATTCATCTCACAGAGTTACATCTGTATTTCGTGGATCTCTTTGCTAGCCTTATTTCTGTGGAATCTGACAACACATATTTCAGATCCCTTTGAAGACTATAGGGCCAAAGGAAATATCCTCCGATAAGAAAGAGAAAGAAGCTTTCTGCGAAACGTCTTTGTGTTCTGTGAAATCATCTCACAGAGTTACAGCTTTCCCCTCAAGAAGCCTCTCGCTAAGACAGTTCTTGTGGAATTGGCAAAGTGATATTTGGAAGCCCATAGAGGGCTATGGTGAAAAAGGAAATAACCTCAGATGAAATCTGGAAAGAAGCTTTCTGAGAAACTGCTGCGTGTTCTGTTAATTCATCTCACAGAGTTACATCTGTATGTCGTGGATCTCTTTGCTAGCCTTATTTCTGTGGAATCTCAGAACAGATATTTCGGATGCCTTTGAAGACTATAGGGCGAAAGGAAATATCCTCCGATAACAAAGAGAAAGAAGCTTTCTGAGAAACTTCTTTGTGTTCTGTGAAATCATGTCACAGAGTTACAGCTTTCCCCTCAAGAAGCCTTTCGCTAAGACAGTTCTTGTGGAATTGGCAAAGTGATATTTGGAAGCCCTTAGAGGGCTATGGTGAAAAAGGAAATAGCCTCAGATGAAATCTGGAAAGAAGCTTTCTGAGAAACTGCTGAGTGTTCTGTTAATTCATCTCACAGAGTTACATTTGTATTTCGTGCATCTCTTTGGTAGCCTTATTTCTGTGGAATCTGAGAACAGATATTTCGGATCCCTTTGAAGACTATAGGGCCAAAGGAAATATCCTCCGATAACAACGAGAAAGAAGCTTTCTGAGAAACTTCTTTGTGTTCTTTGAAATCATCTCACAGAGTTACAGCTTTCCCATCAAGAAGACTTTCGCTAAGACAGTTCTTGTGGAATTGGCAAAGTGATATTTGGAAGCCCATAGAGGGCTATGGTGAAAAAGGAAATATCCTCAGATGAAATCTGGAAAGAAGCTTTCTGACAAACTGCTGAGTGTTCTGTTAATTCATCTCACAGCGTTACATCTGTATTTCGTGGATCTCTTTGCTATCCTTATTTCTGTGGAATCTGAGAACAGATATTTCGGATCCCTTTGAAGACTATAGGGCCAAAGGAAATATCCTCCGATAACAAAGAGAAAGAAGCTTTCTGAGAAACTTCTTTGTGTTCTGTGAAATCATCTCACAGCGTTACAGCTTTGCCCTCAAGAAGCCTTTCGCTAAGACAGTTCTTGTGGAAATGGCAAAGTGATATTTGGAAGCCCATAGAGGGCTATGGTGAAAAAGGAAATATCCTCAGATGAAATCTGGAAAGAAGCTTTCTGAGAAACTGCTGAGTGTTCTGTTAATTCATCTCACAGAGTTACACCTGTATATCGTGGATCTCTTTGCTAGCCTTATTTCTGTGGAATCTGAGAACAGATATTTCGGATCCCTTTGAAGACTATAGGGCCAAAGGAAATATCCTCCGATAACAAAGAGAAAGAAGCTTTCTGAGAAACGTCTTCGTGTTCTGTGAAATCATCTCAGAGTTACAGCTTTCCCCTCAAGAAGCCTCTCGCTAAGACAGTTCTTGTGGAATTGGCAAAGTGGTATTTGGAAGCCCATATTGGGCTATGGTGAAAAAGGAAATATCCTCAGATGAAATCTGGAAAGAAGCTCTCTGAGAAACTGCTGCGTGTTCTGTTAATTCATCTCACAGAGTTACATCTGTATGTCGTGGATCTCTTTGCTAGCCTTATTTCTGTGGAATCTCAGAACAGATATTTCGGATCCCTTTGAAGACTATAGGGCCAAAGGAAATATCCTCCGATAACAAAGAGAAAGAAGCTTTCTGAGAAACTTCTTTGTGTTCTGTGAAATCATCTCACAGAGTTACAGCTTTCCCCTCAAGAAGCCTTTCGCTAAGACAGTTCTTGTGGAATTGGCAAAGTGATATTTGGAAGCCCATAGAGGGCTATGGTGAAAAAGGGAATAGCCTCAGATGAAATCTGGAAAGAAGCTTTCTAAGAAACTGCTGAGTGTTCTGTTAATTCATCTCACACAGTTACATCTGTATTTCGTGCATCTCTTTGGTAGCCTTATTTCTGTGGAATCTGAGAACAGATATTTCGGATCCCTTTGAAGACTATAGGGCCAAAGGAAATATCCTCCGATAACAACGAGAAAGAAGCTTTCTGAGAAACTTCTTTGTGTTCTTTGAAATCATCTCACAGAGTTACAGCTTTCCCCTCAAAAAGCTTTTCGCTAAGACAGTTCTTGTGGAATTGGCAAAGTGATATTTGGAAGCCCATAGAGGGCTATGGTGAAAAAGGAAATATCCTCAGATGAAATCTGGAAAGAAGCTTTCTGAGAATCTGCTGAGTGTTCTGTTAATTCATCTCACAGAGTTACATCTGTATTTCGTGGATCTCTTTGCTAGCCTTATATCTGTGGAATCTGAGAACAGATATTTCGGATCCCTTTGAAGACTACAGGGCCAAAGGAAATATCCTCCGATAACAAAGAGAAAGAAGCTTTCTGAGAAACTTCTTTGTGTTCTGTGAAATCATCTCACTGAGATATAGCTTTTGCCTCAAGAAGGCTTTCGCTAAGACAGTTCTTGTGGAATTGGCAAAGTGATATTTGGAAGCCCTTAGAGGGCTATGGTGAAAAAGGAAATTTCCTCAGATGAAATCTGGAAAGAAGCTTTCTGAGAAACTACTGAGTGTTCTGTTAATTCATCTCACAGAGTTACATCTGTATGTCGTGGATGTCTCTGCTAGCTTTATTTCTGTGGAATCTGAAAACAGATATTTCGGATCCCTTTGAAGACTATAGGGCCAAAGGAAATATCCTCCGATAACAAAGAGAAAGAAGCTTTCTGAGAAACTTCTTTGTGTTCTGTTAAATCATCTCACAGAGTTACAGCTTTCCCCTAAATAAGACTTTCGCTAAGACACTTCTTGTGGAATTGGCAAAGTGATATTTGGAAGCCCATAGAGGGCTATGATGAAAAATGAAATATCCTCACATGAAATCCTGAAAGAAAATCTCTGAGAAACTGCTTAGTGTTCTGTTAATTCATCTCACAGAGTTACATCTGTATTTCGTGGATCTCTTTGGTATCCTTATTTCTGTGGAATCTGAGAACAGATATTTCGGATCCTTTTGAAGACTATAGGGCCAAAGGAAATATCCTCCGATAACAAAGAGAAAGAAGCTTTCTGAGAAACTTCTTTGTGTTCTGTGAAATCATCTCACAGCGTTACAGCTTTGCCCTCAAGAAGCCTTTCGCTAAGACAGTTCTTGTGGAATTGGCAAAGTGATATTTGGAAGCCCATAGAGGGCTATGATGAAAAAGGAAATATCCTCAGATGAAATCTGGAAAGAAGATTTCTGAGAAACTGCTGAGTGTTCTGTTGATTCATCTTACAGAGTTACATCTGTATTTCGCGGAACTCTTTGCTAGCCTTATTTCTGTGGAATCTGAGAAAAGATATTTCGGATCCCTTTGAAGACTATAGGGCCAAAGGAAATATCCTCCGATAACAAAGAGAAAGAAGCTTTCTCAGAAACGTCTTTGTGTTCTGTGAAATCATCTCACAGAGTTACAGCTTTTCGCTCAAGAAGCCTTTCGCTAAGACAGTTCTTGTGGAATTGGCAAAGTGATATTTGGAAGCCCATAGAGGGATATGGTGAAAAAGGAATATCCTCAGATGAAATCTGGAAAGAAGTTTTCTGAGAAACTGCTGAGTGTTCTGTTAATTCATCTCACAGAGTTACATCTGTATTTCGCGGATCTCTTTGCTAGCCTTATTTCTGTGGAATCTGAGAACAGATATTTCGGATCCCTTTGAAGACTATAGGGCCAAAGGAAATATTCTCCGATAACAAATAGAAAGAAGCTTTCTGAGAAACTTCCTTGTGTTCTGTTAAATCATCTCACAGAGTTACAGCTTTCCCCTCAAGAAGCCTTTCGCTAAGACAGTTCTAGTGGAATTTGCAAAGTGATATTTGGAAGCCCATAGAGGGCTACGGTGAAAAATGAAATATCCTCAGATGAAATCTATAAAGAAGCTTTCTGAGAAACTGCTGCGTGTTCTGTTAATTCATCTCACAGAGTTACATCTGTATTTCGTGGATCTCTTTGATAACCTTATTTCTGTGGAATCTGAGAACAGATATTTCGAATCCCTTTGAAGACTATAGGGCCAAAGGAAATATCCTCCGATAACAAAGAGAAAGAAGCTTTCTGAGAAACTTCTTTGTGTTCTGTGAAATCATCTCACAGAGTTACAGCTTTCCCCTCAAGAAGCCTTTCGCTAAGACAGTTCTTGTGGAATTGGCAATGTGATATTAGGAAGCCCATAGAAGGATATGGTGAAAAAAGAAATATCCTCAGATGAAATCTGGAAAGAAGCTTTCTGAGAAACTGCTGAGTGTTCTGTTAATTCATCTCACAGAGTTACATCTGTATTTCGTGGATCCTTTTGCTAGCCTTATTTCTGTGGAATCTGACAACAGATATTTCGGATCCCTTTGAAGACTATAGGGCCAAGGAAATATCCTCCGAAAACAAAGAGAAAGAAGCTTTCTGAGGAACTTCTTTGTGTTCTGTGAAATCATCTCACAGAGTTACAGCTTTCCCCTCAAGAAGCCTTTCGCTAAGACAGTTCTTGTGGAATTGGCAAAGTGATATTTCGAAGCCCATAGAGGGCTATGGTGAAAAAGGAAATATCCTCAGATGAAATCTGGAAAGAAGCTTTCTGAGAAACTGCTGAGTGTTCTGTTAATTCTTCTCACAGAGTTACATCTGTATTTCGTGGATCTCTTTGCTAGCCTTATTTCTGTGGAATCTGAGAACAGATATTTCGGATCCCTTTGAAGACTATAGGGCCAAAGGAAATATCCTCCGATAACAAAGAGAAAGAAGCTTTCTGAGAAACGTCTTTGTGTTCTGTGAAATCATCTCACAGAGTTACAGCTTTCCCCTCAAGAAGCCTCTCGCTAAGACATTTCTTGTGGAATTGGCAAAGTGATATTTGGAAGCCCATAGTGGGCTATGGTGTAAAAGGAAATATCCTCAGATGAAATCTGCAAAGAAGCTCTCTGAGAAACTGCTGAGTGTTCTGTTAATTCATCTCACAGAGTAACATCTGTATATCGTGGATCTCTTGGCTAGCCTTATTTCTGTGGAATCTGAGAACAGATATTTCGGATCCCTTTGAAGACTATAGGGCCAAAGGAAATATCCTCCGATAAAAAAGAGAAAGAAGCTTTCTGAGAAACTTCTTTGTGTTCTGTTAAATGATCTCACAGAGTTACAGCTTTTCCCCTCAAGAAGCCTTTCGCTAAGACAGTTCTTGTGGAATTGGCAAAGTGATATTTGGAAGCCCATAGAGGGCTATGGTGGAAAAGGAAATAACCTCAGATGAAATCTGGAAAGAAGCTTTCTGATAAACTGCTGAGTGTTCTGTTAATTCACCTCACAGAATTACATCTGTATTTCGCGGATCTCTTTGCTAGCCTTATTTCTGTGGAATCTGAGAACAGATATTTCGGATCCCTTTGAAGACTATAGGGCCAAAGTAAATATTCTCCGATAACAAAGAGAAAGAAGCTTTCTGAGAAACTTCTTTGTGTTCTGTGAAATCATCTCACAGAGTTACAGCTTTCCCCTCAAGAAGCCTTTCCCTAAGACAGTTCTTGTGGAATTGGCAAAGTGATATTTGGAAGCCCATAGAGGGCTATGGTGAAAAAGGAAATATCCTCAGATGAAATCTGGAAAGAAGCTTTCTGAGAAACTGCTGAGTGTTCTGTTAATTCATCTCACAGAGTTACATCTGTATTTCGCGGATCTCTTTGCTAGCCTTATTTCTGTGGAATCTGAGAACAGATATTTCGGATCCCTTTGAAGACTATAGGGCCAAAGGAAATATCCTCCGATAACAAAGAGAAAGAAGCTTTCTGAGAAACTTCTTTGTGTTCTGTGAAATCATCTCACAGAGTTACAGCTTTCCCCTCAAGAAGCCTTTCGCTAAGACAGTTCTTGTGGAATTGGCAAAGTGATATTTGGAAGCCCATAGAGGGCTATTGTGAAAAAGGAAATATCCACAGATGAAATCTGGAAAGAAGCTTTCTGAGAAACTGCTGAGTGTTCTGTTAATTCATCTCACAGAGTTACATCTGTATTTCGTGGATCTCTTTGCTAGCCTTGTTTCTGTGGAATCTGAGAACAGATATTTCGGATCCCTTTGAAGACTATAGGGCCAAAGGAAATATTCTCCGATAACAAAGAGAAAGAAGCTTTCTGAGAAACTTCTTTGTGTTCTGCGAAATCATCTCACAGAGTTACAGCTTTCCCCTAAATAAGACTTTCGCTAAGACACTTCTTGTGTAATTGGCAAAGTGATATTTGGAAGCCCATAGAGGGCTATGATGAAAAATGAAATATCCTCACATGAAATCTGGAAAGAAGATCTCTGAGAAACTGCTGAGTGTTCTGTTAATTCATCTCACAGAGTTACATCTGTATTTCGTGGATCTCTTTGCTAGCCTTATTTCTGTGGAATCTGAAAACAGATATTTCGGATCCCTTTGAAGACTATAGGGCCAAAGGAAATATCCTCCGATAACAAAGAGAAAGAAGCTTTCTCAGAAACTTCTTTGTGTTCTGTGAAATCATCTCACAGAGTTACAGCTTTTCGCACAAGAAGCATTTCGCTAAGAAAGTTCTTATGGAATTGGCAAAGTGATATTTGGAAGCCCATAGAGGGCTATGGTGAAAAAGGAATATCCTCAGATGAAATCTGGAAAGAAACTTTCTGAGAAACTGCTGAGTGTTCTGTTAATTCATCTCACAGAGTAACATCTGTATTTCGCGGATCTCTTTGCTAGCCTTATTTCTGTGGAATCTGAGAACAGATATTTCGGATCCCTTTGAAGACTATAGGGCCAAAAGAAATATCCTCCGATAACACAGAGAAAAGCTTTCTGAGAAACTTCTTTGTGTTTTGTGAAATCATCTCACAGAGTTACAGCTTTCCCCTCAAGAAGCGTTTCGCTAAGACAGTTCTTGTGGAATTGGCAAAGTGATATTTGGAAGCCCATAGCGGGCTATGGTGAAAAAGGAAATATCCTCAGATGAAATCTGGAAAGAAGCTTTCTGAGAAACTGCTGAGTGTTCTGTTAATTCATCTCACAGAGTTACATCTGTATTTCGTGGATCTCTTTGCTAGCCTTATTTCTGTGGAATCTGAGAACAGATATTTCGGATCCCTTTGAAGACTATAGGGCCAAAGGAAATATCCTCCGATAACAAAGAGAAAGAAGCTTTCTGAGAAACTTCTTTGTGTTCTGTGAAATCATCTCACAGAGTTACAGCTTTCACCTCAAGACACCTTTCGCTAAGACAGTTCTTGTGGAATTGGCAAAGTGATATTTGGAAGCCCATAGAGGGCTATGGTGAAAAAGGAAATATCCTCGGATGAAATCTGGAAAGAAGCTTTCTGAGAAACTGCTGAGTGTTCTGTTAATTCATCTCACAGAGTTACATCTGTATTTCGCGGATCTCTTTGCTAGCCTTATTTCTGTGGAATCTAAGAACAGATATTTCGGATCCCTTTAAAGACTATAGGGCGAAAGGAAATATCCTCCGATAACAAAGAGAAAGAAGCTTTCTGAGAAACGTCTTCGTGTTCTGTGAAATCATCTCAGAGTTACAGCTTTCCCCTCAAGAAGCCTCTCGCTAAGACAGTTCTTGTGGAATTGGCAAAGTGATATTTGGAAGCCCATACTGGGCTAGGGTGAAAAAGGAAATATCCTCCGATGAAATCTGGAAAGAAGCTCTCTGAGAAACTGCTGCGTGTTCTGTTAATTCATCTCACAGAGTTACATCTGTATGTCGTGCATCTCTTTGCTAGCCTTATTTCTGTGGAATCTCAGAACAGATATTTCGGATCCCTTTGAAGACTATAGGGCCAAAGGAAATATCCTCCGATAACAAAGAGAAAGAAGCTTTCTGAGAAACTTCTTTGTGTTCTGTGAAATCATCTCACAGCGTTACAGCTTTGCCCTCAAGAAGCCTTTCGCTAAGACAGTTCTTGTGGAATTGGCAAAGTGATATTTGGAAGCCCATAGAGGGCTATGGTGAAAAAGGAAATCTCCTCAGATGAAATCTGGAAAGAAGCTTTCTGAGAAACTGCTGAGTGTTCTGTTAATTCATCTCACAGAGTTACATCTGTATTTCGTGGATCTCTTTGCTAGCCTTATTTCTGTGGAATCTGAAAACAGATATTTCGGATCCCTTTGAAGACTATAGGGCCAAAGGAAATATCCTCCGATAACAAAGAGAAAGAAGCTTTCTCAGAAACTTCTTTGTGTTCTGTGAAATCATCTCACAGAGTTACAGCTTTCCCCTCAAGAAGCCTTTCGTAAGACAGTTCTTGTGGAATTGGCAAAGTGATATTTGGAAGCCCATAGAGGGCTATGGTGAAAAAGGAAATATCCTCAGATGGAATCTGGAAGGAAGCTTTCTGAGAAACTGCTGAGTGTTCTGTTAATTCATCTCACAGAGTTACATCTGTATTTCGAGGAACTCTTTGCTAGCCTTATTTCTGTGGAATCTGAGAACAGATATTTCGGGTCCTTTTTGAAGACTATAGGGCGAAAGGAAATATCCTCCGATAACAAAGAGAAAGAAGCTTTCTGAGAAACGTCTTTGTGTTCTGTGAAATCATCTTACTGAGTTACAGCTTTCCCCTCAAGAAGCCTTTCGCTAAGACAGTTCTTGTGGAATTGGCAAAGTGATATTTGGAAGCCCATAGAGGGCTATGGTGACAAATGAAATATCCTCAGATGAAATCTGGAAAGAAGCTCTCTGAGAAACTGCTGAGTGTTCTGTTAATTCATCTCACAGAGTTACATCTGTATTTCGTGGATCTCTTTGGTAGCCGTATTTCTGTGGAATCTGAGAACAGATATTTCGGATCCCTTTGAAGACTATAGGGCCAAAAGAAATATCCTCCGATAACAAAGAGAAAGAAGCTTTCTGAGAAACTTCTTTGTGTTCTGTGAAATCATCTCACAGAGTTACAGCTTTCCCCTCAAGAAGCCTTTCGCTAAGACAGTTCTTGTGGAATTGGCAAAGTGATATTTGGAAGCCCATAGAGGGCTATGGTGAAAAAGGAAATAACCTCAGATGAAATCTGGAAAGAAGCCTTCTGAGAAACTGCTGAGTGTTCTGTTAATTCATCTCACAGAGTTACATCTGTATTTCGTGGATCTCTTTGCTAGCCTTATTTCTGTGGAATCTGAGAACAGATATTTCGGATCCCTTTGAAGACGATAGGGCCAAAGGAAATATCCTCCGATAACAAAGAGAAAGAAGCTTTCTGAGAAACGTCTTTGTGTTCTGTGAAATCATCTCACAGAGTTACAGCTTTCCCCTCAAGAAGCCTCTCGCTAAGACATTTCTTGTGGAATTGGCAAAGTGATATTTGGAAGCCCATAGAGGGCTATGGTGTAAAAGGAAATATCCTCAGATGAAATCTGCAAAGAAGCTCTCTGAGAAACTGCTGAGTGTTCTGTTAATTCATCTCACAGAGTTACATCTGTATTTCGTGGATCTCTTCGCTAGCCTTATTTCTGTGGAATCTGAGAACAGATATTTCGGATCCCTTTGAAGACTACAGGGCCAAAGGAAATATCCTCCGATAAAAAAGAGAAAGAAGCTTTCTGAGAAACTTCTTTGTGTTCTGTTAAATGATCTCACAGAGTTACAGCTTTTCCCCTCAAGAAGCCTTTCGCTAAGACAATTCTTGTGGAATTGGCAAAGTGATATTTGGAAGCCCATAGAGGGCTATGGTGAAAAAGGAAATAACCTCAGATGAAATCTGGAAAGAAGCTTTCTGAGAAAATGCTGAGTGTTCTCTTAATTCATCTCACTGAGTTACATCTGTATTTCGCGGATCTCTTTGCTAGCCTTATTTCTGTGGAATCTGAGAACAGATATTTCGGATCCCTTTGAAGACTATAGGGCCAAAGGAAATATTCTCCGATAACAAAGAGAAAGAAGCTTTCTGAGAAACTTCTTTGTGTTCTGTGAAATCATCTCACAGAGTTACAGCTTTCCCCTCAAGAAGCCTTTCGCTAGGACAGTTCTTGTGGAATTGGCAAAGTGATATTTGGAAGCCCATAGAGGGCTATGGTGAAAAAGGAAATATCCTCAGATGAAATCTGGAAAGAAGCTTTCTGAGAAACTGCTGAGTGTTCTGTTAATTCATCTCACAGTGTTACATCTGTATTTCGTGGATCTCTTTGCTAGCCTTATTTCAGTGGAATCTGAAAACAGATATTTCGGATCCCTTTGAAGACTATAGGGCCAAAGGAAATATCCTCCGAAAACAAAGAGAAAGAAGCTTTCTGAGAAACTTCTTTGTGTTCTGTGAAATCATCTCACAGAGTTACAGCTTTCCCCTCAAGAAGCCTTTCGTAAGACAGTTCTTGTGGAATTGGCGAAGTGATATTTGGAAGCCCATAGAGGGCTATGGTGAAAAAGGAAATATCCTCAGATGAAATCTGGAAAGAAGATTTCTGAGAAACTGCTGAGTGTTCTGTTAATTCATCTCACAGTGTTACACGTGTATTTCGTGGATCTCTTTGCTAACCTTATTTCTGTGGAATCTGAGAACAGATATTTCGGATCCCTTTTGAAGACTATAGGGCCAAAGGAAATATCCTCCGATAACAAAGAGAAAGAAGCTTTCTGAGAAACGTCTTTGTGTTCTGTGAAATCATCTTACTGAATTACAGCTTCCCCCTCAAGAAGCCTTTCGCTAGGACAGTTCTTGTGGAATTGACAAAGTGATATTTGGAAGCCCATAGAGGGCTATGGTGAAAAATGAAATATCCTCAGATGAAATCTGGAAAGAAGCTTTCTGAGAAACTGCTGAGTGTTCTGTTAATTCATCTCACAGAGTTACATCTGTATTTCGCGGATCTCTTTGCTAGCCTTATTTCTGTGGAATCTGAGAACAGATATTTCGGATCCCTTTGAAGACTATAGGGCGAAAGGAAATATCCTCCGATAACAAAGAGAAAGAAGCTTTCTGAGAAACTTCCTTGTGTTCTGTTAAAACATCTCACAGAGTTACAGCTTTCCCCTCAAGAAGCCTTTCGCTAAGACAGTTCTTGTGGAATTGGCAAAGTGATATTTGGAAGCCCATAGAGGGCTATGGTGAAAAAGGAAATATCCTCAGATGAAATCTGCAAAGAAGCTTTCTGAGAAACTGCTGAGTGTTCTGTTAATTCATCTCACAGAGTTACATCTGTATTTCGTGGATCTCTTTGCTAGCCTTATTTCTGTGGAATCTGAGAACAGATATTTCGGATCCCTTTGAAGACGATAGGGCCAAAGGAAATATCCTCCGATAACAAAGAGAAAGAAGCTTTCTGAGAAACGTCTTTGTGTTCTGTGAAATCATCTCACAGAGTTACAGCTTTCCCCTCAAGAAGCCTTTCGCTAAGACAGTTCTTGTGGAATTGGTAAAGTGATATTTGGAAGCCCATAGAGGGCTATGGTGAAAAATGAAATATCCTCAGATGAAATCTGGAAAGAAGCTCTCTGAGAAACTGCTGAGTGTTCTGTTAATTCATCTCACAGAGTTACATCTGTATTTCGTGGATCTCTTTGCTAGCCTTATTTCTGTGGAATCTGAGAACAGATATTTCGGATCCCTTTGAAGACTATAGGTCCAAAGGAAATATCCTCCGATAACAAAGAGAAAGAAGCTTTCTGAGAAACTTCTTTGTGTTCTGTGAAATCATCTCACAGAGTTACAGCTTTCACCTCAAGACACCTTTCGCTAAGACAGTTCTTGTGGAATTGGCAAAGTGATATTTGGAAGCCCATAGAGGGCTATGGTGAAAAAGGAAATATCCTCAGATGAAATCTGGAAAGAAGCTTTCTGAGAAACTGCTGAGTGTTCTGTTAATTCATCTCACAGAGTTACATCTGTATTTTGCGGATCTCTTTGCTAGCCTTATTTCTGTGGAATCTGAGAACAGATATTTCGGATCCCTTTGAAGACTATAGGGCCAAAGGAAATATCCTCCGATAACAAAGGGAAAGAAGCTTTCTGAGAAACTTCTTTGTGTTCTGTGAAATCATCTCACAGAGTTACAGCTTTCCCCTCAAGAAGCCTTTCGCTAAGACAGTTCTTGTGGAATTGGCAAAGTGATATTTGGAAGCCCATAGAGGGCTATGGTGAAAAAGGAAATATCCACAGATGAAATCTATAAAGAAGCTTTCTGAGAAACTGCTGCGTGTTCTGTTAATTCATCTCACAGAGTTACATGTGTATGTCGTGGATCTCTTTGCTAACCTTATTTCTGTGGAATCTGAGAACAGATATTTCGGATCCCTTTGAAGACTATAGGGCCAAAGGAAATATCCTCCGATAACAAAGAGAAAGAAGCTTTCTGAGAAACATCTTTGTGTTCTGTGAAATCATCTCACAGAGTTACAGCTTTCCCCTCAAGAAGCCTTTCTCTAAGATAGTTCTTGTGGAATTGGCAAAGTGATATTTGGAAGCCCGTAGAGGGCTATGGTGAAAAAGGAAATATCCTCAGATGGAATCTGGAAAGAAGCTTTCTGAGAAACTGCTGAGTGTTCTGTTAATTCATCTCACAGAGTTACATCTGTATATCGTGGATCTCTTTGCTAGCCTTATTTCTGTGGAATCTGAGAACAGATATTTCGGATCCCTTTGAAGACTATAGGGCCAAAGGAAATATCCTCCGAAAACAAAGAGAAAGAAGCTTTCTGAGAAACTTCTTTGTGTTCTGTGAAATCATCTCACAGAGTTACAGCTTTCCCCTCAAGAAGCCTTTCGCTAAGACAGTTCTTGTGGAATTGGCAAAGTGATATTTGGAAGCCCATAGAGGGCTATGGTGAAAAAGGAAATATCCTCAGATGAAATCTGGAAAGAAGCTTTCTGAGAAACTGCTGAGTGTTCTGTTAATTCATCTCAAAGAGTTACATTTGTATTTCGTGGATCTCTTTGCTAGCCTTATTTCTGTGGAATCTGAGAACAGATATTTCGGATCCCTTTGAAGACGATAGGGCCAAAGGAAATATCCTCAGATAACAAAGAGAAAGAAGCTTTCTGAGAAACGTCTTTGTGTTCTGTGAAATCATCTCACAGAGTTACAGCTTTCCCTTCAAGAAGCCTCTCGCTAAGACATTTCTTGTGGAATTGGCAAAGTGATATTTGGAAGCCCATAGAGGGCTATGGTGAAAAAGGAAATATCCTCAGATGAAATCTGGAAAGAAGCTTTCTGAGAAACTGCTGAGTGTTCTGTTAATTCATCTCACAGAGTTACATCTGTATTTCGCGGATCTCTTTGCTAGCCTTATTTCTGTGGAATCTGAGAACAGATACTTCGGATCCCTTTGAAGACTATAGGGCCAAAGGAAATATCCTCCGATAACAAAGAGAAAGAAGCTTTCTGAGAAACTTCTTTGTGTTCTGTGAAATCATCTCACTGAGATACAGCTTTTGCCTCAAGAAGGCTTTCGCTAAGACAGTTCTTGTGGAATTGGCAAAGTGATATTTGGAAGCCCTTAGAGGGCTATGGTGAAAAAGGAAATATCCTCAGATGAAATCTGGAAAGAAGCTTTCTGAGAAACTACTGAGTGTTCTGTTAATTCATCTCACAGAGTTACATCTGTATGTCGTGGATCTCCTTGCTAGCCTTATTTCTGTGGAATCTGAGAACAGATATTTCCTATCCCTTTGAAGACTATATTGAGAAAAGAAATATCCTCCGATGACAAAGAGAAAGAAGCTTTCTGAGAAACTTCTTTGTGTTCTGTGAAATCATCTCACTGAGATACAGCTTTTGCCTCAAGAAGACTTTCGCTAAGACACTTCTTGTGGAATTGGCAAAGTGATATTTGGAAGCCCATAGAGGGCTATGATGAAAAATGAAATATCCTCACATGAAATCTGGAAAGAAGCTTTCTGAGAAACTGCTGAGTGTTCTGTTAATTCATCTCACAGTGTTACATGTGTATTTCGTGGATCTCTTTGCTAGCCTTATTTCTGTGGTATCTGAGAACAGATATTTCGGATCCCTTTTGAAGACTATAGGGCCAAAGGAAATATCCTCCGATAACAAAGAGAAAGAAGCTTTCTGAGAAACGTCTTTGTGTTCTGTGAAATCATCTTACTGAATTACAGCTTTCCCCTCAAGAAGCCTTTCGCTAAGACAGTTCTTGTGGAATTGACAAAGTGATATTTGGAAGCCCATAGAGGGCTATGGTGAGAAATTAAATATCCTCAGATGAAATCTGGAAAGAAGCTTTCTGAGAAACTGCTGAGTGTTCTGTTAATTCATCTCACAGAGTTACATCTGTATTTCGTGGATCTCTTTGCTAGCCTTATTTCTGTGGAATCTGAGAACAGATATTTCGGATCCCTTTGAAGACTATAGGGCGAAAGGAACTACCTTCCGATAACAAAGAGAAAGAAGCTTTCTGAGAAACTTCCTTGTGTTCTGTTAAATCATCTCACAGAGTTACAGCTTTCCCCTCAAGAAGCCTTTCGCTAAGACAGTTCTTGTGGAATTGGCAAAGTGATATTTGGAAGCCCATAGAGGGCTATGGTGAAAAAGTAAATATCCTCAGATGAAATCTATAAAGAAGCTTTCTGAGAAACTGCTGCGTGTTCTGTTAATTCATCTCACAGAGTTACATCTGTATGTCGTGGATCTCTTTGCTAACCTTATTTCTGTGGAATCTGAGAACAGATATTTCGGATCCCTTTGAAGACTATAGGGCCAAAGGAAATATCCTCCGATAACAAAGAGAAAGAAGCTTTCTGAGAAACATCTTTGTGTTCTGTGAAATCATCTCACAGAGTTACAGCTTTCCCCTCAAGAAGCCTTTCTCTAAGATAGTTCTTGTGGAATTGGCAAAGTGATATTTGGAAGCCCATAGAGGGCTATGGTGAAAAAGGAAATATCCTCAGATGAAATCTGGAAAGAAGCTTTCTGAGAAACTGCTGAGTGTTCTGTTAATTCATCTCACAGAGTTACATCTGTATTTCGTGGATCTCTTTGCTAGCCTTATTTCTGTGGAATCTGAAAACAGATATTTCTGATCCCTTTGAAGACTATAGGGCCAAAGGAAATATCCTCCGAAAACAAAGAGAAAGAAGCTTTCTGAGAAACTTCTTTGTGTTCTGTGAAATCATCTCACAGAGTTACAGCTTTCCCCTCAAGAAGCCTTTCGTAAGACAGTTCTTGTGGAATTGGCAAAGTGATATTTGGAAGCCCATAGAGGGCTATGGTGAAAAAGGAAATATCCTCAGATGAATTCTGGAAAGAAGCTTTCTGAGAAACTGCTTAGTGTTCTGTTAATTCATCTCACAGTGTTACATGTGTATTTCGTGGATCTCTTTGCTAGCCTTATTTCTGTGGAATCTGAGAACAGATATTTCGGATCCCTTTTGAAGACTATAGGGCCAAAGGAAATATCCTCCGATAACAAAGAGAAAGAAGCTTTCTGAGAAACTTCTTTGTGTTCTGTGAAATCATCTCACAGCGTTACAGCTTTGCCCTCAAGAAGCCTTTGGCTAAGACAGTTCTTGTGGAATTGGCAAAGTGATATTTGGAAGCCCATAGAGGGCTATGGTGAAAAAGGAAATATCCTCAGATGAAATCTGGAAAGAAGCTTTCTGAGAAACTGCTGAGTGTTCTGTTAATTCATCTCACAGAGTTACATCTGTATTTCGTGGATCTCTTTGCTAGCCTTATTTCTGTGGAATCTGAAAACAGATATTTCGGATCCCTTTGATGACTATAGGGCCAAAGGAAATATCCTCCGATAACAAAGAGAAAGAAGCTTTCTGAGAATCTTCTTTGTGTTCTGTGAAATCATCTCACAGAGTTACAGCTTTCCCCTCAAGAAGACTTTGGTAAGACAGTTCTTCTGGAATTGGCAAAGTGATATTTGGAAGCCCATAGAGGGCTATGGTGAAAAAGGAAATATCCTCAGATGAAATCTGGAAGGAAGCTTTCTGAGAAACTGCTGAGTGTTCTGTTAATTCATCTCACAGAGTTACATCTGTATTTCGTGGATCTCTTTGCTAGCCTTATTTCTGTGGAATCTGAGAACAGATATTTCGGATCCCTTTGAAGACTATAGGTCCAAAGGAAATATCCTCCGATAACAAAGAGAAAGAAGCTTTCTGAGAAACTTCTTTGTGTTCTGTGAAATCATCTCACAGAGTTACAGCTTTCCCCTCAAGAAGCCTTTCGTAAGACAGTTCTTGTGGAATTGGCAAAGTGATATTTGGAAGCCCATAGAGGGCTATGGTGAAAAAGGAAATATCCTCAGATGAATTCTGGAAAGAAGCTTTCTGAGAAACTGCTTAGTGTTCTGTTAATTCATCTCACAGTGTTACATGTGTATTTCGTGGATCTCTTTGCTAGCCTTATTTCTGTGGAATCTGAGAACAGATATTTCGGATCCCTTTTGAAGACTATAGGGCGAAAGGAAATATCCTCCGATAACAAAGAGAAAGAAGCTTTCTGAGAAACTTCTTTGTGTTCTGTGAAATCATCTCACAGCGTTACAGCTTTGCCCTCAAGAAGCCTTTGGCTAAGACAGTTCTTGTGGAATTGGCAAAGTGATATTTGGAAGCCCATAGAGGGCTATGGTGAAAAAGGAAATATCCTCAGATGAAATCTGGAAAGAAGCTTTCTGAGAAACTGCTGAGTGTTCTGTTAATTCATCTCACAGAGTTACATCTGTATTTCGTGGATCTCTTTGCTAGCCTTATTTCTGTGGAATCTGAAAACAGATATTTCGGATCCCTTTGAAGACTATAGGGCCAAAGGAAATATCCTCCGATAACAAAGAGAAAGAAGCTTTCTGAGAATCTTCTTTGTGTTCTGTGAAATCATCTCACAGAGTTACAGCTTTCCCCTCAAGAAGACTTTGGTAAGACAGTTCTTCTGGAATTGGCAAAGTGATATTTGGAAGCCCATAGAGGGCTATGGTGAAAAAGGAAATATCCTCAGATGAAATCTGGAAGGAAGCTTTCTGAGAAACTGCTGCGTGTTCTGTTAATTCATCTCACAGAGTTACATCTGTATTTCGTGGATCTCTTTGCTAGCCTTATTTCTGTGGAATCTGAGAACAGATATTTCGGATCCCTTTGAAGACTATAGGTCCAAAGGAAATATCCTCCGATAACAAAGAGAAAGAAGCTTTCTGAGAAACTTCTTTGTGTTCTGTGAAATCATCTCACAGAGTTACAGCTTTCACCTCAAGACACCTTTCGCTAAGACAGTTCTTGTGGAATTGGCAAAGTGATATTTGGAAGCCCATAGAGGGCTATGGTGAAAAAGGAAATATCCTCAGATGAAATCTGGAAAGAAGCTTTCTGAGAAACTGCTGAGTGTTCTGTTAATTCATCTCACAGAGTTACATCTGTATTTTGCGGATCTCTTTGCTAGCCTTATTTCTGTGGAATCTGAGAACAGATATTTCGGATCCCTTTGAAGACTATAGGGTCAAAGGAAATATCCTCCAATAACAAAGGGAAAGAAGCTTTCTGAGAAACTTCTTTGTGTTCTGTGAAATCATCTCACAGAGTTACAGCTTTCCCCTCAAGAAGCCTTTCGCTAAGACAGTTCTTGTGGAATTGGCAAAGTGATATTTGGAAGCCCATAGAGGGCTATGGTGAAAAAGGAAATATCCACAGATGAAATCTGGAAAGAAGCTTTCTGAGAAACTGCTGAGTGTTCTGTTAATTCATCTCACAGAGTTACATCTGTATTTCGTGGATCTCTTTGCTAGCCTTATTTCTGTGGAATCTGAGAACAGATATTTCGGATCCCTTTGAAGACGATAGGGCCAAAGGAAATATCCTCCGATAACAAAGAGAAAGAAGCTTTCTGAGAAACTTCTTTGTGTTCTGTGAAATCATCTCACAGAGTTACAGCTTTCCCCTCAAGAAGCCTTTCGCTAAGACAGTTCTTTTGGAATTGGCAAAGTGATATTTGGAAGCCCATAGAGGGCTATGGTGAAAAAAGAAATATCCTCAGATGAAATCTGGAAAGAAGCTTTCTGAGAAACTGCTGAGTGTTCTGTTAATTCATCTCCAGAGTTACATCTGTATTTCGCGGATCTCTTTGCTAGCCTTATTTCTGTGGAATCTGAGAACAGATACTTCGGATCCCTTTGAAGACTATAGGGCCAAAGGAAATATCCTCCGATAACAAAGAGAAAGAAGCTTTCTGAGAAACTTCTTTGTGTTCTGTGAAATCATCTCACTGAGATACAGCTTTTGCCTCAAGAAGGCTTTCGCTAAGACAGTTCTTGTGGAATTGGCAAAGTGATATTTGGAAGCCCTTAGAGGGCTATGGTGAAAAAGGAAATATCCTCAGATGAAATCTGGAAAGAAGCTTTCTGAGAAACTACTGAGTGTTCTGTTAATTCATCTCACAGAGTTACATCTGTATGTCGTGGATCTCCTTGCTAGCCTTATTTCTGTGGAATCTGAGAACAGATATTTCGGATCCCTTTGAAGACTATATGGCCAAAGGAAATATTCTCCGATAACAAAGAGAAAGAAGCTTTCTGAGAAACTTCTTTGTGTTCTGTTAAATCATCTCACAGAGTTACAGCTTTCCCCTAAATAAGACTTTCGCTAAGACACTTCTTGTGGAATTGGCAAAGTGATATTTGGAAGCCCATAGAGGGCTATGATGAAAAATGAAATATCCTCACATGAAATCTGGAAAGAAGATCTCTGAGAAACTGCTGAGTGTTCTGTTAATTCATCTCACAGAGTTACATCTGTATTTCGTGGATCTCTTTGCTAACCTTATTTCTGTGGAATCTGAGAACAGATATTTCGGATCCTTTTGAAGACTATTGGGCCTAAGGAAATATCCTCCGATAACAAAGAGAAAGAAGCTTTCTGAGAAACTTCTTTGTGTTCTGTGAAATCATCTCACAGCGTTACAGCTTTGCCCTCAAGAAGCCTTTCGCTAAGACAGTTCTAGTGGAATTGGCAAAGTGATATTTGGAAGCCCATAGAGGGCTATGGTGAAAAAGGAAATATCCTCAGATGAAATCTGGAAAGAAGTTTTCTGAGAAACTGCTGAGTGTTCTGTTAATTCATCTCACAGAGTTACATCTGTATTTCGCGGATCTCTTTGCTAGCCTTATTTCTGTGGAATCTGAGAACAGATATTTCGGATCCCTTTGAAGACTATAGGGCCAAAGGAAATATCCTCCGATAACAAAGAGAAAGAAGCTTTCTCAGAAACTTCTTTGTGTTCTGTGAAATCATCTCACAGAGTTACAGCTTTTCGCTCAAGAAGCATTTCGCTAAGAAAGTTCTTGTGGAATTGGCAAAGTGATATTTGGAAGCCCATAGAGGGCTATGGTGAAAAAGGAATATCCTCAGATGAAATCTGGAAAGAAACTTTCTGAGAAACTGCTGAGTGTTCTGTTAATTCATCTCACCGAGTAACATCTGTATTTCGCGGATCTCTTTGCTAGCCTTATTTCTGTGGAATCTGACAACAGATATTTCGGATCCCTTTGAAGACTATAGGGCCAAAGGAAATATCCTCCGAAAACAAAGAGAAAGAAGCTTTCTGAGAAACTTCTTTGTGTTCTGTGAAATCATCTCACAGCGTTACAGCTTTGCCCTCAAGAAGCCTTTCGCTATGACAGTTCTTGTGGAATTGGCAAAGTGATATTTTGAAGCCCATAGAGGGCTATGTTGAAAAAGGAAATATCCTCAGATGAAATCTGGAAAGAAGCTTTCTGAGAAACTGCTGAGTGTTCTGTTAATTCATCTCACAGAGTTACATCTGTATTTCGTGGATCTCTTTGCTGGCCTTATTTCTGTGGAATCTGAGAACAGATATTTCGGATCCCTTTGAAGACGATAGGGCCAAAGGAAATATCCTCCGATAACAAAGAGAAAGAAGCTTTCTGAGAAACGTCTTTGTGTTCTGTGAAATCATCTCACAGAGTTACAGCTTTCCCCTCCAGAATCCTCTCACTAAGACATTTCTTGTGGAATTGGCAAAGTGATATTTGGAAGCCCATAGAGGGCTATGGTGTAAAAGGAAATATCCTCAGATGAAATCTGCAAAGAAGCTCTCTGAGAAACTGCTGAGTGTTCTGTTAATTCATCTCACAGAGTTACATCTGTATATCGTGGATCTCTTTGCTAGCCTTATTTCTGTGGAATCTGAGAACAGATATTTCAGATCCCTTTGAAGACTATAGGGCCAAAGGAAATATCCTCCGATAACAAAGAGAAAGAAGCTTTCTGAGAAACTTCTTTGTGTTCTTTGAAATCATCTCACAGAGTTACAGCTTTCCCCTCAAGAAGCCTTTCGTAAGACAGTTCTTGTGGAATTTGCAAAGTGATATTTGGAAGCCCATAGAGGGCTATGTTGAAAAAGGAAATATCCTCAGATGAAATCTGGAAAGAAGCTTTCTGAGAAACTGCTGAGTGTTCTGTTAATTCATCTCACAGTGTTACATGTGTATTTCGTGGATCTCTTTGCTAGCCTTATTTCTGTGGTATCTGAGAACAGATATTTCGGATCCCTTTTGAAGACTATAGGGCCAAAGGAAATATCCTCCGATAACAAAGAGAAAGAAGCTTTCTGAGAAACGTCTTTGTGTTCTGTGAAATCATCTTACTGAATTACAGCTTTCCCCTCAAGAAGCCTTTCGCTAAGACAGTTCTTGTGGAATTGACAAAGTGATATTTGGAAGCCCATAGAGGGCTATGGTGAGAAATTAAATATCCTCAGATGAAATCTGGAAAGAAGCTTTCTGAGAAACTGCTGCGTGTTCTGTTAATTCATCTCACAGAGTTACATCTGTATGTCGTGGATCTCTTTGCTAACCTTATTTCTGTGGAATCTGAGAACAGATATTTCGGATCCCTTTGAAGACTATAGGGCCAAAGGAAATATCCTCCGATAACAAAGAGAAAGAAGCTTTCTGAGAAACATCTTTGTGTTCTGTGAAATCATCTCACAGAGTTACAGCTTTCCCCTCATGAAGCCTTTCTCTAAGATAGTTCTTGTGGAATTGGCAAAGTGATATTTGGAAGCCCATAGAGGACTATGGTGAAAAAGGAAATATCCTCAGATGGAATCTGGAAAGAAGCTTTCTGAGAAACTGCTGAGTGTTCTGTTAATTCATCTCACAGAGTTACATCTGTATATCGTGGATCTCTTTGCTAGCCTTATTTCTGTGGAATCTGAGAACAGATATTTCGGATCCCTTTGAAGACTATAGGGCCAAAGGAAATATCCTCCGAAAACAAAGAGAAAGAAGCTTTCTGAGAAACTTCTTTGTGTTCTGTGAAATCATATCACAGAGTTACAGCTTTCCCCTCAAGAAGCCTTTCGCTAAGACAGTTCTTGTGGAATTGGCAAAGTGATATTTGGAAGCCCATAGAGGGCTATGGTGAAAAAGGAAATATCCTCAGATGAAATCTGGAAAGAAGCTTTCTGAGAAACTGCTGAGTGTTCTGTTAATTCATCTCAAAGAGTTACATTTGTATTTCGTGGATCTCTTTGCTAGCCTTATTTCTGTGGAATCTGAGAACAGATATTTCGGATCCCTTTGAAGACGATAGGGCCCAAGGAAATATCCTCCGATAACAAAGAGAAAGAAGCTTTCTGAGAAACGTCTTTGTGTTCAGTGAAATCATCTCACAGAGTTACAGCTTTCCCCTCAAGAAGCCTCTCGCTAAGACATTTCTTGTGGAATTGGCAAAGTGATATTTGGAAGCCCATAGAGGGCTATGGTGTAAAAGGAAATATCCTCAGATGAAATCTGCAAAGAAGCTCTCTGAGAAACTGCTGAGTGTTCTGTTAATTCATCTCACAGAGTTACATCTGTATATCGTGGATCTCTTTGCTAGCCTTATTTCTGTGGAATTTCAGAACAGATATTTCGGATCCCTTTGAAGACTATAGGGCCAAAGGAAATATCCTCCGATAAAAAAGAGAAAGAAGCTTTCTGAGAAACTTCTTTGTGTTCTGTTAAATGATCTCACAGAGTTACAGCTTTTCCCCTCAAGAAGCGTTACGCTAAGACAGTTCTTGTGGAATTGGCAAAGTGATATTTGGAAGCCCATAGAGGGCTATGGTGAAAAAGGAAATATCCTCAGATGAAATCTGGAAAGAAGCTTTCTGAGAAACTGCTGAGTGTTCTGTTAATTCATCTCACAGAGTTACATCTGTATTTCGTGCATCTCTTTGCTAGACTTATTTCTGTGGAATCTGAAAACAGATATTTCGGATCCCTTTGAAGACTATAGGGCCAAAGGAAATATCCTCCGATAACAAAGAGAAAGAAGCTTTCTGAGAAACTTCTTTGTGTTCTGTGAAATCATCTCACAGAGTTACAGCTTTCCCCTCAAGAAGCCTTTCGTAAGACAGTTCTTGTGGAATTGGCAAAGTGATATTTGGAAGCCCATAGAGGGCTATGGTGAAAAAGGAAATATCCTCAGATGAAATCTGGAAAGAAGCTTTCTGAGAAACTGCTTAGTGTTCTGTTAATTCATCTCACAGTGTTACATGTGTATTTCGTGGATCTCTTTGCTAGCCTTATTTCTGTGGAATCTGAGAACAGACATTTCGGATCCCTTTTGAAGACTATAGGGCCAAAGGAAATATCCTCCGATAACAAAGAGAAAGAAGCTTTCTGAGAAACGTCTTTGTGTTCTGTGAAATCATCTTACTGAATTACAGCTTTCTCCTCAAGAAGCCTTTCGCTAAGACAGTTCTTGTGGAATTGGCAAAGTGATATTTGGAAGCCCATAGAGGCTATGGGGAAAAAGGAAATATCCTCAGATGAAATCTGGAAAGAAGCTTTCTGAGAAACTGCTGAGTGTTCTGTTAATTCATCTCAAAGAGTTACATCTGTATTTCGTGGATCTCTTTGCTAGCCTTATTTCTGTGGAATCTGAGAACAGATATTTCCGATCCCTTTGAAGACGATAGGGCCAAAGGAAATACCCTCCGATAACAAAGAGAAAGAAGCTTTCTGAGAAACGTCTTTGTGTTCTGTGAAATCATCTCACAGAGTTACAGCTTTCCCCTCAAGAAGCCTCTCGCTAAGACATTTCTTGTGGAATTGGCAAAGTGATATTTGGAAGCCCATAGAGGGCTATGGTGTAAAAGGAAATATCCTCAGATGAAATCTGCAAAGAAGCTCTCTGAGAAACTGCTGAGTGTTCTGTTAATTCATCTCACAGAGTTACATCTGTATATCGTGGATCTCTTTGCTAGCCTTATTTCTGTGGAATTTCAGAACAGATATTTCGGATCCCTTTGAAGACTATAGGGCCAAAGGAAATATCCTCCGATAAAAAAGAGAAAGAAGCTTTCTGAGAAACTTCTTTGTGTTCTGCTAAATGATCTCACAGAGTTACAGCTTTTCCCCTCAAGAAGCCTTACGCTAAGACAGTTCTTGTGGAATTGGCAAAGTGATATTTGGAAGCCCATAGAGGGCTATGGTGAAAAAGGAAATATCCTCAGATGAAATCTGGAAAGAAGCTTTCTGAGAAACTGCTGAGTGTTCTGTTAATTCATCTCACAGAGTTACATCTGTATTTCGTGGATCTCTTTGCTAGCCTTATTTCTGTGGAATCTGAAAACAGATATTTCGGATCCCTTTGAAGACTATAGGGCCAAAGGAAATATCCTCCGATAACAAAGAGAAAGAAGCTTTCTCAGAAACTTCTTTGTGTTCTGTGAAATCATCTCACAGAGTTACAGCTTTCCCCTCAAGAAGCCGCTCGCTAAGACATTTCTTGTGGAATTGGCAAAGTGATATTGGGAAGCCCATAGAGGGCTATGGTGTAAAAGGAAATATCCTCAGATGAAATCTGCAAAGAAGCTCTCTGAGAAACTGCTGAGTGTTCTGTTAATTCATCTCACAGAGTTACATCTGTATATCGTGGATCTCTTTGCTAGCCTTATTTCTGTGGAATCTGAGAACAGATATTTCGGATCCCTTTGAAGACTATAGGGCCAAAGGAAATATCCTCCGATAAAAAAGAGAAAGAAGCTTTCAGAGAAACTTCTTTGTGTTCTGTCAAATGATCTCACAGAGTTACAGCTTTTCCCCTCAAGAAGCCTTTCGCTAAGACAGTTCTTGTGGAATTGGCAAAGTGATATTTGGAAGCCCATAGAGGGCTATGGTGAAAAAGGAAATAACCTCAGATGAAATCTGGAAAGAAGCTTGCTGAGAAACTGCTGAGTGTTCTGTTAATTCATCTCACAGAATTACATCTGTATTTCGCGGATCTCTTTGCTAGCCTTATTTCTGTGGAATCTGAGAACAGATATTTCGGATCCCTTTGAAGACTATAGGGCCAAAGGAAATATTCTCCGATAACAAAGAGAAAGAAGATTTCTGAGAAACTTCTTTGTGTTCTGTGAAATCATCTCACAGAGTTACAGCTTTCCCCTCAAGAAGCCTTTCGCTAAGACAGTTCTTGTGGAATTGGCAAAGTGATATTTGGAAGCCCATAGAGGGCTATGGTGAAAAAGGAAATATCCTCAGATGAAATCTGGAAAGAAGCTTTCTGAGAAACTGCTGAATGTTCTGTTAATTCATCTCACAGTGTTACATCTGTATTTCGTGGATCTCTTTGCTAGCCTTATTTCTGTGGAATCTGAAAACAGATATTTCGGATCCCTTTGAAGACTATAGGGCCAAAGGAAATATCCTCCGATAACAAAGAGAAAGAAGCTTTCTGAGAAACTTCTTTGTGTTCTGTGAAATCATCTCACAGAGTTACAGCTTTCCCCTCAAGAAGCCTTTCGTAAGACAGTTCTTGTGGAATTGGCAAAGTGATATTTGGAAGCCCATAGAGGGCTATGGTGAAAAAGGAAATATCCTCAGATGAAATTTGGAAAGAAGCTTTCTGAGAAACTGCTGAGTGTTCTGATAATTCATCTCACAGTGTTACATGTGTATTTCGTGGATCTCTTTGCTTGCCTTATTTCTGTGGAATCTGAGAACAGATATTTCGGATCCCTTTTGAAGACTATAGGGCCAAAGGAAATATCCTCCGATAACAAAAAAAAGAAGCTTTCTGAGAAACGTCTTTGTGTTCTGTGAAATCATCTTACTGAATTACAGCTTTCCCCTCAAGAAGCCTTTCGCTAAGACAGTTCTTGTGGAATTGACAAAGTGATATTTGGAAGCCCATAGAGGGCTATGGTGAAAAATGAAATATCCTCAGATGAAATCTGGAAATAAGCTTTCTGAGAAACTGCTGAGTGTTCTGTTAATTCATCTCACAGAGTTACATCTGTATTTCGTGGATCTCTTTGCTAGCCTTATTTCTGTGGAATCTGAGAACAGATATTTCGGATCCCTTTGAAGACTATAGGGCGAAAGGAAATATCCTCCGATAACAAAGAGAAAGAAGCTTTCTGAGAAACTTCCTTGTGTTCTGTTCAATCATATCACAGAGTTACAGCTTTCCCCTCAAGAAGCCTTTCGCTAAGACAGTTCTTGTGGAATTGGCAAAGTGATATTTGGAAGCCCATAGAGGGCTACGGTGAAAAAGGAAATATCCTCAGATGAAATCTATAAAGAAGCTTTCTGAGAAACTGCTGCGTGTTCTGTTAATTCATCTCACAGAGTTACATCTGTATGTCGTGGATCTCTTTGCTAACCTTATTTCTGTGGAATCTGAGAACAGATATTTCGGATCCCTTTGAAGACTATAGGGCCAAAGGAAATATCCTCCGATAACAAAGAGAAAGAAGCTTTCTGAGAAACATCTTTGTGTTCTGTGAAATCATCTCACAGAGTTACAGCTTTCCCCTCAAGAAGCCTTTCGCTAAGATAGTTCTTGTGGAATTGGCAAACTGATATTTGGAAGCCCCTAGAGGGCTATGGTGAAAAAGGAAATATCCTCAGATGAAATCTGGAAAGAAGCTTTCTGAGAAACTGCTGAGTGTTCTGTTAATTCATCTCACAGAGTTACATCTGTATATCGTGGATCTCTTTGCTAGCCTTATTTCTGTGGAATCTGACAACAGATATTTCGGATCCCTTTGAAGACTATAGGGCCAAAGGAAATATCCTCCGAAAACAAAGAGAAAGAAGCTTTCTGAGAAACTTCTTTGTGTTCTGTGAAATCATCTCACAGAGTTACAGCTTTCCCCTCAGGAAGCCTTTCGCTAAGACAGTTCTTGTGGAATTGGCAAAGTGATATTTGGAAGCCCATAGAGGGCTATGGTGAAAAAGGAAATATCCTCAGATGAAATCTGGAAAGAAGCTTTCTGAGAAACTGCTGAGTGTTCTGTTAATTCATCTCACAGAGTTACATCTGTATTTCGTGGATCTCTTTGCTAGCCTTATTTCTGTGGAATCTGAGAACAGATATTTCGCATCCCTTTGAAGACGATAGGGCCAAAGGAAATATCCTCCGATAACAAAGAGAAAGAAGCTTTCTGAGAAACGTCTTTGTGTTCTGTGAAATCATCTCACAGAGTTACAGCTTTCCCCTCAAGAAGCCTCTCGCTAAGACATTTCTTGTGGAATTGGCAAAGTGATATTTGGAGGCCCATAGAGGGCTATGGTGTAAAAGGAAATATCCTCAGATGAAATCTGCAAAGAAGCTCTCTGAGAAACTGCTGAGTGTTCTTTTAATTCATCTCACAGAGTTACATCTGTATATCGTGGATCTCTTTGCTAGCCTTATTTCTGTGGAATCTGAGAACAGATATTTCGGATCCCTTTGAAGACTATAGGACCAAAGGAAATATCCTCCGATAAAAAAGAGAAAGAAGCTTTCTGAGAAACTTCTTTGTGTTCTGTTAAATGATCTCACAGAGTTACAGCTTTTCCCCTCAAGAAGCCTTTCGCTAAGACAGTTCTTGTGGAATTGGCAAAGTGATATTTGGAAGCCCTTAGAGGGCTATGGTGAAAAAGGAAATAACCTCAGATGAAATCTGGAAAGAAGCTTTCTGAGAAACTGCTGAGTGTTCTGTTAATTCATCTCACAGAGTTACATCTGTATTTCGCGGATCTCTTTGCTAGCCTTATTTCTGTGGAATCTGAGAACAGATATTTCGGATCCCTTTGAAGACTATAGGGCCAAAGGAAATATTCTCCGATAACAAAGAGAAAGAAGCTTTCTGAGAAACTTCTTTGTGTTCTGTGAAATCATCTCACAGAGTTACAGCTTTCCCCTCAAGAAGCCTTTCGCTAAGACAGTTCTTGTGGAATTGGCAAAGTGATATTTGGAAGCCCATAGAGGGCTATGGTGAAAAAGGAAATATCCTCAGATGAAATCTGCAAAGAAGCTCTCTGAGAAACTGCTGAGTGTTCTGTTAATTCATCTCACAGAGTTACATCTGTATATCGTGGATCTCTTTGCTAGCCTTATTTCTGTGGAATCTGAGAACAGATATTTCGGATCCCTTTGAAGACTATAGGGCCAAAGGAAATATCCTCCGATAAAAAAGAGAAAGAAGCTTTCTGAGAAACTTCTTTGTGTTCTGTTAAATGATCTCACAGAGTTACAGCTTTTCCCCTCAAGAAGCCTTTCGCGAAGACAGTTCTTGTGGAATTGGCAAAGTGATATTTGGAAGCCCATAGAGGGCTATGGTGAAAAAGGAAATAACCTCAGATGAAATCTGGAAAGAAGTTCTGAGAAACTGCTGAGTGTTCTGTTAATTCATCTCACAGAGTTACATCTGTATTTCGCGGATCTCTTTGCTAGCCTTATTTCTGTGGAATCTGAGAACAGATATTTCGGATCCCTTTGAAGACTATAGGGCCAAAGGAAATATTCTCCGATAACAAAGAGAAAGAAGCTTTCTGAGAAACTTCTTTGTGTTCTGTGAAATCATCTCACAGAGTTACAGCTTTCCCCTCAAGAAGCCTTTCGCTAAGACAGTTCTTGTGGAATTGGCAAAGTGATATTTGGAAGCCCATAGAGGGCTATGGTGAAAAAGGAAATATCCTCAGATGAAATCTGGAAAGAAGCTTTCTGAGAAACTGCTGAGTGTTCTGTTAATTCATCTCACAGAGTTACATCTGTATTTCGTGGATCTCTTTGCTAGCCTTATTTCTGTGGAATCTGAAAACAGATATTTCGGATCCCTTTGAAGACTATAGAGCCAAAGGAAATATCCTCCGATAACAAAGAGAAAGAAGCTTTCTCAGAAACTTCTTTGTGTTCTGTGAAATCATCTCACAGAGTTACAGCTTTCCCTTCAAGAAGCCTTTCGTAAGAAAGTTCTTGTGGAATTGGCAAAGTGATATTTGGAAGCCCATAGAGGGCTATGGTGAAAAAGGAAATATCCTCAGATGAAATCTGGAAAGAAGCTTTCTGAGAAACTGCTGAGTGTTCTGTTAATTCATCTCACAGTGTTACAGGTGTATTTCGTGGATATCTTTGCTAGCCTTATTTCTGTGGAATCTGAGAACAGATATTTCGGATCCCTTTTGAAGACTATAGGGCGAAAGGAAATATCCTCCGATAACAAAGAGAAAGAAGCTTTCTGAGAAACTTCTTTGTGTTCTGTGAAATCATCTCACAGAGTTACAGCTTTCCCCTCAAGAAGCCTTTCGCTAAGACAGTTCTTGTGGAATTGGCAAAGTGATATTTGGAAGCCCATAGAGGGCTATGGTGAAAAAGGAAATATCCACAGATGAAATCTGGAAAGAAGCTCTGAGAAACTGCTGAGTGTTCTGTTAATTCATCTCACAGAGTTACATCTGTATTTCGTGTATCTCTTTGCTAGCCTTATTTCTGTGGAATCTGAGAACAGATATTTCGGATCCCTTTGAAGACTATAGGGTCAAAGGAAATATCCTCCGATAACAAAGAGAAAGAAGCTTTCTGAGAAACTTCTTTGTGTTCTGTGAAATCATCTCACAGAGTTACAGCTTTCCCCTCAAGAAGCCTTTCGCTAAGACAGTTCTTTTGGAATTGGCAAAGTGATATTTGGAAGCCCATAGAGGGCTATGGTGAAAAAGGAAATATCCTCAGATGAAATCTGGAAAGAAGCTTTCTGAGAAACTGCTGAGTGTTCTGTTAATTCATCTCACAGAGTTACATCTGTATTTCGCGGATCTCTTTGCTAGCCTTATTTCTGTGGAATCTGAGAACAGATATTTCGGATCCCTTTGAAGACTATTGGGCCTAAGGAAATATCCTCCGATAACAAAGAGAAAGAAGCTTTCTGAGAAACTTCTTTGTGTTCTGTGAAATCATCTCACTGAGATACAGCTTTTGCCTCAAGAAGGCTTTCGCTAAGACGGTTCTTGTGGAATTGGCAAAGTGATATTTGGAAGCCCTTAGAGGGCTATGGTGAAAAAGGAAATATCCTCAGATGAAATCTGGAAAGAAGCTTTCTGATAAACTACTGAGTGTTCTATTAATTCATCTCACAGAGTTACATTTGTATGACGTGGATCTCCTTGCTAGCCTTATTTCTGTGGAATCTGAGAACAGATATTTCGGATCCCTTTGAAGACTATAGGGCCAAAGGAAATATCCTCCGATAACAAAGAGAAAGAAGCTTTCTGAGAAACGTCTTTGTGTTCTGTGGAATCATCTCACAGAGTTACAGCTTTCCCCTAAATAAGACTTTCGCTAAGACACTTCTTGTGGAATTGGCAAAGTGATATTTGGAAGCCCATAGAGGGCTATGATGAAAAATGAAATATCCTCACATGAAATCTGGATAGAAGATCTCTGAGAAACTGCTGAGTGTTCTGTTAATTCATCTCACAGAGTTACATCTGTATTTCGTGGATCTCTTTGCTAACCTTATTTCTGTGGAATCTGAGAACAGATATTTCGGATCCTTTTGAAGACTATTGGGCCAAAGGAAATATCCTCCGATAACAAAGAGAAAGAAGGTTTCTGAGAAACTTCTTTGTGTTCTGTGAAATCATCTCACAGCGTTACAGCTTTACCCTCAAGAAGCCTTTCGCTAAGACAGTTCTTGTGGAATTGGCAAAGTGATATTGGGAAGCCCATAGAGGGCTATGGTGAAAAAGGAAATATCCTCAGATGAAATCTGGAAAGAAGCTTTCTGAGAAACTGCTGAGTGTTCTGTTAATTCATCTCACAGAGTTACATCTGTATTTCGCGGATCTCTTTGCTAGCCTTATTTCTGTGGAATCTGAGAACAGATATTTCGGATCCCTTTAAAGACTATAGGGCCAAAGGAAATATCCTCCGATAACAAAGAGAAAGAAGCTTTCTCAGAAACTTCTTTGTGTTCTGTGAAATCATCTCACAGAGTTACAGCTTTCCCCTCAAGAAGCCTTTCGCTAAGACAGTTCTTGTGTAATTGGCAAAGTGATATTTGGAAGCCCATAGAGGGCTATGGTGAAAAAGGAAATATCCTCAGATGAAATCTGGAAAGAAGCTTTCTGAGAAACTGCTGAGTGTTCTGTTAATTCATCTCACAGAGTTACATCTGTATATCGTGGATCTCTTTGCTAGCCTTTTTTCTGTGGAATCTGAGAACAGATATTTCAGATCCATTTTAAGACTATAGGGCGAAAGGAAATATCCTCCGATAACAAAGAGAAAGAAGCTTTCTGAGAAACGTCTTCGTGTTCTGTGAAATCATCTCAGAGTTACAGCTTTCCCCTCAAGATGCCTCTCGCTAAGACAGTTCTTGTGGAATTGGCAAAGTGATATTTGGAAGCCCATATTGGGCTATGGTGAAAAAGGAAATATCATCAGATGAAATCTGGAAAGAAGCTCTCTGAGAAACTGCTGCGTGTTCTGTTAATTCATCTCACAGAGTTACATCTGTATGTCGTGCATCTCTTTGCTAGCCTTATTTCTGTGGAACCTGAGAACAGATATTTCGGATCCCTTTGAAGACAATAGGGCCAAAGGAAATATCCTCCGATAACAAAGAGAAAGAAGCTTTCTGAGAAACTTCTTTGTGTTCTGTGAAATCATCTCACAGCGTTACAGCTTTGCCCTCAAGAAGCCTTTCGCTAAGACAGTTCTTGTGTAATTGGCAAAGTGATATTTGGAAGCCCATAGAGGGCTATGGTGAAAAAGGAAATATCCTCAGATGAAATCTGGAAAGAAGCTTTCTGAGAAACTGCTGAGTGTTCTGTTAATTCATCTCACAGAGTGACATCTGTATTTCGTGGATCTCTTTGCTAGCCTTATTTCTGTGGAATCTGAAAACAGATATTTCGGATCCCTTTGAAGACTATAGGGCCAAAGGAAATATCCTCCGAAAACAAAGAGAAAGAAGCTTTCTGAGAAACTTCTTTGTGTTCTGTGAAATCATCTTACTGAGTTACAGCTTTCCCCTCAAGAAGCCTTTCGCTAAGACAGTTCTTGTGGAATTGGCAAAGTGATATTTGGAAGCCCATAGAGGGCTATGGTGAAAAAGGAAATATCCTCAGATGAAATCTGGAAAGAAGCTCTCTGAGAAACTGCTGAGTGTTCTGTTAATTCATCTCACAGAGTTACATCTGTATTTCGTGGATCTCTTTGCTAGCCTTATTTCTGTGGAATCTGAGAACAGATATTTCGGATCCCTTTGAAGACTATTGGGCCAAAGGAAATATCCTCCGATAACAAAGAGAAAGAAGCTTTCTGAGAAACTTCTTTGTGTTCTGTGAAATCATCTCACAGAGTTACAGCTTTCCCCTCAAGAAGCCTTTCGCTAAGACAGTTCTTGTGGAATTGGCAAAGTGATATTTGGAAGCCCATAGAGGGCTATGGTGAAAAAGGAAATATCCACAGATGAAATCTGGAAAGAAGCTTTCTGAGAAACTGCTGAGTGTTCTGTTAATTCATCTCACAGAGTTACATCTGTATTTCGTGGATCTCTTTGCTGGCCTTATTTCTGTGGAATCTGAGAACAGATATTTCGGATCCCTTTGAAGACTATAGGGCCAAAGGAAATATCCTCCGATAACAAAGAGAAAGAAGCTTTCTGAGAAACTTCTTTGTGTTCTGTGAAATCATCTCACAGAGTTACAGCTTCCCTCAAGAAGCCTTTCGCTAAGACAGTTCTTTTGGAGATGGCAAAGTGATATTTGGAAGCCCATAGAGGGCTATGGTGAAAAAGGAAATATCCTCAGATGAAATCTGGAAAGAAGCTTTCTGAGAAACTGCTGAGTGTTCTGTTAATTCATCTCACAGAGTTACATCTGTATTTCGCGGATCTCTTTGCTAGCCTTATTTCTGTGGAATCTGAGAACAGATACTTCGGATCCCTTTGAAGACTATTGGGCCTAAGGAAATATCCTCCGATAACAAAGAGAAAGAAGCTTTCTGAGAAACTTCTTTGTGTTCTGTGAAATCATCTCACAGCGTTACAGCTTTGCCTTCAAGAAGCCTTTCGCTAATACAGTTCTTGTGGAATTGGCAAAGTGATATTTGGAAGCCCATAGAGGGCTATGGTGAAAAAGGAAATATCCTCAGATGAAATCTGGAAAGAAGCTTTCTGAGAAACTGCTGAGTGTTCTGTTAATTCATCTCACAGAGTTACATCTGTATTTCGCGGATCTCTTTGCTAGCCTTATTTCTGTGGAATCTGAGAACAGATATTTCGGATCCCTTTGAAGACTATAGGGCCAAAAGAAATATCCTCCGATAACAAAGAGAAAGAAGCTTTCTCAGAAACTTCTTTGTGTTCTGTGAAATCATCACATAGAGTTACAGCTTTCCCCTCAAGAAGCCTTTCGCTAAGACAGTTCTTGTGGAATTGGCAAAGTGATATTTGGAAGCCCATAGAGGGCTATGGTGAGAAAGGAAATATCCTCAGATGAAATCTATAAAGAAGCTTTCTGAGAAACTGCTGCGTGTTCTGTTATTTCATCTCACAGAGTTACATCTGTATGTCGTGGATCTCTTTGCTAACCTTATTTCTGTGGAATCTGAGAACAGATATTTCGGATCCCTTTGAAGACTGTAGGGCCAAAGGAAATATCCTCCGATAACAAAGAGAAAGAAGCTTTCTGAGAAACTTCTTTGTGTTCTGTGAAATCATCTCACAGAGTTACAGCTTTCGCCTCAAGAAGCCTTTCGCTAAGATACTTCTTGTGGAATTGGAAAAGTGATATTTGGAAGCCCATAGAGGGCTATGGTGAAAAAGGGAATATCCTCAGATGAAATCTGGAAAGAAGCTTTCTGAGAAACTGCTGAGTGTTCTGTTAATTCATCTCACAGAGTGACATCTGTATTTCGTGGATCTCTTTGCTAACCTTATTTCTGTGGAATCTGACAACAGATATTTCGGATCCCTTTGAAGACTATAGGGCCAAAGGAAATATCCTCCGAAAACAAAGAGAAAGAAGCTTTCTGAGAAACTTCTTTGTGTTCTGTGAAATCATCTCACAGAGTTACAGCTTTCCCCTCAAGAAGCCTTTCGCTAAGACAGTTCTTGTGGAATTGGCAAAGTGATATTTGGAAGCCCATAGAGGGCTATGGTGAAAAAGGAAATATCCTCAGATGAAAACTGGAAAGAAGCTTTCTGAGAAACTGCTGAGTGTTCTGTTAATTCATCTCACAGAGTTACATCTGTATTTCGTGGATCTCTTTGCTAGCCTTATTTCTGTGGAATCTGAGAACAGATATTTCGGATCCCTTTGAAGACTGTAGGGCCAAAGGAAATATCCTCCGGTAACAAAGAGAAAGAAGCTTTCTGAGAAGCGTCTTTGTGTTCTGTGAAATCATCTCACAGAGTTACAGCTTTCCCCTCAAGAAGCCTCTCGCTAAGACATTTCTTGTGGAATTGGCAAAGTGATATTTGGAAGCCCATAGAGGGCTAGGGTGTAAAAGGAAATATCCTCAGATGAAATCTGCAAAGAAGCTCTCTGAGAAACTGCTGAGTGTTCTGTTAATTCATCTCACAGAGTTACATCTGTATATCGTGGATCTCTTTGCTAGCCTTATTTCTGTGGAATCTGAGAACAGATACTTCGGATCCCTTTGAAGACTATAGGGCCAAAGGAAATATCCTCCGATAAAAAAGAGAAAGAAGCTTTCTGAGAAACTTCTTTGTGTTCTGTTAAATGATCTCACAGAGTTACAGCTTTTCCCCTCAAGAAGCCTTACGCTAAGACAGTTCTTGTGGAATTAGCAAAGTGATATTTGGAAGCCCATAGAGGGCTCTGGTGAAAAAGGAAATAACCTCAGATGAAATCTGGAAAGAAGCTTTCTGAGAAACTGCTGAGTGTTCTGTTAATTCATCTCACAGAGTTACATCTGTATTTCGCGGATCTCTTTGCTAGCCTTATTTCTGTGGAATCTGAGAACAGATATTTCGGATCCCTTTGAAGACTATAGGGCCAAAGAAAATATTCTCCGATAACAAAGCGAAAGAAGCTTTCTGAGAAACTTCTTTGTGTTCTGTGAAATCATCTCACAGAGTTACAGCTTTCCCCTCAAGAAGCCTTTCGCTAAGACAGTTCTTGTGTAATTGGCAAAGTGATATTTGGAAGCCCATAGAGGGCTATGGTGAAAAAGGAAATATCCTCAGATGAAATCTGGAAAGAAGCTTTCTGAGAAATTGCTGAGTGTTCTGTTAATTCATCTCACAGAGTTACATCTGTATTTCGTGGATCTCTTTGCTAGCCTTATTTCTGTGGAATCTGAAAACAGATTTTTCGGATCCCTTTGAAGACTATAGGGCCAAAGGAAATATCCTCCGATAACAAAGAGAAAGAAGCTTTCTGAGAAACTTCTTTGTGTTCTGTGAAATCATCTCACAGAGTTACAGCTTTCCCCTCAAGAAGCCTTTCGTAAGACAGTTCTTGTGGAATTGGCAAAGTGATATTTGGAAGCCCATAGAGGGCTATGGTGAAAAAGGAAATATCATCAGATGAAATCTGGAAAGAAGCTCTCTGAGAAACTGCTGCGTGTTCTGTTAATTCATCTCACAGAGTTACATCTGTATGTCGTGCATCTCATTGCTAGCCTTATTTCTGTGGAATCTCAGAACAGATATTTCGGATTCCTTTGAAGACTATAGGGCCAAAGGAAATATCCTCCGATAACAAAGAGAAAGAAGCTTTCTGAGAAATTTCTTTGTGTTCTGTGAAATCATCTCACAGAGTTACAGCTTTCCCCTCAAGAAGCCTTTCGCTAAGACAGTTCTTGTGGAATTGGCAAAGTGATATTTGGAAGCCCATAGAGGGCTATGGTGAAAAAGGAAATATCCTCAGATGAAATCTGGAAAGAAGCTTTCTGAGAAACTGCTGAGTGTTCTGTTAATTCATCTCACAGAGTTACATCTGTATTTCGTGGATCTCTTTGCTAGCCTTATTTCTGTGGAATCTGAAAACAGATATTTCGGATCCCTTTGAAGACTATAGGGCCAAAGGAAATATCCTCCAATAACAAAGAGAAAGAAGCTTTCTGAGAAACTTCTTTGTGTTCTGTGAAATCATCTCACAGAGTTACAGCTTTCCCCTCAAGAAGCCTTTCGCTAAGACAGTTCTTGTGGAATTGGCAAAGTGATATTTGGAAGCCCATAGAGGGCTATGGTGAAAAAGGAAATATCCTCAGATGAAATCTGGAAAGAAGCTTTCTGAGAAACTGCTGAGTGTTCTGTTAATTATTCTCACAGAGTTACATCTGTATTTCGTGCATCTCTTTGGTAGCCTTATTTCTGTGGAATCTGAGAACAGATATTTCGGATCCCTTTGAAGACTATAGGGCCAAAGGAAATATTCTCCGATAACAAAGCGAAAGAAGCTTTCTGAGAAACTTCTTTGTGTTCTATGAAATCATCTCACAGAGTTACAGCTTTCCCCTCAAGAAGCCTTTCGCTAAGACAGTTCTTGTGGAATTGGCAAAGTGATATTTGGAAGCCCATAGAGGGCTATGGTGAAAAAGGAAATATCATCAGATGAAATCTGGAAAGAAGCTCTCTGAGAAACTGCTGCGTGTTCTGTTAATTCATCTCACACAGTTACATCTGTATGTCGTGCATCTCTTTGCTAGCCTTATTTCTGTGGAATCTCAGAACAGATATTTCGGATCCCTTTGAAGACTATAGGGCCAAAGGAAATATCCTCCGATAACAAAGAGAAAGAAGCTTTCTGAGAAATTTCTTTGTGTTCTGTGAAATCATCTCACAGAGTTACAGCTTTCCCCTCAAGAAGCCTTTCGCTAAGACAGTTCTTGTGGAATTGGCAAAGTGATATTTGGAAGCCCATAGAGGGCTATGGTGAAAAAGGAAATATCCTCAGATGAAATCTGGAAAGAAGCTTTCTGAGAAACTGCTGAGTGTTCTGTTAATTCATCTCACAGAGTTACATCTGTATTTCGTGCATCTCTTTGGTAGCCTTATTTCTGTGGAATCTGAAAACAGATATTTCGGATCCCTTTGAAGACTATAGGGCCAAAGGAAATATCCTCCGATAACAACGAGAAAGAAGCTTTCTGAGAAACTTCTTAGTGTTCTTTGAAATCATCTCACAGAGTTACAGCTTTCCCCTCAAGAAGCCTTTCGCTAAGACAGTTCTTGTGGAATTGGCAAAGTGATATTTCGAAGCCCATAGAGGGCTATGGTGAAAAAGGAAATATCCTCAGATGAAATCTGGAAAGAAGCTTTCTGAGAATCTGCTGAGTGTTCTGTTAATTCAACTCACAGAGTTACATCTGTATTTCGTGGATCTCTTTGCTAGCCTTATTTCTGTGGAATCTCAGAACAGATATTTCGGATCCCTTTGAAGACTATAGGGCCAAAGGAAATATCCTCCGATAACAAAGAGAAAGAAGCTTTCTGAGAAACTTCTTTGTGTTCTGTGAAATCATCTCACAGAGTTACAGCTTTCCCCTCAAGAAGCCTTTCGCTATGACAGTTCTTGTGGAATTGGCAAAGTGATATTTGGAAGCCCATAGAGGGCTATGGTGAAAAAGGAAATATCCTCAGATGAAATCTGGAAAGAAGCTTTCTGAGAAACTGCTGAGTGTTCTGTTAATTCATCTCACAGAGTTACATCTGTATTTCGTGCATCTCTTTGGTAGCCTTATTTCTGTGGAATCTGAGAACAGATATTTCGGATCCCTTTGAAGACTATAGGGCCAAAGGAAATATCCTCCGATAACAACGAGAAAGAAGCTTTCTGAGAAACTTCTTTCTGTTCTTTGAAATCATCTCACAGAGTTACAGCTTTCCCCTCAAGAAGCCTTTCGCTAAGACAGTTCTTGTGGAATTGGCAAAGTGATATTTGGAAGCCCATAGAGGGCTATGGTGAAAAAGGAAATATCCTCAGATGAAATCTGGAAAGAAGCTTTCTGAGAATCTGCTGAGTGTTCTGTTAATTCATCTCACAGAGTTACATCTGTATTTCGTGCATCTCATTGCTAGCCTTATTTCTGTGGAATCTGAGAACAGATATTTCGGATCCCTTTGAAGACTATAGGGCCAAAGGAAATATCCTCCGATAACAAAGAGAAAGAAGCTTTCTGAGAAACTTCCTTGTGTTCTGTTAAATCATGTCACAGAGTTACAGCTTTCCCCTCAAGAAGCCTTTCGCTAAGACAGTTCTTGTGGAATTGGCAAAGTGATATTTGGAAGCCCATAGAGGGCTATGGTGAGAAAGGAAATATCCTCAGATGAAATCTATAAAGAAGCTTTCTGAGAAACTGCTGCGTGTTCTGTTAATTCATCTCACAGAGTTACATCTGTATGTCGTGGATCTCTTTGCTAACCTTATTTCTGTGGAATCTGAGAACAGATATTTCGGATCCCTTTGAAGACTATAGGGCCAAAGGAAATATCCTCCGATAACAAAGAGAAAGAAGCTTTCAGAGAAACTATTTGTGTTCTGTGAAATCATCTCACAGAGTTACAGCTTTCCCCTCAAGAAGCCTTTCGCTAAGATAGTTCTTGTGGAATTGGCAATGTGATATTTGTAAGCCCTTAGAGGGCTATGGTGAAAAAGGAAATATCCTCAGATGAAATCTGGAAAGAAGCTTTCTGAGAAACTGCTGAGTGTTCTGTTAATTCATCTCACAGAGTTACATCTGTATTTCGCGGATCTCTTTGCTAGCCTTATTTCTGTGGAATCTGAGAACAGATACTTCGGATCCCTTTGAAGACTATAGGGCCAAAGGAAATATCCTCCGATAACAAAGAGAAAGAAGCTTTCTGAGAAACTTCTTTGTGTTCTGTGAAATCATCTCACTGAGATACAGCTTTTGCCTCAAGAAGGCTTTCGCTAAGACAGTTCTTGTGGAATTGGCAAAGTGATATTTGGAAGCCCTTAGAGGGCTATGGTGAAAAAGGAAATATCCTCAGATGAAATCTGGAAAGAAGCTTTCTGAGAAACTACTGAGTGTTCTGTTAATTCATCTCACAGAGATACATCTGTATGTCGTGGATCTCCTTGCTAGCCTTATTTCTGTGGAATCTGAGAACAGATATTTCGGATCCCTTTGAAGACTATAGGGCCAAAGGATATATCCTCCGATAACAAAGAGAAAGAAGCTTTCTGAGAAACTTCTTTGTGTTCTGTTAAATCATCTCACAGAGTTACAGCTTTCCCCTAAATAAGACTTTCGCTAAGACACTTCTTGTGGAATTGGCAAAGTGATATTTGGAAGCCCTTAGAGGGCTATGATGAAAAATGAAATATCCTCATATGAAATCTGGAAAGAAGATCTCTGAGAAACTGCTGAGTGTTCTGTTAATTCATCTCACAGAGTTACATCTGTATTTCGTGGATCTCTTTGCTAACCTGATTTCTGTGGAATCTGAGAACAGATATTTCGGATCCTTTTGAAGACTATTGGGCCAAAGGAAATATCCTCCGATAACAAAGAGAAAGAAGGTTTCTGAGAAACTTCTTTGTGTTCTGTGAAATCATCTCACAGAGTTACAGCTTTCCCCTGAAGAAGCCTTTCGCTAGGACAGTTCTTTTGGAATTGGCAAAGTGATATTTGGAAGCCCATAGAGGGCTATGGTGAAAAAGGAAATATCCTCAGATGAAATCTGGAAAGAAGCTTTCTGACAAACTGCTGAGTGTTCTGTTAATTCATCTCACAGAGTTACATCTGTATTTCGTGCATCTCTTTGCTAGCCTTATTTCTGTGGAATCTGAGAACAGATATTTCGGATCCCTTTGAAGACTATAGGGCCAAAGGAAATATCCTCCGATAACAAAGAGAAAGAAGCTTTCTGAGAAACTTCCTTGTGTTCTGTTAAATCATGTCACAGAGTTACAGCTTTCCCCTCAAGAAGCCTTTCGCTAAGACAGTTCTTGTGGAATTGGCAAAGTGATATTTGGAAGCCCATAGAGGGCTATGGTGAGAAAGGAAATATCCTCAGATGAAATCTATAAAGAAGCTTTCTGAGAAACTGCTGCGTGTTCTGTTAATTCATCTCACAGAGTTACATCTGTATGTCGTGGATCTCTTTGCTAACCTTATTTCTGTGGAATCTGAGAACAGATATTTCGGATCCCTTTGAAGACTATAGGGCCAAAGGAAATATCCTCCGATAACAAAGAGAAAGAAGTTTTCAGAGAAACTATTTGTGTTCTGTGAAATCATCTCACAGAGTTACAGCTTTCCCCTCAAGAAGCCTTTCGCTAAGATAGTTCTTGTGGAATTGGCAATGTGATATTTGTAAGCCCATAGAGGGCTAGGGTGAAAAAGGAAATATCCTCAGATGAAATCTGGAAAGAAGCTTTCTGAGAAACTGCTGAGTGTTCTGTTAATTCATCTCACAGAGTTACATCTGTATTTCGTGGATCTCTTTGCTAGCCTTATTTCTGTGGAATCTGACAACAGATATTTCGGATCCCTTTGAAGACTATAGGGCCAAAGGAAATATCCTCCGAAAACAAAGAGAGAGAAGCTTTCTGAGAAAATTCTTTGTGTTCTGTGAAATCATCTCACAGAGTTACAGCTTTCCCCTCAAGAAGCCTTTCGCTAAGATAGTTCTTGTGGAATTGGCAATGTGATATTTGTAAGCCCTTAGAGGGCTATGGTGAAAAAGGAAATATCCTCAGATGAAATCTGGAAAGAAGCTTTCTGAGAAACTGCTGAGTGTTCTGTTAATTCATCTCACAGAGTTACATCTGTATTTCGTGGATCTCTTTGCTAGCCTTATTTCTGTGGAATCTGACAACAGATATTTCGGATCCCTTTGAAGACTATAGGGCCAAAGGAAATATCCTCCGAAAACAAAGAGAGAGAAGCTTTCTGAGAAAATTCTTTGTGTTCTGTGAAATCATCTCACAGAGTTACAGCTTTCCCCTCAAGAAGACTTTCGCTAAGACAGTTTTGTGGAATTGGCAAAGTGATATTTGAAAGCCCTTAGAGGGCTATGGTGAAAAAGGAAATATCCTCAGATGAAATCTGGAAAGAAGCTTTCTGAGAAACTGCTGAGTGTTCTGTTAATTCATCTCACAGAGTTACATCTGTATTTCGTGGATCTCTTTGCTAGCCTTATTTCTGTGGAATCTGAGAACAGATATTTCGGATCCCTTTGAAGACTATAGGGCCAAAGGAAATATCCTCCGATAACAAAGAGAAAGAAGCTTTCTGAGAAGCGTCTTTGTGTTCTGTGAAATCATCTCACAGAGTTACAGCTTTCCCCTCAAGAAGCCTCTCGCTAAGACATTTCTTGTGGAATTGGCAAAGTGATATTTGGAAGCCCATAGAGGGCTATGGTGTAAAAGGAAATATCCTCAGATGAAATCTGCAAAGAAGCTCTCTGAGAAACTGCTGAGTGTTCTGTTAATTCATCTCACAGAGTTACATCTGTATATCGTGGATCTCTTTGCTAGCCTTATTTCTGTGGAATCTGAGAACAGATACTTCGGATCCCTTTGAAGACTATAGGGCCAAAGGAAATATCCTCCGATAACAAAGTGAAAGAAGCTTTCTGAGAAACTTCTTTGTGTTCTGTGAAATCATCTCACAGAGTTACAGCTTTTCCCCTCAAGAAACCTTTCGCTAAGACAGTTCTTGTGGAATTGGCAAAGTGATATTTGGAAACCCATAGAGGGCTATGGTGAAAAAGGATATATCCTCAGATGAAATCTGGAAAGAAGCTTTCTGAGAAACTGCTGAGTGTTCTGTTAATTCATCTCACAGAGTTACATCTGTATTTCGTGGATCTCTTTGCTAGCCTTATTTCTGTGGAATCTGAGAACAGATATTTCGGATCCCTTTGAAGACTATAGGGCCAAAGGAAATATCCTCCGATAACAAAGAGAAAGATGCTTTCTGAGAAACTTCTTTGTGTTCTGTGAAATCATCTCACAGAGTTACAGCTTTCCCCTCAAGAAGCCTTTCGCTAAGACAGTTCTTTTGGAATTGGCAAAGTGTTATTTGGAAGCCCATAGAGGGGTATGGTGAAAAAGGAAATATCCTCAGATGAAATCTGGAAAGAAGCTTTCTGAGAAACTGCTGAGTGTTCTGTTAATTCATCTCACAGAGTTACATCTGTATTTCGCGGATCTCTTTGCTAGCCTTATTTCTGTGGAATCTGAGAACAGATACTTCGGATCCCTTTGAAGACTATAGGGCCAAAGGAAATATCCTCCGATAACAAAGAGAAAGAAGCTTTCTGAGAAACTTCTTTGTGTTCTGTGAAATCATCTCACTGAGATACAGCTTTTGCCTCAAGAAGGCTTTCGCTAAGACAGTTCTTGTGGAATTGGCAAAGTGATATTTGGAAGCCCTTAGAGGGCTATGGTGAAAAAGGAAATATCCTCAGATGAAATCTGGAAAGAAGCTTTCTGAGAAACTACTGAGTGTTCTGTTAATTCATCTCACAGAGATACATCTGTATGTCGTGGATCTCCTTGCTAGCCTTATTTCTGTGGAATCTGAGAACAGATATTTCGGATCCCTTTGAAGACTATAGGGCCAAAGGATATATCCTCCGATAACAAAGAGAAAGAAGCTTTCTGAGAAACTTCTTTGTGTTCTGTTAAATCATCTCACAGAGTTACAGCTTTCCCCTAAATAAGACTTTCGCTAAGACACTTCTTGTGGAATTGGCAAAGTGATATTTGGAAGCCCTTAGAGGGCTATGATGAAAAATGAAATATCCTCATATGAAATCTGGAAAGAAGATCTCTGAGAAACTGCTGAGTGTTCTGTTAATTCATCTCACAGAGTTACATCTGTATTTCGTGGATCTCTTTGCTAACCTGATTTCTGTGGAATCTGAGAACAGATATTTCGGATCCTTTTGAAGACTATTGGGCCAAAGGAAATATCCTCCGATAACAAAGAGAAAGAAGGTTTCTGAGAAACTTCTTTGTGTTCTGTGAAATCATCTCACAGAGTTACAGCTTTCCCCTGAAGAAGCCTTTCGCTAGGACAGTTCTTTTGGAATTGGCAAAGTGATATTTGGAAGCCCATAGAGGGCTATGGTGAAAAAGGAAATATCCTCAGATGAAATCTGGAAAGAAGCTTTCTGACAAACTGCTGAGTGTTCTGTTAATTCATCTCACAGAGTTACATCTGTATTTCGTGCATCTCTTTGCTAGCCTTATTTCTGTGGAATCTGAGAACAGATATTTCGGATCCCTTTGAAGACTATAGGGCCAAAGGAAATATCCTCCGATAACAAAGAGAAAGAAGCTTTCTGAGAAACTTCCTTGTGTTCTGTTAAATCATGTCACAGAGTTACAGCTTTCCCCTCAAGAAGCCTTTCGCTAAGACAGTTCTTGTGGAATTGGCAAAGTGATATTTGGAAGCCCATAGAGGGCTATGGTGAGAAAGGAAATATCCTCAGATGAAATCTATAAAGAAGCTTTCTGAGAAACTGCTGCGTGTTCTGTTAATTCATCTCACAGAGTTACATCTGTATGTCGTGGATCTCTTTGCTAACCTTATTTCTGTGGAATCTGAGAACAGATATTTCGGATCCCTTTGAAGACTATAGGGCCAAAGGAAATATCCTCCGATAACAAAGAGAAAGAAGCTTTCAGAGAAACTATTTGTGTTCTGTGAAATCATCTCACAGAGTTACAGCTTTCCCCTCAAGAAGCCTTTCGCTAAGATAGTTCTTGTGGAATTGGCAATGTGATATTTGTAAGCCCTTAGAGGGCTATGGTGAAAAAGGAAATATCCTCAGATGAAATCTGGAAAGAAGCTTTCTGAGAAACTGCTGAGTGTTCTGTTAATTCATCTCACAGAGTTACATCTGTATTTCGTGGATCTCTTTGCTAGCCTTATTTCTGTGGAATCTGACAACAGATATTTCGGATCCCTTTGAAGACTATAGGGCCAAAGGAAATATCCTCCGAAAACAAAGAGAGAGAAGCTTTCTGAGAAAATTTTTGTGTTCTGTGAAATCATCACACAGAGTTACAGCTTTCCCCTCAAGAAGACTTTCGCTAAGACAGTTCTTGTGGAATTGGCAAAGTGATATTTGGAAGCCCTTAGAGGGCTATGGTGAAAAAGGAAATATCCTCAGATGAAATCTGGAAAGAAGCTTTCTGAGAAACTGCTGAGTGTTCTGTTAATTCATCTCACAGAGTTATATCTGTATTTCGTGGATCTCTTTGCTAGCCTTATTTCTGTGGAATCTGAGAACAGATATTTCGGATCCCTTTGAAGACTATAGGGCCAAAGGAAATATCCTCCGATAACAAAGAGAAAGAAGCTTTCTGAGAAGCGTCTTTGTGTTCTGTGAAATCATCTCACAGAGTTACAGCTTCCCCCTCAAGAAGCCTCTCGCTAAGACATTTCTTGTGGAATTGGCAAAGTGATATTTGGAAGCCCATAGAGGGCTATGGTGTAAAAGGAAATATCCTCAGATGAAATCTGCAAAGAAGCTCTCTGAGAAACTGCTGAGTGTTCTGTTAATTCATCTCACAGAGTTACATCTGTATATCGTGGATCTCTTTGTTAGCCTTATTTCTGTGGAATCTGAGAACAGATACTTCGGATCCCTTTGAAGACTATAGGGCCAAAGGAAATATCCTCCGATAACAAAGAGAAAGAAGCTTTCTGAGAAACTTCTTTGTGTTCTGTGAAATCATCTCACAGAGTTACAGCTTTTCCCCTCAAGAAACCTTTCGCTAAGACAGTTCTTGTGGAATTGGCAAAGTGATATTTGGAAACCCATAGAGGGCTATGGTGAAAATGGATATATCCTCAGATGAAATCTGGAAAGAAGCTTTCTGAGAAACTGCTGAGTGTTCTGTTAATTCATCTCACAGAGTTACATCTGTATTTCGTGGATCTCTTTGCTAGCCTTATTTCTGTGGAATCTGAGAACAGATATTTCGGATCCCTTTGAAGACTATAGGGCCAAAGGAAATATCCTCCGATAACAAAGAGAAAGATGCTTTCTGAGAAACTTCTTTGTGTTCTGTGAAATCATCTCACAGAGTTACAGCTTTCCCCTCAAGAAGCCTTTCGCTAAGACAGTTCTTTTGGAATTGGCAAAGTGTTATTTGGAAGCCCATAGAGGTCTATGGTGAAAAAGGAAATATCCTCAGAAGAAATCTGGAAAGAAGCTTTCTGACAAACTGCTGAGTGTTCTGTTAATTCATCTCACAGAGTTACATCTGTATTTCGCGGATCTCTTTGCTAGCCTTATTTCTGTGGAATCTGAGAACAGATACTTCGGATCCCTTTGAAGACTATAGGGCCAAAGAAATATCCTCCGATAACAAAGAGAAAGAATCTTTCTGAGAAACTTCTTTGTGTTCTGTGAAATCATCTCACTGAGATACAGCTTTTGCCTCAAGAAGGCTTTCGCTAAGACAGTTCTTGTGGAATTGGCAAAGTGATATTTGGAAGCCCTTAGAGGGCTATGGTGAAAAAGGAAATATCCTCAGATGAAATCTGGAAAGAAGCTTTCTGAGAAACTACTGAGTGTTCTGTTAATTCATCTCACAGAGATACATCTGTATGTCGTGGATCTCCTTGCTAGCCTTATTTCTGTGGAATCTGAGAACAGATATTTCGGATCCCTTTGAAGACTATAGGGCCAAAGGATATATCCTCCGATAACAAAGAGAAAGAAGCTTTCTGAGAAACTTCTTTGTGTTCTGTTAAATCATCTCACAGAGTTACAGCTTTCCCCTAAATAAGACTTTCGCTAAGACACTTCTTGTGGAATTGGCAAAGTGATATTTGGAAGCCCTTAGAGGGCTATGATGAAAAATGAAATATCCTCATATGAAATCTGGAACGAAGATCTCTGAGAAACTGCTGAGTGTTCTGTTAATTCATCTCACAGAGTTACATCTGTATTTCGTGGATCTCTTTGCTAACCTGATTTCTGTGGAATCTGAGAACAGATATTTCGGATCCTTTTGAAGACTATTGGGCCAAAGGAAATATCCTCCGATAACAAAGAGAAAGAAGGTTTCTGAGAAACTTCTTTGTGTTCTGTGAAATCATCTCACAGAGTTACAGCTTTCCCCTGAAGAAGCCTTTCGCTAGGACAGTTCTTTTGGAATTGGCAAAGTGATATTTGGAAGCCCATAGAGGGCTATGGTGAAAAAGGAAATATCCTCAGATGAAATCTGGAAAGAAGCTTTCTGACAAACTGCTGAGTGTTCTGTTAATTCATCTCACAGAGTTACATCTGTATTTCGCGGATCTCTTTGCTAGCCTTATTTCTGTGGAATCTGAGAACAGATATTTCGGATCCCTTTGAAGACTATAGGGCCAAAGGAAATATCCTCCGATAACAAAGAGAAAGAAGCTTTCTGAGAAACTTCTTTGTGTTCTGTGAAATCATCTCACAGAGTTACAGCTTTCCCCTAAATAAGACTTTCGCTTAGACACTTCTTGTGGAATTGGCAAAGTGATATTTGGAAGCCCATAGAGGGCTATGATGAAAAATGAAATATCCTCATATGAAATCTGCAAAGAAGATCTCTGAGAAACTGCTGAGTGTTCTGTTAATTCATCTCACAGAGTTACATCTGTATTTCGTGGATCTCTTTGCTAACCTTATTTCTGTGGAATCTGAGAACAGATATTTCTGATCCTTTTGAAGACTATTGGGCCAAAGGAAATATCCTCCGATAACAAAGAGAAAGAAGGTTTCTGAGAAACTTCTTTGTGTTCTGTGAAATCATCTCACAGCGTTACAGCTTTGCCCTCAAGAAGCCTTTCGCTAAGACAGTTCTGGTGGAATTGGCAAAGTGATATTTGGAAGCCCATAGAGGGCTATGGTGGAAAAGGAAATATCCTCAGATGAAATCTGGAAAGAAGCTTTCTGAGAAACTGCTGAGTGTTCTGTTAATTCATCTCACAGAGTTACATCTGTATTTCGCGGATCTCTTTGCTAGCCTTATTTCTGTGGAATCTGAGAACAGATATTTCGGATCCCTTTGAAGACTATAGGGCCAAAGGAAATATCCTCCGATAACAAAGAGAAAGAAGCTTTCTCAGAAACTTCTTTGTGTTCTGTGAAATCATCTCACAGAGTTACAGCTTTTCGCTCAAGAAGCCTTTCGCTAAGACAGTTCTTGTGGAATTGGCAAAGTGATATTTGGAAGCCCATAGAGGGCTATGGTGAAAAAGGAATATCCTCAGATGAAATCTGGAAAGAAACTTTCTGAGAAACTGCTGAGTGTTCTGTTAATTCATCTCACAGAGTAACATCTGTATTTCGCGGATCTCTGTGCTAGCCTTATTTCTGTGGAATCTGAGAACAGATATTTCGGATCCCTTTGAAGACTATAGGGCCAAAAGAAATATCCTCCGATAACAAAGAGAAAGAAGCTTTCTGAGAAACTTCTTTGTGTTCTGTGAAATCATGTCACAGAGTTACAGCTTTTCCCCTCAAGAAGCCTTTCGCTAAGACAGTTCTTGTGGAATTGGCAAAGTGATATTTGGAAGCTCATAGAGGGCTATGGTGAAAAAGGAAATATCCTCAGATGAAATCTGGAAAGAAGCTTTCTGAGAAACTGCTGAGTGTTCTGTTAATTCATCTCACAGAGTTACATCTGTATATCGTGGATCTCTTTGCTAGCCTTATTTCTGTGGAATCTGAGAACAGATATTTCGTATCCCTTTGAAGACTATAGGGCGAAAGGAAATATCCTCCGATAACAAAGAGAAAGAAGCTTTCTAAGAAACGTCTTCGTGTTCTGTGAAATCATCTCAGAGTTACAGCTTTCCCCTCAAGAAGCCTTTCGCTAAGACAGTTCTTGTGGAATTGGCAAAGTGATATTTGGAAGCCCATAGAGGGCTATGTTGAAAAAGGAAATATCCACAGATGAAATCTGGAAAGAAGCTTTCTGAGAAACTGCTGAGTGTTCTGTTAATTCATCTCACAGAGTTACATCTGTATTTCGTGCATCTCTTTGGTAGCCTTATTTCTGTGGAATCTGAGAACAGATATTTCGGATCCCTTTGAAGACTATAGGGCCAAAGGAAATATCCTCCGATAACAAAGAGAAAGAAGCCTTCTGAGAAACTTCTTTGTGTTCTGTGAAATCATCTCACAGAGTTACAGCTTTCCCCTCAAGAAGACTTTCGCTAAGACAGTTCTTGTGGAATTGGCAAAGTGATATTTGGAAGCCCTTAGAGGGCTATGGTGAAAAAGGAAATATCCTCAGATGAAATCTGGAAAGAAGCTTTCTCAGAAACTGCTGAGTGTTCTGTTAATTCATCTCACAGAGTTACATCTGTATTTCGCGGATCTCTTTGCTAGCCTTATTTCTGTGGAATCTGAGAACAGATATTTCGGATCCCTTTGAAGACTATAGGGCCAAAAGAAATATCCTCCGATAACAAAGAGAAAGAAGCTTTCTGAGAAACTTCTTTGTGTTCTGTGAAATCATGTCACAGAGTTACAGCTTTCCCCTCAAGAAGCCTTTCGCTAAGACAGTTCTTGTGGAATTGGCAAAGTGATATTTGGAAGCTCATAGAGGGCTATGGTGAAAAAGGAAATATCCTCAGATGAAATCTGGAAAGAAGCTTTCTGAGAAACTGCTGAGTGTTCTGTTAATTCATCTCACAGAGTTACATCTGTATATCGTGGATCTCTTTGCTAGCCTTATTTCTGTGGAATCTGAAAACAGATATTTCGTATCCCTTTGAAGACTATAGGGCGAAAGGAAATATCCTCCGATAACAAAGAGAAAGAAGCTTTCTGAGAAACGTCTTCGTGTTCTGTGAAATCATCTCAGAGTTACAGCTTTCCCCTCAAGAAGCCTCTCGCTAAGACACTTCTTGTGGAATTGGCAAAGTGATATTTGGAAGCCCATATTGGGCTATGGTGAAAAAGGAAATATCATCAGATGAAATCTGGAAAGAAGCTCTCTGAGAAACTGCTGCGTGTTCTGTTAATTCATCTCACAGAGTTACATCTGTATGTCGTGCATCTCTTTGCTAGCCTTATTTCTGTGGAATCTCAGAACAGATATTTCGTATCCCTTTGAAGACTATAGGGCCAAAGGAAATATCCTCCGATAACAAAGAGAAAGAAGCTTTCTGAGAAACTTCTTTGTGTTCTGTGAAATCATCTCACAGAGTAACAACTTTCCCCTCAAGAAGCCTTTCGCTAAGACAGTTCTTGTGGAATTGGCAAAGTGATATTTGGAAGCCCATAGATGGCTATGGTGAAAAAGGAGATAACCTCAGATGAAATCTGGAAAGAAGCTTTCTGAGAAACTGCTGAGTGTTCTGTTAATTCATCTCACAGAGTTACATCTGTATATCGTGGATCTCTTTGCTAGCCTTATTTCTGTGGAATCTGACAACAGATATTTCGGATCCCTTTGAAGACTATAGGGCCAAAGGAAATATCCTCCGAAAACAAAGAGAAAGAAGCTTTCTGAGAAACTTCTTTGTGTTCTGTGAAATCATCTCACAGAGTTACAGCTTTCCCCTCAAGAAGCCTTTCGCTAAGACAGTTCTTGTGGAATTGGCAAAGTGATATTTGGAAGCCCATAGAGGGCTATGGTGAAAAAGGAAATATCCTCAGATGAAATCTGGAAAGAAGCTTTCTGAGAAACTGCTGAGTGTTCTGTTAATTCATCTCACAGAGTTACATCTTTATTTTGTGGATCTCTTTGCTAGCCTTATTTCTGTGGTATCTGAGAACAGATATTTCGGATCCCTTTGAAGACGATAGGGCCAAAGGAAATATCCTCCGATAACAAAGAGAAAGAAGCTTTCTGAGAAACTTCTTTGTGTTCTGTGAAATCATCTCACAGAGTTACAGCTTTCCCCTGAAGAAGCCTCTCGCTAAGACATTTCTTGTGGAATTGGCAAAGTGATATTTGGAAGCCCATAGAGGGCTATGGTGTAAAAGGAAATATCCTCAGATGAAATCTGCAAAGAAGCTCTCTGAGAAACTGCTGAGTGTTCTGTTAATTCATCTCACAGAGTTACATCTGTATATCGTGGATCTCTTTGCTAGCCTTATTTCTGTGGAATCTGAGAACAGATATTTCGGATCCCTTTGAAGACTATAGGGCCAAAGGAAATATCCTCCGAAAACAAAGAGAAAGAAGCTTTCTGAGAAACTTCTTTGTGTTCTGTGAAATCATCTCACAGAGTTGCAGCTTTCCCCTCAAGAAGCCTTTCTCTGAGACAGTTCTTGTGGAATTGGCAAAGTGATATTTGGAAGCCCATAGAGGGCTATGGTGAAAAAGGACATATCCACAGATGAAATCTGGAAAGAAGCTTTCTGAGAAACTGCTGAGTGTTGTGTTAATTCATCTCACAGAGTTACATCTGTATTTCGTGTATCTCTTTGCTAGCCTTATTTCTGTGGAATCTGAGAACAGATATTTCGGATCCCTTTGAAGACTATAGGGCCAAAGGAAATATCCTCCGATAACAAAGAGAAAGAAGCTTTCTGAGAAACTTCTTGGTGTTCTGTGAAATCATCTCACAGAGTTACAGCTTTCCCCTCAAGAAGCCTTTCGCTAAGACAGTTCTTTTGGAATTGGCAAAGTGATATTTGGAAGCCCATAGAGGGCTATGGTGAAAAAGGAAATATCCTCAGATGAAATCTGGAAAGAAGCTTTCTGAGAAACTGCTGAGTGTTCTGTTAATTCATCTCACAGAGTTACATCTGTATTTCGCGGATCTCTTTGCTAGCCTTATTTCTGTGGAATCTGAGAACAGATACTTCGGATCCCTTTGAAGACTATAGGGCCTAAGGAAATATCCTCCGATAACAAAGAGAAAGAAGCTTTCTGAGAAACTTCTTTGTGTTCTGTTAAATCATCTCACAGAGTTACAGCTTTCCCCTTAATAAGACTTTCGCTAAGACACTTCTTGTGGAATTGGCAAAGTGATATTTGGAAGCCCATAGAGGGCTATGATGAAAAATGAAATATCCTCACATGAAATCTGGAAAGAAGATCTCTGAGAAATTGCTGAGTGTTCTGTTAATTCATCTCACAGAGTTAAATCTGTATTTCGTGGGTCTCTTTGCTAGCCTTATTTCTGTGGAATCTGAGAACAGATATTTCGGATCCTTTTGAAGACTATTGGGCCAAAGGAAATATCCTCCGATAACAAAGAGAAAGAAGGTTTCTGAGAAACTTCTTTGTGTTCTGTGAAATCATCTCACAGCGTTACAGCTTTGCCCTCAAGAAGCCTTTCGCTAATACAGTTCTTGTGGAATTGGCAAAGTGATATTTGGAAGCCCATAGAGGGCTATGGTGAAAAAGGAAATATCCTCAGATGAAATCTGGAAAGAAGCTTTCTGAGAAACTGCTGAGTGTTCTGTTAATTCATCTCACAGAGTTACATCTGTATTTCGCGGATCTCTTTACTAGCCTTATTTCTGTGGAATCTGAGAACAGATATTTCGGATCCCTTTGAAGACTATAGGGCCAAAAGAAATATCCTCCGATAACAAAGAGAAAGAAGCTTTCTCAGAAACTTCTTTGTGTTCTGTGAAATCATCACACAGAGTTACAGCTTTCCCCTCAAGAAGCCTTTCGCTAAGACAGTTCTTGTGGAATTGGCAAAGTGATATTTGGAAGCCCATAGAGGGCTATGGTGAGAAAGGAAATATCCTCAGATGAAATCTATAAAGAAGCTTTCTGAGAAACTGCTGCGTGTTCTGTTAATTCATCTCACAGAGTTACATCTGTATGTCGTGGATCTCTTTGCTAACCTTATTTCTCTGGAATCTGAGAACAGATATTTCGGATCCCTTTGAAGACTATAGGGCCAAAGGAAATATCCTCCGATAACAAAGAGAAAGAAGCTTTCTGAGAAACTTCTTTGTGTTCTGTGAAATCATCTCACAGAGTTACAGCTTTCGCCTCAAGAAGCCTTTCGCTAAGATACTTCTTGTGGAATTGGCAAAGTGATATTTGGAAGCCCATAGAGGGCTATGGTGAAAAAGGGAATATCCTCAGATGAAATCTGGAAAGAAGCTTTCTGAGAAACTGCTGAGTGTTCTGTTAATTCATCTCACAGAGTGACATCTGTATTTCGTGGATCTCTTTGCTAGCCTTATTTCTGTGGAATCTGACAACAGATATTTCGGATCCCTTTGAAGACTATAGGGCCAAAGGAAATATCCTCCGAAAACAAAGAGAAAGAAGCTTTCTGAGAAACTTCTTTGTGTTCTGTGAAATCATCTCACAGAGTTACAGCTTTCCCCTCAAGAAGCCTTTCGCTAAGACAGTTCTTGTGGAATTGGCAAAGTGATATTTGGAAGCCCATAGTGGGCTATGGTGAAAAAGGAAATATCCTCAGATGAAAACTGGAAAGAAGCTTTCTGAGAAACTGCTGAGTGTTCCGTTAATTCATCTCACAGAGTTACATCTGTATTTCGTGGATCTCTTTGCTAGCCTTATTTCTGTGGAATCTGAGAACAGATATTTCGGATCCCTTTGAAGACTATAGGGCCAAAGGAAATATCCTCCGGTAACAAAGAGAAAGAAGCTTTCTGAGAAGCGTCTTTGTGTTCTGTGAAATCATCTCACAGAGTTACAGCTTTCCCCTCAAGAAGCCTCTCGCTAAGACATTTCTTGTGGAATTGGCAAAGTGATATTTGGAAGCCCATAGAGGGCTAGGGTGTAAAAGGAAATATCCTCAGATGAAATCTGCAAAGAAGCTCTCTGAGAAACTGCTGAGTGTTCTGTTAATTCATCTCACAGAGTTACATCTGTATATCGTGGATCTCTTTGCTAGCCTTATTTCTGTGGAATCTGAGAACAGATACTTCGGATCCCTTTGAAGACTATAGGGCCAAAGGAAATATCCTCCGATAAAAAAGAGAAAGAAGCTTTCTGAGAAACTTCTTTGTGTTCTGTTAAATGATCTCACAGAGTTACAGCTTTTCCCCTCAAGAAGCCTTTCGCTAAGACAGTTCTTGTGGAATTGGCAAAGTGATATTTGGAAGCCCATAGAGGGCTCTGGTGAAAAAGGAAATAACCTCAGATGAAATCTGGAAAGAAGCTTTCTGAGAAACTGCTGAGTGTTCTGTTAATTCATCTCACAGAGTTACATCTGTATTTCGCGGATCTCTTTGCTAGCCTTATTTCTGTGGAATCTGAGAACAGATATTTCGGATCCCTTTGAAGACTATAGGGCCAAAGAAAATATTCTCCGATAACAAAGCGAAAGAAGCTTTCTGAGAAACTTCTTTGTGTTCTGTGAAATCATCTCACAGAGTTACAGCTTTCCCCTCAAGAAGCCTTTCGCTAAGACAGTTCTTGTGTAATTGGCAAAGTGATATTTGGAAGCCCATAGAGGGCTATGGTGAAAAAGGAAATATCCTCAGATGAAATCTGGAAAGAAGCTTTCTGAGAAACTGCTGAGTGTTCTGTTAATTCATCTCACAGAGTTACATCTGTATTTCGTGGATCGCTTTGCTAGCCTTATTTCTGTGGAATCTGAAAACAGATTTTTCGGATCCCTTTGAAGACTATAGGGCCAAAGGAAATATCCTCCTATAACAAAGAGAAAGAAGCTTTCTGAGAAACTTCTTTGTGTTCTGTGAAATCATCTCACAGAGTTACAGCTTTCCCCTCAAGAAGCCTTTCGCTAAGACAGTTCTTGTGGAATTGGCAAAGTGATATTTGGAAGCCCATAGAGGGCTACGGTGAAAAAGGAAATATCCTCAGATGAAATCTGGAAAGAAGCTTTCTGAGAATCTGCTGAGTGTTCTGTTAATTCATCTCACAGAGTTACATCTGTATGTCGTGGATCTCTTTGCTAGCCTTATTTCTGTGGAATCTCAGAACAGATATTTCGGATCCCTTTGAAGACTATAGGGCCAAAGGAAATATCCTCCAATAACAAAGAGAAAGAAGACTTCTGAGAAACTTCTTTGTGTTCTGTGAAATCATCTCACAGAGTTACAGCTTTCCCCTCAAGAAGCCTTTCGCTAAGACAGTTCTTGTGGAATTGGCAAAGTGATATTTGGAAGCCCATAGAGGGCTATGGTGATAAAGGAAATATCCTCAGATGATATCTGGAAAGAAGCTTTCTGAGAAACTGCTGAGTGTTCTGTTAATTCATCTCACAGAGTTACATCTGTATTTCGTGCATCTCTTTGGTAGCCTTATTTCTGTGGAATCTGAGAACAGATATTTCGGATCCCTTTGAAGACTATAGGGCCAAAGGAAATATTCTCCGATAACAAAGCGAAAGAAGCTTTCAGAGAAACTTCTTTGTATTCTGTGAAATCATCTCACAGAGTTACAGCTTTCCCCTCAAGAAGCCTTTCGCTAAGACAGTTCTTGTGGAATTGGCAAAGTGATATTTGGAAGCCCATAGAGGGCTATGGTGAAAAAGGAAATATCCTCAGATGAAATCTGGAAAGAAGCTTTCTTAGAAACTGCTAAGTGTTCTGTTAATTCATCTCACAGAGTTACATCTGTATTTCGTGGATCTCTTTGCTAGCCTTATTTCTGGGGAATCTGAAAACAGATATTTCGGATCCCTTTGAAGACTATAGGGCCAAAGGGAATATCCTCCGATAACAACGAGAAAGAAGCTTTCTGAGAAACTTCTTAGTGTTCTTTGAAATCATCTCACAGAGTTACAGCTTTCCCCTCAAGAAGACTTTCGCTAAGACAGTTCTTGTGGAATTGGCAAAGTGATATTTGGAAGCCCATAGAGGGCTATGGTGAAAAAGGAAATATCCTCAGATGAAATCTGGAAAGAAGCTTTCTGAGAATCTGCTGAGTGTTCTGTTAATTCATCTCACAGAGTTACATCTGTATTTCGTGGATCTCTTTGCTAGCCTTATTTCTGTGGAATCTCAGAACAGATATTTCGGATCCCTTTGAAGACTATAGGGCCAAAGGAAATATCCTCCGAAAACAAAGAGAAAGAAGCTTTCTGAGAAACTTCTTTGTGTTCTGTGAAATCATCTCACAGAGTTACAGCTTTCCCCTCAAGAAGCCTTTCGCTAAGACAGTTCTTGTGGAATTGGCAAAGTGATATTTGGAAGCCCATAGAGGGCTATGGTGAAAAAGGAAATATCCTCAGATGAAATCTGGAAAGAAGCTTTCTGAGAAACTGCTGAGTGTTCTGTTAATTCATCTCACAGAGTTACATCTGTACTTCGTGGATCTCTTTGCTAGCCTTATTTCTGTGGAATCTGAGAACAGATATTTCGGATCCCTTTGAAGACTATAGGGCCAAAGGAAATATCCTCCGATAACAAAGAGAAAGAAGCTTTCTGAGAAGCGTCTTTGTGTTCTGTGAAATCATCTCACAGAGTTACAGCTTTCTCCTCAAGAAGCCTTTCGCTAAGACAGTTCTTGTGGAATTGGCAAAGTGATATTTGGAAGCCCATAGAGGGCTATGGTGAAAAAGGAAATATCCTCAGATGAAATCTGGAAAGAAGCTTTCTGAGAAACTGCTGAGTGTTCTGTTAATTCATCTCACAGAGTTACATCTGTATTTCGTGCATCTCTTTGGTAGCCTTATTTATGTGGAATCTGAAAACAGATATTTCCGATCCCTTTGAAGACTATAGGGCCAAAGCAAATATCCTCCGATAACAACGAGAAAGAAGCTTTCTGAGAAACTTCTTAGTGTTCTTTGAAATCTTCTCACAGAGTTACAGCTTTCCCCTCAAGAAGCCTTTCGCTAAGACAGTTCTTGTGGAATTGGCAAAGTGATATTTGGAAGCCCATAGAGGGCTATGGTGAAAAAGGAAATATCCTCAGATGAAATCTGGAAAGAAGCTTTCTGAGAAACTGCTGAGTGTTCTGTTAATTCATCTCACAGAGTTACATCTGTATTTCGTGCATCTCTTTGGTAGCCTTATTTCTGTGGAATCTGAGAACAGATATTTCGGATCCCTTTGAAGACTATAGGGCCAAAGGAAATATCCTCCGATAACAACGAGAAAGAAGCTTTCTGAGAAACTTCTTTCTGTTCTTTGAAATCATCTCACAGAGTTACAGCTTTCCCCTCAAGAAGCCTTTCGCTAAGACAGTTCTTGTGGAATTGGCAAAGTGATATTTGGAAGCCCATAGAGGGCTATGGTGAAAAAGGAAATATCCTCAGATGAAATCTGGAAAGAAGCTTTCTGAGAATCTGCTGAGTGTTCTGTTAATTCATCTCACAGAGTTACATCTGTATTTCGTGCATCTCTTTGCTAGCCTTATTTCTGTGGAATCTGAGAACAGATATTTCGGATCCCTTTGAAGACTATAGGGCCAAAGGAAATATCCTCCGATAACAAAGAGAAAGAAGCTTTCTGAGAAACTTCCTTGTGTTCTGTTAAATCATGTCACAGAGTTACAGCTTTCCCCTCAAGAAGCCTTTCGCTAAGACAGTTCTTGTGGAATTGGCAAAGTGATATTTGGAAGCCCATAGAGGGCTATGGTAAGAAAGGAAATATCCTCAGATGAAATCTATAAAGAAGCTTTCTGAGAAACTGCTGCGTGTTCTGTTAATTCATCTCACAGAGTTACATCTGTATGTCGTGGATCTCTTTGCTAACCTTATTTCTGTGGAATCTGAGAACAGATATTTCGGATCCCTTTGAAGACTATAGGGCCAAAGGAAATATCCTCCGATAACAAAGAGAAAGAAGCTTTCAGAGAAACTATTTGTGTTCTGTGAAATCATCTCACAGAGTTACAGCTTTCCCCTCAAGAAGCCTTTCGCTAAGATAGTTCTTGTGGAATTGGCAATGTGATATTTGTAAGCCCATAGAGGGCTATGGTGAAAAAGGAAATATCCTCAGATGAAATCTGGAAAGAAGCTTTCTGAGAAACTGCTGAGTGTTCTGTTAATTCATCTCACAGAGTTACATCTGTATTTCGTGGATCTCTTTGCTAGCCTTATTTCTGTGGAATCTGAGAACAGATATTTCGGATCCCTTTGAAGACTACAGGGCCAAAGGAAATATCCTCCGAAAACAAAGAGAGAGAAGCTTTCTGAGAAAATTCTTTGTGTTCTGTGAAATCATCTCACAGAGTTACAGCTTTCCCCTCAAGAAGCCTTTCGCTAAGACAGTTCTTGTGGAATTGGCAAAGTGATATTTGGAAGCCCTTAGAGGGCTATGGTGAAAAAGGAAATATCCTCAGATGAAATCTGGAAAGAAGCTTTCTGAGAAACTGCTGAGTGTTCTGTTAATTCATCTCACAGAGTTACATCTGTATTTCGTGGATCTCTTTGCTAGCCTTATTTCTGTGGAATCTGAGAACAGATATTTCGGATCCCTTTTGAAGACTATAGGGCCAAAGGAAATATCCTCCGATAACAAAGAGAAAGAAGCTTTCTGAGAAACGTCTTTGTGTTCTGTGAAATCATCTTACTGAATTACAGCTTTCCCCTCAAGAAGCCTTTCGCTAAGACAGTTCTTGTGGAATTGGCAAAGTGATATTTGGAAGCCCATAGAGGGCTATGGTGAAAAATGAAATATCCTCAGATGAAATCTGGAAAGAAGCTTTCTGAGAAACTGCTGAGTGTTCTGTTAATTCATCTCACAGAGTTACATCTGTATTTCGTGGATCTCTTTGCTAGCCTTATTTCTGTGGAATCTGAGAACAGATATTTCGGATCCCTTTGAAGACTATAGGGCCAAAGGAAATATCCTCCGATAACAAAGAGAAAGAAGCTTTCTGAGAAACTTCTTTGTGTTCTGTGAAATCATCTCACAGAGTTACAGCTTTCCCCTGAAGAAGCCTTTCGCTAGGACAGTTCTTTTGGAATTGGCAAAGTGATATTTGGAAGCCCATAGAGGGCTATGGTGAAAAAGGAAATATCCTCAGATGAAATCTGGAAAGAAGCTTTCTGACAAACTGCTGAGTGTTCTGTTAATTCATCTCACAGAGTTACATCTGTATTTCGCGGATCTCTTTGCTAGCTTTATTTCTGTGGAATCTGAGAACAGATATTTCGAATCCCTTTGAAGACTATAGGGCCAAAGGAAATATCCTCCGATAACAAAGAGAAAGAAGCTTTCTGAGAAACTTCTTTGGGTTCTGTTAAATCATCTCACAGAGTTACAGCTTTCCCCTAAATAAGACTTTCGCTTAGACACTTCTTGTGGAATTGGCAAAGTGATATTTGGAAGCCCATAGAGGGCTATGATGAAAAATGAAATATCCTCATATGAAATCTGCAAAGAAGATCTCTGAGAAACTGCTGAGTGTTCTGTTAATTCATCTCACAGAGTTACATCTGTATTTCGTGGATCTCTTTGCTAACCTTATTTCTGTGGAATCTGAGAACAGATATTTCGGATCCTTTTGAAGACTATTGGGCCAAAGGAAATATCCTCCGATAACAAAGAGAAAGAAGGTTTCTGAGAAACTTCTTTGTGTTCTGTGAAATCATCTCACAGCGTTACAGCTTTGCCCTCAAGAAGCCTTTCGCTAAGACAGTTCTTGTGGAATTGGCAAAGTGATATTTGGAAGCCCATAGAGGGCTCTGGTGAAAAAGGAAATAACCTCAGATGAAATCTGGAAAGAAGCTTTCTGAGAAACTGCTGAGTGTTCTGTTAATTCATCTCACAGAGTTACATCTGTATTTCGCGGATCTCTTTGCTAGCCTTATTTCTGTGGAATCTGAGAACAGATATTTCGGATCCCTTTGAAGACTATAGGGCCAAAGAAAATATTCTCCGATAACAAAGCGAAAGAAGCTTTCTGAGAAACTTCTTTGTGTTCTGTGAAATCATCTCACAGAGTTACAGCTTTCCCCTCAAGAAGCCTTTCGCTAAGACAGTTCTTGTGTAATTGGCAAAGTGATATTTGGAAGCCCATAGAGGGCTATGGTGAAAAAGGAAATATCCTCAGATGAAATCTGGAAAGAAGCTTTCTGAGAAACTGCTGAGTGTTCTGTTAATTCATCTCACAGAGTTACATCTGTATTTCGTGGATCTCTTTGCTAGCCTTATTTCTGTGGAATCTGAGAACAGATATTTCGGATCCCTTTGAAGACTATAGGGCCAAAGGAAATATCCTCCGATAACAAAGAGAAAGAAGCTTTCTGAGAAACTTCTTTGTGTTCTGTGAAATCATCTCACAGAGTTACAGCTTTCCCCTCAAGAAGCCTTTCGCTAAGACAGTTCTTGTGGAATTGGCAAAGTGATATTTGGAAGCCCATAGAGGGCTATGGTGAAAAAGGAAATATCCTCAGATGAAATCTGGAAAGAAGCTTTCTGAGAATCTGCTGAGTGTTCTGTTAATTCATCTCACAGAGTTACATCTGTATGTCGTGGATCTCTTTGCTAGCCTTATTTCTGTGGAATCTCAGAACAGATATTTCGGATCCCTTTGAAGACTATAGGGCCAAAGGAAATATCCTCCAATAACAAAGAGAAAGAAGCTTTCTGAGAAACTTCTTTGTGTTCTGTGAAATCATCTCACAGAGTTACAGCTTTCCCCTCAAGAAGCCTTTCGCTAAGACAGTTCTTGTGGAATTGGCAAAGTGATATTTGGAAGCCCATAGAGGGCTATGGTGATAAAGGAAATATCCTCAGATGAAATCTGGAAAGAAGCTTTCTGAGAAACTGCTGAGTGTTCTGTTAATTCATCTCACAGAGTTACATCTGTATTTCGTGCATCTCTTTGGTAGCCTTATTTCTGTGGAATCTGAGAACAGATATTTCGGATCCCTTTGAAGACTATAGGGCCAAAGGAAATATTCTCCGATAACAAAGCGAAAGAAGCTTTCAGAGAAACTTCTTTGTATTCTGTGAAATCATCTCACAGAGTTACAGCTTTCCCCTCAAGAAGCCTTTCGCTAAGACAGTTCTTGTGGAATTGGCAAAGTGATATTTGGAAGCCCATAGAGGGCTATGGTGAAAAAGGAAATATCCTCAGATGAAATCTGGAAAGAAGCTTTCTTAGAAACTGCTAAGTGTTCTGTTAATTCATCTCACAGAGTTACATCTGTATTTCGTGGATCTCTTTGCTAGCCTTATTTCTGTGGAATCTGAAAACAGATATTTCGGATCCCTTTGAAGACTATAGGGCCAAAGGAAATATCCTCCGATAACAACGAGAAAGAAGCTTTCTGAGAAACTTCTTAGTGTTCTTTGAAATCATCTCACAGAGTTACAGCTTTCCCCTCAAGAAGACTTTCGCTAAGACAGTTCTTGTGGAATTGGCAAAGTGATATTTGGAAGCCCATAGAGGGCTATGGTGAAAAAGGAAATATCCTCAGATGAAATCTGGAAAGAAGCTTTCTGAGAATCTGCTGAGTGTTCTGTTAATTCATCTCACAGAGTTACATCTGTATTTCGTGGATCTCTTTGCTAGCCTTATTTCTGTGGAATCTCAGAACAGATATTTCGGATCCCTTTGAAGACTATAGGGCCAAAGGAAATATCCTCCGAAAACAAAGAGAAAGAAGCTTTCTGAGAAACTTCTTTGTGTTCTGTGAAATCATCTCACAGAGTTACAGCTTTCCCCTCAAGAAGCCTTTCGCTAAGACAGTTCTTGTGGAATTGGCAAAGTGATATTTGGAAGCCCATAGAGGGCTATGGTGAAAAAGGAAGTATCCTCAGATGAAATCTGGAAAGAAGCTTTCTGAGAAACTGCTGAGTGTTCTGTTAATTCATCTCACAGAGTTACATCTGTACTTCGTGGATCTCTTTGCTAGCCTTATTTCTGTGGAATCTGAGAACAGATATTTCGGATCCCTTTGAAGACTATAGGGCCAAAGGAAATATCCTCCGATAACAAAGAGAAAGAAGCTTTCTGAGAAGCGTCTTTGTGTTCTGTGAAATCATCTCACAGAGTTACAGCTTTCCCCTCAAGAAGCCTTTCGCTAAGACAGTTCTTGTGGAATTGGCAAAGTGATATTTGGAAGCCCATAGAGGGCTATGGTGAAAAAGGAAATATCCTCAGATGAAATCTGGAAAGAAGCTTTCTGAGAAACTGCTGAGTGTTCTGTTAATTCATCTCACAGAGTTACATCTGTATTTCGTGCATCTCTTTGCTAGCCTTATTTCTGTGGAATCTGAAAACAGATATTTCGGATCCCTTTGAAGACTATAGGGCCAAGGGAAATATCCTCCGATAACAACGAGAAAGAAGCTTTCTGAGAAACTTCTTAGTGTTCTTTGAAATCATCTCACAGAGTTACAGCTTTCCCCTCAAGAAGCCTTTCGCTAAGACAGTTCTTGTGGAATTGGCAAAGTGATATTTGGAAGCCCATAGAGGGCTATGGTGAAAAAGGAAATATCCTCAGATGAAATCTGGAAAGAAGCTTTCTGAGAAACTGCTGAGTGTTCTGTTAATTCATCTCACAGAGTTACATCTGTATTTCGTGCATCTCTTTGGTAGCCTTATTTCTGTGGAATCTGAGAACAGATATTTCGGATCCCTTTGAAGACTATAGGGCCAAAGGAAATATCCTCCGATAACAACGAGAAAGAAGCTTTCTGAGAAACTTCTTTCTGTTCTTTGAAATCATCTCACAGAGTTACAGCTTTCCCCTCAAGAAGCCTTTCGCTAAGACAGTTCTTGTGGAATTGGCAAAGTGATATTTGGAAGCCCATAGAGTGCTATGGTGAAAAAGGAAATATCCTCAGATGAAATCTGGAAAGAAGCTTTCTGAGAATCTGCTGAGTGTTCTGTTAATTCATCTCACAGAGTTACATCTGTATTTCGTGCATCTCTTTGCTAGCCTTATTTCTGTGGAATCTGAGAACAGATATTTCGGATCCCTTTGAAGACTATAGGGCCAAAGGAAATATCCTCCGATAACAAAGAGAAAGAAGCTTTCTGAGAAACTTCCTTGTGTTCTGTTAAATCATGTCACAGAGTTACAGCTTTCCCCTCAAGAAGCCTTTCGCTAAGACAGTTCTTGTGGAATTGGCAAAGTGATATTTGGAAGCCCCTAGAGGGCTACGGTGAAAAAGGAAATATCCTCAGATGAAATCTGGAAAGAAGCTTTCTGAGAATCTGCTGAGTGTTCTGTTAATTCATCTCACAGAGTTACATCTGTATGTCGTGGATCTCTTTGCTAGCCTTATTTCTGTGGAATCTCAGAACAGATATTTCGGATCCCTTTGAAGACTATAGGGCCAAAGGAAATATCCTCCAATAACAAAGAGAAAGAAGATTTCTGAGAAACTTCTTTGTGTTCTGTGAAATCATCTCACAGAGTTACAGCTTTCCCCTCAAGAAGCCTTTCGCTAAGACAGTTCTTGTGGAATTGGCAAAGTGATATTTGGAAGCCCATAGAGGGCTATGGTGATAAAGGAAATATCCTCAGATGATATCTGGAAAGAAGCTTTCTGAGAAACTGCTGAGTGTTCTGTTAATTCATCTCACAGAGTTACATCTGTATTTCGTGCATCTCTTTGGTAGCCTTATTTCTGTGGAATCTGAGAACAGATATTTCGGATCCCTTTGAAGACTATAGGACCAAAGGAAATATTCTCCGATAACAAAGCGAAAGAAGCTTTGAGAGAAACTTCTTTGTATTCTGTGAAATCATCTCACAGAGTTACAGCTTTCCCCTCAAGAAGCCTTTCGCTAAGACAGTTCTTGTGGAATTGGCAAAGTGATATTTGGAAGCCCATAGAGGGCTATGGTGAAAAAGGAAATATCCTCAGATGAAATCTGGAAAGAAGCTTTCTTAGAAACTGCTAAGTGTTCTGTTAATTCATCTCACAGAGTTACATCTGTATTTCGTGGATCTCTTTGCTAGCCTTATTTCTGTGGAATCTGAAAACAGATATTTCGGATCCCTTTGAAGACTATAGGGCCAAAGGAAATATCCTCCGATAACAACGAGAAAGAAGCTTTCTGAGAAACTTCTTAGTGTTCTTTGAAATCATCTCACAGAGTTACAGCTTTCCCCTCAAGAAGACTTTCGCTAAGACAGTTCTTGTGGAATTGGCAAAGTGATATTTGGAAGCCCATAGAGGGCTATGGTGAAAAAGGAAATATCCTCAGATGAAATCTGGAAAGAAGCTTTCTGAGAATCTGCTGAGTGTTCTGTTAATTCATCTCACAGAGTTACATCTGTATTTCGTGGATCTCTTTGCTAGCCTTATTTCTGTGGAATCTCAGAACAGATATTTCGGATCCCTTTGAAGACTATAGGGCCAAAGGAAATATCCTCCGAAAACAAAGAGAAAGAAGCTTTCTGAGAAGCGTCTTTGTGTTCTGTGAAATCATCTCACAGAGTTACAGCTTTCTCCTCAAGAAGCCTTTCGCTAAGACAGTTCTTGTGGAATTGGCAAAGTGATATTTGGAAGCCCATAGAGGGCTATGGTGAAAAAGGAAATATCCTCAGATGAAATCTGGAAAGAAGCTTTCTGAGAAACTGCTGAGTGTTCTGTTAATTCATCTCACAGAGTTACATCTGTATTTCGTGAATCTCTTTGGTAGCCTTATTTATGTGGAATCTGAAAACAGATATTTCGGATCCCTTTGAAGACTATAGGGCCAAAGCAAATATCCTCCGATAACAACGAGAAAGAAGCTTTCTGAGAAACTTCTTAGTGTTCTTTGAAATCTTCTCACAGAGTTACAGCTTTCCCCTCAAGAAGCCTTTCGCTAAGACAGTTCTTGTGGAATTGGCAAAGTGATATTTGGAAGCCCATAGAGGGCTATGGTGAAAAAGGAAATATCCTCAGATGAAATCTGGAAAGAAGCTTTCTGAGAAACTGCTGAGTGTTCTGTTAATTCATCTCACAGAGTTACATCTGTATTTCGTGCATCTCTTTGGTAGCCTTATTTCTGTGGAATCTGAGAACAGATATTTCGGATCCCTTTGAAGACTATAGGGCCAAAGGAAATATCCTCCGATAACAACGAGAAAGAAGCTTTCTGAGAAACTTCTTTCTGTTCTTTGAAATCATCTCACAGAGTTACAGCTTTCCCCTCAAGAAGCCTTTCGCTAAGACAGTTCTTGTGGAATTGGCAAAGTGATATTTGGAAGCCCATAGAGGGCTATGGTGAAAAAGGAAATATCCTCAGATGAAATCTGGAAAGAAGCTTTCTGAGAATCTGCTGAGTGTTCTGTTAATTCATCTCACAGAGTTACATCTGTATTTCGTGCATCTCTTTGCTAGCCTTATTTCTGTGGAATCTGAGAACAGATATTTCGGATCCCTTTGAAGACTATAGGGCCAAAGGAAATATCCTCCGATAACAAAGAGAAAGAAGCTTTCTGAGAAACTTCCTTGTGTTCTGTTAAATCATGTCACAGAGTTACAGCTTTCCCCTCAAGAAGCCTTTCGCTAAGATAGTTCTTGTGGAATTGGCAAAGTGATATTTGGAAGCCCATAGAGGGCTATGGTAAGAAAGGAAATATCCTCAGATGAAATCTATAAAGAAGCTTTCTGAGAAACTGCTGCGTGTTCTGTTAATTCATCTCACAGAGTTACATCTGTATGTCGTGGATCTCTTTGCTAACCTTATTTCTGTGGAATCTGAGAACAGATATTTCGGATCCCTTTGAAGACTATAGGGCCAAAGGAAATATCCTCCGATAACAAAGAGAAAGAAGCTTTCAGAGAAACTATTTGTGTTCTGTGAAATCATCTCACAGAGTTACAGCTTTCCCCTCAAGAAGCCTTTCGCTAAGATAGTTCTTGTGGAATTGGCAATGTGATATTTGTAAGCCCATAGAGGGCTATGGTGAAAAAGGAAATATCCTCAGATGAAATCTGGAAAGAAGCTTTCTGAGAAACTGCTGAGTGTTCTGTTAATTCATCTCACAGAGTTACATCTGTATTTCGTGGATCTCTTTGCTAGCCTTATTTCTGTGGAATCTGAGAACAGATATTTCGGATCCCTTTGAAGACTACAGGGCCAAAGGAAATATCCTCCGAAAACAAAGAGAGAGAAGCTTTCTGAGAAAATTCTTTGTGTTCTGTGAAATCATCTCACAGAGTTACAGCTTTCCCCTCAAGAAGACTTTCGCTAAGACAGTTCTTGTGGAATTGGCAAAGTGATATTTGGAAGCCCTTAGAGGGCTATGGTGAAAAAGGAAATATCCTCAGATGAAATCTGGAAAGAAGCTTTCTGAGAAACTGCTGAGTGTTCTGTTAATTCATCTCACAGAGTTACATCTGTATTTCGTGGATCTCTTTGCTAGCCTTATTTCTGTGGAATCTGAGAACAGATATTTCGGATCCCTTTTGAAGACTATAGGGCCAAAGGAAATATCCTCCGATAACAAAGAGAAAGAAGCTTTCTGAGAAACGTCTTTGTGTTCTGTGAAATCATCTTACTGAATTACAGCTTTCCCCTCAAGAAGCCTTTCGCTAAGACAGTTCTTGTGGAATTGGCAAAGTGATATTTGGAAGCCCATAGAGGGCTATGGTGAAAAATGAAATATCCTCAGATGAAATCTGGAAAGAAGCTTTCTGAGAAACTGCTGAGTGTTCTGTTAATTCATCTCACAGAGTTACATCTGTATTTCGTGGATCTCTTTGCTAGCCTTATTTCTGTGGAATCTGAGAACAGATATTTCGGATCCCTTTGAAGACTATAGGGCCAAAGGAAATATCCTCCGATAACAAAGAGAAAGAAGCTTTCTGAGAAACTTCTTCGTGTTCTGTGAAATCATCTCACAGAGTTACAGCTTTCCCCTGAAGAAGCCTTTCGCTAGGACAGTTCTTTTGGAATTGGCAAAGTGATATTTGGAAGCCCATAGAGGGCTATGGTGAAAAAGGAAATATCCTCAGATGAAATCTGGAAAGAAGCTTTCTGACAAACTGCTGAGTGTTCTGTTAATTCATCTCACAGAGTTACATCTGTATTTCGCGGATCTCTTTGCTAGCTTTATTTCTGTGGAATCTGAGAACAGATATTTCGAATCCCTTTGAAGACTATAGGGCCAAAGGAAATATCCTCCGATAACAAAGAGAAAGAAGCTTTCTGAGAAACTTCTTTGGGTTCTGTTAAATCATCTCACAGAGTTACAGCTTTCCCCTAAATAAGACTTTCGCTTAGACACTTCTTGTGGAATTGGCAAAGTGATATTTGGAAGCCCATAGAGGGCTATGATGAAAAATGAAATATCCTCATATGAAATCTGCAAAGAAGATCTCTGAGAAACTGCTGAGTGTTCTGTTAATTCATCTCACAGAGTTACATCTGTATTTCGTGGATCTCTTTGCTAACCTTATTTCTGTGGAATCTGAGAACAGATATTTCGGATCCTTTTGAAGACTATTGGGCCAAAGGAAATATCCTCCGATAACAAAGAGAAAGAAGGTTTCTGAGAAACTTCTTTGTGTTCTGTGAAATCATCTCACAGCGTTACAGCTTTGCCCTCAAGAAGCCTTTCGCTAAGACAGTTCTTGTGGAATTGGCAAAGTGATATTTGGAAGCCCATAGAGGGCTCTGGTGAAAAAGGAAATAACCTCAGATGAAATCTGGAAAGAAGCTTTCTGAGAAACTGCTGAGTGTTCTGTTAATTCATCTCACAGAGTTACATCTGTATTTCGCGGATCTCTTTGCTAGCCTTATTTCTGTGGAATCTGAGAACAGATATTTCGGATCCCTTTGAAGACTATAGGGCCAAAGAAAATATTCTCCGATAACAAAGCGAAAGAAGCTTTCTGAGAAACTTCTTTGTGTTCTGTGAAATCATCTCACAGAGTTACAGCTTTCCCCTCAAGAAGCCTTTCGCTAAGACAGTTCTTGTGTAATTGGCAAAGTGATATTTGGAAGCCCATAGAGGGCTATGGTGAAAAAGGAAATATCCTCAGATGAAATCTGGAAAGAAGCTTTCTGAGAAACTGCTGAGTGTTCTGTTAATTCATCTCACAGAGTTACATCTGTATTTCGTGGATCTCTTTGCTAGCCTTATTTCTGTGGAATCTGAGAACAGATATTTCGGATCCCTTTGAAGACTATAGGGCCAAAGGAAATATCCTCCGATAACAAAGAGAAAGAAGCTTTCTCAGAAACTTCTTTGTGTTCTGTGAAATCATCTCACAGAGTTACAGCTTTCCCCTCAAGAAGCCTTTCGCTAAGACAGTTCTTGTGGAATTGGCAAAGTGATATTTGGAAGCCCATAGAGGGCTATGGTGAAAAAGGAAATATCCTCAGATGAAATCTGGAAAGAAGCTTTCTGAGAATCTGCTGAGTGTTCTGTTAATTCATCTCACAGAGTTACATCTGTATGTCGTGGATCTCTTTGCTAGCCTTATTTCTGTGGAATCTCAGAACAGATATTTCGGATCCCTTTGAAGACTATAGGGCCAAAGGAAATATCCTCCAATAACAAAGAGAAAGAAGCTTTCTGAGAAACTTCTTTGTGTTCTGTGAAATCATCTCACAGAGTTACAGCTTTCCCCTCAAGAAGCCTTTCGCTAAGACAGTTCTTGTGGAATTGGCAAAGTGATATTTGGAAGCCCATAGAGGGCTGTGGTGATAAAGGAAATATCCTCAGATGAAATCTGGAAAGAAGCTTTCTGAGAAACTGCTGAGTGTTCTGTTAATTCATCTCACAGAGTTACATCTGTATTTCGTGCATCTCTTTGGTAGCCTTATTTCTGTGGAATCTGAGAACAGATATTTCGGATCCCTTTGAAGACTATAGGGCCAAAGGAAATATTCTCCGATAACAAAGCGAAAGAAGCTTTCAGAGAAACTTCTTTGTATTCTGTGAAATCATCTCACAGAGTTACAGCTTTCCCCTCAAGAAGCCTTTCGCTAAGACAGTTCTTGTGGAATTGGCAAAGTGATATTTGGAAGCCCATAGAGGGCTATGGTGAAAAAGGAAATATCCTCAGATGAAATCTGGAAAGAAGCTTTCTTAGAAACTGCTAAGTGTTCTGTTAATTCATCTCACAGAGTTACATCTGTATTTCGTGCATCTCTTTGGTAGCCTTATTTCTGTGGAATCTGAAAACAGATATTTCGGATCCCTTTGAAGACTATAGGGCCAAAGGAAATATCCTCCGATAACAAAGAGAAAGAAGCTTTCTGAGAAACTTCCTTGTGTTCTGTTAAATCATGTCACAGAGTTACAGCTTTCCCCTCAAGAAGCCTTTCGCTAAGACAGTTCTTGTGGAATTGGCAAAGTGATATTTGGAAGCCCATAGAGGGCTATGGTAAGAAAGGAAATATCCTCAGATGAAATCTATAAAGAAGCTTTCTGAGAAACTGCTGCGTGTTCTGTTAATTCATCTCACAGAGTTACATCTGTATGTCGTGGATCTCTTTGCTAACCTTATTTCTGTGGAATCTGAGAACAGATATTTCGGATCCCTTTGAAGACTATAGGGCCAAAGGAAATATCCTCCGATAACAAAGAGAAAGAAGCTTTCAGAGAAACTATTTGTGTTCTGTGAAATCATCTCACAGAGTTACAGCTTTCCCCTCAAGAAGCCTTTCGCTAAGATAGTTCTTGTGGAATTGGCAATGTGATATTTGTAAGCCCATAGAGGGCTATGGTGAAAAAGGAAATATCCTCAGATGAAATCTGGAAAGAAGCTTTCTGAGAAACTGCTGAGTGTTCTGTTAATTCATCTCACAGAGTTACATCTGTATTTCGTGGATCTCTTTGCTAGCCTTATTTCTGTGGAATCTGACAACAGATATTTCGGATCCCTTTGAAGACTATAGGGCCAAAGGAAATATCCTCCGAAAACAAAGAGAGAGAAGCTTTCTGAGAAAATTCTTTGTGTTCTGTGAAATCATCTCACAGAGTTACAGCTTTCCCCTCAAGAAGACTTTCGCTAAGACAGTTCTTGTGGAATTGGCAAAGTGATATTTGGAAGCCCTTAGAGGGCTATGGTGAAAAAGGAAATATCCTCAGATGAAATCTGGAAAGAAGCTTTCTGAGAAACTGCTGAGTGTTCTGTTAATTCATCTCACAGAGTTACATCTGTATTTCGTGGATCTCTTTGCTAGCCTTATTTCTGTGGAATCTGAGAACAGATATTTCGGATCCCTTTGAAGACTATAGGGCCAAAGGAAATATCCTCCGATAACAAAGAGAAAGAAGCTTTCTGAGAAGCGTCTTTGTGTTCTGTGAAATCATCTCACAGAGTTACAGCTTTCCCCTCAAGAAGCCTCTCGCTAAGACATTTCTTGTGGAATTGGCAAAGTGATATTTGGAAGCCCATAGAGGGCTATGGTGTAAAAGGAAATATCCTCAGATGAAATCTGCAAAGAAGCTCTCTGAGAAACTGCTGAGTGTTCTGTTAATTCATCTCACAGAGTTACATCTGTATATCGTGGATCTCTTTGCTAGCCTTATTTCTGTGGAATCTGAGAACAGATATTTCGGATCCCTTTGAAGACTATAGGGCCTAAGGAAATATCCTCCGATAACAAAGAGAAAGATGCTTTCTGAGAAACTTCTTTGTGTTCTGTGAAATCATCTCACAGAGTTACAGCTTTCCCCTCAGGAAGCCTTTCGCTAAGACAGTTCTTTTGGAATTGGCAAAGTGTTATTTGGAAGCCCATAGAGGGCTATGGTGAAAAAGGAAATATCCTCAGATGAAATCTGGAAAGAAGCTTTCTGACAAACTGCTGAGTGTTCTGTTAATTCATCTCACAGAGTTACATCTGTATTTCGCGGATCTCTTTGCTAGCCTTATTTCTGTGGAATCTGAGAACAGATACTTCGGATCCCTTTGAAGACTATAGGGCCAAAGGAAATATCCTCCGATAACAAAGAGAAAGAAGCTTTCTGAGAAACTTCTTTGTGTTCTGTGAAATCATCTCACTGAGATACAGCTTTTGCCTCAAGAAGGCTTTCGCTAAGACAGTTCTTGTGGAATTGGCAAAGTGATATTTGGAAGCCCTTAGAGGGCTATGGTGAAAAAGGAAATATCCTCAGATGAAATCTGGAAAGAAGCTTTCTGAGAAACTACTGAGTGTTCTGTTAATTCATCTCACAGAGATACATCTGTATGTCGTGGATCTCCTTGCTAGCCTTATTTCTGTGGAATCTGAGAACAGATATTTCGGATCCCTTTGAAGACTATAGGGCCAAAGGATATATCCTCCGATAACAAAGAGAAAGAAGCTTTCTGAGAAACTTCTTTGTGTTCTGTGAAATCATCTCACAGAGTTACAGCTTTCCCCTAAATAAGACTTTCGCTAAGACACTTCTTGTTTAATTGGCAAAGTGATATTTGGAAGCCCATAGAGGGCTATGATGAAAAATGAAATATCCTCATATGAAATCTGGAAAGAAGATCTCTGAGAAACTGCTGAGTGTTCTGTTAATTCATCTCACAGAGTTACATCTGTATATCGTGGATCTCTTTGCTAACCTGATTTCTGTGGAATCTGAGAACAGATATTTCGGATCCTTTTGAAGACTATTGGGCCAAAGGAAATATCCTCCGATAACAAAGAGAAAGAAGGTTTCTGAGAAACTTCTTTGTGTTCTGTGAAATCATCTCACAGCGTTACAGCTTTGCCCTCCAGAAGCCTTTCGCTAAGACAGTTCTGGTGGAATTGGCAAAGGGATATTTGGAAGCCCATAGAGGGCTATGGTGGAAAAGGAAATATCCTCAGATGAAATCTGGAAAGAAGCTTTCTGACAAACTGCTGAGTGTTCTGTTAATTCATCTCACAGAGTTACATCTGTATTTCGTGGATCTCTTTGCTAGCCTTATTTCTGTGGAATCTGAGAACAGATATTTCGGATCCCTTTGAAGACTATAGGGCCAAAGGTAATATCCTCCGATAACAAAGAGAAAGAAGCTTTCTGAGAAACTTATTTGTGTTCTGTGAAATCATCTCACAGAGTTACAGCTTTCTCCTGAAGAAGCCTTTCGCTAGGACAGTTCTTTTGGAATTGGCAAAGTGATATTTGGAAGCCCATAGAGGGCTATGGTGTAAAAGGAAATATCCTCAGATGAAATCTGGAAAGAAGCTTTCTGACAAACTGCTGAGTGTTCTGTTAATTCATCTCACAGAGTTACATCTGTATTTCGCGGATCTCTTTGCTAGCCTTATTTCTGTGGAATCTGAGAACAGATACTTCGGATCCCTTTGAAGACTATAGGGCCAAAGGAAATATCCTCCGATAACAAAGAGAAAGAAGCTTTCTGAGAAACTTCTTTGTGTTCTGTGAAATCATCTCACTGAGATACAGCTTTTGCCTCAAGAAGGCTTTCGCTAAGACAGTTCTTGAGGAATTGGCAAAGTGATATTTGGAAGCCCTTAGAGGGCTATGGTGAAAAAGGAAATATCCTCAGATGAAATCTGGAAAGAAGCTTTCTGAGAAACTACTGAGTGTTCTGTTAATTCATCTCACAGAGATACATCTGTATGTCGTGGATCTCCTTGCTAGCCTTATTTCTGTGGAATCTGAGAACAGATATTTCGGATCCCTTTGAAGACTATAGGGCCAAAGGAAATATCCTCCGATAACAAAGAGAAAGAAGCTTTCTGAGAAACTTCTTTGTGTTCTGTTAAATCATCTCACAGAGTTACAGCTTTCCCCTAAATAAGACTTTCGCTAAGACACTTCTTGTGGAATTGGCAAAGTGATATTTGGAAGCCCATAGAGGGCTATGATGAAAAATGAAATATCCTCATATGAAATCTGGAAAGAAGATCTCTGAGAAACTGCTGAGTGTTCTGTTAATTCATCTCACAGAGTTACATCTGTATTTCGTGGATCTCTTTGCTAACCTTATTTCTGTGGAATCTGAGAACAGATATTTCGGATCCTTTTGAAGACTATTGGGCCAAAGGAAATATCCTCCGATAACAAAGAGAAAGAAGGTTTCTGAGAAACTTCTTTGTGTTCTTTGAAATCATCTAACAGCGTTACAGCTTTGCCCTCAAGAAGCCTTTCGCTAAGACAGTTCTGGTGGAATTGGCAAAGTGATATTTGGAAGCCCATAGAGGGCTATGGTGAAAAAGGAAATATCCTCAGATGAAATCTGGAAAGAAGCTTTCTGAGAAACTGCTGAGTGTTCTGTTAATTCATCTCACAGAGTTACATCTGTATTTCGCGGATCTCTTTGCTAGCCTTATTTCTGTGGAATCTGAGAACAGATATTTCGGATCCCTTTGAAGACTATAGGGCCAAAAGAAATATCCTCCGATAACAAAGAGAAAGAAGCTTTCTCAGAAACTTCTTTGTGTTCTGTGAAATCATCACACAGAGTTACAGCTTTCCCCTCAAGAAGCCTTTCGCTAAGACAGTTCTTGTGGAATTGGCAAAGTGATATTTGGAAGCCCATAGAGGGCTATGGTGAGAAAGGAAATATCCTCAGATGAAATCTATAAAGAAGCTTTCTGAGAAACTGCTGCGTGTTCTGTTATTTCATCTCACAGAGTTACATCTGTATGTCGTGGGTCTCTTTGCTAACCTTATTTCTGTGGAATCTGAGAACAGATATTTCGGATCCCTTTGAAGACTGTAGGGCCAAAGGAAATATCCTCCGATAACAAAGAGAAAGAAGCTTTCTGAGAAACTTCTTTGTGTTCTGTGAAATCATCTCACAGAGTTACAGCTTTCGCCTCAAGAAGCCTTTCGCTAAGATACTTCTTGTGGAATTGGAAAAGTGATATTTGGAAGCCCATAGAGGGCTATGGTGAAAAAGGGAATATCCTCAGATGAAATCTGGAAAGAAGCTTTCTGAGAAACTGCTGAGTGTTCTGTTAATTCATCTCACAGAGTTACATCTGTATTTCGTGGATCTCTTTGCTAGCCTTATTTCTGTGGAATCTGAGAACAGATATTTCGGATCCCTTTGAAGACTGTAGGGCCAAAGGAAATATCCTCCGGTAACAAAGAGAAAGAAGCTTTCTGAGAAGCGTCTTTGTGTTCTGTGAAATCATCTCACAGAGTTACAGCTTTCCCCTCAAGAAGCCTTTCGCTAAGACAGTTCTTGTGGAATTGGCAAAGTGATATTTGGAAGCCCATAGAGGGCTATGGTGAAAAAGGAAATATCCTCAGATGAAAACTGGAAAGAAGCTTTCTGAGAAACTGCTGAGTGTTCTGTTAATTCATCTCACAGAGTTACATCTGTGTTTCGTGGATCTCTTTGCTAGCCTTATTTCTGTGGAATCTGAGAACAGATATTTCGGATCCCTTTGAAGACTGTAGGGCCAAAGGAAATATCCTCCGGTAACAAAGAGAAAGAAGCTTTCTGAGAAGCGTCTTTGTGTTCTGTGAAATCATCTCACAGAGTTACAGCTTTCCCCTCAAGAAGCCTCTCGCTAAGACATTTCTTGTGGAATTGGCAAAGTGATATTTCGAAGCCCATAGAGGGCTAGGGTGTAAAAGGAAATATCCTCAGATGAAATCTGCAAAGAAGCTCTCTGAGAAACTGCTGAGTGTTCTGTTAATTCATCTCACAGAGTTACATCTGTATATCGTGGATCTCTTTGCTAGCCTTATTTCTGTGGAATCTGAGAACAGATACTTCGGATCCCTTTGAAGACTATAGGGCCAAAGGAAATATCCTCCGATAAAAAAGAGAAAGAAGCTTTCTGAGAAACTTCTTTGTGTTCTGTTAAATGATCTCACAGAGTTACAGCTTTTCCCCTCAAGAAGCCTTACGCTAAGACAGTTCTTGTGGAATTAGCAAAGTGATATTTGGAAGCCCATAGAGGGCTCTGGTGAAAAAGGAAATAACCTCAGATGAAATCTGGAAAGAAGCTTTCTGAGAAACTGCTGAGTGTTCTGTTAATTCATCTCACAGAGTTACATCTGTATTTCGCGGATCTCTTTGCTAGCCTTATTTCTGTGGAATCTGAGAACAGATATTTCGGATCCCTTTGAAGACTATAGGGCCAAAGAAAATATTCTCCGATAACAAAGCGAAAGAAGCTTTCTGAGAAACTTCTTTGTGTTCTGTGAAATCATCTCACAGAGTTACAGCTTTCCCCTCAAGAAGCCTTTCGCTAAGACAGTTCTTGTGTAATTGGCAAAGTGATATTTGGAAGCCCATAGAGGGCTATGGTGAAAAAGGAAATATCCTCAGATGAAATCTGGAAAGAAGCTTTCTGAGAAATTGCTGAGTGTTCTGTTAATTCATCTCACAGAGTTACATCTGTATTTCGTGGATCTCTTTGCTAGCCTTATTTCTGTGGAATCTGAAAACAGATTTTTCGGATCCCTTTGAAGACTATAGGGCCAAAGGAAATATCCTCCGATAACAAAGAGAAAGAAGCTTTCTGAGAAACTTCTTTGTGTTCTGTGAAATCATCTCACAGAGTTACAGCTTTCCCCTCAAGAAGCCTTTCGTAAGACAGTTCTTGTGGAATTGGCAAAGTGATATTTGGAAGCCCATAGAGGGCTATGGTGAAAAAGGAAATATCATCAGATGAAATCTGGAAAGAAGCTCTCTGAGAAACTGCTGCGTGTTCTGTTAATTCATCTCACAGAGTTACATCTGTATGTCGTGCATCTCATTGCTAGCCTTATTTCTGTGGAATCTCAGAACAGATATTTCGGATTCCTTTGAAGACTATAGGGCCAAAGGAAATATCCTCCGATAACAAAGAGAAAGAAGCTTTCTGAGAAATTTCTTTGTGTTCTGTGAAATCATCTCACAGAGTTACAGCTTTCCCCTCAAGAAGCCTTTCGCTAAGACAGTTCTTGTGGAATTGGCAAAGTGATATTTGGAAGCCCATAGAGGGCTATGGTGAAAAAGGAAATATCCTCAGATGAAATCTGGAAAGAAGCTTTCTGAGAAACTGCTGAGTGTTCTGTTAATTCATCTCACAGAGTTACATCTGTATTTCGTGGATCTCTTTGCTAGCCTTATTTCTGTGGAATCTGAAAACAGATATTTCGGATCCCTTTGAAGACTATAGGGCCAAAGGAAATATCCTCCGATAACAACGAGAAAGAAGCTTTCAGAGAAACTTCTTAGTGTTCTTTGAAATCATCTCACAGAGTTACAGCTTTCCCCTCAAGAAGACTTTCGCTAAGACAGTTCTTGTGGAATTGGCAAAGTGATATTTGGAAGCCCATAGAGGGCTATGGTGAAAAAGGAAATATCCTCAGATGAAATCTGGAAAGAAGCTTTCTGAGAATCTGCTGAGTGTTCTGTTAATTCATCTCACAGAGTTACATCTGTATTTCGTGGATCTCTTTGCTAGCCTTATTTCTGTGGAATCTCAGAACAGATATTTCGGATCCCTTTGAAGACTATAGGGCCAAAGGAAATATCCTTCGAAAACAAAGAGAAAGAAGCTTCCTGAGAAACTTCTTTGTGTTCTGTGAAATCATCTCACAGAGTTACAGCTTTCCCCTCAAGAAGCCTTTCGCCAAGACAGTTCTTGTGGAATTGGCAAAGTGATATTTGGAAGCCCATAGAGGGCTATGGTGAAAAAGGAAATATCCTCAGATGAAATCTGGAAAGAAGCTTTCTGAGAAACTGCTGAGTGTTCTGTTAATTCATCTCACAGAGTTACATCTGTACTTCGTGGATCTCTTTGCTAGCCTTATTTCTGTGGAAGCTGAGAACAGATATTTCGGATCCCTTTGAAGACTATAGGGCCAAAGGAAATATCCTCCGATAACAAAGAGAAAGAAGCTTTCTGAGAAGCGTCTTTGTGTTCTGTGAAATCATCTCACAGAGTTACAGCTTTCCCCTCAAGAAGCCTCTCGCTAAGACATTTCTTGTGGAATTGGCAAAGTGATATTTGGAAGCCCATAGAGGGCTATGGTGTAAAAGGAAATATCCTCAGATGAAATCTGCAAAGAAGCTCTCTGAGAAACTGCTGAGTGTTCTGTTAATTCATCTCACAGAGTTACATCTGTATATCGTGGATCTCTTTGCTAGCCTTATTTCTGTGGAATCTGAGAACAGATACTTCGGATCCCTTTGAAGACTATAGGGCCAAAGGAAATATCCTCCGATAAAAAAGAGAAAGAAGCTTTCTGAGAAACTTCTTTGTGTTCTGTTAAATGATCTCACAGAGTTACAGCTTTTCCCCTCAAGAAGCCTTTCGCTAAGACAGTTCTTGTGGAATTGGCAAAGTGATATTTGGAAGCCCATAGAGGGCTCTGGTGAAAAAGGAAATAACCTCAGATGAAATCTGGAAAGAAGCTTTCTGAGAAACTGCTGAGTGTTCTGTTAATTCATCTCACAGAGTTACATCTGTATTTCGCGGATCTCTTTGCTAGCCTTATTTCTGTGGAATCTGAGAACAGATATTTCGGATCCCTTTGAAGACTATAGGGCCAAAGAAAATATTCTCCGATAACAAAGCGAAAGAAGCTTTCTGAGAAACTTCTTTGTGTTCTGTGAAATCATCTCACAGAGTTACAGCTTTCTCCTCAAGAAGCCTTTCGCTAAGACAGTTCTTGTGGAATTGGCAAAGTGATATTTGGCAGCCCATAGAGGGCTATGGTGAAAAAGGAAATATCCTCAGATGAAATCTGGAAAGAAGCTTTCTGAGAAACTGCTGAGTGTTCTGTTAATTCATCTCACAGAGTTACATCTGTATTTCGTGGATCTCTTTGCTAGCCTTATTTCTGTGGAATCTGAAAACAGATATTTCGGATCCCTTTGAAGACTATAGGGCCAAAGGAAATATCCTCCGATAACAAAGAGAAAGAAGCTTTCTGAGAAACTTCTTTGTGTTCTGTGAAATCATCTCACAGAGTTACAGCTTTCCCCTCAAGAAGCCTTTCGTAAGACAGTTCTTGTGGAATTGGCAAAGTGATATTTGGAAGCCCATAGAGGGCTATGGTGAAAAAGGAAATATCATCAGATGAAATCTGGAAAGAAGCTCTCTGAGAAACTGCTGCGTGTTCTGTTAATTCATCTCACAGAATTACATCTGTATGTCGTGCATCTCTTTGCTAGCCTTATTTCTGTGGAATCTGAGAACAGATATTTCGGATTCCTTTGAAGACTATAGGGCCAAAGGAAATATCCTCCGATAACAAAGAGAAAGAAGCTTTCTGAGAAACTTCTTTGTGTTCTGTGAAATCATCTCACAGAGTTACAGCTTTCCCCTCAAGAAGCCTTTCGCTAAGACACTTCTTGTGGAATTGGCAAAGTGATATTTGGAAGCCCATAGAGGGCTATGGTGAAAAAGGAAATATCCTCAGATGAAATCTGGAAAGAAGCTTTCTGAGAATCTGCTGAGTGTTCTGTTAATTCATCTCACAGAGTTACATCTGTATGTCGTGGATCTCTTTGCTAGCCTTATTTCTGTGGAATCTCAGAACAGATATTTCGGATCCCTTTGAAGACTATAGGGCCAAAGGAAATATCCTCCAATAACAAAGAGAAAGAAGCTTTCTGAGAAACTTCTTTGTGTTCTGTGAAATCATCTCACAGAGTTACAGCTTTCCCCTCAAGAAGCCTTTCGCTAAGACAGTTCTTGTGGAATTGGCAAAGTGATATTTGGAAGCCCATAGAGGGCTATGGTGAAAAAGGAAATATCCTCAGATGAAATCTGGAAAGAAGCTTTCTGAGAAACTGCTGAGTGTTCTGTTAATTATTCTCACAGAGTTACATCTGTATTTCGTGCATCTCTTTGGTAGCCTTATTTCTGTGGAATCTGAGAACAGATATTTCGGATCCCTTTGAAGACTATAGGGCCAAAGGAAATATTCTCCGATAACAAAGCGAAAGAAGCTTTCTGAGAAACTTCTTTGTGTTCTGTGAAATCATCTCACAGAGTTACAGCTTTCCCCTCAAGAAGCCTTTCGCTAAGACAGTTCTTGTGGAATTGGCAAAGTGATATTTGGAAGCCCATAGAGGGCTATGGTGAAAAAGGAAATATCATCAGATGAAATCTGGAAAGAAGCTCTCTGAGAAACTGCTGCGTGTTCTGTTAATTCATCTCACACAGTTACATCTGTATGTCGTGCATCTCTTTGCTAGCCTTATTTCTGTGGAATCTCAGAACAGATATTTCGGATCCCTTTGAAGACTATAGGGCCAAAGGAAATATCCTCCGATAACAAAGAGAAAGAAGCTTTCTGAGAAATTTCTTTGTGTTCTGTGAAATCATCTCACAGAGTTACAGCTTTCCCCTCAAGAAGCCTTTCGCTAAGACAGTTCTTGTGGAATTGGCAAAGTGATATTTGGAAGCCCATAGAGGGCTATGGTGAAAAAGGAAATATCCTCAGATGAAATCTGGAAAGAAGCTTTCTGAGAAACTGCTGAGTGTTCTGTTAATTCATCTCACAGAGTTACATCTGTATTTCGTGCATCTCTTTGGTAGCCTTATTTCTGTGGAATCTGAAAACAGATATTTCGGATCCCTTTGAAGACTATAGGGCCAAAGGAAATATCCTCCGATAACAACGAGAAAGAAGCTTTCTGAGAAACTTCTTAGTGTTCTTTGAAATCATCTCACAGAGTTACAGCTTTCCCCTCAAGAAGCCTTTCGCTAAGACAGTTCTTGTGGAATTGGCAAAGTGATATTTCGAAGCCCATAGAGGGCTATGGTGAAAAAGGAAATATCCTCAGATGAAATCTGGAAAGAAGCTTTCTGAGAATCTGCTGAGTGTTCTGTTAATTCAACTCACAGAGTTACATCTGTATTTCGTGGATCTCTTTGCTAGCCTTATTTCTGTGGAATCTCAGAACAGATATTTCGGATCCCTTTGAAGACTATAGGGCCAAAGGAAATATCCTCCGATAACAAAGAGAAAGAAGCTTTCTGAGAAACTTCTTTGTGTTCTGTGAAATCATCTCACAGAGTTACAGCTTTCCCCTCAAGAAGCCTTTCGCTATGACAGTTCTTGTGGAATTGGCAAAGTGATATTTGGAAGCCCATAGAGGGCTATGGTGAAAAAGGAAATATCCTCAGATGAAATCTGGAAAGAAGCTTTCTGAGAAACTGCTGAGTGTTCTGTTAATTCATCTCACAGAGTTACATCTGTATTTCGTGCATCTCTTTGGTAGCCTTATTTCTGTGGAATCTGAGAACAGATATTTCGGATCCCTTTGAAGACTATAGGGCCAAAGGAAATATCCTCCGATAACAACGAGAAAGAAGCTTTCTGAGAAACTTCTTTCTGTTCTTTGAAATCATCTCACAGAGTTACAGCTTTCCCCTCAAGAAGCCTTTCGCTAAGACAGTTCTTGTGGAATTGGCAAAGTGATATTTGGAAGCCCATAGAGGGCTATGGTGAAAAAGGAAATATCCTCAGATGAAATCTGGAAAGAAGCTTTCTGAGAATCTGCTGAGTGTTCTGTTAATTCATCTCACAGAGTTACATCTGTATTTCGTGCATCTCATTGCTAGCCTTATTTCTGTGGAATCTGAGAACAGATATTTCGGATCCCTTTGAAGACTATAGGGCCAAAGGAAATATCCTCCGATAACAAAGAGAAAGAAGCTTTCTGAGAAACTTCCTTGTGTTCTGTTAAATCATGTCACAGAGTTACAGCTTTCCCCTCAAGAAGCCTTTCGCTAAGACAGTTCTTGTGGAATTGGCAAAGTGATATTTGGAAGCCCATAGAGGGCTATGGTGAGAAAGGAAATATCCTCAGATGAAATCTATAAAGAAGCTTTCTGAGAAACTGCTGCGTGTTCTGTTAATTCATCTCACAGAGTTACATCTGTATGTCGTGGATCTCTTTGCTAACCTTATTTCTGTGGAATCTGAGAACAGATATTTCGGATCCCTTTGAAGACTATAGGGCCAAAGGAAATATCCTCCGATAACAAAGAGAAAGAAGCTTTCAGAGAAACTATTTGTGTTCTGTGAAATCATCTCACAGAGTTACAGCTTTCCCCTCAAGAAGCCTTTCGCTAAGATAGTTCTTGTGGAATTGGCAATGTGATATTTGTAAGCCCTTAGAGGGCTATGGTGAAAAAGGAAATATCCTCAGATGAAATCTGGAAAGAAGCTTTCTGAGAAACTGCTGAGTGTTCTGTTAATTCATCTCACAGAGTTACATCTGTATTTCGCGGATCTCTTTGCTAGCCTTATTTCTGTGGAATCTGAGAACAGATACTTCGGATCCCTTTGAAGACTATAGGGCCAAAGGAAATATCCTCCGATAACAAAGAGAAAGAAGCTTTCTGAGAAACTTCTTTGTGTTCTGTGAAATCATCTCACTGAGATACAGCTTTTGCCTCAAGAAGGCTTTCGCTAAGACAGTTCTTGTGGAATTGGCAAAGTGATATTTGGAAGCCCTTAGAGGGCTATGGTGAAAAAGGAAATATCCTCAGATGAAATCTGGAAAGAAGCTTTCTGAGAAACTACTGAGTGTTCTGTTAATTCATCTCACAGAGATACATCTGTATGTCGTGGATCTCCTTGCTAGCCTTATTTCTGTGGAATCTGAGAACAGATATTTCGGATCCCTTTGAAGACTATAGGGCCAAAGGATATATCCTCCGATAACAAAGAGAAAGAAGCTTTCTGAGAAACTTCTTTGTGTTCTGTTAAATCATCTCACAGAGTTACAGCTTTCCCCTAAATAAGACTTTCGCTAAGACACTTCTTGTGGAATTGGCAAAGTGATATTTGGAAGCCCTTAGAGGGCTATGATGAAAAATGAAATATCCTCATATGAAATCTGGAAAGAAGATCTCTGAGAAACTGCTGAGTGTTCTGTTAATTCATCTCACAGAGTTACATCTGTATTTCGTGGATCTCTTTGCTAACCTGATTTCTGTGGAATCTGAGAACAGATATTTCGGATCCTTTTGAAGACTATTGGGCCAAAGGAAATATCCTCCGATAACAAAGAGAAAGAAGGTTTCTGAGAAACTTCTTTGTGTTCTGTGAAATCATCTCACAGAGTTACAGCTTTCCCCTGAAGAAGCCTTTCGCTAGGACAGTTCTTTTGGAATTGGCAAAGTGATATTTGGAAGCCCATAGAGGGCTATGGTGAAAAAGGAAATATCCTCAGATGAAATCTGGAAAGAAGCTTTCTGACAAACTGCTGAGTGTTCTGTTAATTCATCTCACAGAGTTACATCTGTATTTCGTGCATCTCTTTGCTAGCCTTATTTCTGTGGAATCTGAGAACAGATATTTCGGATCCCTTTGAAGACTATAGGGCCAAAGGAAATATCCTCCGATAACAAAGAGAAAGAAGCTTTCTGAGAAACTTCCTTGTGTTCTGTTAAATCATGTCACAGAGTTACAGCTTTCCCCTCAAGAAGCCTTTCGCTAAGACAGTTCTTGTGGAATTGGCAAAGTGATATTTGGAAGCCCATAGAGGGCTATGGTGAGAAAGGAAATATCCTCAGATGAAATCTATAAAGAAGCTTTCTGAGAAACTGCTGCGTGTTCTGTTAATTCATCTCACAGAGTTACATCTGTATGTCGTGGATCTCTTTGCTAACCTTATTTCTGTGGAATCTGAGAACAGATATTTCGGATCCCTTTGAAGACTATAGGGCCAAAGGAAATATCCTCCGATAAAAAAGAGAAAGAAGCTTTCAGAGAAACTATTTGTGTTCTGTGAAATCATCTCACAGAGTTACAGCTTTCCCCTCAAGAAGCCTTTCGCTAAGATAGTTCTTGTGGAATTGGCAATGTGATATTTGTAAGCCCATAGAGGGCTAGGGTGAAAAAGGAAATATCCTCAGATGAAATCTGGAAAGAAGCTTTCTGAGAAACTACTGAGTGTTCTGTTAATTCATCTCACAGAGTTACATCTGTATTTCGTGGATCTCTTTGCTAGCCTTATTTCTGTGGAATCTGACAACAGATATTTCGGATCCCTTTGAAGACTATAGGGCCAAAGGAAATATCCTCCGAAAACAAAGAGAGAGAAGCTTTCTGAGAAAATTCTTTGTGTTCTGTGAAATCATCTCACAGAGTTACAGCTTTCCCCTCAAGAAGCCTTTCGCTAAGATAGTTCTTGTGGAATTGGCAATGTGATATTTGTAAGCCCTTAGAGGGCTATGGTGAAAAAGGAAATATCCTCAGATGAAATCTGGAAAGAAGCTTTCTGAGAAACTGCTGAGTGTTCTGTTAATTCATCTCACAGAGTTACATCTGTATTTCGTGGATCTCTTTGCTAGCCTTATTTCTGTGGAATCTGACAACAGATATTTCGGATCCCTTTGAAGACTATAGGGCCAAAGGAAATATCCTCCGAAAACAAAGAGAGAGAAGCTTTCTGAGAAAATTCTTTGTGTTCTGTGAAATCATCTCACAGAGTTACAGCTTTCCCCTCAAGAAGACTTTCGCTAAGACAGTTTTGTGGAATTGGCAAAGTGATATTTGAAAGCCCTTAGAGGGCTATGGTGAAAAAGGAAATATCCTCAGATGAAATCTGGAAAGAAGCTTTCTGAGAAACTGCTGAGTGTTCTGTTAATTCATCTCACAGAGTTACATCTGTATTTCGTGGATCTCTTTGCTAGCCTTATTTCTGTGGAATCTGAGAACAGATATTTCGGATCCCTTTGAAGACTATAGGGCCAAAGGAAATATCCTCCGATAACAAAGAGAAAGAAGCTTTCTGAGAAGCGTCTTTGTGTTCTGTGAAATCATCTCACAGAGTTACAGCTTTCCCCTCAAGAAGCCTCTCGCTAAGACATTTCTTGTGGAATTGGCAAAGTGATATTTGGAAGCCCATAGAGGGCTATGGTGTAAAAGGAAATATCCTCAGATGAAATCTGCAAAGAAGCTCTCTGAGAAACTGCTGAGTGTTCTGTTAATTCATCTCACAGAGTTACATCTGTATATCGTGGATCTCTTTGCTAGCCTTATTTCTGTGGAATCTGAGAACAGATACTTCGGATCCCTTTGAAGACTATAGGGCCAAAGGAAATATCCTCCGATAACAAAGTGAAAGAAGCTTTCTGAGAAACTTCTTTGTGTTCTGTGAAATCATCTCACAGAGTTACAGCTTTTCCCCTCAAGAAACCTTTCGCTAAGACAGTTCTTGTGGAATTGGCAAAGTGATATTTGGAAACCCATAGAGGGCTATGGTGAAAAAGGATATATCCTCAGATGAAATCTGGAAAGAAGCTTTCTGAGAAACTGCTGAGTGTTCTGTTAATTCATCTCACAGAGTTACATCTGTATTTCGTGGATCTCTTTGCTAGCCTTATTTCTGTGGAATCTGAGAACAGATATTTCGGATCCCTTTGAAGACTATAGGGCCAAAGGAAATATCCTCCGATAACAAAGAGAAAGATGCTTTCTGAGAAACTTCTTTGTGTTCTGTGAAATCATCTCACAGAGTTACAGCTTTCCCCTCAAGAAGCCTTTCGCTAAGACAGTTCTTTTGGAATTGGCAAAGTGTTATTTGGAAGCCCATAGAGGGGTATGGTGAAAAAGGAAATATCCTCAGATGAAATCTGGAAAGAAGCTTTCTGAGAAACTGCTGAGTGTTCTGTTAATTCATCTCACAGAGTTACATCTGTATTTCGCGGATCTCTTTGCTAGCCTTATTTCTGTGGAATCTGAGAACAGATACTTCGGATCCCTTTGAAGACTATAGGGCCAAAGGAAATATCCTCCGATAACAAAGAGAAAGAAGCTTTCTGAGAAACTTCTTTGTGTTCTGTGAAATCATCTCACTGAGATACAGCTTTTGCCTCAAGAAGGCTTTCGCTAAGACAGTTCTTGTGGAATTGGCAAAGTGATATTTGGAAGCCCTTAGAGGGCTATGGTGAAAAAGGAAATATCCTCAGATGAAATCTGGAAAGAAGCTTTCTGAGAAACTACTGAGTGTTCTGTTAATTCATCTCACAGAGATACATCTGTATGTCGTGGATCTCCTTGCTAGCCTTATTTCTGTGGAATCTGAGAACAGATATTTCGGATCCCTTTGAAGACTATAGGGCCAAAGGATATATCCTCCGATAACAAAGAGAAAGAAGCTTTCTGAGAAACTTCTTTGTGTTCTGTTAAATCATCTCACAGAGTTACAGCTTTCCCCTAAATAAGACTTTCGCTAAGACACTTCTTGTGGAATTGGCAAAGTGATATTTGGAAGCCCTTAGAGGGCTATGATGAAAAATGAAATATCCTCATATGAAATCTGGAAAGAAGATCTCTGATAAACTGCTGAGTGTTCTGTTAATTCATCTCACAGAGTTACATCTGTATTTCGTGGATCTCTTTGCTAACCTGATTTCTGTGGAATCTGAGAACAGATATTTCGGATCCTTTTGAAGACTATTGGGCCAAAGGAAATATCCTCCGATAACAAAGAGAAAGAAGGTTTCTGAGAAACTTCTTTGTGTTCTGTGAAATCATCTCACAGAGTTACAGCTTTCCCCTGAAGAAGCCTTTCGCTAGGACAGTTCTTTTGGAATTGGCAAAGTGATATTTGGAAGCCCATAGAGGGCTATGGTGAAAAAGGAAATATCCTTAGATGAAATCTGGAAAGAAGCTTTCTGACAAACTGCTGAGTGTTCTGTTAATTCATCTCACAGAGTTACATCTGTATTTCGTGCATCTCTTTGCTAGCCTTATTTCTGTGGAATCTGAGAACAGATATTTCGGATCCCTTTGAAGACTATAGGGCCAAAGGAAATATCCTCCGATAACAAAGAGAAAGAAGCTTTCTGAGAAACTTCCTTGTGTTCTGTTAAATCATGTCACAGAGTTACAGCTTTCCCCTCAAGAAGCCTTTCGCTAAGACAGTTCTTGTGGAATTGGCAAAGTGATATTTGGAAGCCCATAGAGGGCTATGGTGAGAAAGGAAATATCCTCAGATGAAATCTATAAAGAAGCTTTCTGAGAAACTGCTGCGTGTTCTGTTAATTCATCTCACAGAGTTACATCTGTATGTCGTGGATCTCTTTGCTAACCTTATTTCTGTGGAATCTGAGAACAGATATTTCGGATCCCTTTGAAGACTATAGGGCCAAAGGAAATATCCTCCGTTAACAAAGAGAAAGAAGCTTTCAGAGAAACTATTTGTGTTCTGTGAAATCATCTCACAGAGTTACAGCTTTCCCCTCAAGAAGCCTTTCGCTAAGATAGTTCTTGTGGAATTGGCAATGTGATATTTGTAAGCCCTTAGAGGGCTATGGTGAAAAAGGAAATATCCTCAGATGAAATCTGGAAAGAAGCTTTCTGAGAAACTGCTGAGTGTTCTGTTAATTCATCTCACAGAGTTACATCTGTATTTCGTGGATCTCTTTGCTAGCCTTATTTCTGTGGAATCTGACAACAGATATTTCGGATCCCTTTGAAGACTATAGGGCCAAAGGAAATATCCTCCGAAAACAAAGAGAGAGAAGCTTTCTGAGAAAATTCTTTGTGTTCTGTGAAATCATCTCACAGAGTTACAGCTTTCCCCTCAAGAAGACTTTCGCTAAGACAGTTCTTGTGGAATTGGCAAAGTGATATTTGGAAGCCCTTAGAGGGCTATGGTGAAAAAGGAAATATCCTCAGATGAAATCTGGAAAGAAGCTTTCTGAGAAACTGCTGAGTGTTCTGTTAATTCATCTCACAGAGTTATATCTGTATTTCGTGGATCTCTTTGCTAGCCTTATTTCTGTGGAATCTGAGAACAGATATTTCGGATCCCTTTGAAGACTATAGGGCCAAAGGAAATATCCTCCGATAACAAAGAGAAAGAAGCTTTCTGAGAAGCGTCTTTGTGTTCTGTGAAATCATCTCACAGAGTTACAGCTTTCCCCTCAAGAAGCCTCTCGCTAAGACATTTCTTGTGGAATTGGCAAAGTGATATTTGGAAGCCCATAGAGGGCTATGGTGTAAAAGGAAATATCCTCAGATGAAATCTGCAAAGAAGCTCTCTGAGAAACTGCTGAGTGTTCTGTTAATTCATCTCACAGAGTTACATCTGTATATCGTGGATCTCTTTGTTAGCCTTATTTCTGTGGAATCTGAGAACAGATACTTCGGATCCCTTTGAAGACTATAGGGCCAAAGGAAATATCCTCCGATAACAAAGAGAAAGAAGCTTTCTGAGAAACTTCTTTGTGTTCTGTGAAATCATCTCACAGAGTTACAGCTTTTCCCCTCAAGAAACCTTTCGCTAAGACAGTTCTTGTGGAATTGGCAAAGTGATATTTGGAAACCCATAGAGGGCTATGGTGAAAAAGGATATATCCTCAGATGAAATCTGGAAAGAAGCTTTCTGAGAAACTGCTGAGTGTTCTGTTAATTCATCTCACAGAGTTGCATCTGTATTTCGTGGATCTCTTTGCTAGCCTTATTTCTGTGGAATCTGAGAACAGATATTTCGGATCCCTTTGAAGACTATAGGGCCAAAGGAAATATCCTCCGATAACAAAGAGAAAGATGCTTTCTGAGAAACTTCTTTGTGTTCTGTGAAATCATCTCACAGAGTTACAGCTTTCCCCTCAAGAAGCCTTTCGCTAAGACAGTTCTTTTGGAATTGGCAAAGTGTTATTTGGAAGCCCATAGAGGTCTATGGTGAAAAAGGAAATATCCTCAGAAGAAATCTGGAAAGAAGCTTTCTGACAAACTGCTGAGTGTTCTGTTAATTCATCTCACAGAGTTACATCTGTATTTCGCGGATCTCTTTGCTAGCCTTATTTCTGTGGAATCTGAGAACAGATACTTCGGATCCCTTTGAAGACTATAGGGCCAAAGAAATATCCTCCGATAACAAAGAGAAAGAATCTTTCTGAGAAACTTCTTTGTGTTCTGTGAAATCATCTCACTGAGATACAGCTTTTGCCTCAAGAAGGCTTTCGCTAAGACAGTTCTTGTGGAATTGGCAAAGTGATATTTGGAAGCCCTTAGAGGGCTATGGTGAAAAAGGAAATATCCTCAGATGAAATCTGGAAAGAAGCTTTCTGAGAAACTACTGAGTGTTCTGTTAATTCATCTCACAGAGATACATCTGTATGTCGTGGATCTCCTTGCTAGCCTTATTTCTGTGGAATCTGAGAACAGATATTTCGGATCCCTTTGAAGACTATAGGGCCAAAGGATATATCCTCCGATAACAAAGAGAAAGAAGCTTTCTGAGAAACTTCTTTGTGTTCTGTTAAATCATCTCACAGAGTTACAGCTTTCCCCTAAATAAGACTTTCGCTAAGACAGTTCTTGTGGAATTGGCAAAGTGATATTTGGAAGCCCTTAGAGGGCTATGATGAAAAATGAAATATCCTCATATGAAATCTGGAACGAAGATCTCTGAGAAACTGCTGAGTGTTCTGTTAATTCATCTCACAGAGTTACATCTGTATTTCGTGGATCTCTTTGCTAACCTGATTTCTGTGGAATCTGAGAACAGATATTTCGGATCCTTTTGAAGACTATTGGGCCAAAGGAAATATCCTCCGATAACAAAGAGAAAGAAGGTTTCTGAGAAACTTCTTTGTGTTCTGTGAAATCATCTCACAGAGTTACAGCATTCCCCTGAAGAAGCCTTTCGCTAGGACAGTTCTTTTGGAATTGGCAAAGTGATATTTGGAAGCCCATAGAGGGCTATGGTGAAAAAGGAAATATCCTCAGATGAAATCTGGAAAGAAGCTTTCTGACAAACTGCTGAGTGTTCTGTTAATTCATCTCACAGAGTTACATCTGTATTTCGCGGATCTCTTTGCTAGCCTTATTTCTGTGGAATCTGAGAACAGATATTTCGGATCCCTTTGAAGACTATAGGGCCAAAGGAAATATCCTCCGATAACAAAGAGAAAGAAGCTTTCTGAGAAACTTCTTTGTGTTCTGTTAAATCATCTCACAGAGTTACAGCTTTCCCCTAAATAAGACTTTCGCTTAGACACTTCTTGTGGAATTGGCAAAGTGATATTTGGAAGCCCATAGAGGGCTATGATGAAAAATGAAATATCCTCATATGAAATCTGCAAAGAAGATCTCTGAGAAACTGCTGAGTGTTCTGTTAATTCATCTCACAGAGTTACATCTGTATTTCGTGGATCTCTTTGCTAACCTTATTTCTGTGGAATCTGAGAACAGATATTTCGGATCCTTTTGAAGACTATTGGGCCAAAGGAAATATCCTCCGATAACAAAGAGAAAGAAGGTTTCTGAGAAACTTCTTTGTGTTCTGTGAAATCATCTCACAGCGTTACAGCTTTGCCCTCAAGAAGCCTTTCGCTAAGACAGTTCTGGTGGAATTGGCAAAGTGATATTTGGAAGCCCATAGAGGGCTATGGTGGAAAAGGAAATATCCTCAGATGAAATCTGGAAAGAAGCTTTCTGAGAAACTGCTGAGTGTTCTGTTAATTCATCTCACAGAGTTACATCTGTATTTCGCGGATCTCTTTGCTAGCCTTATTTCTGTGGAATCTGAGAACAGATATTTCGGATCCCTTTGAAGACTATAGGGCCAAAGGAAATATCCTCCGATAACAAAGAGAAAGAAGCTTTCTCAGAAACTTCTTTGTGTTCTGTGAAATCATCTCACAGAGTTACAGCTTTTCGCTCAAGAAGCCTTTCGCTAAGACAGTTCTTGTGGAATTGGCAAAGTGATATTTGGAAGCCCATAGAGGGCTATGGTGAAAAAGGAATATCCTCAGATGAAATCTGGAAAGAAACTTTCTGAGAAACTGCTGAGTGTTCTGTTAATTCATCTCACAGAGTAACATCTGTATTTCGCGGATCTCTGTGCTAGCCTTATTTCTGTGGAATCTGAGAACAGATATTTCGGATCCCTTTGAAGACTATAGGGCCAAAAGAAATATCCTCCGATAACAAAGAGAAAGAAGCTTTCTGAGAAACTTCTTTGTGTTCTGTGAAATCATGTCACAGAGTTACAGCTTTTCCCCTCAAGAAGCCTTTCGCTAAGACAGTTCTTGTGGAATTGGCAAAGTGATATTTGGAAGCTCATAGAGGGCTATGGTGAAAAAGGAAATATCATCAGATGAAATCTGGAAAGAAGCTTTCTGAGAAACTGCTGAGTGTTCTGTTAATTCATCTCACAGAGTTACATCTGTATATCGTGGATCTCTTTGCTAGCCTTATTTCTGTGGAATCTGAGAACAGATATTTCGTATCCCTTTGAAGACTATAGGGCGAAAGGAAATATCCTCCGATAACAAAGAGAAAGAAGCTTTCTAAGAAACGTCTTCGTGTTCTGTGAAATCATCTCAGAGTTACAGCTTTCCCCTCAAGAAGCCTTTCGCTAAGACAGTTCTTGTGGAATTGGCAAAGTGATATTTGGAAGCCCATAGAGGGCTATGTTGAAAAAGGAAATATCCACAGATGAAATCTGGAAAGAAGCTTTCTGAGAAACTGCTGAGTGTTCTGTTAATTCATCTCACAGAGTTACATCTGTATTTCGTGCATCTCTTTGGTAGCCTTATTTCTGTGGAATCTGAGAACAGATATTTCGGATCCCTTTGAAGACTATAGGGCCAAAGGAAATATCCTCCGATAACAAAGAGAAAGAAGCCTTCTGAGAAACTTCTTTGTGTTCTGTGAAATCATCTCACAGAGTTACAGCTTTCCCCTCAAGAAGACTTTCGCTAAGACAGTTCTTGTGGAATTGGCAAAGTGATATTTGGAAGCCCTTAGAGGGCTATGGTGAAAAAGGAAATATCCTCAGATGAAATCTGGAAAGAAGCTTTCTCAGAAACTGCTGAGTGTTCTGTTAATTCATCTCACAGAGTTACATCTGTATTTCGCGGATCTCTTTGCTAGCCTTATTTCTGTGGAATCTGAGAACAGATATTTCGGATCCCTTTGAAGACTATAGGGCCAAAAGAAATATCCTCCGATAACAAAGAGAAAGAAGCTTTCTGAGAAACTTCTTTGTGTTCTGTGAAATCATGTCACAGAGTTACAGCTTTCCCCTCAAGAAGCCTTTCGCTAAGACAGTTCTTGTGGAATTGGCAAAGTGATATTTGGAAGCTCATAGAGGGCTATGGTGAAAAAGGAAATATCCTCAGATGAAATCTAGAAAGAAGCTTTCTGAGAAACTGCTGAGTGTTCTGTTAATTCATCTCACAGAGTTACATCTGTATATCGTGGATCTCTTTGCTAGCCTTATTTCTGTGGAATCTGAAAACAGATATTTCGTATCCCTTTGAAGACTATAGGGCGAAAGGAAATATCCTCCGATAACAAAGAGAAAGAAGCTTTCTGAGAAACGTCTTCGTGTTCTGTGAAATCATCTCAGAGTTACAGCTTTCCCCTCAAGAAGCCTCTCGCTAAGACACTTCTTGTGGAATTGGCAAAGTGATATTTGGAAGCCCATATTGGGCTATGGTGAAAAAGGAAATATCATCAGATGAAATCTGGAAAGAAGCTCTCTGAGAAACTGCTGCGTGTTCTGTTAATTCATCTCACAGAGTTACATCTGTATGTCGTGCATCTCTTTGCTAGCCTTATTTCTGTGGAATCTCAGAACAGATATTTCGTATCCCTTTGAAGACTATAGGGCCAAAGGAAATATCCTCCGATAACAAAGAGAAAGAAGCTTTCTGAGAAACTTCTTTGTGTTCTGTGAAATCATCTCACAGAGTAACAACTTTCCCCTAAAGAAGCCTTTCGCTAAGACAGTTCTTGTGGAATTGGCAAAGTGATATTTGGAAGCCCATAGATGGCTATGGTGAAAAAGGAGATAACCTCAGATGAAATCTGGAAAGAAGCTTTCTGAGAAACTGCTGAGTGTTCTGTTAATTCATCTCACAGAGTTACATCTGTATATCGTGGATCTCTTTGCTAGCCTTATTTCTGTGGAATCTGACAACAGATATTTCGGATCCCTTTGAAGACTATAGGGCCAAAGGAAATATCCTCCGAAAACAAAGAGAAAGAAGCTTTCTGAGAAACTTCTTTGTGTTCTGTGAAATCATCTCACAGAGTTACAGCTTTCCCCTCAAGAAGCCTTTCGCTAAGACAGTTCTTGTGGAATTGGCAAAGTGATATTTGGAAGCCCATAGAGGGCTATGGTGAAAAAGGAAATATCCTCAGATGAAATCTGGAAAGAAGCTTTCTGAGAAACTGCTGAGTGTTCTGTTAATTCATCTCACAGAGTTACATCTGTATTTCGTGGATCTCTTTGCTAGCCTTATTTCTGTGGTATCTGAGAACAGATATTTCGGATCCCTTTGAAGACGATAGGGCCAAAGGAAATATCCTCCGATAACAAAGAGAAAGAAGCTTTCTGAGAAACTTCTTTGTGTTCTGTGAAATCATCTCACAGAGTTACAGCTTTCCCCTGAAGAAGCCTCTCGCTAAGACATTTCTTGTGGAATTGGCAAAGTGATATTTGGAAGCCCATAGAGGGCTATGGTGTAAAAGGAAATATCCTCAGATGAAATCTACAAAGAAGCTCTCTGAGAAACTGCTGAGTGTTCTGTTAATTCATCTCACAGAGTTACATCTGTATATCGTGGATCTCTTTGCTAGCCTTATTTCTGTGGAATCTGAGAACAGATATTTCGGATCCCTTTGAAGACTATAGGGCCAAAGGAAATATCCTCCGAAAACAAAGAGAAAGAAGCTTTCTGAGAAACTTCTTTGTGTTCTGTGAAATCATCTCACAGAGTTGCAGCTTTCCCCTCAAGAAGCCTTTCTCTGAGACAGTTCTTGTGGAATTGGCAAAGTGATATTTGGAAGCCCATAGAGGGCTATGGTGAAAAAGGACATATCCACAGATGAAATCTAGAAAGAAGCTTTCTGAGAAACTGCTGAGTGTTGTGTTAATTCATCTCACAGAGTTACATCTGTATTTCGTGTATCTCTTTGCTAGCCTTATTTCTGTGGAATCTGAGAACAGATATTTCGGATCCCTTTGAAGACTATAGGGCCAAAGGAAATATCCTCCGATAACAAAGAGAAAGAAGCTTTCTGAGAAACTTCTTGGTGTTCTGTGAAATCATCTCACAGAGTTACAGCTTTCCCCTCAAGAAGCCTTTCGCTAAGACAGTTCTTTTGGAATTGGCAAAGTGATATTTGGAAGCCCATAGAGGGCTATGGTGAAAAAGGAAATATCCTCAGATGAAATCTGGAAAGAAGCTTTCTGAGAAACTGCTGAGTGTTCTGTTAATTCATCTCACAGAGTTACATCTGTATTTCGCGGATCTCTTTGCTAGCCTTATTTCTGTGGAATCTGAGAACAGATACTTCGGATCCCTTTGAAGACTATAGGGCCTAAGGAAATATCCTCCGATAACAAAGAGAAAGAAGCTTTCTGAGAAACTTCTTTGTGTTCTGTTAAATCATCTCACAGAGTTACAGCTTTCCCCTTAATAAGACTTTCGCTAAGACACTTCTTGTGGAATTGGCAAAGTGATATTTGGAAGCCCATAGAGGGCTATGATGAAAAATGAAATATCCTCACATGAAATCTGGAAAGAAGATCTCTGAGAAATTGCTGAGTGTTCTGTTAATTCATCTCACAGAGTTAAATCTGTATTTCGTGGGTCTCTTTGCTAGCCTTATTTCTGTGGAATCTGAGAACAGATATTTCGGATCCTTTTGAAGACTATTGGGCCAAAGGAAATATCCTCCGATAACAAAGAGAAAGAAGGTTTCTGAGAAACTTCTTTGTGTTCTGTGAAATCATCTCACAGCGTTACAGCTTTGCCCTCAAGAAGCCTTTCGCTAATACAGTTCTTGTGGAATTGGCAAAGTGATATTTGGAAGCCCATAGAGGGCTATGGTGAAAAAGGAAATATCCTCAGATGAAATCTGGAAAGAAGCTTTCTGAGAAACTGCTGAGTGTTCTGTTAATTCATCTCACAGAGTTACATCTGTATTTCGCGGATCTCTTTGCTAGCCTTATTTCTGTGGAATCTGAGAACAGATATTTCGGATCCCTTTGAAGACTATAGGGCCAAAAGAAATATCCTCCGATAACAAAGAGAAAGAAGCTTTCTCAGAAACTTCTTTGTGTTCTGTGAAATCATCACACAGAGTTACAGCTTTCCCCTCAAGAAGCCTTTCGCTAAGACAGTTCTTGTGGAATTGGCAAAGTGATATTTGGAAGCCCATAGAGGGCTATGGTGAGAAAGGAAATATCCTCAGATGAAATCTATAAAGAAGCTTTCTGAGAAACTGCTGCGTGTTCTGTTAATTCATCTCACAGAGTTACATCTGTATGTCGTGGATCTCTTTGCTAACCTTATTTCTGTGGAATCTGAGAACAGATATTTCGGATCCCTTTGAAGACTATAGGGCCAAAGGAAATATCCTCCGATAACAAAGAGAAAGAAGCTTTCTGAGAAACTTCTTTGTGTTCTGTGAAATCATCTCACAGAGTTACAGCTTTCGCCTCAAGAAGCCTTTCGCTAAGATACTTCTTGTGGAATTGGCAAAGTGATATTTGGAAGCCCATAGAGGGCTATGGTGAAAAAGGGAATATCCTCAGATGAAATCTGGAAAGAAGCTTTCTGAGAAACTGCTGAGTGTTCTGTTAATTCATCTCACAGAGTGACATCTGTATTTCGTGGATCTCTTTGCTAGCCTTATTTCTGTGGAATCTGACAACAGATATTTCGGATCCCTTTGAAGACTATAGGGCCAAAGGAAATATCCTCCGAAAACAAAGAGAAAGAAGCTTTCTGAGAAACTTCTTTGTGTTCTGTGAAATCATCTCACAGAGTTACAGCTTTCCCCTCAAGAAGCCTTTCGCTAAGACAGTTCTTGTGGAATTGGCAAAGTGATATTTGGAAGCCCATAGTGGGCTATGGTGAAAAAGGAAATATCCTCAGATGAAAACTGGAAAGAAGCTTTCTGAGAAACTGCTGAGTGTTCTGTTAATTCATCTCACAGAGTTACATCTGTATTTCGTGGATCTCTTTGCTAGCCTTATTTCTGTGGAATCTGAGAACAGATATTTCGGATCCCTTTGAAGACTATAGGGCCAAAGGAAATATCCTCCGGTAACAAAGAGAAAGAAGCTTTCTGAGAAGCGTCTTTGTGTTCTGTGAAATCATCTCACAGAGTTACAGCTTTCCCCTCAAGAAGCCTCTCGCTAAGACATTTCTTGTGGAATTGGCAAAGTGATATTTGGAAGCCCATAGAGGGCTAGGGTGTAAAAGGAAATATCCTCAGATGAAATCTGCAAAGAAGCTCTCTGAGAAACTGCTGAGTGTTCTGTTAATTCATCTCACAGAGTTACATCTGTATATCGTGGATCTCTTTGCTAGCCTTATTTCTGTGGAATCTGAGAACAGATACTTCGGATCCCTTTGAAGACTATAGGGCCAAAGGAAATATCCTCCGATAAAAAAGAGAAAGAAGCTTTCTGAGAAACTTCTTTGTGTTCTGTTAAATGATCTCACAGAGTTACAGCTTTTCCCCTCAAGAAGCCTTTCGCTAAGACAGTTCTTGTGGAATTGGCAAAGTGATATTTGGAAGCCCATAGAGGGCTCTGGTGAAAAAGGAAATAACCTCAGATGAAATCTGGAAAGAAGCTTTCTGAGAAACTGCTGAGTGTTCTGTTAATTCATCTCACAGAGTTACATCTGTATTTCGCGGATCTCTTTGCTAGCCTTATTTCTGTGGAATCTGAGAACAGATATTTCGGATCCCTTTGAAGACTATAGGGCCAAAGAAAATATTCTCCGATAACAAAGCGAAAGAAGCTTTCTGAGAAACTTCTTTGTGTTCTGTGAAATCATCTCACAGAGTTACAGCTTTCCCCTCAAGAAGCCTTTCGCTAAGACAGTTCTTGTGTAATTGGCAAAGTGATATTTGGAAGCCCATAGAGGGCTATGGTGAAAAAGGAAATATCCTCAGATGAAATCTGGAAAGAAGCTTTCTGAGAAACTGCTGAGTGTTCTGTTAATTCATCTCACAGAGTTACATCTGTGTTTCGTGGATCTCTTTGCTAGCCTTATTTCTGTGGAATCTGAAAACAGATTTTTCGGATCCCTTTGAAGACTATAGGGCCAAAGGAAATATCCTCCTATAACAAAGAGAAAGAAGCTTTCTGAGAAACTTCTTTGTGTTCTGTGAAATCATCTCACAGAGTTACAGCTTTCCCCTCAAGAAGCCTTTCGCTAAGACAGTTCTTGTGGAATTGGCAAAGTGATATTTGGAAGCCCATAGAGGGCTACGGTGAAAAAGGAAATATCCTCAGATGAAATCTGGAAAGAAGCTTTCTGAGAATCTGCTGAGTGTTCTGTTAATTCATCTCACAGAGTTACATCTGTATGTCGTGGATCTCTTTGCTAGCCTTATTTCTGTGGAATCTCAGAACAGATATTTCGGATCCCTTTGAAGACTATAGGGCCAAAGGAAATATCCTCCAATAACAAAGAGAAAGAAGATTTCTGAGAAACTTCTTTGTGTTCTGTGAAATCATCTCACAGAGTTACAGCTTTCCCCTCAAGAAGCCTTTCGCTAAGACAGTTCTTGTGGAATTGGCAAAGTGATATTTGGAAACCCATAGAGGGCTATGGTGATAAAGGAAATATCCTCAGATGATATCTGGTAAGAAGCTTTCTGAGAAACTGCTGAGTGTTCTGTTAATTCATCTCACAGAGTTACATCTGTATTTCGTGCATCTCTTTGGTAGCCTTATTTCTGTGGAATCTGAGAACAGATATTTCGGATCCCTTTGAAGACTATAGGGCCAAAGGAAATATTCTCCGATAACAAAGCGAAAGAAGCTTTCAGAGAAACTTCTTTGTATTCTGTGAAATCATCTCACAGAGTTACAGCTTTCCCCTCAAGAAGCCTTTCGCTAAGACAGTTCTTGTGGAATTGGCAAAGTGATATTTGGAAGCCCATAGAGGGCTATGGTGAAAAAGGAAATATCCTCAGATGAAATCTGGAAAGAAGCTTTCTTAGAAACTGCTAAGTGTTCTGTTAATTCATCTCACAGAGTTACATCTGTATTTCGTGGATCTCTTTGCTAGCCTTATTTCTGTGGAATCTGAAAACAGATATTTCGGATCCCTTTGAAGACTATAGGGCCAAAGGAAATATCCTCCGATAACAACGAGAAAGAAGCTTTCTGAGAAACTTCTTAGTGTTCTTTGAAATCATCTCACAGAGTTACAGCTTTCCCCTCAAGAAGACTTTCGCTAAGACAGTTCTTGTGGAATTGGCAAAGTGATATTTGGAAGCCCATAGAGGGCTATGGTGAAAAAGGAAATATCCTCAGATGAAATCTGGAAAGAAGCTTTCTGAGAATCTGCTGAGTGTTCTGTTAATTCATCTCACAGAGTTACATCTGTATTTCGTGGATCTCTTTGCTAGCCTTATTTCTGTGGAATCTCAGAACAGATATTTCGGATCCCTTTGAAGACTATAGGGCCAAAGGAAATATCCTCCGAAAACAAAGAGAAAGAAGCTTTCTGAGAAACTTCTTTGTGTTCTGTGAAATCATCTCACAGAGTTACAGCTTTCCCCTCAAGAAGCCTTTCGCTAAGAGAGTTCTTGTGGAATTGGCAAAGTGATATTTGGAAGCCCATAGAGGGCTATGGTGAAAAAGGAAATATCCTCAGATGAAATCTGGAAAGAAGCTTTCTGAGAAACTGCTGAGTGTTCTGTTAATTCATCTCACAGAGTTACATCTGTACTTCGTGGATCTCTTTGCTAGCCTTATTTCTGTGGAATCTGAGAACAGATATTTCGGATCCCTTTGAAGACTATAGGGCCAAAGGAAATATCCTCCGATAACAAAGAGAAAGAAGCTTTCTGAGAAGCGTCTTTGTGTTCTGTGAAATCATCTCACAGAGTTACAGCTTTCTCCTCAAGAAGCCTTTCGCTAAGACAGTTCTTGTGGAATTGGCAAAGTGATATTTGGAAGCCCATAGAGGGCTATGGTGAAAAAGGAAATATCCTCAGATGAAATCTGGAAAGAAGCTTTCTGAGAAACTGCTGAGTTTTCTGTTAATTCATCTCACAGAGTTACATCTGTATTTCGTGCATCTCTTTGGTAGCCTTATTTATGTGGAATCTGAAAACAGATATTTCGGATCCCTTTGAAGACTATAGGGCCAAAGCAAATATCCTCCGATAACAACGAGAAAGAAGCTTTCTGAGAAACTTCTTAGTGTTCTTTGAAATCTTCTCACAGAGTTACAGCTTTCCCCTCAAGAAGCCTTTCGCTAAGACAGTTCTTGTGGAATTGGCAAAGTGATATTTGGAAGCCCATAGAGGGCTATGGTGAAAAAGGAAATATCCTCAGATGAAATCTGGAAAGAAGCTTTCTGAGAATCTGCTGAGTGTTCTGTTAATTCATCTCACAGAGTTACATCTGTATTTCGTGCATCTCTTTGCTAGCCTTATTTCTGTGGAATCTGAGAACAGATATTTCGGATCCCTTTGAAGACTATAGGGCCAAAGGAAATATCCTCCGATAACAAAGAGAAAGAAGCTTTCTGAGAAACTTCCTTGTGTTCTGTTAAATCATGTCACAGAGTTACAGCTTTCCCCTCAAGAAGCCTTTCGCTAAGACAGTTCTTGTGGAATTGGCAAAGTGATATTTGGAAGCCCATAGAGGGCTATGGTAAGAAAGGAAATATCCTCAGATGAAATCTATAAAGAAGCTTTCTGAGAAACTGCTGCGTGTTCTGTTAATTCATCTCACAGAGTTACATCTGTATGTCGTGGATCTCTTTGCTAACCTTATTTCTGTGGAATCTGAGAACAGATATTTCGGATCCCTTTGAAGACTATAGGGCCAAAGGAAATATCCTCCGATAACAAAGAGAAAGAAGCTTTCAGAGAAACTATTTGTGTTCTGTGAAATCATCTCACAGAGTTACAGCTTTCCCCTCAAGAAGCCTTTCGCTAAGACAGTTCTTGTGGAATTGGCAAAGTGATATTTGGAAGCCCATAGAGGGCTATGTTGAAAAAGGAAATATCCACAGATGAAATCTGGAAAGAAGCTTTCTGAGAAACTGCTGAGTGTTCTGTTAATTCATCTCACAGAGTTACATCTGTATTTCGTGCATCTCTTTGGTAGCCTTATTTCTGTGGAATCTGAGAACAGATATTTCGGATCCCTTTGAAGACTATAGGGCCAAAGGAAATATCCTCCGATAACAAAGAGAAAGAAGCCTTCTGAGAAACTTCTTTGTGTTCTGTGAAATCATCTCACAGAGTTACAGCTTTCCCCTCAAGAAGACTTTCGCTAAGACAGTTCTTGTGGAATTGGCAAAGTGATATTTGGAAGCCCTTAGAGGGCTATGGTGAAAAAGGAAATATCCTCAGATGAAATCTGGAAAGAAGCTTTCTCAGAAACTGCTGAGTGTTCTGTTAATTCATCTCACAGAGTTACATCTGTATTTCGCGGATCTCTTTGCTAGCCTTATTTCTGTGGAATCTGAGAACAGATATTTCGGATCCCTTTGAAGACTATAGGGCCAAAAGAAATATCCTCCGATAACAAAGAGAAAGAAGCTTTCTGAGAAACTTCTTTGTGTTCTGTGAAATCATGTCACAGAGTTACAGCTTTCCCCTCAAGAAGCCTTTCGCTAAGACAGTTCTTGTGGAATTGGCAAAGTGATATTTGGAAGCTCATAGAGGGCTATGGTGAAAAAGGAAATATCCTCAGATGAAATCTAGAAAGAAGCTTTCTGAGAAACTGCTGAGTGTTCTGTTAATTCATCTCACAGAGTTACATCTGTATATCGTGGATCTCTTTGCTAGCCTTATTTCTGTGGAATCTGAAAACAGATATTTCGTATCCCTTTGAAGACTATAGGGCGAAAGGAAATATCCTCCGATAACAAAGAGAAAGAAGCTTTCTGAGAAACGTCTTCGTGTTCTGTGAAATCATCTCAGAGTTACAGCTTTCCCCTCAAGAAGCCTCTCGCTAAGACACTTCTTGTGGAATTGGCAAAGTGATATTTGGAAGCCCATATTGGGCTATGGTGAAAAAGGAAATATCATCAGATGAAATCTGGAAAGAAGCTCTCTGAGAAACTGCTGCGTGTTCTGTTAATTCATCTCACAGAGTTACATCTGTATGTCGTGCATCTCTTTGCTAGCCTTATTTCTGTGGAATCTCAGAACAGATATTTCGTATCCCTTTGAAGACTATAGGGCCAAAGGAAATATCCTCCGATAACAAAGAGAAAGAAGCTTTCTGAGAAACTTCTTTGTGTTCTGTGAAATCATCTCACAGAGTAACAACTTTCCCCTAAAGAAGCCTTTCGCTAAGACAGTTCTTGTGGAATTGGCAAAGTGATATTTGGAAGCCCATAGATGGCTATGGTGAAAAAGGAGATAACCTCAGATGAAATCTGGAAAGAAGCTTTCTGAGAAACTGCTGAGTGTTCTGTTAATTCATCTCACAGAGTTACATCTGTATATCGTGGATCTCTTTGCTAGCCTTATTTCTGTGGAATCTGACAACAGATATTTCGGATCCCTTTGAAGACTATAGGGCCAAAGGAAATATCCTCCGAAAACAAAGAGAAAGAAGCTTTCTGAGAAACTTCTTTGTGTTCTGTGAAATCATCTCACAGAGTTACAGCTTTCCCCTCAAGAAGCCTTTCGCTAAGACAGTTCTTGTGGAATTGGCAAAGTGATATTTGGAAGCCCATAGAGGGCTATGGTGAAAAAGGAAATATCCTCAGATGAAATCTGGAAAGAAGCTTTCTGAGAAACTGCTGAGTGTTCTGTTAATTCATCTCACAGAGTTACATCTGTATTTCGTGGATCTCTTTGCTAGCCTTATTTCTGTGGTATCTGAGAACAGATATTTCGGATCCCTTTGAAGACGATAGGGCCAAAGGAAATATCCTCCGATAACAAAGAGAAAGAAGCTTTCTGAGAAACTTCTTTGTGTTCTGTGAAATCATCTCACAGAGTTACAGCTTTCCCCTGAAGAAGCCTCTCGCTAAGACATTTCTTGTGGAATTGGCAAAGTGATATTTGGAAGCCCATAGAGGGCTATGGTGTAAAAGGAAATATCCTCAGATGAAATCTACAAAGAAGCTCTCTGAGAAACTGCTGAGTGTTCTGTTAATTCATCTCACAGAGTTACATCTGTATATCGTGGATCTCTTTGCTAGCCTTATTTCTGTGGAATCTGAGAACAGATATTTCGGATCCCTTTGAAGACTATAGGGCCAAAGGAAATATCCTCCGAAAACAAAGAGAAAGAAGCTTTCTGAGAAACTTCTTTGTGTTCTGTGAAATCATCTCACAGAGTTGCAGCTTTCCCCTCAAGAAGCCTTTCTCTGAGACAGTTCTTGTGGAATTGGCAAAGTGATATTTGGAAGCCCATAGAGGGCTATGGTGAAAAAGGACATATCCACAGATGAAATCTAGAAAGAAGCTTTCTGAGAAACTGCTGAGTGTTGTGTTAATTCATCTCACAGAGTTACATCTGTATTTCGTGTATCTCTTTGCTAGCCTTATTTCTGTGGAATCTGAGAACAGATATTTCGGATCCCTTTGAAGACTATAGGGCCAAAGGAAATATCCTCCGATAACAAAGAGAAAGAAGCTTTCTGAGAAACTTCTTGGTGTTCTGTGAAATCATCTCACAGAGTTACAGCTTTCCCCTCAAGAAGCCTTTCGCTAAGACAGTTCTTTTGGAATTGGCAAAGTGATATTTGGAAGCCCATAGAGGGCTATGGTGAAAAAGGAAATATCCTCAGATGAAATCTGGAAAGAAGCTTTCTGAGAAACTGCTGAGTGTTCTGTTAATTCATCTCACAGAGTTACATCTGTATTTCGCGGATCTCTTTGCTAGCCTTATTTCTGTGGAATCTGAGAACAGATACTTCGGATCCCTTTGAAGACTATAGGGCCTAAGGAAATATCCTCCGATAACAAAGAGAAAGAAGCTTTCTGAGAAACTTCTTTGTGTTCTGTTAAATCATCTCACAGAGTTACAGCTTTCCCCTTAATAAGACTTTCGCTAAGACACTTCTTGTGGAATTGGCAAAGTGATATTTGGAAGCCCATAGAGGGCTATGATGAAAAATGAAATATCCTCACATGAAATCTGGAAAGAAGATCTCTGAGAAATTGCTGAGTGTTCTGTTAATTCATCTCACAGAGTTAAATCTGTATTTCGTGGGTCTCTTTGCTAGCCTTATTTCTGTGGAATCTGAGAACAGATATTTCGGATCCTTTTGAAGACTATTGGGCCAAAGGAAATATCCTCCGATAACAAAGAGAAAGAAGGTTTCTGAGAAACTTCTTTGTGTTCTGTGAAATCATCTCACAGCGTTACAGCTTTGCCCTCAAGAAGCCTTTCGCTAATACAGTTCTTGTGGAATTGGCAAAGTGATATTTGGAAGCCCATAGAGGGCTATGGTGAAAAAGGAAATATCCTCAGATGAAATCTGGAAAGAAGCTTTCTGAGAAACTGCTGAGTGTTCTGTTAATTCATCTCACAGAGTTACATCTGTATTTCGCGGATCTCTTTGCTAGCCTTATTTCTGTGGAATCTGAGAACAGATATTTCGGATCCCTTTGAAGACTATAGGGCCAAAAGAAATATCCTCCGATAACAAAGAGAAAGAAGCTTTCTCAGAAACTTCTTTGTGTTCTGTGAAATCATCACACAGAGTTACAGCTTTCCCCTCAAGAAGCCTTTCGCTAAGACAGTTCTTGTGGAATTGGCAAAGTGATATTTGGAAGCCCATAGAGGGCTATGGTGAGAAAGGAAATATCCTCAGATGAAATCTATAAAGAAGCTTTCTGAGAAACTGCTGCGTGTTCTGTTAATTCATCTCACAGAGTTACATCTGTATGTCGTGGATCTCTTTGCTAACCTTATTTCTGTGGAATCTGAGAACAGATATTTCGGATCCCTTTGAAGACTATAGGGCCAAAGGAAATATCCTCCGATAACAAAGAGAAAGAAGCTTTCTGAGAAACTTCTTTGTGTTCTGTGAAATCATCTCACAGAGTTACAGCTTTCGCCTCAAGAAGCCTTTCGCTAAGATACTTCTTGTGGAATTGGCAAAGTGATATTTGGAAGCCCATAGAGGGCTATGGTGAAAAAGGGAATATCCTCAGATGAAATCTGGAAAGAAGCTTTCTGAGAAACTGCTGAGTGTTCTGTTAATTCATCTCACAGAGTGACATCTGTATTTCGTGGATCTCTTTGCTAGCCTTATTTCTGTGGAATCTGACAACAGATATTTCGGATCCCTTTGAAGACTATAGGGCCAAAGGAAATATCCTCCGAAAACAAAGAGAAAGAAGCTTTCTGAGAAACTTCTTTGTGTTCTGTGAAATCATCTCACAGAGTTACAGCTTTCCCCTCAAGAAGCCTTTCGCTAAGACAGTTCTTGTGGAATTGGCAAAGTGATATTTGGAAGCCCATAGTGGGCTATGGTGAAAAAGGAAATATCCTCAGATGAAAACTGGAAAGAAGCTTTCTGAGAAACTGCTGAGTGTTCTGTTAATTCATCTCACAGAGTTACATCTGTATTTCGTGGATCTCTTTGCTAGCCTTATTTCTGTGGAATCTGAGAACAGATATTTCGGATCCCTTTGAAGACTATAGGGCCAAAGGAAATATCCTCCGGTAACAAAGAGAAAGAAGCTTTCTGAGAAGCGTCTTTGTGTTCTGTGAAATCATCTCACAGAGTTACAGCTTTCCCCTCAAGAAGCCTCTCGCTAAGACATTTCTTGTGGAATTGGCAAAGTGATATTTGGAAGCCCATAGAGGGCTAGGGTGTAAAAGGAAATATCCTCAGATGAAATCTGCAAAGAAGCTCTCTGAGAAACTGCTGAGTGTTCTGTTAATTCATCTCACAGAGTTACATCTGTATATCGTGGATCTCTTTGCTAGCCTTATTTCTGTGGAATCTGAGAACAGATACTTCGGATCCCTTTGAAGACTATAGGGCCAAAGGAAATATCCTCCGATAAAAAAGAGAAAGAAGCTTTCTGAGAAACTTCTTTGTGTTCTGTTAAATGATCTCACAGAGTTACAGCTTTTCCCCTCAAGAAGCCTTTCGCTAAGACAGTTCTTGTGGAATTGGCAAAGTGATATTTGGAAGCCCATAGAGGGCTCTGGTGAAAAAGGAAATAACCTCAGATGAAATCTGGAAAGAAGCTTTCTGAGAAACTGCTGAGTGTTCTGTTAATTCATCTCACAGAGTTACATCTGTATTTCGCGGATCTCTTTGCTAGCCTTATTTCTGTGGAATCTGAGAACAGATATTTCGGATCCCTTTGAAGACTATAGGGCCAAAGAAAATATTCTCCGATAACAAAGCGAAAGAAGCTTTCTGAGAAACTTCTTTGTGTTCTGTGAAATCATCTCACAGAGTTACAGCTTTCCCCTCAAGAAGCCTTTCGCTAAGACAGTTCTTGTGTAATTGGCAAAGTGATATTTGGAAGCCCATAGAGGGCTATGGTGAAAAAGGAAATATCCTCAGATGAAATCTGGAAAGAAGCTTTCTGAGAAACTGCTGAGTGTTCTGTTAATTCATCTCACAGAGTTACATCTGTGTTTCGTGGATCTCTTTGCTAGCCTTATTTCTGTGGAATCTGAAAACAGATTTTTCGGATCCCTTTGAAGACTATAGGGCCAAAGGAAATATCCTCCTATAACAAAGAGAAAGAAGCTTTCTGAGAAACTTCTTTGTGTTCTGTGAAATCATCTCACAGAGTTACAGCTTTCCCCTCAAGAAGCCTTTCGCTAAGACAGTTCTTGTGGAATTGGCAAAGTGATATTTGGAAGCCCATAGAGGGCTACGGTGAAAAAGGAAATATCCTCAGATGAAATCTGGAAAGAAGCTTTCTGAGAATCTGCTGAGTGTTCTGTTAATTCATCTCACAGAGTTACATCTGTATGTCGTGGATCTCTTTGCTAGCCTTATTTCTGTGGAATCTCAGAACAGATATTTCGGATCCCTTTGAAGACTATAGGGCCAAAGGAAATATCCTCCAATAACAAAGAGAAAGAAGATTTCTGAGAAACTTCTTTGTGTTCTGTGAAATCATCTCACAGAGTTACAGCTTTCCCCTCAAGAAGCCTTTCGCTAAGACAGTTCTTGTGGAATTGGCAAAGTGATATTTGGAAACCCATAGAGGGCTATGGTGATAAAGGAAATATCCTCAGATGATATCTGGTAAGAAGCTTTCTGAGAAACTGCTGAGTGTTCTGTTAATTCATCTCACAGAGTTACATCTGTATTTCGTGCATCTCTTTGGTAGCCTTATTTCTGTGGAATCTGAGAACAGATATTTCGGATCCCTTTGAAGACTATAGGGCCAAAGGAAATATTCTCCGATAACAAAGCGAAAGAAGCTTTCAGAGAAACTTCTTTGTATTCTGTGAAATCATCTCACAGAGTTACAGCTTTCCCCTCAAGAAGCCTTTCGCTAAGACAGTTCTTGTGGAATTGGCAAAGTGATATTTGGAAGCCCATAGAGGGCTATGGTGAAAAAGGAAATATCCTCAGATGAAATCTGGAAAGAAGCTTTCTTAGAAACTGCTAAGTGTTCTGTTAATTCATCTCACAGAGTTACATCTGTATTTCGTGGATCTCTTTGCTAGCCTTATTTCTGTGGAATCTGAAAACAGATATTTCGGATCCCTTTGAAGACTATAGGGCCAAAGGAAATATCCTCCGATAACAACGAGAAAGAAGCTTTCTGAGAAACTTCTTAGTGTTCTTTGAAATCATCTCACAGAGTTACAGCTTTCCCCTCAAGAAGACTTTCGCTAAGACAGTTCTTGTGGAATTGGCAAAGTGATATTTGGAAGCCCATAGAGGGCTATGGTGAAAAAGGAAATATCCTCAGATGAAATCTGGAAAGAAGCTTTCTGAGAATCTGCTGAGTGTTCTGTTAATTCATCTCACAGAGTTACATCTGTATTTCGTGGATCTCTTTGCTAGCCTTATTTCTGTGGAATCTCAGAACAGATATTTCGGATCCCTTTGAAGACTATAGGGCCAAAGGAAATATCCTCCGAAAACAAAGAGAAAGAAGCTTTCTGAGAAACTTCTTTGTGTTCTGTGAAATCATCTCACAGAGTTACAGCTTTCCCCTCAAGAAGCCTTTCGCTAAGAGAGTTCTTGTGGAATTGGCAAAGTGATATTTGGAAGCCCATAGAGGGCTATGGTGAAAAAGGAAATATCCTCAGATGAAATCTGGAAAGAAGCTTTCTGAGAAACTGCTGAGTGTTCTGTTAATTCATCTCACAGAGTTACATCTGTACTTCGTGGATCTCTTTGCTAGCCTTATTTCTGTGGAATCTGAGAACAGATATTTCGGATCCCTTTGAAGACTATAGGGCCAAAGGAAATATCCTCCGATAACAAAGAGAAAGAAGCTTTCTGAGAAGCGTCTTTGTGTTCTGTGAAATCATCTCACAGAGTTACAGCTTTCTCCTCAAGAAGCCTTTCGCTAAGACAGTTCTTGTGGAATTGGCAAAGTGATATTTGGAAGCCCATAGAGGGCTATGGTGAAAAAGGAAATATCCTCAGATGAAATCTGGAAAGAAGCTTTCTGAGAAACTGCTGAGTTTTCTGTTAATTCATCTCACAGAGTTACATCTGTATTTCGTGCATCTCTTTGGTAGCCTTATTTATGTGGAATCTGAAAACAGATATTTCGGATCCCTTTGAAGACTATAGGGCCAAAGCAAATATCCTCCGATAACAACGAGAAAGAAGCTTTCTGAGAAACTTCTTAGTGTTCTTTGAAATCTTCTCACAGAGTTACAGCTTTCCCCTCAAGAAGCCTTTCGCTAAGACAGTTCTTGTGGAATTGGCAAAGTGATATTTGGAAGCCCATAGAGGGCTATGGTGAAAAAGGAAATATCCTCAGATGAAATCTGGAAAGAAGCTTTCTGAGAATCTGCTGAGTGTTCTGTTAATTCATCTCACAGAGTTACATCTGTATTTCGTGCATCTCTTTGCTAGCCTTATTTCTGTGGAATCTGAGAACAGATATTTCGGATCCCTTTGAAGACTATAGGGCCAAAGGAAATATCCTCCGATAACAAAGAGAAAGAAGCTTTCTGAGAAACTTCCTTGTGTTCTGTTAAATCATGTCACAGAGTTACAGCTTTCCCCTCAAGAAGCCTTTCGCTAAGACAGTTCTTGTGGAATTGGCAAAGTGATATTTGGAAGCCCATAGAGGGCTATGGTAAGAAAGGAAATATCCTCAGATGAAATCTATAAAGAAGCTTTCTGAGAAACTGCTGCGTGTTCTGTTAATTCATCTCACAGAGTTACATCTGTATGTCGTGGATCTCTTTGCTAACCTTATTTCTGTGGAATCTGAGAACAGATATTTCGGATCCCTTTGAAGACTATAGGGCCAAAGGAAATATCCTCCGATAACAAAGAGAAAGAAGCTTTCAGAGAAACTATTTGTGTTCTGTGAAATCATCTCACAGAGTTACAGCTTTCCCCTCAAGAAGCCTTTCGCTAAGATAGTTCTTGTGGAATTGGCAATGTGATATTTGTAAGCCCATAGAGGGCTATGGTGAAAAAGGAAATATCCTCAGATGAAATCTGGAAAGAAGCTTTCTGAGAAACTGCTGAGTGTTCTGTTAATTCATCTCACAGAGTTACATCTGTATTTCGTGGATCTCTTTGCTAGCCTTATTTCTGTGGAATCTGAGAACAGATATTTCGGATCCCTTTGAAGACTACAGGGCCAAAGGAAATATCCTCCGAAAACAAAGAGAGAGAAGCTTTCTGAGAAAATTCTTTGTGTTCTGTGAAATCATCTCACAGAGTTACAGCTTTCCCCTCAAGAAGACTTTCGCTAAGACAGTTCTTGTGGAATTGGCAAAGTGATATTTGGAAGCCCTTAGAGGGCTATGGTGAAAAAGGAAATATCCTCAGATGAAATCTGGAAAGAAGCTTTCTGAGAAACTGCTGAGTGTTCTGTTAATTCATCTCACAGAGTTACATCTGTATTTCGTGGATCTCTTTGCTAGCCTTATTTCTGTGGAATCTGAGAACAGATATTTCGGATCCCTTTTGAAGACTATAGGGCCAAAGGAAATATCCTCCGATAACAAAGAGAAAGAAGCTTTCTGAGAAACGTCTTTGTGTTCTGTGAAATCATCTTACTGAATTACAGCTTTCCCCTCAAGAAGCCTTTCGCTAAGACAGTTCTTGTGGAATTGGCAAAGTGATATTTGGAAGCCCATAGAGGGCTATGGTGAAAAATGAAATATCCTCAGATGAAATCTGGAAAGAAGCTTTCTGAGAAACTGCTGAGTGTTCTGTTAATTCATCTCACAGAGTTACATCTGTATTTCGTGGATCTCTTTGCTAGCCTTATTTCTGTGGAATCTGAGAACAGATATTTCGGATCCCTTTGAAGACTATAGGGCCAAAGGAAATATCCTCCGATAACAAAGAGAAAGAAGCTTTCTGAGAAACTTCTTTGTGTTCTGTGAAATCATCTCACAGAGTTACAGCTTTCCCCTGAAGAAGCCTTTCGCTAGGACAGTTCTTTTGGAATTGGCAAAGTGATATTTGGAAGCCCATAGAGGGCTATGGTGAAAAAGGAAATATCCTCAGATGAAATCTGGAAAGAAGCTTTCTGACAAACTGCTGAGTGTTCTGTTAATTCATCTCACAGAGTTACATCTGTATTTCGCGGATCTCTTTGCTAGCTTTATTTCTGTGGAATCTGAGAACAGATATTTCGAATCCCTTTGAAGACTATAGGGCCAAAGGAAATATCCTCCGATAACAAAGAGAAAGAAGCTTTCTGAGAAACTTCTTTGGGTTCTGTTAAATCATCTCACAGAGTTACAGCTTTCCCCTAAATAAGACTTTCGCTTAGACACTTCTTGTGGAATTGGCAAAGTGATATTTGGAAGCCCATAGAGGGCTATGATGAAAAATGAAATATCCTCATATGAAATCTGCAAAGAAGATCTCTGAGAAACTGCTGAGTGTTCTGTTAATTCATCTCACAGAGTTACATCTGTATTTCGTGGATCTCTTTGCTAACCTTATTTCTGTGGAATCTGAGAACAGATATTTCGGATCCTTTTGAAGACTATTGGGCCAAAGGAAATATCCTCCGATAACAAAGAGAAAGAAGGTTTCTGAGAAACTCCTTTGTGTTCTGTGAAATCATCTCACAGCGTTACAGCTTTGCCCTCAAGAAGCCTTTCGCTAAGACAGTTCTTGTGGAATTGGCAAAGTGATATTTGGAAGCCCATAGAGGGCTCTGGTGAAAAAGGAAATAACCTCAGATGAAATCTGGAAAGAAGCTTTCTGAGAAACTGCTGAGTGTTCTGTTAATTCATCTCACAGAGTTACATCTGTATTTCGCGGATCTCTTTGCTAGCCTTATTTCTGTGGAATCTGAGAACAGATATTTCGGATCCCTTTGAAGACTATAGGGCCAAAGAAAATATTCTCCGATAACAAAGCGAAAGAAGCTTTCTGAGAAACTTCTTTGTGTTCTGTGAAATCATCTCACAGAGTTACAGCTTTCCCCTCAAGAAGCCTTTCGCTAAGACAGTTCTTGTGTAATTGGCAAAGTGATATTTGGAAGCCCATAGAGGGCTATGGTGAAAAAGGAAATATCCTCAGATGAAATCTGGAAAGAAGCTTTCTGAGAAACTGCTGAGTGTTCTGTTAATTCATCTCACAGAGTTACATCTGTATTTCGTGGATCTCTTTGCTAGCCTTATTTCTGTGGAATCTGAGAACAGATATTTCGGATCCCTTTGAAGACTATAGGGCCAAAGGAAATATCCTCCGATAACAAAGAGAAAGAAGCTTTCTGAGAAACTTCTTTGTGTTCTGTGAAATCATCTCACAGAGTTACAGCTTTCCCCTCAAGAAGCCTTTCGCTAAGACAGTTCTTGTGGAATTGGCAAAGTGATATTTGGAAGCCCATAGAGGGCTATGGTGAAAAAGGAAATATCCTCAGATGAAATCTGGAAAGAAGCTTTCTGAGAATCTGCTGAGTGTTCTGTTAATTCATCTCACAGAGTTACATCTGTATGTCGTGGATCTCTTTGCTAGCCTTATTTCTGTGGAATCTCAGAACAGATATTTCGGATCCCTTTGAAGACTATAGGGCCAAAGGAAATATCCTCCAATAACAAAGAGAAAGAAGCTTTCTGAGAAACTTCTTTGTGTTCTGTGAAATCATCTCACAGAGTTACAGCTTTCCCCTCAAGAAGCCTTTCGCTAAGACAGTTCTTGTGGAATTGGCAAAGTGATATTTGGAAGCCCATAGAGGGCTATGGTGAGAAAGGAAATATCCTCAGATGAAATCTGGAAAGAAGCTTTCTGAGAAACTGCTGAGTGTTCTGTTAATTCATCTCACAGAGTTACATCTGTATTTCGTGCATCTCTTTGGTAGCCTTATTTCTGTGGAATCTGAGAACAGATATTTCGGATCCCTTTGAAGACTATAGGGCCAAAGGAAATATTCTCCGATAACAAAGCGAAAGAAGCTTTCAGAGAAACTTCTTTGTATTCTGTGAAATCATCTCACAGAGTTACAGCTTTCCCCTCAAGAAGCCTTTCGCTAAGACAGTTCTTGTGGAATTGGCAAAGTGATATTTGGAAGCCCATAGAGGGCTATGGTGAAAAAGGAAATATCCTCAGATGAAATCTGGAAAGAAGCTTTCTTAGAAACTGCTAAGTGTTCTGTTAATTCATCTCACAGAGTTACATCTGTATTTCGTGGATCTCTTTGCTAGCCTTATTTCTGTGGAATCTGAAAACAGATATTTCGGATCCCTTTGAAGACTATAGGGCCAAAGGAAATATCCTCCGATAACAACGAGAAAGAAGCTTTCTGAGAAACTTCTTAGTGTTCTTTGAAATCATCTCACAGAGTTACAGCTTTCCCCTCAAGAAGACTTTCGCTAAGACAGTTCTTGTGGAATTGGCAAAGTGATATTTGGAAGCCCATAGAGGGCTATGGTGAAAAAGGAAATATCCTCAGATGAAATCTGGAAAGAAGCTTTCTGAGAATCTGCTGAGTGTTCTGTTAATTCATCTCACAGAGTTACATCTGTATTTCGTGGATCTCTTTGCTAGCCTTATTTCTGTGGAATCTCAGAACAGATATTTCGGATCCCTTTGAAGACTATAGGGCCAAAGGAAATATCCTCCGAAAACAAAGAGAAAGAAGCTTTCTGAGAAACTTCTTTGTGTTCTGTGAAATCATCTCACAGAGTTACAGCTTTCCCCTCAAGAAGCCTTTCGCTAAGACAGTTCTTGTGGAATTGGCAAAGTGATATTTGGAAGCCCATAGAGGGCTATGGTGAAAAAGGAAGTATCCTCAGATGAAATCTGGAAAGAAGCTTTCTGAGAAACTGCTGAGTGTTCTGTTAATTCATCTCACAGAGTTACATCTGTACTTCGTGGATCTCTTTGCTAGCCTTATTTCTGTGGAATCTGAGAACAGATATTTCGGATCCCTTTGAAGACTATAGGGCCAAAGGAAATATCCTCCGATAACAAAGAGAAAGAAGCTTTCTGAGAAGCGTCTTTGTGTTCTGTGAAATCATCTCACAGAGTTACAGCTTTCCCCTCAAGAAGCCTTTCGCTAAGACAGTTCTTGTGGAATTGGCAAAGTGATATTTGGAAGCCCATAGAGGGCTATGGTGAAAAAGGAAATATCCTCAGATGAAATCTGGAAAGAAGCTTTCTGAGAAACTGCTGAGTGTTCTGTTAATTCATCTCACAGAGTTACATCTGTATTTCGTGCATCTCTTTGCTAGCCTTATTTCTGTGGAATCTGAAAACAGATATTTCGGATCCCTTTGAAGACTATAGGGCCAAGGGAAATATCCTCCGATAACAACGAGAAAGAAGCTTTCTGAGAAACTTCTTAGTGTTCTTTGAAATCATCTCACAGAGTTACAGCTTTCCCCTCAAGAAGCCTTTCGCTAAGACAGTTCTTGTGGAATTGGCAAAGTGATATTTGGAAGCCCATAGAGGGCTATGGTGAAAAAGGAAATATCCTCAGATGAAATCTGGAAAGAAGCTTTCTGAGAAACTGCTGAGTGTTCTGTTAATTCATCTCACAGAGTTACATCTGTATTTCGTGCATCTCTTTGGTAGCCTTATTTCTGTGGAATCTGAGAACAGATATTTCGGATCCCTTTGAAGACTATAGGGCCAAAGGAAATATCCTCCGATAACAACGAGAAAGAAGCTTTCTGAGAAACTTCTTTCTGTTCTTTGAAATCATCTCACAGAGTTACAGCTTTCCCCTCAAGAAGCCTTTCGCTAAGACAGTTCTTGTGGAATTGGCAAAGTGATATTTGGAAGCCCATAGAGGGCTATGGTGAAAAAGGAAATATCCTCAGATGAAATCTGGAAAGAAGCTTTCTGAGAATCTGCTGAGTGTTCTGTTAATTCATCTCACAGAGTTACATCTGTATTTCGTGCATCTCTTTGCTAGCCTTATTTCTGTGGAATCTGAGAACAGATATTTCGGATCCCTTTGAAGACTATAGGGCCAAAGGAAATATCCTCCGATAACAAAGAGAAAGAAGCTTTCTGAGAAACTTCCTTGTGTTCTGTTAAATCATGTCACAGAGTTACAGCTTTCCCCTCAAGAAGCCTTTCGCTAAGACAGTTCTTGTGGAATTGGCAAAGTGATATTTGGAAGCCCATAGAGGGCTACGGTGAAAAAGGAAATATCCTCAGATGAAATCTGGAAAGAAGCTTTCTGAGAATCTGCTGAGTGTTCTGTTAATTCATCTCACAGAGTTACATCTGTATGTCGTGGATCTCTTTGCTAGCCTTATTTCTGTGGAATCTCAGAACAGATATTTCGGATCCCTTTGAAGACTATAGGGCCAAAGGAAATATCCTCCAATAACAAAGAGAAAGAAGATTTCTGAGAAACTTCTTTGTGTTCTGTGAAATCATCTCACAGAGTTACAGCTTTCCCCTCAAGAAGCCTTTCGCTAAGACAGTTCTTGTGGAATTGGCAAAGTGATATTTGGAAGCCCATAGAGGGCTATGGTGATAAAGGAAATATCCTCAGATGATATCTGGAAAGAAGCTTTCTGAGAAACTGCTGAGTGTTCTGTTAATTCATCTCACAGAGTTACATCTGTATTTCGTGCATCTCTTTGGTAGCCTTATTTCTGTGGAATCTGAGAACAGATATTTCGGATCCCTTTGAAGACTATAGGGCCAAAGGAAATATTCTCCGATAACAAAGCGAAAGAAGCTTTGAGAGAAACTTCTTTGTATTCTGTGAAATCATCTCACAGAGTTACAGCTTTCCCCTCAAGAAGCCTTTCGCTAAGACAGTTCTTGTGGAATTGGCAAAGTGATATTTGGAAGCCCATAGAGGGCTATGGTGAAAAAGGAAATATCCTCAGATGAAATCTGGAAAGAAGCTTTCTTAGAAACTGCTAAGTGTTCTGTTAATTCATCTCACAGAGTTACATCTGTATTTCGTGGATCTCTTTGCTAGCCTTATTTCTGTGGAATCTGAAAACAGATATTTCGGATCCCTTTGAAGACTATAGGGCCAAAGGAAATATCCTCCGATAACAACGAGAAAGAAGCTTTCTGAGAAACTTCTTAGTGTTCTTTGAAATCATCTCACAGAGTTACAGCTTTCCCCTCAAGAAGACTTTCGCTAAGACAGTTCTTGTGGAATTGGCAAAGTGATATTTGGAAGCCCATAGAGGGCTATGGTGAAAAAGGAAATATCCTCAGATGAAATCTGGAAAGAAGCTTTCTGAGAATCTGCTGAGTGTTCTGTTAATTCATCTCACAGAGTTACATCTGTATTTCGTGGATCTCTTTGCTAGCCTTATTTCTGTGGAATCTCAGAACAGATATTTCGGATCCCTTTGAAGACTATAGGGCCAAAGGAAATATCCTCCGAAAACAAAGAGAAAGAAGCTTTCTGAGAAACTTCTTTGTGTTCTGTGAAATCATCTCACAGAGTTACAGTTTTCCCCTCAAGAAGCCTTTCGCTAAGACAGTTCTTGTGGAATTGGCAAAGTGATATTTGGAAGCCCATAGAGGGCTATGGTGAAAAAGGAAATATCCTCAGATGAAATCTGGAAAGAAGCTTTCTGAGAAACTGCTGAGTGTTCTGTTAATTCATCTCACAGAGTTACATCTGTACTTCGTGGATCTCTTTGCTAGCCTTATTTCTGTGGAATCTGAGAACAGATATTTCGGATCCCTTTGAAGACTATAGGGCCAAAGGAAATATCCTCCGATAACAAAGAGAAAGAAGCTTTCTGAGAAGCGTCTTTGTGTTCTGTGAAATCATCTCACAGAGTTACAGCTTTCTCCTCAAGAAGCCTTTCGCTAAGACAGTTCTTGTGGAATTGGCAAAGTGATATTTGGAAGCCCATAGAGGGCTATGGTGAAAAAGGAAATATCCTCAGATGAAATCTGGAAAGAAGCTTTCTGAGAAACTGCTGAGTGTTCTGTTAATTCATCTCACAGAGTTACATCTGTATTTCGTGCATCTCTTTGGTAGCCTTATTTATGTGGAATCTGAAAACAGATATTTCGGATCCCTTTGAAGACTATAGGGCCAAAGCAAATATCCTCCGATAACAACGAGAAAGAAGCTTTCTGAGAAACTTCTTAGTGTTCTTTGAAATCTTCTCACAGAGTTACAGCTTTCCCCTCAAGAAGCCTTTCGCTAAGACAGTTCTTGTGGAATTGGCAAAGTGATATTTGGAAGCCCATAGAGGGCTATGGTGAAAAAGGAAATATCCTCAGATGAAATCTGGAAAGAAGCTTTCTGAGAAACTGCTGAGTGTTCTGTTAATTCATCTCACAGAGTTACATCTGTATTTCGTGCATCTCTTTGGTAGCCTTATTTCTGTGGAATCTGAGAACAGATATTTCGGATCCCTTTGAAGACTATAGGGCCAAAGGAAATATCCTCCGATAACAACGAGAAAGAAGCTTTCTGAGAAACTTCTTTCTGTTCTTTGAAATCATCTCACAGAGTTACAGCTTTCCCCTCAAGAAGCCTTTCGCTAAGACAGTTCTTGTGGAATTGGCAAAGTGATATTTGGAAGCCCATAGAGGGCTATGGTGAAAAAGGAAATATCCTCAGATGAAATCTGGAAAGAAGCTTTCTGAGAATCTGCTGAGTGTTCTGTTAATTCATCTCACAGAGTTACATCTGTATTTCGTGCATCTCTTTGCTAGCCTTATTTCTGTGGAATCTGAGAACAGATATTTCGGATCCCTTTGAAGACTATAGGGCCAAAGGAAATATCCTCCGATAACAAAGAGAAAGAAGCTTTCTGAGAAACTTCCTTGTGTTCTGTTAAATCATGTCACAGAGTTACAGCTTTCCCCACAAGAAGCCTTTCGCTAAGACAGTTCTTGTGGAATTGGCAAAGTGATATTTGGAAGCCCATAGAGGGCTATGGTAAGAAAGGAAATATCCTCAGATGAAATCTATAAAGAAGCTTTCTGAGAAACTGCTGCGTGTTCTGTTAATTCATCTCACAGAGTTACATCTGTATGTCGTGGATCTCTTTGCTAACCTTATTTCTGTGGAATCTGAGAACAGATATTTCGGATCCCTTTGAAGACTATAGGGCCAAAGGAAATATCCTCCGATAACAAAGAGAAAGAAGCTTTCAGAGAAACTATTTGTGTTCTGTGAAATCATCTCACAGAGTTACAGCTTTCCCCTCAAGAAGCCTTTCGCTAAGATAGTTCTTGTGGAATTGGCAATGTGATATTTGTAAGCCCATAGAGGGCTATGGTGAAAAAGGAAATATCCTCAGATGAAATCTGGAAAGAAGCTTTCTGAGAAACTGCTGAGTGTTCTGTTAATTCATCTCACAGAGTTACATCTGTATTTCGTGGATCTCTTTGCTAGCCTTATTTCTGTGGAATCTGAGAACAGATATTTCGGATCCCTTTGAAGACTACAGGGCCAAAGGAAATATCCTCCGAAAACAAAGAGAGAGAAGCTTTCTGAGAAAATTCTTTGTGTTCTGTGAAATCATCTCACAGAGTTACAGCTTTCCCCTCAAGAAGACTTTCGCTAAGACAGTTCTTGTGGAATTGGCAAAGTGATATTTGGAAGCCCTTAGAGGGCTATGGTGAAAAAGGAAATATCCTCAGATGAAATCTGGAAAGAAGCTTTCTGAGAAACTGCTGAGTGTTCTGTTAATTCATCTCACAGAGTTACATCTGTATTTCGTGGATCTCTTTGCTAGCCTTATTTCTGTGGAATCTGAGAACAGATATTTCGGATCCCTTTTGAAGACTATAGGGCCAAAGGAAATATCCTCCGATAACAAAGAGAAAGAAGCTTTCTGAGAAACGTCTTTGTGTTCTGTGAAATCATCTTACTGAATTACAGCTTTCCCCTCAAGAAGCCTTTCGCTAAGACAGTTCTTGTGGAATTGGCAAAGTGATATTTGGAAGCCCATAGAGGGCTATGGTGAAAAATGAAATATCCTCAGATGAAATCTGGAAAGAAGCTTTCTGAGAAACTGCTGAGTGTTCTGTTAATTCATCTCACAGAGTTACATCTGTATTTCGTGGATCTCTTTGCTAGCCTTATTTCTGTGGAATCTGAGAACAGATATTTCGGATCCCTTTGAAGACTATAGGGCCAAAGGAAATATCCTCCGATAACAAAGAGAAAGAAGCTTTCTGAGAAACTTCTTTGTGTTCTGTGAAATCATCTCACAGAGTTACAGCTTTCCCCTGAAGAAGCCTTTCGCTAGGACAGTTCTTTTGGAATTGGCAAAGTGATATTTGGAAGCCCATAGAGGGCTATGGTGAAAAAGGAAATATCCTCAGATGAAATCTGGAAAGAAGCTTTCTGACAAACTGCTGAGTGTTCTGTTAATTCATCTCACAGAGTTACATCTGTATTTCGCGGATCTCTTTGCTAGCTTTATTTCTGTGGAATCTGAGAACAGATATTTCGAATCCCTTTGAAGACTATAGGGCCAAAGGAAATATCCTCCGATAACAAAGAGAAAGAAGCTTTCTGAGAAACTTCTTTGGGTTCTGTTAAATCATCTCACAGAGTTACAGCTTTCCCCTAAATAAGACTTTCGCTTAGACACTTCTTGTGGAATTGGCAAAGTGATATTTGGAAGCCCATAGAGGGCTATGATGAAAAATGAAATATCCTCATATGAAATCTGCAAAGAAGATCTCTGAGAAACTGCTGAGTGTTCTGTTAATTCATCTCACAGAGTTACATCTGTATTTCGTGGATCTCTTTGCTAACCTTATTTCTGTGGAATCTGAGAACAGATATTTCGGATCCTTTTGAAGACTATTGGGCCAAAGGAAATATCCTCCGATAACAAAGAGAAAGAAGGTTTCTGAGAAACTTCTTTGTGTTCTGTGAAATCATCTCACAGCGTTACAGCTTTGCCCTCAAGAAGCCTTTCGCTAAGACAGTTCTTGTGGAATTGGCAAAGTGATATTTGGAAGCCCATAGAGGGCTCTGGTGAAAAAGGAAATAACCTCAGATGAAATCTGGAAAGAAGCTTTCTGAGAAACTGCTGAGTGTTCTGTTAATTCATCTCACAGAGTTACATCTGTATTTCGCGGATCTCTTTGCTAGCCTTATTTCTGTGGAATCTGAGAACAGATATTTCGGATCCCTTTGAAGACTATAGGGCCAAAGAAAATATTCTCCGATAACAAAGCGAAAGAAGCTTTCTGAGAAACTTCTTTGTGTTCTGTGAAATCATCTCACAGAGTTACAGCTTTCCCCTCAAGAAGCCTTTCGCTAAGACAGTTCTTGTGTAATTGGCAAAGTGATATTTGGAAGCCCATAGAGGGCTATGGTGAAAAAGGAAATATCCTCAGATGAAATCTGGAAAGAAGCTTTCTGAGAAACTGCTGAGTGTTCTGTTAATTCATCTCACAGAGTTACATCTGTATTTCGTGGATCTCTTTGCTAGCCTTATTTCTGTGGAATCTGAGAACAGATATTTCGGATCCCTTTGAAGACTATAGGGCCAAAGGAAATATCCTCCGATAACAAAGAGAAAGAAGCTTTCTGAGAAACTTCTTTGTGTTCTGTGAAATCATCTCACAGAGTTACAGCTTTCCCCTCAAGAAGCCTTTCGCTAAGACAGTTCTTGTGGAATTGGCAAAGTGATATTTGGAAGCCCATAGAGGGCTATGGTGAAAAAGGAAATATCCTCAGATGAAATCTGGAAAGAAGCTTTCTGAGAATCTGCTGAGTGTTCTGTTAATTCATCTCACAGAGTTACATCTGTATGTCGTGGATCTCTTTGCTAGCCTTATTTCTGTGGAATCTCAGAACAGATATTTCGGATCCCTTTGAAGACTATAGGGCCAAAGGAAATATCCTCCAATAACAAAGAGAAAGAAGCTTTCTGAGAAACTTCTTTGTGTTCTGTGAAATCATCTCACAGAGTTACAGCTTTCCCCTCAAGAAGCCTTTCGCTAAGACAGTTCTTGTGGAATTGGCAAAGTGATATTTGGAAGCCCATAGAGGGCTATGGTGATAAAGGAAATATCCTCAGATGAAATCTGGAAAGAAGCTTTCTGAGAAACTGCTGAGTGTTCTGTTAATTCATCTCACAGAGTTACATCTGTATTTCGTGCATCTCTTTGGTAGCCTTATTTCTGTGGAATCTGAGAACAGATATTTCGGATCCCTTTGAAGACTATAGGGCCAAAGGAAATATTCTCCGATAACAAAGCGAAAGAAGCTTTCAGAGAAACTTCTTTGTATTCTGTGAAATCATCTCACAGAGTTACAGCTTTCCCCTCAAGAAGCCTTTCGCTAAGACAGTTCTTGTGGAATTGGCAAAGTGATATTTGGAAGCCCATAGAGGGCTATGGTGAAAAAGGAAATATCCTCAGATGAAATCTGGAAAGAAGCTTTCTTAGAAACTGCTAAGTGTTCTGTTAATTCATCTCACAGAGTTACATCTGTATTTCGTGGATCTCTTTGCTAGCCTTATTTCTGTGGAATCTGAAAACAGATATTTCGGATCCCTTTGAAGACTATAGGGCCAAATGAAATATCCTCCGATAACAAAGAGAAAGAAGCTTTCTGAGAAACTTCCTTGTGTTCTGTTAAATCATGTCACAGAGTTACAGCTTTCCCCTCAAGAAGCCTTTCGCTAAGACAGTTCTTGTGGAATTGGCAAAGTGATATTTGGAAGCCCATAGAGGGCTATGGTAAGAAAGGAAATATCCTCAGATGAAATCTGGAAAGAAGCTTTCTGAGAAACTGCTGCGTGTTCTGTTAATTCATCTCACAGAGTTACATCTGTATGTCGTGGATCTCTTTGCTAACCTTATTTCTGTGGAATCTGAGAACAGATATTTCGGATCCCTTTGAAGACTATAGGGCCAAAGGAAATATCCTCCGATAACAAAGAGAAAGAAGCTTTCAGAGAAACTATTTGTGTTCTGTGAAATCATCTCACAGAGTTACAGCTTTCCCCTCAAGAAGCCTTTCGCTAAGATAGTTCTTGTGGAATTGGCAATGTGATATTTGTAAGCCCATAGAGGGCTATGGTGAAAAAGGAAATATCCTCAGATGAAATCTGGAAAGAAGCTTTCTGAGAAACTGCTGAGTGTTCTGTTAATTCATCTCACAGAGTTACATCTGTATTTCGTGGATCTCTTTGCTAGCCTTATTTCTGTGGAATCTGACAACAGATATTTCGGATCCCTTTGAAGACTATAGGGCCTAAGGAAATATCCTCCGAAAACAAAGAGAGAGAAGCTTTCTGAGAAAATTCTTTGTGTTCTGTGAAATCATCTCACAGAGTTACAGCTTTCCCCTCAAGAAGACTTTCGCTAAGACAGTTCTTGTGGAATTGGCAAAGTGATATTTGGAAGCCCTTAGAGGGCTATGGTGAAAAAGGAAATATCCTCAGATGAAATCTGGAAAGAAGCTTTCTGAGAAACTGCTGAGTGTTCTGTTAATTCATCTCACAGAGTTACATCTGTATTTCGTGGATCTCTTTGCTAGCCTTATTTCTGTGGAATCTGAGAACAGATATTTCGGATCCCTTTGAAGACTATAGGGCCAAAGGAAATATCCTCCGATAACAAAGAGAAAGAAGCTTTCTGAGAAGCGTCTTTGTGTTCTGTGAAATCATCTCACAGAGTTACAGCTTTCCCCTCAAGAAGCCTCTCGCTAAGACATTTCTTGTGGAATTGGCAAAGTGATATTTGGAAGCCCATAGAGGGCTATGGTGTAAAAGGAAATATCCTCAGATGAAATCTGCAAAGAAGCTCTCTGAGAAACTGCTGAGTGTTCTGTTAATTCATCTCACAGAGTTACATCTGTATATCGTGGATCTCTTTGCTAGCCTTATTTCTGTGGAATCTGAGAACAGATATTTCGGATCCCTTTGAAGACTATAGGGCCTAAGGAAATATCCTCCGATAACAAAGAGAAAGATGCTTTCTGAGAAACTTCTTTGTGTTCTGTGAAATCATCTCACAGAGTTACAGCTTTCCCCTCAGGAAGCCTTTCGCTAAGACAGTTCTTTTGGAATTGGCAAAGTGTTATTTGGAAGCCCATAGAGGGCTATGGTGAAAAAGGAAATATCCTCAGATGAAATCTGGAAAGAAGCTTTCTGACAAACTGCTGAGTGTTCTGTTAATTCATCTCACAGAGTTACATCTGTATTTCGCGGATCTCTTTGCTAGCCTTATTTCTGTGGAATCTGAGAACAGATACTTCGGATCCCTTTGAAGACTATAGGGCCAAAGGAAATATCCTCCGATAACAAAGAGAAAGAAGCTTTCTGAGAAACTTCTTTGTGTTCTGTGAAATCATCTCACTGAGATACAGCTTTTGCCTCAAGAAGGCTTTCGCTAAGACAGTTCTTGTGGAATTGGCAAAGTGATATTTGGAAGCCCTTAGAGGGCTATGGTGAAAAAGGAAATATCCTCAGATGAAATCTGGAAAGAAGCTTTCTGAGAAACTACTGAGTGTTCTGTTAATTCATCTCACAGAGATACATCTGTATGTCGTGGATCTCCTTGCTAGCCTTATTTCTGTGGAATCTGAGAACAGATATTTCGGATCCCTTTGAAGACTATAGGGCCAAAGGATATATCCTCCGATAACAAAGAGAAAGAAGCTTTCTGAGAAACTTCTTTGTGTTCTGTGAAATCATCTCACAGAGTTACAGCTTTCCCCTAAATAAGACTTTCGCTAAGACACTTCTTGTGGAATTGGCAAAGTGATATTTGGAAGCCCATAGAGGGCTATGATGAAAAATGAAATATCCTCATATGAAATCTGGAAAGAAGATCTCTGAGAAACTGCTGAGTGTTCTGTTAATTCATCTCACAGAGTTACATCTGTATATCGTGGATCTCTTTGCTAACCTGATTTCTGTGGAATCTGAGAACAGATATTTCGGATCCTTTTGAAGACTATTGGGCCAAAGGAAATATCCTCCGATAACAAAGAGAAAGAAGGTTTCTGAGAAACTTCTTTGTGTTCTGTGAAATCATCTCACAGCGTTACAGCTTTGCCCTCCAGAAGCCTTTCGCTAAGACAGTTCTGGTGGAATTGGCAAAGGGATATTTGGAAGCCCATAGAGGGCTATGGTGGAAAAGGAAATATCCTCAGATGAAATCTGGAAAGAAGCTTTCTGAGAAACTGCTGAGTGTTCTGTTAATTCATCTCACAGAGTTACATCTGTATTTCGCGGATCTCTTTGCTAGCCTTATTTCTGTGGAATCTGAGAACAGATATTTCGGATCCGTTTGAAGACTATAGGGCCAAAGGAAATATCCTCCGATAACAAAGAGAAAGAAGCTTTCTCAGAAACTTCTTTGTGTTCTGTGAAATCATCTCACAGAGTTACAGCTTTTCGCTCAAGAAGTCTTTCGCTAAGACAGTTCTTGTGGAATTGGCAAAGTGATATTTGCAAGCCCATAGAGGGCTACGGTGAAAAAGGAATATCCTCAGATGAAATCTGGAAAGAAACTTTCTGAGAAACTGCTGAGTGTTGTGTTAATTCATCTCACAGAGTAACATCTGTATTTCGCGGATCTCTTTGCTAGCCTTATTTCTGTGGAATCTGAGAACAGATATTTCGGATCCCTTTTGAAGACTATAGGGCCAAAGGAAATATCCTCCGATAACAAAGAGAAAGAAGCTTTCTGAGAAACGTCTTTGTGTTCTGTGAAATCATCTTACTGAATTACAGCTTTCCCCTCAAGAAGCCTTTCGCTAAGACAGTTCTTGTGGAATTGGCAAAGTGATATTTGGAAGCCCATAGAGGGCTATGGTGAAAAATGAAATATCCTCAGATGAAATCTGGAAAGAAGCTTTCTGAGAAACTGCTGAGTGTTCTGTTAATTCATCTCACAGAGTTACATCTGTGTTTCGTGGATCTCTTTGCTAGCCTTATTTCTGTGGAATCTGAGAACAGATATTTCGGATCCCTTTGAAGACTATAGGGCCAAAGGAAATATCCTCCGATAACAAAGAGAAAGAAGCTTTCTGAGAAACTTCTTTGTGTTCTGTGAAATCATCTCACAGAGTTACAGCTTTCCCCTGAAGAAGCCTTTCGCTAGGACAGTTCTTTTGGAATTGGCAAAGTGATATTTGGAAGCCCATAGAGGGCTATGGTGAAAAAGGAAATATCCTCAGATGAAATCTGGAAAGAAGCTTTCTGACAAACTGCTGAGTGTTCTGTTAATTCATCTCACAGAGTTACATCTGTATTTCGTGGATCTCTTTGCTAGCCTTATTTCTGTGGAATCTGAGAACAGATATTTCGGATCCCTTTGAAGACTATAGGGCCAAAGGTAATATCCTCCGATAACAAAGAGAAAGAAGCTTTCTGAGAAACTTATTTGTGTTCTGTGAAATCATCTCACAGAGTTACAGCTTTCTCCTGAAGAAGCCTTTCGCTAGGACAGTTCTTTTGAAATTGGCAAAGTGATATTTGGAAGCCCATAGAGGGCTATGGTGTAAAAGGAAATATCCTCAGATGAAATCTGGAAAGAAGCTTTCTGACAAACTGCTGAGTGTTCTGTTAATTCATCTCACAGAGTTACATCTGTATTTCGCGGATCTCTTTGCTAGCCTTATTTCTGTGGAATCTGAGAACAGATACTTCGGATCCCTTTGAAGACTATAGGGCCAAAGGAAATATCCTCCGATAACAAAGAGAAAGAAGCTTTCTGAGAAACTTCTTTGTGTTCTGTGAAATCATCTCACTGAGATACAGCTTTTGCCTCAAGAAGGCTTTCGCTAAGACAGTTCTTGAGGAATTGGCAAAGTGATATTTGGAAGCCCTTAGAGGGCTATGGTGAAAAAGGAAATATCCTCAGATGAAATCTGGAAAGAAGCTTTCTGAGAAACTACTGAGTGTTCTGTTAATTCATCTCACAGAGATACATCTGTATGTCGTGGATCTCCTTGCTAGCCTTATTTCTGTGGAATCTGAGAACAGATATTTCGGATCCCTTTGAAGACTATAGGGCCAAAGGAAATATCCTCCGATAACAAAGAGAAAGAAGCTTTCTGAGAAACTTCTTTGTGTTCTGTTAAATCATCTCACAGAGTTACAGCTTTCCCCTAAATAAGACTTTCGCTAAGACACTTCTTGTGGAATTGGCAAAGTGATATTTGGAAGCCCATAGAGGGCTATGATGAAAAATGAAATATCCTCATATGAAATCTGGAAAGAAGATCTCTGAGAAACTGCTGAGTGTTCTGTTAATTCATCTCACAGAGTTACATCTGTATTTCGTGGATCTCTTTGCTAACCTTATTTCTGTGGAATCTGAGAACAGATATTTCGGATCCTTTTGAAGACTATTGGGCCAAAGGAAATATCCTCCGATAACAAAGAGAAAGAAGGTTTCTGAGAAACTTCTTTGTGTTCTTTGAAATCATCTAACAGCGTTACAGCTTTGCCCTCAAGAAGCCTTTCGCTAAGACAGTTCTGGTGGAATTGGCAAAGTGATATTTGGAAGCCCATAGAGGGCTATGGTGGAAAGGGAAATATCCTCAGATGAAATCTGGAAAGAAGCTTTCTGAGAAACTGCTGAGTGTTCTGTTAATTCACCTCACAGAGTTACATCTGTATTTCGCGGATCTCTTTGCTAGCCTTATTTCTGTGGAATCTGAGAACAGATATTTCGGATCCCTTTGAAGACTATAGGGCCAAAGGAAATATCCTCCGATAACAAAGAGAAAGAAGCTTTCTCAGAAACTTCTTTGTGTTCTGTGAAATCATCTCACAGAGTTACAGCTTTCCCCTCAAGAAGCCTTTCGCTAAGACAGTTCTTGTGGAATTGGCAAAGTGATATTTGGAAGCTCATAGAGGGCTATGGTGAAAAAGGAAATATCCTCAGATGAAATCTGGAAAGAAGTTTTCTGAGGAAATGCTGAGTGTTCAGTTAATTCATCTCACAGAGTTGCATCTGTATATCGTGGATCTCTTTGCTAGCCTTATTTCTGTGGAATCTGAGAACAGATATTTCCTATCCCTTTGAAGACTATAGGGCGAAAGGAAATATCCTCCGATAACAAAGAGAAAGAAGCTTTCTGAGAAACGTCTTCGTGTTCTGTGAAATCATATCAGAGTTACAGCTTTCCCCTCAAGAAGCCTCTCGCTAAGACAGTTCTTGTGGAATTGGCAAAGTGATATTTGGAAGCCCATATTGGGCTATGGTGAAAAAGGAAATATCATCAGATGAAATCTGGAAAGAAGCTCTCTGAGAAACTGCTGCGTGTTCTGTTAATTCATCTCACAGAGTTACATCTGTATGTCGTGCATCTCTTTGCTAGCCTTATTTCTGTGGAATCTCAGAACAGATATTTCGTATCCCTTTGAAGACTATAGGGCCAAAGGAAATATCCTCCGATAACAAAGAGAAAGAAGCTTTCTGAGAAACTTCTTTGTGTTCTGTGAAATCATCTCACAGAGTAACAACTTTCCCCTCAAGAAGCCTTTCGCTAAGACAGTTCTTGTGGAATTGGCAAAGTGATATTTGGAAGCCCATAGATGGCTATGGTGAAAAAGGAGATAACCTCAGATGAAATCTGGAAAGAAGCTTTCTGAGAAACTGCTGAGTGTTCTGTTAATTCATCTCACAGAGTTACATCTGTATTTCGTGCATCTCTTTGGTAGCCTTATTTCTGTGGAATCTGAAAACAGATATTTCGGATTCCTTTTGAAGACTATAGGGCCAAAGGAAATATCCTCCGATAACAACGAGAAAGAAGCTTTCTGAGAAACTTCTTTGTGTTCTTTGAAATCATCTCACAGAGTTACAGCTTTCCCCTCAAGAAGCCTTTCGCTAAGACAGTTCTTGTGGAATTGGCAAAGTGATATTTGGAAGCCCATAGAGGGCTGTGGTGTAAAAGGAAATATCCTCAGATGAAATCTGCAAAGAAGCTCTCTGAGAAACTGCTGAGTGTTCTGTTAATTCATCTCACAGAGTTACATCTGTATATCGTGGATCTCTTTGCTAGCCTTATTTCTGTGGAATCTGAGAACAGATACTTCGGATCCCTTTGAAGACTATAGGGCCAAAGGAAATATCCTCCGATTACAAAGAGAAAGAAGGTTTCTGAGAAACTTCTTTGTGTTCTGTGAAATCATCTCACAGAGTTACAGCTTTTCCCCTCAAGAAAACTTTCGCTAAGACATTTCTTGTGGAATTGGCAAAGTGATATTTGGAAACCCATAGAGGGCTATGGTGAAAAAGGATATATCCTGAGATGAAATCTGGAAAGAAGCTTTCTGAGAAACTGCTGAGTGTTCTGTCAATTCATCTCACAGAGTTACATCTGTATTTCGTGGATCTCTTTGCTAGCCTTATTTCTGTGGAATCTGACAACAGATATTTCGGATCCCTTTGAAGACTATAGGGCCAAAGGAAATATCCTCCGATAACAAAGAGAAAGAAGCTTTCTGAGAAACTTCTTTGTGTTCTGTGAAATCATCTCACAGAGTTACAGCTTTCCCCTGAAGAAGCCTTTCGCTAGGACAGTTCTTTTGGAATTGGCAAAGTGATATTTGGAAGCCCATAGAGGGCTATGGTGAAAAAGGAAATATCCTCAGATGAAATCTGGAAAGAAGCTTTCTGACAAACTGCTGAGTGTTCTGTTAATTCATCTCACAGAGTTACATCTGTATTTCGCGGATCTCTTTGCTAGCCTTATTTCTGTGGAATCTGAGAACAGATATTTCGGATCCCTTTGAAGACTATAGGGCCAAAGGAAATATCCTCCGATAACAAAGAGAAAGAAGGTTTCTGAGAAACTTCTTTGTGTTCTGTTAAATCATCTCACAGAGTTACAGCTTTCCCCTAAATAAGACTTTCGCTTAGACACTTCTTGTGGAATTGGCAAAGTGATATTTGGAAGCCCATAGAGGGCTATGATGAAAAATGAAATATCCTCATATGAAATCTGGAAAGAAGCTTTCTGAGAAACTGCTGAGTGTTCTGTTAATTCATCTCACAGAGTTACATCTGTATTTCGTGGATCTCTTTGCTAACCTTATTTCTGTGGAATCTGAGAACAGATATTTCGGATCCTTTTGAAGACTATTGGGCCAAAGGAAATATCCTCCGATAACAAAGAGAAAGAAGGTTTCTGAGAAACTTCTTTGTGTTCTGTGAAATCATCTCACAGCGTTACAGCTTTGCCCTCAAGAAGCCTTTCGCTAAGACAGTTCTGGTGGAATTGGCAAAGGGATATTTGGAAGCCCATAGAGGGCTATGGTGATAAAGGAAATATCCTCAGATGAAATCTGGAAAGAAGCTTTCTGAGAAACTGTTGAGTGTTCTGTTAATTCATCTCACAGAGTTACATCTGTATTTCGCGGATCTCTTTGCTAGCCTTATTTCTGTGGAATCTGAGAACAGATATTTCGGATCCCTTTGAAGACTAGAGGGCCAAAGGAAATATCCTCCGATAACAAAGAGAAAGAAGCTTTCTCAGAAACTTCTTTGTGTTCTCTGAAATCATCTCACAGAGTTACAGCTTTTCGCTCAAGAAGCCTTTCGCTAAGACAGTTCTTGTGGAATTGGCAAAGTGATATTTGGAAGCCCATAGAGGGCTATGGTGAAAAAGGAATATCCTCAGATGAAATCTGGAAAGAAACTTTCTGAGAAACTGCTGAGTGTTCTGTTAATTCATCTCACAGAGTAACATCTGTATTTCGCGGATCTCTTTGCTAGCCTTATTTCTGTGGAATCTGAGAACAGATATTTCGGATCCCTTTTGAAGACTATAGGGCCAAAGGAAATATCCTCCGATAACAAAGAGAAAGAAGCTTTCTGAGAAACTTCTTTGTGTTCTGTGAAATCATCTCACAGAGTTACAGCTTTCCCCTCAAGAAGCCTTTCGCTAAGACAGTTCTTGTGGAATTGGCAAAGTGATATTTGGAAGACCATAGAGGGCTATGTTGAAAAAGGAAATATCCACAGATGAAATCTGGAAAGAAGCTTTCTGAGAAACTGCTGAGTGTTCTGTTAATTCATCTCACAGAGTTACATCTGTATTTCGTGCATCTCTTTGCTAGCCTTATTTCTGTGGAATCTGAGAACAGATATTTCGGATCCCTTTGAAGACTATAGGGCCAAAGGAAATATCCTCCGATAACAAAGAGAAAGAAGCTTTCTGAGAAACTTCTTTGTGTTCTGTGAAATCATCTCACAGAGTTACAGCTTTCCCCTCAAGAAGCCTTTCGCTAAGACAGTTCTTGTAGAATTGGCAAAGTGATATTTGGAAGCCCTTAGAGGGCTATGGTGAAAAAGGAGATATCCTCAGATGAAATCTGGAAAGAAGCTTTCTGAGAAACTACTGAGTGTTCTGTTAATTCATCTCACAGAGTTACATCTGTATTTCGTGGATCTCTTTGCTATCCTTATTTCTGTGGAATCTGAGAACAGATATTTCGGATCCTTTTGAAGACTATAGGGCCAAAGGAAATATCCTCCGATAACAAAGAGAAAGAAGCTTTCTGAGAAACTTCTTTGTGTTCTGTGAAATCATCTCACAGTGTTACAGCTTTGCCCTCAAGAAGCCTTTCGCTAAGACAGTTCTTGTGGAATTGGCAAAGTGATATTTGGAAGCCCGTAGAGGGCTATGGTGAAAAAGGAAATATCCTCAGATGAAATCTGGAAAGAAGATTTCTGAGAAACTGCTGAGTGTTCTGTTAATTCATCTCAAAGAGTTACATCTGTATTTCGCGGATCTCTTTGCTAGCCTTATTTCTGTGGAATCTGAGAACAGATATTTCGGATCCCTTTGAAGACTACAGGGCCAAAGGAAATATCCTCCGATAACAAAGAGAAAGAAGCTTTCTGAGAAACGTCTTCGTGTTCTGTGAAATCATCTCAGAGTTACAGCTTTCCCCTCAAGAAGCCTCTCGCTAAGACAGTTCTTGTGGAATTGGCAAAGTGATATTTGGAAGCCCATATTGGGCTATGGTGAAAAAGGAAATATCCTCAGATGAAATCTGGAAAGAAGCTCTCTGAGAAACTGCTGCGTGTTCTGTTAATTCATCTCACAGAGTTACATCTGTATGTCGCGGATCTCTTTGCTAGCCTTATTTCTGTGGAATCTCTGAACAGATATTTCGGATCCCTTTGAAGACTATAGGGCCAAAGGAAATATCCACCGATAACAAAGAGAAAGAAGCTTTCTGAGAAACTTCTTTGTGTTCTGTGAAATCATCTCACAGAGTTACAGCTTTTGCCTCAAGAAGCCTTTAGCTAAGACAGTTCTTGTGGAATTGGCAAAGTGATATTTGGAAGCCCTTAGAGGGCTATGGTGAAAAAGGAAATATCCTCAGATGAAATCTGGAAAGAAGCTTTCTGAGAATCTGCTGAGTGTTCTGTTAATTCATCTCACAGAGATACATCTGTATGTCGTGGATCTCCTTGCTAGTCTTATTTCTGTGGAATCTGAGAACAGATATTTCGGATCCCTTTGAAGACTATAGGGCCAAAGGAAATATCCTCCGATAACAAAGAGAAAGAAGCTTTCTGAGAAACTTCTTTGTGTTCTGTTAAATCATCTCACAGAGTTACAGCTTTCCCCTAAATAAGACTTTCGCTAAGACACTTCTTGTGGAATTGGCAAAGTGATATTTGGAAGCCCATAGAGGGCTATGGTGAAAAATGAAATATCCTCATATGAAATCTGGAAAGAAGATCTCTGAGAAACTGCTGAGTGTTCTGTTAATTCATCTCACAGAGTTACATCTGTATTTCGTGGATCTCTTTGCTAACCTTATTTCTGTGGAATCTGAGAACAGATATTTCGGATCCTTTTGAAGACTATTGGGCCAAAGGAAATATCCTCCGATAACAAAGAGAAAGTAGCTTTCTGAGAAACTTCTTTGTGTTCTGTGAAATCATCTCACAGCGTTACAGCTTTGCCCTCAAGAAGCCTTTCGCTAAGACAGTTCTAGTGGAATTGGCAAAGTGATATTTGGAAGCCCATAGAGGGCTATGGTGGAAAAGGAAATATCCTCAGATGAAATCTGGAAAGAAGCTTTCTGAGAAACTGCTGAGTGTTCTGTTAATTCATCTCACAGAGTTACATCTGTATTTCGCGGATCTCTTTGCTAGCCTTATTTCTGTGGAATCTGAGAACAGATATTTCGGATCCCTTTGAAGACTATAGGGCCAAAGGAAATATCCTCCGATAACAAAGAGAAAGAAGCTTTCTCAGAAACTTCTTTGTGTTCTGTGAAATCATCTCACAGAGTTACAGCTTTTCGCTCAAGAAGCCTTTCGCTAAGACAGTTCTTGTGGAATTGGCAAAGTGATATTTGGAAGCCCATAGAGGGCTATGGTGAAAAAGGAATATCCTCAGATGAAATCTGGAAAGAAACTTTCTGAGAAACTGCTGAGTGTTCTGTTAATTCATCTCACAGAGTAACATCTGTATTTCGCGGATCTCTTTGCTAGCCTTATTTCTGTGGAATCTGAGAACACATATTTCGGATCCCTTTTGAAGACTATAGGGCCAAAGGAAATACCCTCCGATAACAAAGAGAAAGAAGCTTTCTGAGAAACGTTTTTGTGTTCTGTGAAATCATCTTACTGAATTACAGCTTTCCCCTCAAGAAGCCTTTCGCTAAGACAGTTCTTGTGGAATTGGCAAAGTGATATTTGGAAGCCCATAGAGGGCTATGGTGAAAAAGGAAATATCCTCAGATGAAATCTGGAAAGAAGCTTTCTGAGAAACTGCTGAGTGTTCTGTTAATTCATCTCACAGAGTTACATCTGTATTTCGCGGATCTCTTTGCTAGCCTTATTTCTGTGGAATCTGAGAACAGATATTTCGGATCCCTTTGAAGACTATAGGGCCAAAGGAAATATCCTCCGATAACAAAGAGAAAGAAGCTTTCTGAGAAACTTCTTTGTGTTCTGTGAAATCATCTCACAGAGTTACAGCTTTCCCCTCAAGAAGCCTTTCGCTAAGACAGTTCTTGTGGAATTGGCAAAGTGATATTTGGAAGCCCATAGAGGGCTATGGTGAAAAAGGATATATCCTCAGATGAAATCTGGAAAGAAGCTTTCTGAGAAACTACTGAGTGTTCTGTTAATTCATCTCACAGAGTTACATCTGTATTTCGTGGATCTCTTTGCTAGCCTTATTTCTGTGGAATCTGAGAACAGATATTTCGGATCCCTTTGAAGACTATAGGGCCAAAGGAAATATCCTCCGATAACAAAGAGAAAGAAGCTTTCTGAGAAACTTCTTTGTGTTCTGTGAAATCATCTCACAGAGTTACAGCTTTCCCCTGAAGAAGCCTTTCGCTAAGACAGTTCTTTTGGAATTGGCAAAGTGATATTTGGAAGCCCATAGAGGGCTATGGTGAAAAAGGAAATATCCTCAGATGAAATCTGGAAAGAAGCTTTCTGACAAACTGCTGAGTGTTCTGTTAATTCATCTCACAGAGTTACATCTGTATTTCGCGGATCTCTTTGCTAGCCTTATTTCTGTGGAATCTGAGAACAGATACTTCGGATACCTTTGAAGACTATAGGGCCAAAGGAAATATCCTCCGATAACAAAGAGAAAGAAGCTTTCTGAGAAACTCCTTTGTGTTCTGTGAAATCATCTCACTGAGATACAGCTTTTGCCTCAAGAAGGCTTTCGCTAAGACAGTTCTTGTGGAATTGGCAAAGTGATATTTGGAAGCCCTTAGAGGGCTATGGTGAAAAAGGAAATATCCTCAGATGAAATCTGGAAAGAAGCTTTCTGAGAAACTACTGAGTGTTCTGTTAATTCATCTCACAGAGATACATCGGTATGTCGTGGATCTCCTTGCTAGCCTTATTTCTGTGGAATCTGAGAACAGATATTTCGGATCCCTTTGAAGACTATAGGGCCAAAGGAAATATCCTCCGATAACAAAGAGAAAGAAGCTTTCTGAGAAACTTCTTTGTGTTCTGTTAAATCATCTCACAGAGTTACAGCTTTCCCCTAAATAAGACTTTCGCTAAGACAGTTCTTTTGGAATTGGCAAAGTGATATTTGGAAGCCCATAGAGGGCTATGATGAAAAATGAAATATCCTCATATGAAATCTGGAAAGAAGATCTCTGAGAAACTGCTGAGTGTTCTGTTAATTCATCTCACAGAGTTACATCTGTATTTCGTGGATCTCTTTGCTAACCTTATTTCTGTGGAATCTGAGAACAGATATTTCGGATCCTTTTGAAGACTATTGGGCCAAAGGAAATATCCTCCGATAACAAAGAGAAAGAAGGTTTCTGAGAAACTTCTTTGTGTTCTGTGAAATCATCTCACAGCGTTACAGCTTTGCCCTCAAGAAGCCTTTCGCTAAGACAGTTCTTGTGGAATTGGCAAAGTGATATTTGCAAGCCCATAGAGGGCTATGGTGAAAAAGGAATATCCTCAGATGAAATCTGGAAAGAAACTTTCTGAGAAACTGCTGAGTGTTGTGTTAATTCATCTCCCAGAGTAACATCTGTATTTCGCGGATCTCTTTGCTAGCCTTATTTCTGTGGAATCTGAGAACAGATATTTCGGATCCCTTTTGAAGACTATAGGGCCAAAGGAAATATCCTCCGATAACAAAGAGAAAGAAGCTTTCTGAGAAACGTCTTTGTGTTCTGTGAAATCATCTTACTGAATTACAGCTTTCCCCTCAAGAAGCCTTTCGCTAAGACAGTTCTTGTGGAATTGGCAAAGTGATATTTGGAAGCCCATAGTGGGCTATGGTGAAAAATGAAATATCCTCAGATGAAATCTGGAAAGAAGCTTTCTGAGAAACTGCTGAGTGTTCTGTTAATTCATCTCACAGAGTTACATCTGTATTTCGTGGATCTCTTTGCTAGCCTTATTTCTGTGGAATCTGAGAACAGATATTTCGGATCCCTTTGAAGACTATAGGGCCAAAGGAAATATCCTCCGATAACAAAGAGAAAGAAGCTTTCTGAGAAACTTCTTTGTGTTCTGTGAAATCATCTCACAGAGTTACAGCTTTCCCCTGAAGAAGCCTTTCGCTAGGACAGTTCTTTTGGAATTGGCAAAGTGATATTTGGAAGCCCATAGAGGGCTATGGTGAAAAAGGAAATATCCTCAGATGAAATCTGGAAAGAAGCTTTCTGACAAACTGCTGAGTGTTCTGTTAATTCATCTCACAGAGTTACATCTGTATTTCGCGGATCTCTTTGCTAGCCTTATTTCTGTGGAATCTGAGAACAGATATTTCGGATCCCTTTGAAGACTATAGGGCCAAAGGAAATATCCTCCGATAACAAAGAGAAAGAAGGTTTCTGAGAAACTTCTTTGTGTTCTGTTAAATCATCTCACAGAGTTACAGCTTTCCCCTAAATAAGACTTTCGCTTAGACACTTCTTGTGGAATTGGCAAAGTGATATTTGGAAGCCCATAGAGGGCTATGATGAAAAATGAAATATCCTCATATGAAATCTGGAAAGAAGCTTTCTGAGAAACTGCTGAGTGTTCTGTTAATTCATCTCACAGAGTTACATCTGTATTTCGTGGATCTCTTTGCTAACCTTATTTCTGTGGAATCTGAGAACAGATATTTCGGATCCTTTTGAAGACTATTGGGCCAAAGAAAATATCCTCCGATAACAAAGAGAAAGAAGGTTTCTGAGAAACTTCTTTGTGTTCTGTGAAATCATCTCACAGCGTTACAGCTTTGCCCTCAAGAAGCCTTTCGCTAAGACAGTTCTGGTGGAATTGGCAAAGGGATATTTGGAAGCCCATAGAGGGCTATGGTGATAAAGGAATTATCCTCAGATGAAATCTGGAAAGAAGCTTTCTGAGAAACTGTTGAGTGTTCTGTTAATTCATCTCACAGAGTTACATCTGTATTTCGCGGATCTCTTTGCTAGCCTTATTTCTGTGGAATCTGAGAACAGATATTTCGGATCCCTTTGAAGACTAGAGGGCCAAAGGAAATATCCTCCGATAACAAAGAGAAAGAAGCTTTCTCAGAAACTTCTTTGTGTTCTCTGAAATCATCTCACAGAGTTACAGCTTTTCGCTCAAGAAGCCTTTCGCTAAGACAGTTCTTGTGGAATTGGTAAAGTGATATTTGGAAGCCCATAGAGGGCTATGGTGAAAAAGGAATATCCTCAGATGAAATCTGGAAAGAAACTTTCTGAGAAACTGCTGAGTGTTCTGTTAATTCATCTCACAGAGTAACATCTGTATTTCGCGGATCTCTTTGCTAGCCTTATTTCTGTGGAATCTGAGAACAGATATTTCGGATCCCTTTTGAAGACTATAGGGCCAAAGGAAATATCCTCCGATAACAAAGAGAAAGAAGCTTTCTGAGAAACTTCTTTGTGTTCTGTGAAATCATCTCACAGAGTTACAGCTTTCCCCTCAAGAAGCCTTTCGCTAAGACAGTTCTAGTGGAATTGGCAAAGTGATATTTGGAAGCCCATAGAGGGCTATGGTGGAAAAGGAAATATCCTCAGATGAAATCTGGAAAGAAGCTTTCTGAGAAACTGCTGAGTGTTCTGTTAATTCATCTCACAGAGTTACATCTGTATTTCGCGGATCTCTTTGCTAGCCTTATTTCTGTGGAATCTGAGAACAGATATTTCGGATCCCTTTGAAGACTATAGGGCCAAAGGAAATATCCTCCGATAACAAAGAGAAAGAAGCTTTCTCAGAAACTTCTTTGTGTTCTGTGAAATCATCTCACAGAGTTACAGCTTTTCGCTCAAGAAGCCTTTCGCTAAGACAGTTCTTGTGGAATTGGCAAAGTGATATTTGGAAGCCCATAGAGGGCTATGGTGAAAAAGGAATATCCTCAGATGAAATCTGGAAAGAAACTTTCTGAGAAACTGCTGAGTGTTCTGTTAGTTCATCTCACAGAGTAACATCTGTATTTCGCGGATCTCTTTGCTAGCCTTATTTCTGTGGAATCTGAGAACACATATTTCGGATCCCTTTTGAAGACTATAGGGCCAAAGGAAATACCCTCCGATAACAAAGAGAAAGAAGCTTTCTGAGAAACGTTTTTGTGTTCTGTGAAATCATCTTACTGAATTACAGCTTTCCCCTCAAGAAGCCTTTCGCTAAGACAGTTCTTGTGGAATTGGCAAAGTGATATTTGGAAGCCCATAGAGGGCTATGGTGAAAAAGGAAATATCCTCAGATGAAATCTGGAAAGAAGCTTTCTGAGAAACTGCTGAGTGTTCTGTTAATTCATCTCACAGAGTTACATCTGTATTTCGCGGATCTCTTTGCTAGCCTTATTTCTGTGGAATCTGAGAACAGATATTTCGGATCCCTTTGAAGACTATAGGGCCAAAGGAAATATCCTCCGATAACAAAGAGAAAGAAGCTTTCTGAGAAACTTCTTTGTGTTCTGTGAAATCATCTCACAGAGTTACAGCTTTCCCCTCAAGAAGCCTTTCGCTAAGACAGTTCTTGTGGAATTGGCAAAGTGATATTTGGAAGCCCATAGAGGGCTATGGTGAAAAAGGATATATCCTCAGATGAAATCTGGAAAGAAGCTTTCTGAGAAACTACTGAGTGTTCTGTTAATTCATCTCACAGAGTTACATCTGTATTTCGTGGATCTCTTTGCTAGCCTTATTTCTGTGGAATCTGAGAACAGATATTTCGGATCCCTTTGAAGATTATAGGGCCAAAGGAAATATCCTCCGATAACAAAGAGAAAGAAGCTTTCTGAGAAACTTCTTTGTGTTCTGTGAAATCATCTCACAGAGTTACAGCTTTCCCCTGAAGAAGCCTTTCGCTAAGACAGTTCTTTTGGAATTGGCAAAGTGATATTTGGAAGCCCATAGAGGGCTATGGTGAAAAAGGAAATATCCTCAGATGAAATCTGGAAAGAAGCTTTCTGACAAACTGCTGAGTGTTCTGTTAATTCATCTCACAGAGTTACATCTGTATTTCGCGGATCTCTTTGCTAGCCTTATTTCCGTGGAATCTGAGAACAGATACTTCGGATACCTTTGAAGACTATAGGGCCAAAGGAAATATCCTCCGATAACAAAGAGAAAGAAGCTTTCTGAGAAACTTCTTTGTGTTCTGTGAAATCATCTCACTGAGATACAGCTTTTGCCTCAAGAAGGCTTTCGCTAAGACAGTTCTTGTGGAATTGGCAAAGTGATATTTGGAAGCCCTTAGAGGGCTATGGTGAAAAAGGAAATATCCTCAGATGAAATCTGGAAAGAAGCTTTCTGAGAAACTACTGAGTGTTCTGTTAATTCATCTCACAGAGATACATCGGTATGTCGTGGATCTCCTTGCTAGCCTTATTTCTGTGGAATCTGAGAACAGATATTTCGGATCCCTTTGAAGACTATAGGGCCAAAGGAAATATCCTCCGATAACAAAGAGAAAGAAGCTTTCTGAGAAACTTCTTTGTGTTCTGTTAAATCATCTCACAGAGTTACAGCTTTCCCCTAAATAAGACTTTCGCTAAGACAGTTCTTTTGGAATTGGCAAAGTGATATTTGGAAGCCCATAGAGGGCTATGATGAAAAATGAAATATCCTCATATGAAATCTGGAAAGAAGATCTCTGAGAAACTGCTGAGTGTTCTGTTAATTCATCTCACAGAGTTACATCTGTATTTCGTGGATCTCTTTGCTAACCTTATTTCTGTGGAATCTGAGAACAGATATTTCGGATCCTTTTGAAGACTATTGGGCCAAAGGAAATATCCTCCGATAACAAAGAGAAAGAAGGTTTCTGAGAAACTTCTTTGTGTTCTGTGAAATCATCTCACAGCGTTACAGCTTTGCCCTCAAGAAGCCTTTCGCTAAGACAGTTCTGGTGGAATTGGCAAAGTGATATTTGGAAGCCCATAGAGGGCTATGGTGGAAAAGGAAATATCCTCAGATGAAATCTGGAAAGAAGCTTTCTGAGAAACTGCTGAGTGTTCTGTTAATTCATCTCACAGAGTTACATCTGTATTTCGCGGATCTATTTGCTAGCCTTATTTCTGTGGAATCTCAGAACAGATATTTCGGATCCCTTTGAAGACTATAGGGCCAAAGGAAATATCCTCCGATAACAAAGAGAAAGAAGCTTTCAGAGAAACTTCTTTGTGTTCTGTGAAATCATCTCACAGAGTTACAGCTTTCCCCTCAAGAAGCCTTTCGCTAAGACAGTTCTTGTGGAATTGGCAAAGTGATATTTGGAAGCCCATAGAGGGCTATGGTGAAAAAGGAAATATCCTCAGATGAAATCTGGAAAGAAGCTTTCTGAGAAACTGCTGAGTGTTCTGTTAATTCATCTCACAGAGTTACATCTGTATTTCGTGCATCTCTTTGGTAGCCTTATTTCTGTGGAATCTGAAAACAGATATTTCGGATACCTTTGAAGACTATAGGGCCAAAGGAAATATCCTCCGATAACAACGAGAAAGAAGCTTTCTGGGAAACTTCTTTGTGTTCTTTGAAATCATCTCACAGAGTTACAGCTTTCCCCTCAAGAAGCCTTTCGCTAAGACAGTTCTTGTGGAATTGGCAAAGTGATATTTGGAAGCCCATAGAGGGCTATGGTGAAAAAGGAAGTATCCTCAGATGAAATCTGGAAAGAAGCTTTCTGAGAATCTGCTGAGTGTTCTGTTAATTCATCTCACAGAGTTACATCTGTATTTCGTGGATCTCTTTGCTAGCCTTATTTCTGTGGAATCTGAGAACAGATATTTCGGATCCCTTTGAAGACTATAGGGCCAAAGGAAATATCCTCCGATAACAAAGAGAAAGAAGCTTTCTGAGAAACTTCTTTGTGTTCTGTGAAATCATCTCACAGAGTTACAGCTTTCCCCTAAAGAAGCCTTTCGCTAAGACAGTTCTTGTGGAATTGGCAAAGTGATATTTGGAAGCCCATAGAGGGCTATGTTAAAAAAGGAAATATCCACAGATGAAATCTGGAAAGAAGCTTTCTGAGAAACTGCTGAGTGTTCTGTTAATTCATCTCACAGAGTTACATCTGTATTTCGTGCATCTCTTTGCTAGCCTTATTTCTGTGGAATCTGAGAACAGATATTTCGGATCCCTTTGAAGACTATAGGGCCAAAGGAAATATCGTCCGATAACAAAGAGAAAGAAGCTTTCTGAGAAACTTCTTTGTGTTCTGTGAAATCATCTCACAGAGTTACAGCTTTCCCCTCAAGAAGCCTTTCGCTAAGACAGTTCTTGTGGAATTGGCAAAGTGATATTTGGAAGCCCTTAGAGGGCTATGGTGAAAAAGGAAATATCCTCAGATGAAATCTGGAAAGAAGCTTTCTTAGAAACTACTGAGTGTTCTGTTAATTCATCTCACAGAGTTACATCTGTATTTCGTGGATCTCTTTGCTATCCTTATTTCTGTGGAATCTGAGAACAGATATTTCGGATCCTTTTGAAGACTATAGGGCCAAAGGAAATATCCTCCGATAACAAAGAGAAAGAAGCTTTCTGAGAAACTTCTTTGTGTTCTGTGAAATCATCTCACAGCGTTACAGCTTTGCCCTCAAGAAGCCTTTCGCTAAGACAGTTCTTGTGGAATTGGCAAAGTGATATTTGGAAGCCCATAGAGGGCTATGGTGAAAAAGGAAATATCCTCAGATGAAATCTGGAAAGAAGCTTTCTCAGAAACTGCTGAGTGTTCTGTTAATTCATCTCAAAGAGTTACATCTGTATTTCGCGGATCTCTTTGCTAGCCTTATTTCTGTGGAATCTGAGAACAGATATTTCGGATCCCTTTGAAGACTACAGGGCCAAAGGAAATATCCTCCGATAACAAAGAGAAAGAAGCTTTCTGAGAAACGTCTTCGTGTTCTGTGAAATCATCTCAGAGTTACAGCTTTCCCCTCAAGAAGCCTCTCGCTAAGACAGTTCTTGTGGAATTGGCAAAGTGATATTTGGAAGCCCATATTGGGCTATGGTGAAAAAGGAAATATCCTCAGATGAAATCTGGAAAGAAGCTCTCTGAGAAACTGTTGCGTGTTCTGTTAATTCATCTCACAGAGTTACATCTGTATTTCGTGGATCTCTTTGCTAGCCTTATTTCTGTGGAATCTCAGAACAGATATTTCGGATCCCTTTGAAGACTATAGGGCCAAAGGAAATATCCACCGATAACAAAGAGAAAGAAGCTTTCTGAGAAACTTCTTTGTGTTCTGTGAAATCATCTCACAGAGTTACAGCTTTCCCCTCAAGAAGCCTTTCGCTAAGACAGTTCTTGTGGAATTGGCAAAGTGATATTTGGAGGCCTATAGAGGGCTATGGTGAAAAAGGAAATATCCTCAGATGAAATCTGGAAAGAAGCTTTCTGAGAAACTGCTGAGTGTTCTGTTAATTCATCTCACAGAGTTACATCTGTATTTCGTGCATCTCTTTGGTAGCCTTATTTCTGTGGAATCTGAGAACACATATTTCGGATCCCTTTGAAGACTATAGGGCCAAAGGAAATATCCTCCGATAACAACGAGAAAGAAGCTTTCTGAGAAACTTCTTTGTGTTCTTTGAAATCATCTCACAGAGTTACAGCTTTCCCCTCAAGAAGCCTTTCGCTAAGACAGTTCTTGTGGAATTGGCAAAGTGATATTTGGAAGCCCATAGAGGGCTATGGTGAAAAAGGAAATATCCTCAGACGAAATCTGGAAAGAAGCTTTCTGAGAATCTGCTGAGTGTTCTGTTAATTCATCTCACAGAGTTACATCTGTATGTCGTGGATCTGTTTCCTAGCATTATTTCTGTGGAATCTGAGAACAGATATTTCGGATCCCTTTGAAGACTATAGGGCCAAAGGAAATATCATCCGATAACAAAGAGAAAGAAGCTTTCTGAGAAACTTCTTTGTGTTCTGTGAAATCATCTCACTGAGATACAGCTTTTGCCGCAAGAAGGCTTTCGCTAAGACAGTTCTTGTGGAATTGGCAAAGTGATATTTAGAAGCCCTTAGAGGGCTATGGTGAAAAAGGAAATATCCTCAGATGAAATCTGGAAAGAAGGTTTCTGAGAAACTACTGAGTGTTCTGCTAATTCATCTCACAGAGTTACATCTGTATGTCGTGGATCTCTTTGCTACCCTTATTTCTGTGGAATCTGAGAACAGATATTTCAGATCCCTTTGAAGACTATAGGGCCAAAGGAAATATCCTCCGATATCAAAGAGAAAGAAGCTTTCTGAGAAACTTCTTTGTGTTCTGTTAAATCATCTCACAGAGTTACAGCTTTCCCCTAAATAAGACTTTCGCTAAGACAGTTCTTGTGGAATTGGCAAAGTGATATTTGGAAGCCCATAGAGGGCTATGATGAAAAATGAAATATCCTCACATGAAATCTGGAAAGAAGATCTCTGAGAAACTGCTGAGTGTTCTTTTAATTCATCTAACAGAGTTACATCTGTATTTCGTGGATCTCTTTGCTATCCTTATTTCTGTGGAATCTGAGAACAGATATTTCGGATCCTTTTGAAGACTATAGGGCAAAGGAAATATCCTCCGATAACAAAGAGAAAGAAGCTTTCTGAGAAACTTCTTTGTGTTCTGTGAAATCATGTCACAGCGTTACAGCTTTGCCCTCAAGAAGCCTTTCGCTAAGACAGTTCTTGTGGAATTGGCAAAGCGATATTTGGAAGCCCATAGAGGGCTATGGTGAAAAAGGAAATATCCTCAGATGAAATCTGGAAAGAAGCTCTCTTAGAAACTGCTGCGTGTTCTGTTAATTCATCACACAGAGTTACATCTGTATGTCGTGGATCTCTTTGCTAGCCTTATTTCTGTGGAATCTGAGAACAGATATTTCGGATCCCTTTGAAGACTATAGGGCCAAAGGAAATATCCACCGATAACAAAGAGAAAGAATCTTTCAGAGAAACTTCTTTGTGTTCTGTGAAATCATCTCACAGAGTTACAGCTTTCCCCTCAAGAAGCCTTTCGCTAAGACAGTTCTTGTGGAATTGGCAAAGTGATATTTGGAGGCCCATTGAGGGCTATGGTGAAAAAGGAAATATCCTCAGATGAAATCTGGAAAGAAGCTTTCTGAGAAACTGCTGAGTGTTCTGTTAATTCATCTCACAGAGTTACATCTGTATTTCGTGCATCTCTTTGGTAGCCTTATTTCTGTGGAATCTGAGAACAGATATTTCGGATCCCTTTGAAGACTATAGGGCCAAAGGAAATATCCTCCGATAACAAAGAAGAAGAAGCTTTCTGAGAAACTTCTTTGTGTTCTGTGAAATCATCTCACAGAGTTACAGCTTCCCCTTCAAGAAGTCTTTCGCTAAGACAGTTCTTGTGGAATTGGCAAAGTGATATTTGCAAGCCCATAGAGGGCTATGGTGAAAAAGGAAATATCCTCAGATGAAATCTGGAAAGAAGCTTTCTGAGAAACTACTGAGTGTTCTGTTAATTCATCTCACAGAGATACATCGGTATGTCGTGGATCTCCTTGCTAGCCTTATTTCTGTGGAATCTGAGAACAGATATTTCGGATCCCTTTGAAGACTATAGGGCCAAAGGAAATATCCTCCGATAACAAAGAGAAAGAAGCTTTCTGAGAAACTTCTTTGTGTTCTGTTAAATCATCTCACAGAGTTACAGCTTTCCCCTAAATAAGACTTTCGCTAAGACAGTTCTTTTGGAATTGGCAAAGTGATATTTGGAAGCCCATAGAGGGCTATGATGAAAAATGAAATATCCTCATATGAAATCTGGAAAGAAGATCTCTGAGAAACTGATGAGTGTTCTGTTAATTCATCTCACAGAGTTACATCTGTATTTCGTGGATCTCTTTGCTAACCTTATTTCTGTGGAATCTGAGAACAGATATTTCGGATCCTTTTGAAGACTATTGGGCCAAAGGAAATATCCTCCGATAACAAAGAGAAAGAAGGTTTCTGAGAAACTTCTTTGTGTTCTGTGAAATCATCTCACAGCGTTACAGCTTTGCCCTCAAGAAGCCTTTCGCTAAGACAGTTCTTGTGGAATTGGCAAAGTGATATTTGGAAGCCCATAGAGGGCTATGGTGGAAAAGGAAATATCCTCAGATGAAATCTGGAAAGAAGCTTTCTGAGAAACTGCTGAGTGTTCTGTTAATTCATCTCACAGAGTTACATCTGTATTTCGCGGATCTCTTTGCTAGCCTTATTTCTGTGGAATCTCAGAACAGATATTTCGGATCCCTTTGAAGACTATAGGGCCAAAGGAAATATCCTCCGATAACAAAGAGAAAGAAGCTTTCTGAGAAACGTCTTCGTGTTCTGTGAAATCATCTCAGAGTTACAGCTTTCCCCTCAAGAAGCCTCTCGCTAAGACAGTTCTTGTGGAATTGGCAAAGTGATATTTGTAAGCCCATATTGGGCTATGGTGAAAAAGGAAATATCATCAGATGAAATCTGGAAAGAAGCTCTCTGAGAAACTGCTGCGTGTTCTGTTAATTCATCTCACAGAGTTACATCTGTATGTCGTGCATCTCTTTGCTAGCCTTATTTCTGTGGAATCTCAGAACAGATATTTCGGATCCCTTTGAAGACTATAGGGCCAAAGGAAATATCCTCCGATAACAAAGAGAAAGAAGCTTTCTGAGAAACTTCTTTGTGTTCTGTGAAATCATCTCACAGAGTTACAGCTTTCCCCTCAAGAAGCCTTTCGCTAAGACAGTTCTTGTGGAATTGGCAAAGTGATATTTGGAAGCCCATAGAGGGCTATGGTGAAAAAGGAAATATCCTCAGATGAAATCTGGAAAGAAGCTTTCTGAGAAACTGCTGAGTGTTCTGTTAATTCATCTCACAGAGTTACATCTGTATTTCGTGCATCTCTTTGCTAGCCTTATTTCTGTGGAATCTGAAAACAGATATTTCGGATACCTTTGAAGACTATAGGGCCAAAGGAAATATCCTCCGATAACAACGAGAAAGAAGCTTTCTGAGAAACTTCTTTGTGTTCTTTGAAATCATCTCACAGAGTTACAGCTTTCCCCTCAAGAAGCCTTTCGCTAAGACAGTTCTTGTGGAATTGGCAAAGTTATATTTGGAAGCCCATAGAGGGCTATGGTGAAAAAGGAAATATCCTCAGATGAAATCTGGAAAGAAGCTTTCTGAGAATCTGCTGAGTGTTCTGTTAATTCATCTCACAGAGTTACATCTGTATTTCGTGGATCTCTTTGCTAGCCTTATTTCTGTGGAATCTGAGAACAGATATTTCGGATCCCTTTCAAGACTATAGGGCCAAAGGAAATATCCTCCGATAACAAAGAGAAAGAAGCTTTCTGAGAAACTTCTTTGTGTTCTTTGAAATCATCTCACAGAGTTACAGCTTTCCCCTAAAGAAGCCTTTCGCTAAGACAGTTCTTGTGGAATTGGCAAAGTGATATTTGGAAGCCCATAGAGGGCTATGTTGAAAAAGGAAATATCCACAGATGAAATCTTGAAAGAAGCTTTCTGAGAAACTGCTGAGTGTTCTGTTAATTCATCTCACAGAGTTACATCTGTATTTCGTGCATCTCTTTGCTAGCCTTATTTCTGTGGAATCTGAGAACAGATATTTCGGATCCCTTTGAAGACTATAGGGCCAAAGGAAATATCGTCCGATAACAAAGAGAAAGAAGCTTTCTGAGAAACTTCTTTGTGTTCTGTGAAATCATCTCACAGAGTTACAGCTTTCCCCTCAAGAAGCCTTTCGCTAAGACAGTTCTTGTGGAATTGGCAAAGTGATATTTGGAAGCCCTTAGAGGGCTATGGTGAAAAAGGAAATATCCTCAGATGAAATCTGGAAAGAAGCTTTCTTAGAAACTACTGAGTGTTCTGTTAATTCATCTCACAGAGTTACATCTGTATTTCGTGGATCTCTTTGCTATCCTTATTTCTGTGGAATCTGAGAACAGATATTTCGGATCCTTTTGAAGACTATAGGGCCAAAGGAAATATCCTCCGATAACAAAGAGAAAGAAGCTTTCTGAGAAACTTCTTTGTGTTCTGTGAAATCATCTCACAGCGTTACAGCTTTGCCCTCAAGAAGCCTTTCGCTAAGACAGTTCTTGTGGAATTGGCAAAGTGATATTTGGAAGCCCATAGAGGGCTATGGTGAAAAAGGAAATATCCTCAGATGAAATCTGGAAAGAAGCTTTCTCAGAAACTGCTGAGTGTTCTGTTAATTCATCTCAAAGAGTTACATCTGTATTTCGCAGATCTCTTTGCTAGCCTTATTTCTGTGGAATCTGAGAACAGATATTTCGGATCCCTTTGAAGACTACAGGGCCAAAGGAAATATCCTCCGATAACAAAGAGAAAGAAGCTTTCTGAGAAACGTCTTCGTGTTCTGTGAAATCATCTCAGAGTTACAGCTTTCCCCTCAAGAAGCCTCTCGCTAAGACAGTTCTTGTGGAATTGACAAAGTGATATTTGGAAGCCCATATTGGGCTATGGTGAAAAAGGAAATATCCTCAGATGAAATCTGGAAAGAAGCTCTCTGAGAAACTGTTGCGTGTTCTGTTAATTCATCTCACAGAGTTACATCTGTATGTCGTGGATCTCTTTGCTAGCCTTATTTCTGTGGAATCTCAGAACAGATATTTCGGATCCCTTTGAAGACTATAGGGCCAAAGGAAATATCCACCGATAACAAAGAGAAAGAAGCTTTCTGAGAAACTTCTTTGTGTTCTGTGAAATCATCTCACAGAGTTACAGCTTTCCCCTCAAGAAGCCTTTCGCTAAGACAGTTCTTGTGGAATTGGCAAAGTGATATTTGGAGGCCCATAGAGGGCTATGGTGAAAAAGGAAATATCCTCAGATGAAATCTGGAAAGAAGCTTTCTGAGAAACTGCTGAGTGTTCTGTTAATTCATCTCACAGAGTTACATCTGTATTTCGTGCATCTCTTTGGTAGCCTTATTTCTGTGGAATCTGAGAACACATATTTCGGATCCCTTTGAAGACTATAGGGCCAAAGGAAATATCCTCCGATAACAACGAGAAAGAAGCTTTCTCAGAAACTTCTTTGTGTTCTTTGAAATCATCTCACAGAGTTACAGCTTTCCCCTCAAGAAGCCTTTCGCTAAGACAGTTCTTGTGGAATTGGCAAAGTGATATTTGGAAGCCCATAGAGGGCTATGGTGAAAAAGGAAATATCCTCAGACGAAATCTGGAAAGAAGCTTTCTGAGAATCTGCTGAGTGTTCTGTTAATTCATCTCACAGAGTTACATCTGTATGTCGTGGATCTGTTTGCTAGCATTATTTCTGTGGAATCTGAGAACAGATATTTCGGATCCCTTTGAAGACTATAGGGCCAAAGGAAATATCATCCGATAACAAAGAGAAAGAAGCTTTCTGAGAAACTTCTTTGTGTTCTGTGAAATCATCTCACTGAGATACAGCTTTTGCCGCAAGAAGGCTTTCGCTAAGACAGTTCTTGTGGAATTGGCAAAGTGATATTTGGAAGCCCTTAGAGGGCTATGGTGAAAAAGGAAATATCCTCAGATGAAATCTGGAAAGAAGCTTTCTGAGAAACTGCTGAGTGTTCTGTTAATTCATCTCACAGAGTTACATCTGTATTTCGTGCATCTCTTTGGTAGCCTTATTTCTGTGGAATCTGAGAACAGATATTTCGGATCCCTTTGAAGAATATAGGGCCAAAGGAAATATCCTCCGATAACAACGAGAAAGAAGCTTTCTGAGAATCCTCTTTGTGTTCTCTGAAATCATCTCACAGAGTTACAGCTTTCCCCTCAAGAAGCCTTTCGCTAAGACAGTTCTTGTGGAATTGGCAAAGTGATATTTGGAAGCCCATAGAGGGCTATGGTGAAAAAGGAAATATCCTCAGATGAAATCTGGAAAGAAGCTTTCTGAGAATCTTCTGAGTGTTGTGTTAATTCATCTCACAGAGTTACATCTGTATTTCGTGTATCTCTTTGCTAGCCTTATTTCTGTGGAATCTGAGAACAGATATTTCGGATCCCTTTGAAGACTATAGGGCCAAAGGAAATATCCTCCGATAACAAAGAGAAAGAAGCTTTCTGAGAAACTTCTTTGTGTTCTGTGAAATCATCTCACTGAGATACAGCTTTTGCCTCAAGAAGGCTTTCGCTAAGACAGTTCTTGTGGAATTGGCAAAGTGATATTTGGAAGCCCTTAGAGGGCTATGGTGAAAAAGGAAATATCCTCAGATGAAATCTGGAAAGAAGCTTTCTGGGAAACTACTGAGTGTTCTGTTAATTCATCTCACAGAGTTACATCTGTATGTCGTGGATCTCCTTGCTAGCCTTATTTCTGTGGAATCTGAGAACAGATATTTCGGATCCCTTTGAAGACTATAGGGCCAAAGAAAATATCCTCCGATAACAAAGAGAAAGAAGCTTTCTGAGAAACTTCTTTGTGTTCTGTTAAATCATCTCACAGAGTTACAGCTTTCCCCTAAATAAGACTTTCGCTAAGACACTTCTTGTGGAATTGGCAAAGTGATATTTGGAAGCCCATAGAGGGCTATGATGAAAAATGAAATATCCTCACATGAAATCCTGAAAGAAGATCTCTGAGAAACTGCTGAGTGTTCTGTTAATTCATCTCACAGAGTTACATCTGTATTTCGTGGATCTCTTTGGTATCCTTATTTCTGTGGAATCTGATAACAGATATTTCGGATCCTTTTGAAGACTATAGGGCCAAAGGAAATATCCTCCGCTAACAAAGAGAAAGAAGCTTTCTGAGAAACTTCTTTGTGTTCTGTGAAATCATCTCACAGAGTTACAGCTTTGCCCTCAAGAAGCCTTTCGCTAAGACAGTTCTTGTGGAATTGGCAAAGTGATATTTTGAAGCCCATAGAGGGCTATGGTGAAAAAGGAAATATCCTCAGATGAAATCTGGAAAGAAGATTTCTGAGAAACTGCTGAGTGTTCTGTTAATTCATCTCACAGAGTTACATCTGTATTTCGCGGATCTCTTTGCTAGCCTTATTTCTGTGGAATCTGAGAACAGATATTTCGGATCCCTTTGAAGACTATAGGGCCAAAGGAAATATCCTCCGATAACAAAGAGAAAGAAGCTTTCTCAGAAACTTCTTTGTGTTCTGTGAAATCATCTCACAGAGTTACAGCTTTTCGCTCAAGAAGCCTTTCGCTAAGACAGTTCTTGTGGAATTGGCAAAGTGATATTTGGAAGCCCATAGAGGGCTATGGTGAAAAAGGAATATCCTCAGATGAAATCTGGAAAGAAGGTTTCCGAGAAACTACTGAGTGTTCTGCTAATTCATCTCACAGAGTTACATCTGTATTTCGTGCATCTCTTTGGTAGCCTTATTTCTGTGGAATCTGAGAACACATATTTCGGATCCTTTGAAGACTATAGGGCCAAAGGAAATATCCTCCGATAACAACGAGAAAGAAGCTTTCTGAGAAACTTCTTTGTGTTCTTTGAAATCATCTCACAGAGTTACAGCTTTCCCCTCAAGAAGCCTTTCGCTAAGACAGTTCTTGTGGAATTGGCAAAGTGATATTTGGAAGCCCATAGAGGGCTATGGTGAAAAAGGAAATATCCTCAGACGAAATCTGGAAAGAAGCTTTCTGAGAATCTGCTGAGTGTTCTGTTAATTCATCTCACAGAGTTACATCTGTATGTCGTGGATCTCTTTGCTAGCATTATTTCTGTGGAATCTGAGAACAGATATTTCGGATCCCTTTGAAGACTATAGGGCCAAAGGAAATATCCTCCGATAACAAAGAGAAAGAACCTTTCTCAGAAACTTCTTTGTGTTCTGTGAAATCATCTCACTGAGATACAGCTTTTGCCGCAAGAAGGCTTTCGCTAAGACAGTTCTTGTGGAATTGGCAAAGTGATATTTGGAAGCCTTTAGAGGGCTATGGTGAAAAAGGAAATATCCTCAGATGAAATCTGGAAAGAACCTTCTGAGAAACTACTGAGTGTTCTGCTAATTCATCTCACAGAGTTACATCTGTATGTCGTGGATCTCTTTGCTAGCCTTATTTCTGTGGAATCTGAGAACAGATATTTCGGATCCCTTTGAAGACTATAGGGCCAAAGGAAATATCCTCCGATATCAAAGAGAAAGAATCTTTCTCAGAAACTTCTTTGTGTTCTGTTAAATCATCTCACAGAGTTACAGCTTTCCCCTAAATAAGACTTTCGCTAAGACACTTCTTGTGGAATTGGCAGAGTGATATTTGGAAGCCCATAGAGGGCTATGATGAAAAATGAAATATCCTCACATGAAATCTGGAAAGAAGATCTCTGAGAAACTGCTGAGTGTTCTTTTAATTCATCTAACAGAGTTACATCTGTATTTCGTGGATCTCTTTGCTATCCTTATTTCTGTGGAATCTGAGAACAGATATTTCGGATCCTTTTGAAGACTATAGGGCAAAGGAAATATCCTCCGATAACAAAGAGAAAGAAGCTTTCTGAGAAACTTCTTTGTGTTCTGTGAAATCATGTCCCAGCGTTACAGCTTTGCCCTCAAGAAGCCTTTCGCTAAGACAGTTCTTGTGGAATTGGCAAAGCGATATTTGGAAGCCCATAGAGGGCTATGGTGAAAAAGGAAATATCCTCAGATGAAATCTGGAAAGAAGCTTTCTGAGAAACTGCTGAGTGTTCTGTTAATTCATCTCACAGAGTTACATCTGTATATCGTGGATCTCTTTGCTAGCCTTATTTCTGTGGGATCTGAGAACAGATATTTCGGATCCCTTTGAAGACTATAGGGCCAAAGGAAATATCCTCCGATAACAAAGAGAAAGAAGCTTTCTGAGAAACGTCTTCGTGTTCTGTGAAATCATCTCAGAGTTACAGCTTTCCCCTCAAGAAGCCTCTCCCTAAGACAGTTCTTGTGGAATTGGCAAAGTGATATTTGGAAGCCCATATTGGGCTATGGTGAAAAAGAAAATATCCTCAAATGAAATCTGGAAAGAAGCTCTCTGAGAAACTGCTGCGTGTTCTGTTAATTCATCTCACAGAGTTACATCTGTATGTCGTGGATCCCTTTGCTAGCCTTATTTCTGTGGAATCTCAGAACAGATATTTCGGATCCCTTTGAAGACTATAGGGCCAAAGGAAATATCCTCCGATAACAAAGAGGAAGAAGCCTCCTGAGAAACTTCTTTGTGTTCTGTGAAATCGTCTCACAGAGTTACAGCTTCCCCTTCAAGAAGCCTTTCGCTAAGACAGTTCTTGTGGAATTGGCAAAGTGATATTTGGAAGCCCATAGAGGGCTATGGTGAAAAAGGAAATATCCTCAGATGAAATCTGGAAAGAAGCTTTCTGAGAAACTGCTGAGTGTTCTGTTAATTCATCTCACAGAGTTACATCTGTATTTCGTGCATCTCTTTGGTAGCCTTATTTCTGTGGAATCTGAGAACAGATATTTCGGATCCCTTTGAAGACTATAGGGCCAAAGGAAATATCCTCCGATAACAACGAGAAAGAAGCTTTCTGAGAATCTTCTTTGTGTTCTCTGAAATCATCTCACAGAGTTACAGCTTTCCCCTCAAGAAGCCTTTCGCTAAGACAGTTCTTGTGGAATTGGCAAAGTGATATTTGGAAGCCCATAGAGGGCTATGGTGAAAAAGGAAATATCCTCAGATGAAATCTGGAAAGAAGCTTTCTGAGAATCTTCTGAGTGTTCTGTTAATTCATCTCACAGGGTTACATCTGTATTTCGTGTATCTCTTTGCTAGCCTTATTTCTGTGGAATCTGAGAACAGATATTTCGGATCCCTTTGAAGACTATAAGGCCAAAGGAAATATCCTCGGATAACAAAGAGAAAGAAGCTTTCTGAGAAACTTCTTTGTGTTCTGTGAAATCATCTCACTGAGATACAGCTTTTGCCTCAAGAAGGCTTTCGCTAAGACAGTTCTTGTGGAATTGGCAAAGTGATATTTGGAAGCCCTTAGAGGGCTATGGTGAAAAAGGAAATATCCTCAGATGAAATCTGGAAAGAAGCTTTCTGAGAAACTACTGAGTGTTCTGTTAATTCATCTCACAGAGTTACATCTGTATGTCGTGGATCTCCTTGCTAGCCTTATTTCTGTGGAATCTGAGAACAGATATTTCGGATCCCTTTGAAGACTATAGGGCCAAAGAAAATATCCTCCGATAACAAAGAGAAAGAAGCTTTCTGAGAAACTTCTTTGTGTTCTGTTAAATCATCTCACAGAGTTACAGCTTTCCCCTAAATAAGACTTTCGCTAAGACACTTCTTGTGGAATTGGCAAAGTGATATTTGGAAGCCCATAGAGGGTATGATGAAAAATGAAATATCCTCACATGAAATCCTGAAAGAAGATCTCTGAGAAACTGCTGAGTGTTCTGTTAATTCATCTCACAGAGTTACATCTGTATTTCGTGTATCTCTTTGCTAGCCTTATTTCTGTGGAATCTGAGAACAGATATTTCGGATCCCTTTGAAGACTATAGGGCCAAAGGAAATATCCTCCGATAACAAAGAGAAAGACGCTTTCTCAGAAACTTCTTTGTGTTCTGTGAAATCATCTCACAGAGTTACAGCTTTTCGTTCAAGAAGCCTTTCGCTAAGACAGTTCTTGTGGAATTGGCAAAGTGATATTTGGAAGCCCATAGAGGGCTATGGTGAAAAAGGAATATCCTCAGATGAAATCTGGAAAGAAGTTTTCTGAGAAACTGCTGAGTGTTCTGTTAATTCATCTCACAGAGTTACATCTGTATTTCGCGGATCTCTTTGCTAGCCTTATTTCTGTGGAATCTGAGAACAGATATTTCGGATCCCTTTGAAGACTATAGGGCCAAAAAATATCCTCCGATAACAAAGAGAAAGAAGCTTTCTGAGAAACTTCTTTGTGTTCTGTGAAATCATCTCACAGAGTTACAGCTTTCCCCTCAAGAAGCCTTTCGCTAAGACAGTTCTTGTGGAATTGGCAAAGTGATATTTGGAAGCCCATAGAGGGCTAGGGTGAAAAAGAAATATCCTCAGATGAAATCTGGAAAGAAGCTTTCTGAGAAACTGCTGAGTGTTCTGTTAATTCATCTCACAGAGTTACATCTGTATTTCGTGCATCTCTTTGCTAGCCTTATTTCTGTGGAATCTGAGAACAGATATTTCGGATCCCTTTGAAGACTATAGGGCCAAAGGAAATATCCTCCGATAACAACGAGAAAGAAGCTTTCTGAGAAACTTCTTTGTGTTCTTTGAAATCATCTCACAGAGTTACAGCTTTCCCCTCAAGAAGCCTTTCGCTAAGACAGTTCTTGTGGAATTGGCAAAGTGATATTTGGAAGCCCATAGAGGGCTATGGTGAAAAAGGAAATATCCTCCGATGAAATCTGGAAAGAAGCTTTCTGAGAATCTGCTGAGTGTTCTGTTAATTCATCTCACAGAGTTACATCTGTATTTCGTGGATCTCTTTGCTAGCCTTATTTCTGTGGAATCTGAGAACAGATATTTCGGATCCCTTTGAAGACTATAGGTCCAAAGGAAATATCCTCCGATAACAAAGATAAAGAAGCTTTTTGAGAAACGTCTTTGTGTTCTGTGAAATCATCTCACAGAGTTACAGCTTTCCCCTCAAGAAGCCTTTCGCTAAGACAGTTCTTGTGGAATTGGCAAAGTGATATTTGGAAGCCCATATTGGGCTATGGAGAAAAAGGAAATATCCTCAGATGAAATCTGGAAAGAAGCTCTCTGAGAAACTGCTGAGTGTTCTGTTAATTCATCTCACAGAGTTACATCTGTGTTTCGTGGATCTGTTTGCTAGCCTTATTTCTGTGGAATCTGAGAAAAGATATTTCGGATCCCTTTGTAGACTATAGGGCCAAAGGAAATATCCTCCGATAACAAAGAGAAAGAAGCTTTCTGAGAAACTTCTTTGTGTTCTGTGAAATCATCTCACAGAGTTACAGCTTTCCCCTCAAGAAGCCTTTCGCTAAGACAGTTCTTGTGGAATTGGCAAAGTGATATTTGGAAGCTCATAGAGGGCTAGGGTGAAAAAGAAATATCCTCAGATGAAATCTGGAAAGAAGCTTTCTGAGAATCTGCTGAGTGTTCTGTTAATTCATCTCACAGAGTTACATCTGTATTTCGTGGATCTCTTTGCTAGCCTTATTTCTGTGGAATCTGAGAACAGATATTTCGGATCCCTTTGAAGACTATAGGGCCAAAGGAAATATCCTCCGATAACAAAGATAAAGAAGCTTTTTGAGAAACGTCTTTGTGTTCTGTGAAATCATCTCACAGAGTTACAGCTTTCCCCTCAAGAAGCCTTTCGCTAAGACAGTTCTTGTGGAATTGGCAAAGTGATATTTGGAAGCCCATATTGGGCTATGGAGAAAAAGGAAATATCCTCAGATGAAATCTGGAAAGAAGCTCTCTGAGAAACTGCTGAGTGTTCTGTTAATTCATCTCACAGAGTTACATCTGTGTTTCGTGGATCTGTTTGCTAGCCTTATTTCTGTGGAATCTGAGAAAAGATATTTCGGATCCCTTTGTAGACTATAGGGCCAAAGGAAATATCCTCCGATAACAAAGAGAAAGAAGCTTTCTGAGAAACTTCTTTGTGTTCTGTGAAATCATCTCACAGAGTTACAGCTTTCCCCTCAAGAAGCCTTTCGCTAAGACAGTTCTTGTGGAATTGGCAAAGTGATATTTGGAAGCCCATAGAGGGCTATGGTTAAAAAGGAAATATCCTCAGTTGAAATCTGGAAAGAAGCTTTCTGAGAAACTGCTGAGTGTTCTGTTAATTCATCTCACAGGGTTACATCTGTATTTCGTGGATCTCTTTGCTAGCCTTATTTCTGTGAAATCTGAGAACAGATATTTTGGATCCCTTTGAAGACTATAGGGCCAAAGGAAATATCCTCCGATAACAAAGAGAAAGAAGCTTTCTGAGAAACTTCTTTGTGTTTTGTGAAATCATCTCACAGAGTTACAGCTTTCCCCTCAAGAAGCCTTTCCCTAAGACAGTTCTTGTGGAATTGGCAAAGTGATATTTGGAAGCCCATAGAGGGCTATGGTGAAAAAGGAAATATCCTCAGATGAAATCTAGAAAGAAGCTCTCTGAGAAACTGTTGAGTGTTCTGTTAATTCATCTCACAGAGTTACATCTGTATTTCGTGGATCTCCTTGGTAGCCTTATTTCTGTGGAATCTGAGAAGAGATATTTCGGATCCCTTTGAAGACTATAGGGCCAAAGGAAATATCCTCCGATAACAAAGAGAAAGAAGCTTTCTAAGAAACTTCTTTGTGTTCTGTGAAATCATTTCACTGTGTTACAGCTTTCCTCTCAAGAAGCCTTTCGCTAAGACAATCTTGTGGAATTGGCAAAGTGATATTTGGAGGCCCATAGAGGGCTATGGTGAAAAAGGAAATATCCTCAGATGAAATCTGGAAAGAAGCTTTCTGAGAAACAGCTGAGTGTTATGTTAATTCATCTCACAGAGTTACATCTGTATTTCGTGGATCTCCTTGCTAGCCTTATTTCTGTGGAATCTGAGAACAGAAATTTCGGATCCCTTTTGAAGACTATAGGGCCAAAGGAAATATCCTCTGATACCAAAGAGAAAGAAGCTTTCTGAGAAACGTCTTTGTGTTCTGTGAAATCATCTCACTGAGTTACAGCTTTCCCCTCAAGAAGCCTCTCGCTAAGACAGTTCTTGTGGAATTGGCAAAGTGATATTTGGAAGCCCATAGAGGCTATGGTGAAAAATGAAATATCCTCTGGTGAAATCTGGAAAGAAGCTCTCTGAGAAACTGCTGAGTGTTCTGTTAATTCATCTCACAGAGTTACATCTGTATTTCGTGGATCTCCTTGCTAGCCTTATTTCTGTGGAATCTGAGAACAGATATTTCGGATCCCTTTGAAGACTATAGGGCCAAAGGAAATATCCTCCGATAACAAAGAGAAAGAAGCTTTCTGAGAAACTTCTTTGTGTTCTGTTAAATCATCTCACAGAGTTACAGCTTTCCCCTCAAGAAGCCTTTCGCTAAGACTGTTCTTTTGGAATTGGCAAAGTGATATTTGGAAGCCCATAGAGGGCTATTGTCAAAAAGGAAATATCCTCAGATGAAATCTGGAAAGAAGCTTTCTGAGAAACTGCTGCGTGTTCTGTTAATTCATCTCACAGAGTTACATCTGTATGTCGTGGATCTCTTTGCTAACCTTATTTCTGTGGAATCTGAGAACAGATATTTCGGATCCCTTTGAAGACTATAGGGCCTAAGGAAATATCCTCCGATAACAAAGAGAAAGAAGCTTTCTGAGAAACTTCTTTGTGTTCTGTGAAATCATCTCACAGAGTTACAGCTTTCCCCTCAAGAAGCCTTTCGCTAAGACAGTTCTTGTGGAATTGGCAAAGTGATATTTGGAACCCCTTTGAGGGCTATGGTGAAAAAGGAAATATCCTCAGATGAAATCTGGAATGAAGATTTCTGAGAAACTCCTGAGTGATCTGTTATTTCATCTCACAGAGTTACATCTGTATTTCGTGAACCTCTTTGCTAGCCTTATTTCTGTGGAATCTGAGAACAGATATTTAGGATCCCTTTGAAGACTATAGGGCCAAAGGAAATATCCTCCGAAAACAAAGAGAAAGAAGCTTTCTGAGAAACTTCTTTGTGTTCTTTGAAATCATCTCACAGAGTTACAGCTTTCCCCTCAAGAAGCCTTTCGCTAAGACAGTTCTTGTGGAATTGGCAAAGTGATATTTGGAAGCCCATTGAGGTCTATGCTGAAAAAGGAAATATCCTCAGATGAAATCTGGAAAGAAGCTTTCTGAGAAACTGCTGAGTGTTCTGTTAATTCATCTCACAGAGTTACATCTGTATTTCGTGGATCTCTTTGCTAGCCTTATTTCTGTGGAATCTGAGAACAGATATTTCGGATCCCTTTGGAGACTATAGGGCCAAAGGAAATATCCTCCGATAACAAAGAGAAAGAAGCTTTCTGAGAAACTTCTTTGTGTTCTCTTAAATCATCTCACAGAGTTACAGCTTCCCCTCAAGAAGCCTTTCGCTAAGACAGTTCTTGTGGAATTGGCAAAGTGATATTTGGAAGCCCATAGAGGGCTATGGTGAAAAAGGAAATATCCTCAGATGAAATCTGGAAAGAAGCTTTCTGAGAAACTGCTGCGTGTTCTGTTAATTCATCTCACAGAGTTACATCTGTATGTCGTGGATCTCTTTGCTATCCTTTTTTCTGTGGAATCTGAGAACAGATATTTCGGATCCCTTTGAAGAGTATAGGGCCAAAGGAAATATCCTCCGATAACAAAGAGAAAGAAGCTTTCTGAGAAAGTTCTTTGTGTTCTGTGAAATCATCTCACAGAGTTACAGCTTTCCGCCCAAGAAGCCTTTCGCTAAGACAGTTCTTGTGGAATTGGCAAAGTGATATTTGGAAGCCCATAGAGGGCTATGGTGAAAAAGGAAATATCCTCAGATGAAATCTGGAAAGAAGCTTTCTGAATAACTGCTGCGTGTTCTGTTAATTCATCTCACAGAGTTACATCTGTATGTCGTGGATCTCTTTGCTAACCTTATTTCTGTGGAATCTGAGAACAGATATTTCGGATCCCTTTGAAGAGTATAGGGCCAAAGGAAATATCCTCCAATAACAAAGAGAAAGAAGCTTTCTGAGAAACTTCTTTGTGTTCTGTGAAATCATCTCACAGAGGTACAGCTTTCCCCTCAAGACGCCTTTCGCTAAGACAGTTCTTGTGGAATTGGCAATGTGATATTTGGAAGCCCATAGAGGGCTATGGTGAAAAAGGAAATATCCTCAGATGAAATCTGGAAAGAAGCTTTCTGAGAAACTGCTGAGTGTTCTGTTAATTCATCTCACAGAGTTACATCTGTATATCGTGGATCTCTTTGCTAGCCTTATTTCTGTGGAATCTTAGAACAGATATTTCGGACCCCTTTGAAGACTATAGGGCCAAAGGAAATATCCTCCGAAACAAAGAGAAAGAAGCTTTCTGAGAAACTTCCTTGTGTTCTGTTAAATCATCTCACAGAGTTACAGCTTTACCCTCAAGAAGCCTTTCGCTAAGACAGTTCTTGTGGAATTGGCAAAGTGATATTTGGAAGCCCATAGAGGGCTATGCTGAAAAAGGAAATATCCTCAGATGAAATCTGGAAAGAAGCTTTCTGAGAAACTGCTGAGTGTTCTGTTAATTCATCTCACAGAGTTACATCTGTGTTTCGTGGATCTCTTTGCTAGCCTTATTTCTGTGGAATCTGAGAACAGATATTTCGGATCCCTTTGGAGACTATAGGGCCAAAGGAAATATCCTCCGATAACAAAGAGAAAGAAGCTTTCTGAGAAACTTCTTTGTGTTCTCTTAAATCATCTCACAGAGTTACAGCTTTCCCCTCAAGAAGCCTCTCGCTAAGACAGTTCTTGTGGAATTGGCAAAGTGATATTTGGAAGCCCATAGAGGGCTATGGTGAAAAAGGAAATATCCTCAGATGAAATCTGGAAAGAAGCTTTCTGAGAAACTGCTGCGTGTTCTGTTAATTCATCTCACAGAGTTACATCTGTAGGTCGTGGATCTCTTTGCTGTCCTTTTTTCTGTGGAATCTGAGAACAGATATTTCGGATCCCTTTGAAGAGTATAGGGCCAAAGGAAATATCCTCCGATAACAAAGAGAAAGAAGCTTTCTGAGAAACTTCTTTGTGTTCTGTGAAATCATCTCACAGAGTTACAGCTTTCCCCTCAAGAAGCCTTTCGCTAAGACAGTTCTTTTGGAATTGGCAAAGTGATATTTGGAAGCCCAAAGAGGGCTATGGTGAAAAAGGAAATATCCTCAGATGAAATCTCGAAAGAAGCTTTCTGAGAAACTGCTGCGTGTTCTGTTAATTCATCTCACAGAGTTACATCTGTATGCTGTGGATCTCTTTGCTAGCCTTATTTCTGAGGAATCTGAAAACAGATATTTCGGATCCCTTTGAAGACTATAGGGCCAAAGGAAATATCCTTCGATAACAAAGAGAAAGAAGCTTTCTGAGAAACTTCCTTGTGTTCTGTTAAATCATCTCACAGAGTTACAGCTTTCCCCTAAATAAGACTTTCGCTAAGACAGTTCTTGTGGAATTGGCAAAGTGATATTTGGAAGCCCATAGAGGGCTACGGTGAAAAAGGTAATATCCTCAGATGAAATGTATAAAGAAGCTTTCTGAGAAAATCCTGCGTGTTCTGTTAATTCATCTCACAGAGTTACATCTGTATGTTGTGGATCTCTTTGCTAGCCTTATTTCTGAGGAATCTGAAAACAGATATTTCGGATCCCTTTGAAGACTATAGGGCCAAAGGAAATATCCTCCGATAACAAAGAGAAAGAAGCTTTCTGAGAAACTTCTTTGTGTTCTGTGTAATCATCTCACAGAGTTACAGTTTTCCCCTCAAGAAGCCTTTCGTAAGACAGTTCTTGTGGAATTGGCACAGTGATATTTGGAAGCCCTTAGAGGGCTATGGTGAAAAAGGAAATATCCTCAGATGAAATCTGGAAAGAAGCTTTCTGAGAAACTGCTGAGTGTTCTGTTAATTCATCTCACAGAGTTACATCTGCATTTCGTGGATCTCTTTGCTAGCCTTATTTCTGTGGAATCTGAGAACAGATATTTCGGATCCCTTTTGAAGACTATAGGACCAAAGGAAATATCCTCCGATAACAAAGAGAAAGAAGCTTTCTGAGAAACTTCTTTGTGTTCTGTGAAATCATCTCACTGAGTTACAGCTTTCCCCTCAAGAAGCCTTTCGCTAAGACAGTTCTTGTGGAATTGGCAAAGTGATATTTGGAAGCCCATAGAGGGCTATGGTGAAAAATGAAATATCCTCAGATGAAATCTGGAAGGAAGCTCTCTGAGAAACTGCTGAGTGTTCTGTTAATTCATCTCACAGAGTTACATCTGTATTTCGTGAATCTCTTTGCTAGCCTTATTTCTGTGGAATCTGAGAAGAGATATTTCGGATCCCTTTGAAGACTATGGGGCCAAAGGAAATATCCTCCGATAACAAAGAGAAAGAAGCTTTCTGAGAAACTTCTTTGTGTTCTGTGAAAACATCTCACAGAGTTACAGCTTTCCCCTCAAGAAGCCTCTCGCTAAGACAGTTCTTGTGGAATTGGCAAAGTGATATTTGGAAGCCCATAGAGGGCTATGGTGAAAAAGGAAATATCCTCAGATGAAATCTGGAAAGAAGCTTTCTGAGAAACTGCTGAGTGTTCTGTTAATTCATCTCACAGAGTTACATCTGTATTTCGCGGATCTCTTTGCTAGCCTTATTTCTGTGGAATCTGAGAACAGATATTTCGGATCCCTTTGAAGACTACAGGGCCAAAGGAAATATCCTCCGATAACAAAGAGAAAGAAGCTTTCTGAGAAACTTCTTTGTGTTCTGTGAAATCATCTCACAGAGTTACAGCTCTCCCCTCCAGCGCCTTTCGCTAAGACAGTTCTTGTGGAACTGGCAAAGTGATATTTGGAAACACATAGAGGACTATGGTGAAAAAGGATATATCCACAGATGAAATCTGGAAAGAAGCTTTCTGAGAAACTGCTGAGTGTTCTGTTAATTCATCTCACAGAGTTACATCTGTATTTCGTGTATCTGTTTGCTAGCCTTATTTCTGTGGAATCTGAGAACAGATATTTCGGATCCCTTTGAAGACTATAGGGCCAAAGGAAATATCCTCCGATAACAAAGAGAAAGAAGCTTTCTGAGAAACTTCTTTGTGTTCTGTGAAATCATCTCACAGAGTTACAGCTTTCCCCTCAAGAAACCTTTCGCTAAGACAGTTCTTTTGGAATTGGCAAAGTGATATTTGGAAGCCCATAGAGGGCTATGGTGAAAAAGGAAATATCCTCAGATGAAATCTGGAAAGAAGCTTTCTGAGAAACTGCTGAGTGTTCTGTTAATTCATCTCACAGAGTTACATCTGTATTTCGCGGATCTCTTTGCTAGCCTTATTTCTGTGGAATCTGAGAACAGATATTTCGGATCCCTTTGAACACTATAGGGCCAAAGGAAATATCCTCCGATAACAAAGAGAAAGAAGCTTTCTGAGAAACTTCTTTGTGTTCTGTGAAATCATCTCACTGAGTTACAGCTTTTCCCTCAAGAAGGCTTTCGCTAAGACAGTTCTGGTGGAATAGGCAAAGTGATATTTGGAAGCCCATAGAGGGCTACGGTGAAAAAGGAAATATCCTCAGATGAAATCTGGAAAGAAGCTTTCTGAGAAACTGCTGAGTATTCTGTTAATTCATCTCAGAGAGTTACATCTGTATTTCGTGGATCTCTTTGGTAGCCTTATTTCTGTGGAATCTGAGAACAGATATTTCGGATCCCTTTGAAGACTATAGGGCCAAAGGAAATATCCTCCGATAACAAAGAGAAAGAAGCTTTCTAGGAAACTTCTTTTTGTTCTGTGAAATCATTTCACTGTGTTACAGCTTTCCTCTCAAGAAGCCTTTCGCTAAGACAATCTTGTGGAATTGGCAAAGTGATATTTGGAGGCCCATAGAGGGCTATGGTGAAAAAGGAAATATCCTCAGATGAAATCTGGAAACAAGCTTTCTGAGAAACTGCTGAGTGTTCTGTTAATTCATCTCACAGAGTTACATCTGTATTTCGTAGATCTCTTTGCTAGCCTTATTTCTGTGGAATCTGAGAACAGAAATTTCGGATCCCTTTTGAAGACTATAGGGCCAAAGGAAATATCCTCCGATAACAAAGAGAAAGAAGCTTTCTGAGAAACATCTTTGTGTTCTGTGAAATCATCTCACTGAGTTACAGCTTTCCCCTCAAGAAGCCTCTCGCTAAGACAGTTCTTGTGGAATTGGCAAAGTGATATTTGGAAGCCCATAGAGGCTATGGTGAAAAATGAAATATCCTCTGATGAAATCTGGAAAGAAGCTCTCTGACAAACTGCTGAGTGTTCTGTTAATTCATCTCACAGAGTTACATCTGTATTTCGTGGATCTCCTTGCTAGCCTTATTTCTGTGGAATCTGAGAACAGATATTTCGGATCCCTTTGAAGAATATAGGGCCAAAGCAAATATCCTCCGATAACAAAGAGAAAGAAGCTTTCTGAGAAACTTCTTTGTGTTCTGTGAAATCATCTCACTGAGATACAGCTTTTGCCTCAAGAAGGCTTTCGCTAAGACACTTCTTGTGGAATTGGAAAAGTGATATTTGGAAGCCCTTAGAGGGCTATGGTGAAAAAGGAAATATCCTCAGATGAAATCTGGAAAGAAGCTTTCTGAGAAACTACTGAGTGTTCTGTTAATTCATCTCACAGAGTTACATCTGTATGTCGTGTATCTCTTTGGTAGCCTTATTTCTGTGGAACCTGAGAACAGATATTTCGGATCCCTTTGAAGACTATAGGGCCAAAGGAAATATCCTCCGATAACAAAGAGAAAGAAGCTTTCTAAGAAACTTCTTTTTGTTCTGTGAAATCATTTCACTGTGTTACAGCTTTCCTCTCAAGAAGCCTTTCGCTAAGACAATCTTGTGGAATTGGCAAAGTGATATTTGGAGGCCCATAGAGTGCTATGGTGAAAAAGGAAATATCCTCAGATGAAATCTGGAAAGAAGCTTTCTGAGAAACTGCTGAGTGTTCTGTTAATTCATCTCACAGAGTTACATCTGTATTTCGTGGATCTCTTTGCTAGCCTTATTTCTCTGGAATCTGAGAACAGAAATTTCGGATCCCTTTTGAAGACTATAGGGCCAAAGGAAATATCCTCCGATAACAAAGAGAAAGAAGCTTTCTGAGAAACATCTTTGTGTTCTGTGAAATCATCTCACTGAGATACACCTTTTGCCTCAAGAAGGCTTTCGCTAAGACAGTTCTTGTGGAATTGGAAAAGTGATATTTGGAAGCCCTTAGAGGGCTATGGTGAAAAAGGAAATATCCTCAGATGGAATCTGGAAAGAAGCTTTCTGAGAAACTACTGAGTGTTCTGTTAATTCATCTCACAGAGTTACATCTGTATGTCGTGGATCTCCTTGCTAGCCTTATTTCTGTGGAATCTGAGAAGAGATATTTCGGATCCCTTTGAAGACTATAGGGCCAAAGGAAATATCCTCCGATAACAAAGAGAAAGAAGCTTTCTGAGAAACTTCTTTGTGTTCTGTTAAATCATCTCACAGAGTTGCAGCTTTCCCCTAAATAAGACTTTCGCTAAGACACTTCTTGTGGAATTGGCAAAGTGATATTTGGAAGCCCATAGAGGGCTATGATGAAAAATGAAATATCCTCACATGAAATCTGGAAAGAAGATCTCTGAGAAACTGCTGAGTGTTCTGTTAATTCATCTCACAGAGTTACATCTGTATTTCGTGGATCTCTTTGCTAACCTTATTTCTGTGGAATCTGAGAACAGATATTTCGTATCCCTTTGAAGACTATAGGGCCAAAGGAAATATCATCCGATAACAAAGAGAAAGAAGCTTTCTGAGAAACTTCTTTGTGTTCTGTGAAATCATCTCACAGCGTTACAGCTTTCCCCTCAAGAAGCCTTTCGCTAAGACAGTTCTTGTGGAATTGGCAAAGTGATATTTGGAAGCCCATAGAGGGCTATGGTGAAAAAGGAAATATCCTCAGATGAAATCTGGAAAGAAGCTTTCTGAGAAACTGCTGAGTGTTCTGTTAATTCATCTCACAGAGTTACATCTGTATTTCGCGGATCTCTTTGCTAGCCTTATTTGTGTGGAATCTGAGAACAGATATTTCGGATCCCTTTGAAAACTATAGGGCCAAAAGAAATATCCTCCGATAACAAAGAGAAGGAAGCTTTCTGAGAAACTTCTTTGTGTTCTGTGAAATCATCTCACAGAGTTACAGCTTTCCCCTCAAGAAGCCTTTCGCTAAGACAGTTCTTGTGGAATTGGCAAAGTGATATTTGGAAGCCCATAGAGGGCTATGGTGAAAAAGGAAATATCCTCAGATGAAATCTGGAAAGAAGCTTTCTGAGAAACTGCTGAGTGTTCTGTTAATTCATCTCACAGAGTTACATCTGTATATCGTGGATCTCTTTGCTAGCCTTATTTCTGTGGAATCTGAGAACAGATATTTCGGATCCCTTTGAAGACTATAGGGCGAAAGGAAATATCCTCCGATAACAAAGAGAAAGAAGCTTTCTGAGAAACGTCTTCGTGTTCTGTGAAATCATCTCAGAGTTACAGCTTTCCCCTCAAGAAGCCTCTCGCTAAGACAGTTCTTGTGGAATTGACAAAGTGATATTTGGAAGCCCATATTGGGCTATGGTGAAAAAGGAAATATCCTCAGATGAAATCTGGAAAGAAGCTTTCTGAGAAAGTGCTGCGTGTTCTGTTAATTCATCTCACAGAGTTACATCTGTATGTCGTGGATCTCTTTGCTAGCCTTATTTCTGTGGAATCTCAGAACAGATATTTCGGATCCCTTTGAAGACTATAGGGCCAAAGGAAATATCCTCCGATAACAAAGAGAAAGAAGCTTTCTGAGAAACTTCTTTGTGTTCTGTGAAATCATCTCACAGAGTTACAGCTTTCCCCTCAAGAAGCCTTTCGCTAAGACAGTTCTTGTGTAATTGCCAAAGTGATATTTGGAAGCCCATAGAGGGCCATGGTGAAAAAGGAAATATCCTCATATGAAATCTGGAAAGAAGCTTTCTGAGAAACTGCTGAGTGTTCTGTTAATTCATCTCACAGAGTTACATCTGTATTTCGTGCATCTCTTTGGTAGCCTTATTTCTGTGGAATCTGAGAACAGATATTTCGGATCCCTTTGAAGACTAAAGGGCCAAAGGAAATATCCTCCGATAACAACGAGAAAGAAGCTTTCTGAGAAACTTCTTTGTGTTCTTTGAAATCATCTCACAGAGTTATAGCTTTCCCCTCAAGAAGCCTTTCGATAAGACAGTTCTTGTGGAATTGGCAAAGTGATATTTGGAAGCCCATAGAGGGCTATGGTGAAAAAGGAAATATCCTCAGATGAAATCTGGAAAGAAGATTTCTGAGAATCTGCTGAGTGTTCTGTTAATTCATCTCACAGAGTTACATCTGTATTTCGTGGATCTCTTTGCTAGCCTTATTTCTGTGGAATCTGAGAACAGATATTTCGGATCCCTTTGAAGGCTAAAGGGCCAAAGGAAATATCCTCCGATAACAACGAGAAAGAAGCTTTCTGAGAAACTTCTTTGTGTTCTTTGAAATCATCTCACAGAGTTACAGCTTTCCCCTCAAGAAGCCTTTCGCTAATACAGTTCTTGTGGAATTGGCAAAGTGATATTTGGAAGCCCATAGAGGGCTATGGTGAAAAAGGAAATATCCTCAGATGAAATCTGGAAAGAAGCTTTCTGAGAATCTGCTGAGTGTTCTGTTAATTCATCTCACAGAGTTACATCTGTATTTCGTGGATCTCTTTGCTAGCCTTATTTCTGTGGAATCTGAGAACAGATATTTCGGATCCCTTTGAAGACTATAGGGCCAGAGGAAATATCCTCCGATAACAAAGTGAAAGAAGCTTTCTGAGAAACTTCTTTGTGTTCTGTGAAATCATCTCACAGAGTTACAGCTTTCCCCTCAAGAAGCCTTTCGCTAAGACAGTTCTTGTGGAATTGGCAAAGTGATATTTGGAAGCCCATAGAGGGCTATGTTGAAAAAGGAAATATCCACAGATGAAATCTGGAAAGAAGCTTTCTGAAAAACTGCTGAGTGTTCTGTTAATTCATCTCACAGAGTTACATCTGTATTTAGTGCATCTCTTTGCTAGCCTTATTTCTGTGGAATCTGAGAACAGATATTTCGGATCCCTTTGAAGACTATAGGGCCAAAGGAAATATCCTCCGATAACAAAGAGAAAGAAGCTTTCTGAGAAACTTCTGTGTGTTCTGTGAAATCATCTCACAGAGTTACAGCTTTCCCCTCAAGAAGCCTTTGGCTAAGACAGTTCTTTTGGAATTGGCAAAGTGATATTTGGAAGCCAATAGAGGGCTATGGTGAAAAAGGAAATATCCTCAGATGAAATCTGGAAAGAAGCTTTCTGAGAAACTGCTGAGTGTTCTGTTAATTCATCTCACAGAGTTACATCTGTATTTCGCGGATCTCTTTGCTAGCCTTATTTCTGTGGAATCTGAGAACAGATATTTCGGATCCCTTTGAAGACTATAGGGCCAAAGGAAATATCCTCCGATAACAAAGAGAAAGAAGCTTTCTGAGAAACTTCTTTGTGTTCTGTGAAATCATCTCACTGAGATACAGCTTTTGCCTCAAGAAGGCTTTCGCTAAGACAGTTCTTGTGGAATTGGCAAAGTGATATTTGGAAGCCCTTAGAGGGCTATGGTGAAAAAGGAAATATCCTCAGATGAAATCTGGAAAGAAGCTTTCTGAGAAACTACTGAGTGTTCTGTTAATTCATCTCACAGAGTTATATCTGTATGTCGTGGATCTCTTTGCTAGCCTTATTTCTGTGGAATCTGAGAACAGATATTTCGGATCCCTTTGAAGACTATAGGGCCAAAGGAAATATCCTCCGATAACAAAGAGAAAGAAGCTTTCTGAGAAACTTCTTTGTGTTCCGTTAAATCATCTCACAGAGTTACAGCTTTCCCCTAAATAAGACTTTCGCTAAGACACTTCTTGTGGAATTGGCAAAGTGATATTTGGAAGCCCAGAGAGGGCAATGATGAAAAATGAAATATCCTCACATGAAATCTGGAAAGAAGATCTCTGAGAAACTGCTGAGTGTTCTGTTAATTCATCTCACAGAGTTACATCTGTATTTCGTGGATCTCTTTGCTATCCTTATTTCTGTGGAATCTGAGAACAGATATTTCGGATCCTTTTGAAGACTATAGGGCCAAAGGAAATATCCTCCGATAACAAAGAGAAAGAAGCTTTCTGAGAAACTTCTTTGTGTTCTGTGAAATCATCTCACAGCGTTACAGCTTTGCTGTCAAGAAGCATTTCGCTAAGACAGTTCTTGTGGAATTGGCAAAGTGATATTTGGAAGCCCATAGAGGGCAATGGTGAAAAAGGAAATATCCTCAGATGAAATCTGGAAAGAAGCTTTCTGAGAAACTGCTGAGTGTTCTGTTAATTCATCTCACAGAGTTACATCTGTATTTCGCGGATCTCTTTGCTAGCCTTATTTCTGTGGAATCTGAGAATAGATATTTCGAATCCCTTTGAAGACTATAGGGCCAAAGGAAATATCCTCTGATAACAAAGAGAAAGAAGCATTCTCAGAAACTTCTTTGTGTTCTGTGAAATCATCTCACAGAGTTACAGCTTTTCGCTCAAGAAGCCTTCCGCTAAGACAGTTCTTGTGGAATTGGCAAAGTGATATTTGGAAGCCCATAGAGGGCTATGGTGAAAAAGGAATATCCTCAGATGAAATCTGGAAAGAAGCTTTCTGAGAAACTGCTGAGTGTTCTGTTAATTCATCTCACAGAGTTACATCTGTATTTCGCGGATCTCTTTGCTAGCCTTATTTCTGTGGAATCTGAGAACAGATATTTCGGATCCCTTTGAAGACTATAGGGCCAAAAAATATCCTCCGATAACAAAGAGAAAGAAGCTTTCTGAGAAACGTATTCGTGTTCTGTGAAATCATCTCAGAGTTACAGCTTTCCCCTCAAGAAGCATTCCGCTAAGACAGTTCTTGTGGAGTTGGCAAAGTGATATTTGGAAGCCCATATTGGGCTATGGTGAAAAAGGAAATATCCTCAGATGAAATCTGGAAAGAAGATCTCTGAGAAACTGCTGAGTGCTCTGTTAATTCATCTCACAGAGTTACATCTGTATTTCGTGCATCTCTTTTTTTAGCCTGATTTCTTTGGAATCTGAGAACAGATATTTCGGATCCCTTTGAAGACTATAGGGCCAAAGGAAATATCCTCCAATAACAACGAGAAAGAAGCTTTCTGAGAAACTTCTTTGTGTTCTTTGAAATCATGTCACAGAGTTACAGCTTTCCCCTCAAGAAGCCTTTCGCTAAGACAGTTCTTGTGGAATTGGCAAAGTGATATTTGGAAGCCCATAGAGGGCTATGGTGAAAAAGGAAATATCCTCAGATGAAATCTGGAAAGAAGCTTTCTGAGAAACTACTGAGTGTTCTGTTAATTCACCTCACAGAGTTACATCTGTATTTCGTGGATCTCTTTGCTAGCCTTATTTCTGTGGAATCTGAGAACAGATATTTCAGATCCCTTTGAAGACTATAGGGCCAAAGGAAATATCCTCCGATAACAAAGAGTAAGGAGCTTTCTGAGAAACTTCTTTGTGTTCTGTGAAATCATCTCACAGAGTTACAGCTTTCCCCTCAAGAAGCTTTTCGCTAAGACAGTTCTTGTGGAATTGGAAAAGTGATATTTGGAAGCCCATAGAGGGCTATGGTGAAAAAGGAAATATCCTCAGATGAAATCTAGAAAGAAGCTCTCTGAGAAACTGTTGAGTGTTCTGTTAATTCATCGCACAGAGGTACATCTGTATTTCGCGGATCTCTTTGGTAGCCTTATTTCTGTGGAATCTGAGAACAGATATTTCGGATCCCTTTGAAGACTATAGGGCCAAAGGAAATATCCTCCGATAACAAAGAGAAAGGAGCTTTCTGAGAAACTTCTTTGTGTTCTGTGAAATCATCTCACTGAGTTACAGCTTTTCCCTCAAGAAGGCTTTCGCTAAGACAGTTCTGGTGGAATAGGCAAAGTGATATTTGGAAGCCCATCGAGGGCTACGGTGAAAAAGGAAATATCCTCAGATGAAATCTGGAAAGAAGCTTTCTGAGAAAGTGCTGAGTATTCTGTTAATTCATCTCACAGAGTTACATCTGTATTTCGTGGATCTCTTTGGTAGCCTTATTTCTGTGGAATCTGAGAACAGATATTTCGGATCCCTTTGAAGAGTATAGGGCCAAAGGAAATATCCTCTGATAACAAAGAGAAAGAAGTTTTCTAAGAAACTTCTTTGTGATCTGTGAAATCATTTCACTGAGTTACAGCTTTCCTCTCAAGAAGCCTTTCGCTAAGACAATCTTGTGGAATTTTCAAAGTGATATTTGGAGGCCCATAGAGGGCTATGGTGAAAAAGGAAATATCCTCAGATGAAATCTGGAAAGAAGCTTTCTGAGAAACTGCTGAGTGTTCTGTTAATTCATCTCACAGAGTTACATCTGTATTTCGCGGATCTCTTTGCTAGCCTTATTTCTGTGGAATCTGAGAACAGATATTTCGGATCCCTTTGAAGACTACAGGGCCAAAGGAAATATCCTCCGATAACAAAGAGAAAGAAGCTTTCTGAGAAACTTCTTTGTGTTCTGTTAAATAATCTCACAGAGTTACAGCTTTCCCTTCAAGAAGACTTTCGCTAAGACAGTTCTTGTGGAATTGGCAAAGTGATATTTGGAAGCCCATAGAGGGCTATGGTGAAAAAGGAAATATCCTCAGATGAAATCTGGAAAGAAGCTTTCTGAGAAACTGCTGAGTGTTCTCTTAATTCATCTCACAGAGTTACTTCTCTATTTCGTGGATCTCTTTGCTAGCCTTATTTCTGTGGAATCTGAAAACAGATATTTCGGATCCCTTTGAAGACTATAGGGCCAAAGGAAATATCCTCCGATAACAAAGAGAAAGAAGCTTTCTAAGAAACTTCTGTGTGATCTGTGAAATCATTTCACTGAGTTACAGCTTTCCTCTCAAGAAGCCTTTCGCTAAGACAATCTTGTGGAATTGGCAAAGTGATATTTGGAGGCCCATAGAGGGCTATGGTGAAAAAGGAACTATCCTCAGATGAAATCTGGAAAGAAGCTTTCTGAGAAACTGCTGAGTGTTCTGTTAATTCATCTCACAGAGTTACATCTGTATTTCGCGGATCTCTTTGCTAGCCTTATTTCTGTGGAATCTGAGAACAGATATTTCGGATCCCTTTGAAGACTACAGGGCCAAAGGAAATATCCTCTGATAACAAAGAGAAAGAAGCTTTCTGAGAAACTTCTTTGTGTTCTGTTAAATAATCTCACAGAGTTACAGCTTTCCCTTCAAGAAGACTTTCGCTAAGACAGTTCTTGTGGAATTGGCAAAGTGATATTTGGAAGCCCATAGAGGGCTATGGTGAAAAAGGAAATATCCTCAGATGAAATCTGGAAAGAAGCTTTCTGAGAAACTGCTGAGTGTTCTGTTAATTCATCTCACAGAGTTACATCTGTATTTCGTGGATCTCTTTGCTATCCTTATTTCTGTGGAATCTGAGAACAGATATTTCGGATCCTTTTGAAGACTATAGGGCCAAAGGAAATATCCTCCGATAACAAAGAGAAAGAAGCTTTCTGAGAAACTTCTTTGTGTTCTGTGAAATCATCTCACAGCGTTACAGCTTTGCTCTCAAGAAGCATTTCGCTAAGACAGTTCTTGTGGAACCGGCAAAGTGATATTTGGAAGCCCATAGAGGGCTATGGTGAAAAAGGAAATATCCTCAGATGAAATCTGGAAAGAAGCTTTTTGAGAAACTGCTGAGTGTTCTGTTAATTCATCTCACAGAGTTACATCTGTATTTCGCGGATCTCTTTGCTTGCCTTATTTCTGTGGAATCTGAGAATAGATATTTCGGATCCCTTTGAAGACTATAGGGCCAAAGGAAATATCCTCCGATAACAAAGAGAAAGAAGCATTCTCAGAAACTTCTTTGTGTTCTGTGAAATCATCTCACAGAGTTACAGCTTTTCGCTCAAGAAGCCTTCCGCTAAGACAGTTCTTGTGGAATTGGCAAAGTGATATTTGGAAGCCCATAGAGGGCTATGGTGAAAAAGGAATATCCTCAGATGAAATCTGGAAAGAAGCTTTCTGAGAAACTGCTGAGTGTTCTGTTAATTCATCTCACAGAGTTACATCTGTATTTCGCGGATCACTTTGCTAGCCTTATTTCTGTGGAATCTGAGAACAGATATTTCGGATCCCTTTGAAGACTATAGGGCCAAAAAATATCCTCCGATAACAAAGAGAAAGAAGCTTTCTGAGAAACGTATTCGTGTTCTGTGAAATCATCTCAGAGTTACAGCTTTCCCCTCAAGAAGCCTCTCGCTAAGACAGTTCTTGTGGAGTTGGCAAAGTGATATTTGGAAGCCCATATTGGGCTATGGTGAAAAAGGAAGTATCCTCAGATGAAATCTGGAAAGAAGATTTCTGAGAAACTGCTGAGTGTTCTGTTAATTCATCTCACAGAGTTACATCTGTATTTCGCGGATCTCTTTGCTAGCATTATTTCTGTGGAATCTGAGAACAGATATTTCGGATCCCTTTGAAGACTACAGGGCCAAAGGAAATATCCTCCGATAACAAAGAGAAAGAAGCTTTCTGAGAAACTTCTTTATGTTCTGTGAAATCATTTCACAGAGTTACAGCTTTGCCCTCAAGAAGCCTTTCGCTAAGACAGTTCTTGTGGAATTGGCAAAGTGATATTTGGAAGCCCATAGAGGGCTATGGAAAAGGAAATATCCGCAGATGAAATCTGGAAAGAAGCTTTCTGAGAAACTGCTGAGTATTCTGTTAATTCATCTCACAGAGTTACATCTGTATTTCGTGGATCTCTTTGCTAGCCTTATTTCTGTGGAATCTGAGAACAGATATTTCGGATCCCTTTGAAGACTACAGTGCCAAAGGAAATATCCTCCGATAACAAAGAGAAAGAAGCTTTCTGAGAAACTTCTTTGTGTTCTTCTAAATCATCTCACAGAGTTACAGCTTTCCCCTCAAGAAGCCTTTCGCTAATACAGTTCTTGTGGAATTGGCAAAGTGATATTTGGAAGCCCATAAAGGGCTATGGTGAAAAAGGAAATATCCTCAGATGAAATCTGGAAAGAAGCTTTCTGAGAAACTGCTGAGTGTTCTGTTAATTCATCTCACAGAGTTACATCTGTATTTCGTGGATCTCTTTGCTAGCCTTATTTCTGTGGAATCTGACAACAGATATTTCGGATCCCTTTGAAGTCTACGGGGCCAAAGGAAATATCCTCCGATAACAAAGAGAAAGAAGCTTTCTGAGAAACTTCTTTGTGTTCTGTGAAATCATCTCACAGAGTTACAGCTTTCCCCTCAAGAAGCTTTTCGCTAAGACAGTTCTTGTGGAATTGGAAAAGTGATATTTGGAAGCCCATAGAGGGCTATGGTGAAAAAGGAAATATCCTCAGATGAAATCTAGAAAGAAGCTCTCTGAGAAACTGTTGAGTGTTCTGTTAATTCATCGCACAGAGTTACATCTGTATTTCGCGCATCTCTTTGGTAGCCTTATTTCTGTGGAATCTGAGAACAGATATTTCGGATCCCTTTGAAGACTATAGGGCCAAAGGAAATATCCTCCGATAACAAAGAGAAAGAAGCTTTCTGAGAAACTTCTTTTTGTTCTGTGAAATCATCTCACTGAGTTACAGCTTTTCCCTCAAGAAGGCTTTCGCTAAGACAGTTCTTGTGGAATTGGCAAAGAGATATTTGGAAGCCCATGGAGGGCTATGGTGAAAAAGGAAATATACTCAGATGAAATCTGGAAAGAAGCTTTCTGAGAAACTGCTGAGTATTCTGTTAATTCATCTCACAGAGTTACATCTGTATTTCGTGGATCTCTTTGCTAGCCTTATTTCTGTGGAATCTGAGAACAGATATTTCGGATCCCTTTGTAGACTACACTGCCAAAGGAAATATCCTCCGATAACAAAGAGAAAGAAGCTTTCTAAGAAACTTCTTTGTGATCTGTGAAATCATTTCACTGAGTTACAGCTTTCCTCTCAAGAAGCCTTTCGCTAAGACAATCTTGTGGAATTGGCAAAGTGATATTTGGAGGCCCATAGAGGGCTATGGTGAAAAAGGAAATATCCTCAGATGAAATCTGGAAAGAAGCTTTCTGAGAAACTGTTTAGTGTTCTGTTAATTCATCTCACAGAGTTACATCTGTATTTCGTGGATCTCTTTGCTAGCCTTATTTCTGTGGAACCTGAGAGCAGATATTTCAGATCCCTTTGAAGACTACAGGGCCAAAGGAAATATCCTCCTATAACAAAGAGAAAGATGATTTCTGAGAAACTTCTTTGTGTTCTGTGAAATCATCTCACAGAGTTACAGCTTTGTCCTCAAGAAGCCTTTCGCTAAGACAGTTCTTGTGGAATTGGCAAAGTGATATTTGGAAGCCCATAGAGGGCGATGGTGAAAAAGGAAATATCCTCAGATGAAATCTGGAAAGAAGCTTTCTGAGAAACTGCTGAGTGTTCTGTTAATTCATCTCACAGAGTTACATCTGTATTTCGTGTATCTCTTTGCTAGCCTTATTTCTGTGGAATCTGAGAACAGATATTTCGGATCCCTTTGAAGACTACAGGGCCAAAGGAAATATCCTCCGATAACAAGGAGAAAGAAGCTTTCTGAGAAACTTCTTTGTGTTCTGTTAAATAATCTCACAGAGTTAGAGCTTTCCCTTCAAGAAGACTTTCGCTAAGACAGTTCTTGTGGAATTGGCAAAGTGATATTTGGAAGCCCATAGAGGGCTATGGTGAAAAAGGAAATATCCTCAGATGAAATCTGGAAAGAAGCTTTCTGAGAAACTGCTGAGTGTTCTGTTAATTCATCTCACAGAGTTACATCTGTATTTCGCGGATCTCTTTGCTAGCCTTATTTCTGTGGAATCTGAGAACAGATATTTCGGATCCCTTTGAAGACTATAGGGCCAAAAAATATCCTCCGATAACAAAGAGAAAGAAGCTTTCTGAGAAACGTATTCGTGTTCTGTGAAATCATCTCAGAGTTACAGCTTTCCCCTCAAGAAGCCTCTCGCTAAGACAGTTCTTGTGGAGTTGGCAAAGTGATATTTGGAAGCCCATATTGGGCTATGGTGAAAAAGGAAATATCCTCAGATGAAATCTGGAAAGAAGATTTCTGAGAAACTGCTGAGTGTTCTGTTAATTCATCTCACAGAGTTACATCTGTATTTCGCGGATCTCTTTGCTAGCATTATTTCTGTGGAATCTGAGAACAGATATTTCGGATCCCTTTGAAGACTACAGGGCCAAAGGAAATATCCTCCGATAACAAAGAGAAAGAAGCTTTCTGAGAAACTTCTTTATGTTCTGTGAAATCATTTCACAGAGTTACAGCTTTGCCCTCAAGAAGCCTTTCGCTAAGACAGTTCTTGTGGAATTGGCAAAGTGATATTTGGAAGCCCATAGAGGGCTATGGAAAAGGAAATATCCGCAGATGAAATCTGGAAAGAAGCTTTCTGAGAAACTGCTGAGTATTCTGTTAATTCATCTCACAGAGTTACATCTGTATTTCGTGGATCTCTTTGCTAGCCTTATTTCTGTGGAATCTGAGAACAGATATTTCGGATCCCTTTGAAGACTACAGTGCCAAAGGAAATATCCTCCGATAACAAAGAGAAAGAAGCTTTCTGAGAAACTTCTTTGTGTTCTGTGAAATCATCTCACAGAGTTACAGCTTTCCCCTCAAGAAGCCTTTCGCTAATACAGTTCTTGTGGAATTGGCAAAGTGATATTTGGAAGCCCATAAAGGGCTATGGTGAAAAAGGAAATATCCTCAGATGAAATCTGGAAAGAAGCTTTCTGAGAAACTGCTGAGTGTTCTGTTAATTCATCTCACAGAGTTACATCTGTATTTCGTGGATCTCTTTGCTAGCCTTATTTCTGTGGAATCTGACAACAGATATTTCGGATCCCTTTGAAGTCTACGGGGCCAAAGGAAATATCCTCCGATAACAAAGAGAAAGAAGCTTTCTGAGAAACTTCTTTGTGTTCTGTGAAATCATCTCACAGAGTTACAGCTTTCCCCTCAAGAAGCTTTTCGCTAAGACAGTTCTTGTGGAATTGGAAAAGTGATATTTGGAAGCCCATAGAGGGCTATGGTGAAAAAGGAAATATCCTCAGATGAAATCTAGAAAGAAGCTCTCTGAGAAACTGTTGAGTGTTCTGTTAATTCATCGCACAGAGTTACATCTGTATTTCGCGCATCTCTTTGGTAGCCTTATTTCTGTGGAATCTGAGAACAGATATTTCGGATCCCTTTGAAGACTATAGGGCCAAAGGAAATATCCTCCGATAACAAAGAGAAAGAAGCTTTCTGAGAAACTTCTTTTTGTTCTGTGAAATCATCTCACTGAGTTACAGCTTTTCCCTCAAGAAGGCTTTCGCTAAGACAGTTCTTGTGGAATTGGCAAAGAGATATTTGGAAGCCCATGGAGGGCTATGGTGAAAAAGGAAATATACTCAGATGAAATCTGGAAAGAAGCTTTCTGAGAAACTGCTGAGTATTCTGTTAATTCATCTCACAGAGTTACATCTGTATTTCGTGGATCTCTTTGCTAGCCTTATTTCTGTGGAATCTGAGAACAGATATTTCGGATCCCTTTGTAGACTACACTGCCAAAGGAAATATCCTCCGATAACAAAGAGAAAGAAGCTTTCTAAGAAACTTCTTTGTGATCTGTGAAATCATTTCACTGAGTTACAGCTTTCCTCTCAAGAAGCCTTTCGCTAAGACAATCTTGTGGAATTGGCAAAGTGATATTTGGAGGCCCATAGAGGGCTATGGTGAAAAAGGAAATATCCTCAGATGAAATCTGGAAAGAAGCTTTCTGAGAAACTGTTTAGTGTTCTGTTAATTCATCTCACAGAGTTACATCTGTATTTCGTGGATCTCTTTGCTAGCCTTATTTCTGTGGAACCTGAGAGCAGATATTTCAGATCCCTTTGAAGACTACAGGGCCAAAGGAAATATCCTCCTATAACAAAGAGAAAGATGATTTCTGAGAAACTTCTTTGTGTTCTGTGAAATCATCTCACAGAGTTACAGCTTTGTCCTCAAGAAGCCTTTCGCTAAGACAGTTCTTGTGGAATTGGCAAAGTGATATTTGGAAGCCCATAGAGGGCGATGGTGAAAAAGGAAATATCCTCAGATGAAATCTGGAAAGAAGCTTTCTGAGAAACTGCTGAGTGTTCTGTTAATTCATCTCACAGAGTTACATCTGTATTTCGTGTATCTCTTTGCTAGCCTTATTTCTGTGGAATCTGAGAACAGATATTTCGGATCCCTTTGAAGACTACAGGGCCAAAGGAAATATCCTCCGATAACAAGGAGAAAGAAGCTTTCTGAGAAACTTCTTTGTGTTCTGTTAAATAATCTCACAGAGTTAGAGCTTTCCCTTCAAGAAGACTTTCGCTAAGACAGTTCTTGTGGAATTGGCAAAGTGATATTTGGAAGCCCATAGAGGGCTATGGTGAAAAAGGAAATATCCTCAGATGAAATCTGGAAAGAAGATTTCTGAGAAACCGCTGAGTGTTCTGTTAATTCATCTCACAGAGTTACATCTGTATTTCGTGGATCTCTTTGCTAGCCTTATTTCTGTGGAGTCTGAGAACAGATATTTCGGATCCCTTTGAAGACTACAGGGCCAAAGGAAATATCTTCCGGTAACAAAGAGAAAGAAGCTTTCTGAGAAACTTTTTTGTGTTCTGTGAAATCATCTCACAGCGTTACAGCTTTGCCCTCAAGAAGCCTTTCGCTAAGACAGTTCTTGTGGAATTGGCAAAGAGATATTTGGAAGCCCATGGAGGGCTATGGTGAAAAAGGAAATATACTCAGATGAAATCTGGAAAGAAGCTTTCTGAGAAACTGCTGAGTATTCTGTTAATTCATCTCACAGAGTTACATCTGTATTTCGTGGATCTCTTTGCTAGCCTTATTTCTGTGGAATCTGAGAACAGATATTTCGGATCCCTTTGTAGACTACACTGCCAAAGGAAATATCCTCCGATAACAAAGAGAAAGAAGCTTTCTAAGAAACTTCTTTGTGTTCTTCTAAATCATCTCACAGAGTTACAGCTTTCCCCTCAAGAAGCCTTTCGCTAATGCAGTTCTTGTGGAATTGGCAAAGTGATATTTGGAAGCCCATAAAGGGCTATGGTGAAAAAGGAAATATCCTCAGATGAAATCTGGAAAGAAGCTTTCTGAGAAACTGCTGAGTGTTCTGTTAATTCATCTCACAGAGTTACATCTGTATTTCGTGGATCTCTTTGCTAGCCTTATTTCTGTGGAATCTGAGAACAGATATTTCGGATCCCTTTGAAGACTATAGGGCCAAAGGAAATATCCTCCGATAACAAAGAGAAAGAAGCTTTCTGAGAAACTTCTTTGTGTTCTGTGAAATCATCTCACAGAGTTACAGCTTTCCCCTCAAGAAGCCTTTCGCTAAGACAGTTCTTGTGGAATTGGAAAAGTGATATTTGGAAGCCCATAGAGGGCTATGGTGAAAAAGGAAATACCCTCAGAGGAAATGCGGAAAGAAGCTTTCGAGAAACTGCTGAGTGTTCTCTTAATTCATCTCACAGAGTTACATCTGTATTTCGTGGATCTCTTTGCTAGCCTTATTTCTGAGGAATCTGATAACAGATATTTCGCATCACTTGGAAGACTACAGGGCCAAAGGAAAAATCCTCCGATAAAAAAGAGAAAGAAGCTTTCTGAGAAACTTCTTTGTGTTCTTTGAAATCATCTCACAGAGTTACAGCTTTCCCCTCAAGAAGCCTTTCGCTAAGACAGTTCTTGTGGAATTGGCAAAGTGATATTTGGAAGCCCATAGAGGGATAAGGTGAAAAAGGAAATATCCTCAGGTGAAATCTGGAAAGAAACTTTCTGAGAAACTTCTGAGTGTTCTCTTAATTCATCTCACAGAGTTACATCTGTATTTCGTGGATCTCTTTGCTAGCCTTATTTCTGTGGAATCTGAGAACAGATATTTCGGATCCCTTTGAAGACTATAGGGCCATAGGAAATATCCTCCGATAACAAAGAGAAAGAAGCTTTCTGAGAAAATTCTTTGTGTTCTGTGAAATCATCTCACAGAGTTACAGCTTTCCCCTCAAGAAGCCTTTCGCTAAGACAGTTCTTGTGGAATTGGCAAAGTGATATTTGGAAGCCCATAGTGGGCTATGGTGAAAAAGGAAATATCCTCAGATGAAATCTGGAAAGAAGCTTTCTGAGAAACTGCTGTGTGTTCTGTTAATTCATCTCACAGAATTACATCTGTATTTCGTGAATCTCTATGCTAGCCTTATTTATGTGGAATCTGAGAACAGATATTTCGGATCCCTTTGAAGACTATAGGGCCAAAGGAAATATCCTCCGCTAACAAAGAGAAAGAAGCTTTCTGAAAAACTTCTTTGTGTTCTGTGAAATCATCTCACAGAGTTACAGCTTGACCCTCAAGAAGCCTCTCGCTAAGACAGTTTTTGTGGAATTGGCAAAGTGATATTTGGAAGCCCATAGAGGGCTACGGTGAAAAAGGAAATACCCTCAGATGAAATCCGGAAAGAAGCTCTCTGAGAAACTGCTGAGTGTTCTGTTAATTCATCTCACAGAGTTACATCTGTATTTCGTGGATCTCCTTGCTAGTCTTATTTCTGAGGAATCTGATAACAGATATTTCGGATCCCTTTGAAGACTATAGGGCCAAAGGAAAAATCCTCCGATAAAAAAGAGAAAGAAGCTTTCTGAGAAACTTCTTTGTGTTCTGTGAAATCATCTCACAGAGTTACAGCTTTCCCCTCAAGAAGCTTTTCGCTAAGACAGTTCTTGTGGAATTGGAAAAGTGATATTTGGAAGCCCATAGAGGGCTATGGTGAAAAAGGAAATATCCTCAGATGAAATCTAGAAAGAAGCTCTCTGAGAAACTGTTGAGTGTTCTGTTAATTCATCGCACAGAGTTACATCTGTATTTCGCGCATCTCTTTGGTAGCCTTATTTCTGTGGAATCTGAGAACAGATATTTCGGATCCCTTTGAAGACTATAGGGCCAAAGGAAATATCCTCCGATAACAAAGAGAAAGAAGCTTTCTGAGAAACTTCTTTTTGTTCTGTGAAATCATCTCACTGAGTTACAGCTTTTCCCTCAAGAAGGCTTTCGCTAAGACAGTTCTTGTGGAATTGGCAAAGAGATATTTGGAAGCCCATGGAGGGCTATGGTGAAAAAGGAAATATACTCAGATGAAATCTGGAAAGAAGCTTTCTGAGAAACTGCTGAGTATTCTGTTAATTCATCTCACAGAGTTACATCTGTATTTCGTGGATCTCTTTGCTAGCCTTATTTCTGTGGAATCTGAGAACAGATATTTCGGATCCCTTTGTAGACTACACTGCCAAAGGAAATATCCTCCGATAACAAAGAGAAAGAAGCTTTCTAAGAAACTTCTTTGTGATCTGTGAAATCATTTCACTGAGTTACAGCTTTCCTCTCAAGAAGCCTTTCGCTAAGACAATCTTGTGGAATTGGCAAAGTGATATTTGGAGGCCCATAGAGGGCTATGGTGAAAAAGGAAATATCCTCAGATGAAATCTGGAAAGAAGCTTTCTGAGAAACTGTTTAGTGTTCTGTTAATTCATCTCACAGAGTTACATCTGTATTTCGTGGATCTCTTTGCTAGCCTTATTTCTGTGGAACCTGAGAGCAGATATTTCAGATCCCTTTGAAGACTACAGGGCCAAAGGAAATATCCTCCTATAACAAAGAGAAAGATGATTTCTGAGAAACTTCTTTGTGTTCTGTGAAATCATCTCACAGAGTTACAGCTTTGTCCTCAAGAAGCCTTTCGCTAAGACAGTTCTTGTGGAATTGGCAAAGTGATATTTGGAAGCCCATAGAGGGCGATGGTGAAAAAGGAAATATCCTCAGATGAAATCTGGAAAGAAGCTTTCTGAGAAACTGCTGAGTGTTCTGTTAATTCATCTCACAGAGTTACATCTGTATTTCGTGTATCTCTTTGCTAGCCTTATTTCTGTGGAATCTGAGAACAGATATTTCGGATCCCTTTGAAGACTACAGGGCCAAAGGAAATATCCTCCGATAACAAGGAGAAAGAAGCTTTCTGAGAAACTTCTTTGTGTTCTGTTAAATAATCTCACAGAGTTAGAGCTTTCCCTTCAAGAAGACTTTCGCTAAGACAGTTCTTGTGGAATTGGCAAAGTGATATTTGGAAGCCCATAGAGGGCTATGGTGAAAAAGGAAATATCCTCAGATGAAATCTGGAAAGAAGCTTTCTGAGAAACTGCTGAGTGTTCTGTTAATTCATCTCACAGAGTTACATCTGTATTTCGCGGATCTCTTTGCTAGCCTTATTTCTGTGGAATCTGAGAACAGATATTTCGGATCCCTTTGAAGACTATAGGGCCAAAAAATATCCTCCGATAACAAAGAGAAAGAAGCTTTCTGAGAAACGTATTCGTGTTCTGTGAAATCATCTCAGAGTTACAGCTTTCCCCTCAAGAAGCCTCTCGCTAAGACAGTTCTTGTGGAGTTGGCAAAGTGATATTTGGAAGCCCATATTGGGCTATGGTGAAAAAGGAAATATCCTCAGATGAAATCTGGAAAGAAGATTTCTGAGAAACTGCTGAGTGTTCTGTTAATTCATCTCACAGAGTTACATCTGTATTTCGCGGATCTCTTTGCTAGCATTATTTCTGTGGAATCTGAGAACAGATATTTCGGATCCCTTTGAAGACTACAGGGCCAAAGGAAATATCCTCCGATAACAAAGAGAAAGAAGCTTTCTGAGAAACTTCTTTATGTTCTGTGAAATCATTTCACAGAGTTACAGCTTTGCCCTCAAGAAGCCTTTCGCTAAGACAGTTCTTGTGGAATTGGCAAAGTGATATTTGGAAGCCCATAGAGGGCTATGGAAAAGGAAATATCCGCAGATGAAATCTGGAAAGAAGCTTTCTGAGAAACTGCTGAGTATTCTGTTAATTCATCTCACAGAGTTACATCTGTATTTCGTGGATCTCTTTGCTAGCCTTATTTCTGTGGAATCTGAGAACAGATATTTCGGATCCCTTTGAAGACTACAGTGCCAAAGGAAATATCCTCCGATAACAAAGAGAAAGAAGCTTTCTGAGAAACTTCTTTGTGTTCTTCTAAATCATCTCACAGAGTTACAGCTTTCCCCTCAAGAAGCCTTTCGCTAATACAGTTCTTGTGGAATTGGCAAAGTGATATTTGGAAGCCCATAAAGGGCTATGGTGAAAAAGGAAATATCCTCAGATGAAATCTGGAAAGAAGCTTTCTGAGAAACTGCTGAGTGTTCTGTTAATTCATCTCACAGAGTTACATCTGTATTTCGTGGATCTCTTTGCTAGCCTTATTTCTGTGGAATCTGACAACAGATATTTCGGATCCCTTTGAAGTCTACGGGGCCAAAGGAAATATCCTCCGATAACAAAGAGAAAGAAGCTTTCTGAGAAACTTCTTTGTGTTCTGTGAAATCATCTCACAGAGTTACAGCTTTCCCCTCAAGAAGCTTTTCGCTAAGACAGTTCTTGTGGAATTGGAAAAGTGATATTTGGAAGCCCATAGAGGGCTATGGTGAAAAAGGAAATATCCTCAGATGAAATCTAGAAAGAAGCTCTCTGAGAAACTGTTGAGTGTTCTGTTAATTCATCGCACAGAGTTACATCTGTATTTCGCGCATCTCTTTGGTAGCCTTATTTCTGTGGAATCTGAGAACAGATATTTCGGATCCCTTTGAAGACTATAGGGCCAAAGGAAATATCCTCCGATAACAAAGAGAAAGAAGCTTTCTGAGAAACTTCTTTTTGTTCTGTGAAATCATCTCACTGAGTTACAGCTTTTCCCTCAAGAAGGCTTTCGCTAAGACAGTTCTTGTGGAATTGGCAAAGAGATATTTGGAAGCCCATGGAGGGCTATGGTGAAAAAGGAAATATACTCAGATGAAATCTGGAAAGAAGCTTTCTGAGAAACTGCTGAGTATTCTGTTAATTCATCTCACAGAGTTACATCTGTATTTCGTGGATCTCTTTGCTAGCCTTATTTCTGTGGAATCTGAGAACAGATATTTCGGATCCCTTTGTAGACTACACTGCCAAAGGAAATATCCTCCGATAACAAAGAGAAAGAAGCTTTCTAAGAAACTTCTTTGTGATCTGTGAAATCATTTCACTGAGTTACAGCTTTCCTCTCAAGAAGCCTTTCGCTAAGACAATCTTGTGGAATTGGCAAAGTGATATTTGGAGGCCCATAGAGGGCTATGGTGAAAAAGGAAATATCCTCAGATGAAATCTGGAAAGAAGCTTTCTGAGAAACTGTTTAGTGTTCTGTTAATTCATCTCACAGAGTTACATCTGTATTTCGTGGATCTCTTTGCTAGCCTTATTTCTGTGGAACCTGAGAGCAGATATTTCAGATCCCTTTGAAGACTACAGGGCCAAAGGAAATATCCTCCTATAACAAAGAGAAAGATGATTTCTGAGAAACTTCTTTGTGTTCTGTGAAATCATCTCACAGAGTTACAGCTTTGTCCTCAAGAAGCCTTTCGCTAAGACAGTTCTTGTGGAATTGGCAAAGTGATATTTGGAAGCCCATAGAGGGCGATGGTGAAAAAGGAAATATCCTCAGATGAAATCTGGAAAGAAGCTTTCTGAGAAACTGCTGAGTGTTCTGTTAATTCATCTCACAGAGTTACATCTGTATTTCGTGTATCTCTTTGCTAGCCTTATTTCTGTGGAATCTGAGAACAGATATTTCGGATCCCTTTGAAGACTACAGGGCCAAAGGAAATATCCTCCGATAACAAGGAGAAAGAAGCTTTCTGAGAAACTTCTTTGTGTTCTGTTAAATAATCTCACAGAGTTAGAGCTTTCCCTTCAAGAAGACTTTCGCTAAGACAGTTCTTGTGGAATTGGCAAAGTGATATTTGGAAGCCCATAGAGGGCTATGGTGAAAAAGGAAATATCCTCAGATGAAATCTGGAAAGAAGATTTCTGAGAAACCGCTGAGTGTTCTGTTAATTCATCTCACAGAGTTACATCTGTATTTCGTGGATCTCTTTGCTAGCCTTATTTCTGTGGAGTCTGAGAACAGATATTTCGGATCCCTTTGAAGACTACAGGGCCAAAGGAAATATCTTCCGGTAACAAAGAGAAAGAAGCTTTCTGAGAAACTTTTTTGTGTTCTGTGAAATCATCTCACAGCGTTACAGCTTTGCCCTCAAGAAGCCTTTCGCTAAGACAGTTCTTGTGGAATTGGCAAAGAGATATTTGGAAGCCCATGGAGGGCTATGGTGAAAAAGGAAATATACTCAGATGAAATCTGGAAAGAAGCTTTCTGAGAAACTGCTGAGTATTCTGTTAATTCATCTCACAGAGTTACATCTGTATTTCGTGGATCTCTTTGCTAGCCTTATTTCTGTGGAATCTGAGAACAGATATTTCGGATCCCTTTGTAGACTACACTGCCAAAGGAAATATCCTCCGATAACAAAGAGAAAGAAGCTTTCTAAGAAACTTCTTTGTGTTCTTCTAAATCATCTCACAGAGTTACAGCTTTCCCCTCAAGAAGCCTTTCGCTAATGCAGTTCTTGTGGAATTGGCAAAGTGATATTTGGAAGCCCATAAAGGGCTATGGTGAAAAAGGAAATATCCTCAGATGAAATCTGGAAAGAAGCTTTCTGAGAAACTGCTGAGTGTTCTGTTAATTCATCTCACAGAGTTACATCTGTATTTCGTGGATCTCTTTGCTAGCCTTATTTCTGTGGAATCTGAGAACAGATATTTCGGATCCCTTTGAAGACTATAGGGCCAAAGGAAATATCCTCCGATAACAAAGAGAAAGAAGCTTTCTGAGAAACTTCTTTGTGTTCTGTGAAATCATCTCACAGAGTTACAGCTTTCCCCTCAAGAAGCCTTTCGCTAAGACAGTTCTTGTGGAATTGGAAAAGTGATATTTGGAAGCCCATAGAGGGCTATGGTGAAAAAGGAAATACCCTCAGAGGAAATGCGGAAAGAAGCTTTCGAGAAACTGCTGAGTGTTCTCTTAATTCATCTCACAGAGTTACATCTGTATTTCGTGGATCTCTTTGCTAGCCTTATTTCTGAGGAATCTGATAACAGATATTTCGCATCACTTGGAAGACTACAGGGCCAAAGGAAAAATCCTCCGATAAAAAAGAGAAAGAAGCTTTCTGAGAAACTTCTTTGTGTTCTTTGAAATCATCTCACAGAGTTACAGCTTTCCCCTCAAGAAGCCTTTCGCTAAGACAGTTCTTGTGGAATTGGCAAAGTGATATTTGGAAGCCCATAGAGGGCTATGGTGAAAAAGGAAATATCCTCAGATGAAATCTGGAAAGAAGCTTTCTGAGAAACTGCTGTGTGTTCTGTTAATTCATCTCACAGAATTACATCTGTATTTCGTGAATCTCTATGCTAGCCTTATTTATGTGGAATCTGAGAACAGATATTTCGGATCCCTTTGAAGACTATAGGGCCAAAGGAAATATCCTCCGCTAACAAAGAGAAAGAAGCTTTCTGAAAAACTTCTTTGTGTTCTGTGAAATCATCTCACAGAGTTACAGCTTGACCCTCAAGAAGCCTCTCGCTAAGACAGTTTTTGTGGAATTGGCAAAGTGATATTTGGAAGCCCATAGAGGGCTACGGTGAAAAAGGAAATACCCTCAGATGAAATCCGGAAAGAAGCTCTCTGAGAAACTGCTGAGTGTTCTGTTAATTCATCTCACAGAGTTACATCTGTATTTCGTGGATCTCCTTGCTAGCCTTATTTCTGAGGAATCTGATAACAGATATTTCGGATCCCTTTGAAGACTATAGGGCCAAAGGAAAAATCCTCCGATAAAAAAGAGAAAGAAGCTTTCTGAGAAACTTCTTTGTGTTCTGTGAAATCATCTCACAGAGTTACAGCTTTGCCCTCAAGAAGCCTTTCGCTAAGACAGTTCTTGTGGAATTGGCAAAGTGATATTTGGAAGCCCATAGAGGGCTAAGGTGAAAAAGGAAATATACTCAGATGAAATCTGGAAAGAAGTTTTCTGAGAAACTTCTGAGTGTTCTCTTAATTCATGTCACAGAGTTACATGTGTATTTCATGGATCTCTTTTCCAGCCTTATTTCTGTGGAATCTGAGAACAGATATTTCGGATCCCTTTGAAGACTATAGGGCCATAGGAAATATCCTCCGATAACAAAGAGAAAGAAGCTTTCTGAGAAACATCTTTGTGTTCTGTGAAATCATCTCACAGAGTTACAGCTTTCTCCTCAAGAAGCCTTTCGCTAAGACAGTTCTTGTGGGATTGGCTAAGTGATATTTGGAAGCCCTTAGAGGGCTATGGTGAAAAAGTAAATATCCTCAAATGAAATCTGGAAAGAAGCTTTCTGAGAAACTGCTGAGTGTTCTGTTAATTCATCTCACAGAGTTACATCTGTATTTCGTGGATCTCTTTTCCAGCCTTATTTCTGTGGAATCTGAGAACAGATATTTCGGATCTCTTTGAAGACTATAGGGCCAAAGGAAATATCCTCCGCTAACAAAGAGAAAGAAGCTTTCTGAAAAACTTCTTTGTGTTCTGTGAAATCATCTCACAGAGTTACAGCTTTGCCCTCAAGAAGCCTTTCGCTAAGACAGTTCTTGTGGAATTGGCAAAGTGATATTTGGAAGCCCATGGAGGGCTATGGTGAAAAAGGAAATATCCTCTGATGAAATATGGAAAGAAGCTTTCTGAGAAACTGCTGAGTGTTCTGTTAATTCATCTCACAGAGTTACATCTGTATTTCGTGTATCTCTTTGCTAGCCTTATTTCTGTGGAATCTGAGAACAGATATTTCGGATCCCTTTGGAGACTATAGGTCCAAAGGAAATATCCTCCGATAACAAAGAGAAAGAAGCTTTCTGAGAAACTGCTTTGTGTTCTGTGAAATCATCTCACAGAGTTACAGCTTTACCCTCAAGAAGCCTTTCGCTAAGACAGTTCTTGTGGAATTGGCAAAGTGCTATTTGGAAGCCCAAAGAGGGCTATGGTGAAAAAGGAAATATCCTCAGATGAAATCTCGAAAGGAGCTTTCTGAGAAACTGTTGAGTGTTCTGTTAATTCACCTCACCGAGTTACATCTGTATTTCGTGGATCTCTTTGCTAGCCTTCTTTCTGTGGAATCTGAGAACAGATATTTCGGATCCTTTGAAGACTATAGGGCCAAAGGAAATATCCTCCGATAACAAACAGAAAGAAGCTTTCTGAGAAACTTCTTTGGTTTTGTGAAATCATCTCACAGAGTTACAGCTTTCCCCTCAAGAAGCCTTTCGCTAAGACAGTTCTTGTGGAATTGGCAAAGTCATATTTGGAAGCACATAGAGGACTATGGTGAAAAAGGAAATATCCTTCGATGAAATCTGGAAAAAAGCTTTCTGAGAAACTGCTGAGTGTTCTCTTAATTCATCTCACAGAGTTACATCGGTGTTTCGTGGATCTCCTTGCTAGCCTTATTTCTGAGGAATCTGAGAACAGATATTTCGGATCCCTTTGAAGACTATAGGTCCAAAGGAAAAATCCTCCGATAACAAAGAGAAAGAAGTTTTCTGAGAAACTTCTTTGTGTTCTTTGAAATCATCTCACAGAGTTACAGCTTTCCCCTCAAGAAGCCTTTCGCTAAGACAGTTCTTGTGGAATTGGCAAGGTGATATTTGGAAGCCCATAGAGGTCTACGGTGAAAAAGGAAATATCCTCAGATGAAATCTGGAAAGAAGCTTTCTGAGAAACTGCTGAGTGTTCTCTTAATTCATCTCACAGAGTTACATCTGTATGTCGTGGATCTCTTTGGCAGCCTTATTACTGTGGAATCTGAGAACAGATATTTCGGATCCCTTTGAAGACCATAGGGTCAAAGGAAATATCCTCCGATAACAAAGAAAAAGAAGCTTTCTGAGAAACGTCTTTGTGTTTTGTGAAATCATCTCACAGAGTTACAGCTTTCCCCTCAAGAAGCCTCTCGCTAAGACAGTTCTTGTGGAATTGGCAAAGTGATATTTGGAAGCCCATAGTGGGCTATGGTGAAAAAGGAAATATCCTCAGTTGAAATCTGGAAAGAAGCTTTCTCAGAAACTGTTTAGTGTTCTGTTAATTCAACTCACAGAGTAACATCTGTATTTCGTGAATCTCTTTGCTAGCCTTACTTCTGTGGAATCTGAGAACAGATATTTCGGATCCCTTTGAAGACTATAGGGCCAAAGGAAATATCCTCCTATAACAAAGAGAAAGAAGCTTTCTGAGAATCTTCTTTGTGTTCTGTGAAATCATCTCACAGAGTTACAGCTTTCCCCTCAAGAATCCTTTCGCTAAGACAGTTCTTGTGGAATTGGCAAAGTGATATTTGGAAGCCCTTAGAGGGCTATGGTGAAAAAGGAAATATCCTCACATGAAATCTGGAAAGAAGCTTTCTGAGAAACTGCTTAGTGTTCTGTTAATTCATCTCACAGAGTTACCTCTGTATTTCGTGGATCTCTTTGCTAGCCTTATTTCTGTGGAAACTGAGAACAGATATTTTGGATCCCTTTGAAGACTATAGGGCCAAAGGAAATATCCTCCGATAACAAAGAGAAAGAAGCTTTCTGAGAAACTTTTTCGTGTTCTGTGAAATCATCTCACACAGTTACAGCTTTCCCCTCAAGAAGCCTTTCGCGATGACAGTTCTTGTGGAATTGGGAATGTGACATTTGGAAGCCCGTAGAGGGCTATGGTGAAAAAGGAAATATCCTCAATTGAAATCTGGAGAGAAGCTTTCTGAGAAACTGCTTAGTGTTCTGTTAATTCATCTCACAGAGTTACATCTGTATTTCGTGGATCTCTTTGCTAGCCTTATATCTGTGGAATCTGAGAACAGATATTTCGGATCACTTTGAAGACTATAGGGACAAAGGAAATATCCTCCGATAACAAAGAGAAAGAAGCTTTCTGAGAAACTTCTTCATGTTCTTTGAAATCATCTCACAGAGTTACAGCTTTCCCCTAAAGAAGCCTTTCGCTAAGACAGTTCTTGTGGAATTGGCAAAGTGATATTTGGAAGCCCATAGAGGGCTATGGTGAAAAAGGAAATATCCTCAGATGAAATCTGGAAAGAAGCTTTCTGAGAAACTGCTGAGTGTTCTGTTAATTCATCTCACAGAGTTACATCTGTATTTCGTGGATCTCTTTGCTAGCCTTATATCTGTGGAATCTGAGAACAGATATTTCGGATCCCTTTGAAGACTATAGGGCCAAAGGAAATACCCTCCGATAACTGGCCATCAGAGAAATGCAAATCAAAACCACAATGAGATACCATCTCACACCAGTTAGAATGGCAATCATTAAAAAGTCAGGAAACAACAGGTGCTGGAGAGGATGTGGAGAAATAGGAAAACTTTTACACTGTTGGTGGGATTGTAAGCTAGTTCAACCATTATGGAAAACAGTATGGCGATTCCTCAAGGATCTAGAACTAGATGTACCATATGACCCAGCCATCCCATTAGTGGGTATATACCCAAAGGATTATAAATTATGCTGCTATAAAGACACATGCACACGTATGTTTATTGCAGCACTATTCACAATAGCAAAGACTTGGAATCAACCCAAATGTCCATCAGTGACAGATTGGATTAAGAAAATGTGGCACATATACACCATGGAATACTATGCAGCCATAAAAAAGGATGAGTTTGAGTCCTTTGTAGGGACTTGGATGCAGCTGGAATCCATCATTCTTAGCAAACTATCACAAGAACAGAAAACCAAACACCGCATGTTCTCACTCATAGGTGGGAACCGAACAATGAGATCACTCGGACTCAGGAAGGGGAACATCACACACCGGGGCCTATCATGGGGAGGGGGGAGGGGGGTGGGGGGAGGGATTGCATTGGGAGTTATACCTGATGTAAATGACGAGTTGATGGGTGCAGCACAGCAACATGGCACAAGTATACATATGTAACAAAACTGCACGTTATGTACATGTACCCTACAACTTAAAGTATAATAATAATAAATAAATTAAAAAAAAAAAAAACAAAAAAACAAAGAGAAAGAAGCTTTCTGAGAAACTTCTTTGTGTTCTGTGAAATCATCTCACAGAGTTACAGCTTTCCCCTTAAGAAGCCTTTCGCTAAGACAGTTCTTGTGGAATTGGCAAAGTGATATTTGGAAGCCCGTAGAGGGCTATGGTGAAAAAGGAAATATCCTCAATTGAAATCTGGAAAGAAGCTTTCTGAGAAACTGCTTAGTGTTCTGTTAATTCATCTCACAGAGTTACATCTGTATTTCGTGGATCTCTTTGCTAGCCTTATATCTGTGGAATCTGAGAACAGATATTTCGGATCACTTTGAAGACTATAGGGCCAAAGGAAATATCCTCCGATAACAAAGAGAAAGAAGCTTTCTGAGAAACTTCTTCGTGTTCCTTGAAATCATCTCACAAAGTTACAGCTTTCCCCTAAAGAAGCCTTTCGCTAAGACAGTTCTTGTGGAATTGGCAAAGTGATATTTGGAAGCCCATAGAGGGCTATGGTGAAAAAGGAAATATCCTCAGATGAAATCTGGATAGAAGCTCTCTGAGAAACAGCTGAGTGTTCTGTTAATTCATCTCACAGAGTTACATCTGTATTTCGTGGATCTCTTTGCTAGCCTTATTTCTGTGGAATCTGAGAACAGATATTTCGGATCCCTTTGAAGACTATAGGGCCAAAGGAAATACCCTCCGATAACAAAGAGAAAGAAGCTTTCTGAGAAACTTCTTTGTGTTCTGTGAAATCATCTCACAGAGTTACAGCTTTCCCCTTAAGAAGCCTTTCGCTAAGACAGTTCTTGTGGAATTGGCAAAGTGATATTTGGAAGCCCGTAGAGGGCTATGGTGAAAAAGGAAATATCCTCAGATGAAATCTGGAAAGAAGCTTTCTGAGAAACTGCTGTGTGTTCTGTTAATTCATCTCACAGAGGTACATCTGTATTTCGTGGATCTCTTTGCTAGCCTTATTTCTGTGGAATCTGAGAACAGATATTTCGGATCCCTTTGAAGACTATAGGGCCAAAGGAAATATCCTCCCATAACAAAGAGAAAGAAGCTTTCTGAGAAACTTCTTTGTGTTCTTTGAAATCATCTCACAGAGTTACAGCTTTCCTCTCAAGAAGACTTTCGCTAAGACAGTTCTTCTGGAATTGGCAAAGTGATATTTGGAAGCCCATAGAGGGCTATGGTGAAAAAGGAAATATCCTCAGATGAAATCTGGAAAGAAGCTTTCTGAGAAACTGCTTAGTGTTCTGTTAATTCATCTCACAGAGTTACCTCTGTATTTCGTGGATCTCTTTGCTAGCCTTATTTCTGTGGAATCTGAGAACAGATATTTCGGATCCCTTTGAAGTGTTTAGGGCCAAAGGAAATATCCTCCGATAACCAAGAGAAAGAAGCTTTCTGAGAAACTTCTTTGTGTTCTGTGAAATCATCTCACCGAGTTACAGAATTCCCCTCAAGAAGCCTCTCGCCAAGACAGTTCTTGTGGAATTGGCAAAGTGATATTTGGAAGCCCATAGAGCGCTATGGTGAAAAAGGAAATATCCTCAGATGAAATCTGGAAAAAAGCTTTCTGAGAAACTGCTGAGTGTTCTGTTAATTCATCTCACAGAGTTACATCTGTATTTCGTGGATCTCTTTGCTAGCCTTATTTCTTTGGAATCTGAGAACAGATATTTCGGATCCCTTTGAAGACTATAGGGCCAAAGGAAATATCCTCCGATAACAAAGAGAAAGAAGCTTTCTGAGAAACTTCTTTGTGTTCTGTGAAATCATCTCACAGAGTTACAGCTTTCCCCTCAAGAAGCCTTTGGCTAAGACAGTTCTTCTGGAATTTGCAAAGTGATATTTGGAAGCCCTTAGAGGGCTATGGTGAAAAAGGAAATATCCTTAGATGAAATCTGGAAAGAAGCTTTCTCAGAAACTGCTGAGTGTTCTGTTAATTCATCTCACAGAGTTACATCTGTATTTCGTGGATCTCTTTGCTAGCCTTATTGCTGTGGAATCTGAGAACAGATACTTCCGATCCCTTTGAAGACTATATGGCCTAAGTAAATATCCTCCGAAAAGACAGGGAAAGAAGCTTTCTGAGGAACTTCTTTGTGTTCTGTGAAATCATCTCACAGAGTTACAACTTTCCCCTCAAGAAGCCTCTCGCTAAGACAGTTCTTGTGGAATTGGCAAAGTGATATTTGGAAGCCCTTAGAGGGCTATGGTGAAAAAGGAAATATCCTCAGATGAAATCTGGAAAGAAGCTTTCGGAGAATCTGCTGAGTGTTCTGTTAATTCATCTCACAGAGTTACCTCTGTATTTCGTGGATCTCTTTGCTAGCCTTATTTCTGTGGAAACTGAGAAGAGATATTTCGGATCCCTTTGAAGACTATAGGGCCAAAGGAAATATCCTCCGATAACAAAGAGAAAGAAGCTTTCTGAGAAACTTCTTTGTGTTCTGTGATATCATCTCACAGAATTACAGCTTTCCCTTCAAGAAGCCTTTCGCTAAGACAGTTCTTGTGGTGTTGGCAAAGTGATATTTGGAAGCCCATAGAGGGCTATCGTGAAAAAGGAAATATTCTCAGATGAAATCTGGAAAGAAGCTTTCTGAGAAACTGCTGAGTGTTCTGTTAATTCATCTCACAGAGTTACATCTGTATTTCGTGGATCTCTTTGCTAGCCTTATTTCTGAGGAATCTGAGAACAGATATTTCGGATCCCTTTGAAGACTGTAGGGCCAAAGGAAATATCCTCCGATAGCAAAGAGAAAGAAGTTTTCTGAGAAACTTCTTTGTTTTCTTTGAAATCATCTCACAGAGTTACAGCTTTCCACTCAAGAAGCCTTTCGCTAAGACAATTCTTGTGGAATTGGCAAAGTGATATTTGGAAGCCCATAGAGGGCTATGGTGAAAAAGGAAATATCCTCAGATGAAACCTGGAAAGAAGCTTTCTGAGAAACTGCTTAGTGCTCTGTTAATTCATCTCACAGAGTTACATCTGTATTTCATGGATCTCTTTGCTAGCCTTATTTCTGTGAAATCTGAGAACAGATATTTCGCATCACTTGGAAGACTACAGGGCCAAAGGAAAAATCCTCCGATAAAAAAGAGAAAGAAGCTTTCTGAGAAACTTCTTTGTGTTCTTTGAAATCATCTCACAGAGTTACAGCTTTCCCCTCAAGAAGCCTTTCGCTAAGACAGTTCTTGTGGAATTGGCAAAGTGATATTTGGAAGCCCATAGAGGGCTATGGTGAAAAAGGAAATATCCTCAGATGAAATCTGGAAAGAAGCTTTCTGAGAAACTGCTGTGTGTTCTGTTAATTCATCTCACAGAATTACATCTGTATTTCGTGAATCTCTATGCTAGCCTTATTTATGTGGAATCTGAGAACAGATATTTCGGATCCCTTTGAAGACTATAGGGCCAAAGGAAATATCCTCCGCTAACAAAGAGAAAGAAGCTTTCTGAAAAACTTCTTTGTGTTCTGTGAAATCATCTCACAGAGTTACAGCTTGACCCTCAAGAAGCCTCTCGCTAAGACAGTTTTTGTGGAATTGGCAAAGTGATATTTGGAAGCCCATAGAGGGCTACGGTGAAAAAGGAAATACCCTCAGATGAAATCCGGAAAGAAGCTCTCTGAGAAACTGCTGAGTGTTCTGTTAATTCATCTCACAGAGTTACATCTGTATTTCGTGGATCTCCTTGCTAGCCTTATTTCTGAGGAATCTGATAACAGATATTTCGGATCCCTTTGAAGACTATAGGGCCAAAGGAAAAATCCTCCGATAAAAAAGAGAAAGAAGCTTTCTGAGAAACTTCTTTGTGTTCTGTGAAATCATCTCACAGAGTTACAGCTTTGCCCTCAAGAAGCCTTTCGCTAAGACAGTTCTTGTGGAATTGGCAAAGTGATATTTGGAAGCCCATAGAGGGCTAAGGTGAAAAAGGAAATATACTCAGATGAAATCTGGAAAGAAGTTTTCTGAGAAACTTCTGAGTGTTCTCTTAATTCATGTCACAGAGTTACATGTGTATTTCATGGATCTCTTTTCCAGCCTTATTTCTGTGGAATCTGAGAACAGATATTTCGGATCCCTTTGAAGACTATAGGGCCATAGGAAATATCCTCCGATAACAAAGAGAAAGAAGCTTTCTGAGAAACATCTTTGTGTTCTGTGAAATCATCTCACAGAGTTACAGCTTTCTCCTCAAGAAGCCTTTCGCTAAGACAGTTCTTGTGGGATTGGCTAAGTGATATTTGGAAGCCCTTAGAGGGCTATGGTGAAAAAGTAAATATCCTCAAATGAAATCTGGAAAGAAGCTTTCTGAGAAACTGCTGAGTGTTCTGTTAATTCATCTCACAGAGTTACATCTGTATTTCGTGGATCTCTTTTCCAGCCTTATTTCTGTGGAATCTGAGAACAGATATTTCGGATCTCTTTGAAGACTATAGGGCCAAAGGAAATATCCTCCGCTAACAAAGAGAAAGAAGCTTTCTGAAAAACTTCTTTGTGTTCTGTGAAATCATCTCACAGAGTTACAGCTTTGCCCTCAAGAAGCCTTTCGCTAAGACAGTTCTTGTGGAATTGGCAAAGTGATATTTGGAAGCCCATGGAGGGCTATGGTGAAAAAGGAAATATCCTCTGATGAAATATGGAAAGAAGCTTTCTGAGAAACTGCTGAGTGTTCTGTTAATTCATCTCACAGAGTTACATCTGTATTTCGTGTATCTCTTTGCTAGCCTTATTTCTGTGGAATCTGAGAACAGATATTTCGGATCCCTTTGGAGACTATAGGTCCAAAGGAAATATCCTCCGATAACAAAGAGAAAGAAGCTTTCTGAGAAACTGCTTTGTGTTCTGTGAAATCATCTCACAGAGTTACAGCTTTACCCTCAAGAAGCCTTTCGCTAAGACAGTTCTTGTGGAATTGGCAAAGTGCTATTTGGAAGCCCAAAGAGGGCTATGGTGAAAAAGGAAATATCCTCAGATGAAATCTCGAAAGGAGCTTTCTGAGAAACTGTTGAGTGTTCTGTTAATTCACCTCACCGAGTTACATCTGTATTTCGTGGATCTCTTTGCTAGCCTTCTTTCTGTGGAATCTGAGAACAGATATTTCGGATCCTTTGAAGACTATAGGGCCAAAGGAAATATCCTCCGATAACAAACAGAAAGAAGCTTTCTGAGAAACTTCTTTGGTTTTGTGAAATCATCTCACAGAGTTACAGCTTTCCCCTCAAGAAGCCTTTCGCTAAGACAGTTCTTGTGGAATTGGCAAAGTCATATTTGGAAGCACATAGAGGACTATGGTGAAAAAGGAAATATCCTTCGATGAAATCTGGAAAAAAGCTTTCTGAGAAACTGCTGAGTGTTCTCTTAATTCATCTCACAGAGTTACATCGGTGTTTCGTGGATCTCCTTGCTAGCCTTATTTCTGAGGAATCTGAGAACAGATATTTCGGATCCCTTTGAAGACTATAGGTCCAAAGGAAAAATCCTCCGATAACAAAGAGAAAGAAGTTTTCTGAGAAACTTCTTTGTGTTCTTTGAAATCATCTCACAGAGTTACAGCTTTCCCCTCAAGAAGCCTTTCGCTAAGACAGTTCTTGTGGAATTGGCAAGGTGATATTTGGAAGCCCATAGAGGTCTACGGTGAAAAAGGAAATATCCTCAGATGAAATCTGGAAAGAAGCTTTCTGAGAAACTGCTGAGTGTTCTCTTAATTCATCTCACAGAGTTACATCTGTATGTCGTGGATCTCTTTGGCAGCCTTATTACTGTGGAATCTGAGAACAGATATTTCGGATCCCTTTGAAGACCATAGGGTCAAAGGAAATATCCTCCGATAACAAAGAAAAAGAAGCTTTCTGAGAAACGTCTTTGTGTTTTGTGAAATCATCTCACAGAGTTACAGCTTTCCCCTCAAGAAGCCTCTCGCTAAGACAGTTCTTGTGGAATTGGCAAAGTGATATTTGGAAGCCCATAGTGGGCTATGGTGAAAAAGGAAATATCCTCAGTTGAAATCTGGAAAGAAGCTTTCTCAGAAACTGTTTAGTGTTCTGTTAATTCAACTCACAGAGTAACATCTGTATTTCGTGAATCTCTTTGCTAGCCTTACTTCTGTGGAATCTGAGAACAGATATTTCGGATCCCTTTGAAGACTATAGGGCCAAAGGAAATATCCTCCTATAACAAAGAGAAAGAAGCTTTCTGAGAATCTTCTTTGTGTTCTGTGAAATCATCTCACAGAGTTACAGCTTTCCCCTCAAGAATCCTTTCGCTAAGACAGTTCTTGTGGAATTGGCAAAGTGATATTTGGAAGCCCTTAGAGGGCTATGGTGAAAAAGGAAATATCCTCACATGAAATCTGGAAAGAAGCTTTCTGAGAAACTGCTTAGTGTTCTGTTAATTCATCTCACAGAGTTACCTCTGTATTTCGTGGATCTCTTTGCTAGCCTTATTTCTGTGGAAACTGAGAACAGATATTTTGGATCCCTTTGAAGACTATAGGGCCAAAGGAAATATCCTCCGATAACAAAGAGAAAGAAGCTTTCTGAGAAACTTTTTCGTGTTCTGTGAAATCATCTCACACAGTTACAGCTTTCCCCTCAAGAAGCCTTTCGCGATGACAGTTCTTGTGGAATTGGGAATGTGACATTTGGAAGCCCGTAGAGGGCTATGGTGAAAAAGGAAATATCCTCAATTGAAATCTGGAAAGAAGCTTTCTGAGAAACTGCTTAGTGTTCTGTTAATTCATCTCACAGAGTTACATCTGTATTTCGTGGATCTCTTTGCTAGCCTTATATCTGTGGAATCTGAGAACAGATATTTCGGATCACTTTGAAGACTATAGGGACAAAGGAAATATCCTCCGATAACAAAGAGAAAGAAGCTTTCTGAGAAACTTCTTCATGTTCTTTGAAATCATCTCACAGAGTTACAGCTTTCCCCTAAAGAAGCCTTTCGCTAAGACAGTTCTTGTGGAATTGGCAAAGTGATATTTGGAAGCCCATAGAGGGCTATGGTGAAAAAGGAAATATCCTCAGATGAAATCTGGAAAGAAGCTTTCTGAGAAACTGCTGAGTGTTCTGTTAATTCATCTCACAGAGTTACATCTGTATTTCGTGGATCTCTTTGCTAGCCTTATATCTGTGGAATCTGAGAACAGATATTTCGGATCCCTTTGAAGACTATAGGGCCAAAGGAAATACCCTCCGATAACTGGCCATCAGAGAAATGCAAATCAAAACCACAATGAGATACCATCTCACACCAGTTAGAATGGCAATCATTAAAAAGTCAGGAAACAACAGGTGCTGGAGAGGATGTGGAGAAATAGGAAAACTTTTACACTGTTGGTGGGATTGTAAGCTAGTTCAACCATTATGGAAAACAGTATGGCGATTCCTCAAGGATCTAGAACTAGATGTACCATATGACCCAGCCATCCCATTAGTGGGTATATACCCAAAGGATTATAAATTATGCTGCTATAAAGACACATGCACACGTATGTTTATTGCAGCACTATTCACAATAGCAAAGACTTGGAATCAACCCAAATGTCCATCAGTGACAGATTGGATTAAGAAAATGTGGCACATATACACCATGGAATACTATGCAGCCATAAAAAAGGATGAGTTTGAGTCCTTTGTAGGGACTTGGATGCAGCTGGAATCCATCATTCTTAGCAAACTATCACAAGAACAGAAAACCAAACACCGCATGTTCTCACTCATAGGTGGGAACCGAACAATGAGATCACTCGGACTCAGGAAGGGGAACATCACACACCGGGGCCTATCATGGGGAGGGGGGAGGGGGGTGGGGGGAGGGATTGCATTGGGAGTTATACCTGATGTAAATGACGAGTTGATGGGTGCAGCACAGCAACATGGCACAAGTATACATATGTAACAAAACTGCACGTTATGTACATGTACCCTACAACTTAAAGTATAATAATAATAAATAAATTAAAAAAAAAAAAAAACAAAAAAACAAAGAGAAAGAAGCTTTCTGAGAAACTTCTTTGTGTTCTGTGAAATCATCTCACAGAGTTACAGCTTTCCCCTTAAGAAGCCTTTCGCTAAGACAGTTCTTGTGGAATTGGCAAAGTGATATTTGGAAGCCCGTAGAGGGCTATGGTGAAAAAGGAAATATCCTCAATTGAAATCTGGAAAGAAGCTTTCTGAGAAACTGCTTAGTGTTCTGTTAATTCATCTCACAGAGTTACATCTGTATTTCGTGGATCTCTTTGCTAGCCTTATATCTGTGGAATCTGAGAACAGATATTTCGGATCACTTTGAAGACTATAGGGCCAAAGGAAATATCCTCCGATAACAAAGAGAAAGAAGCTTTCTGAGAAACTTCTTCGTGTTCCTTGAAATCATCTCACAAAGTTACAGCTTTCCCCTAAAGAAGCCTTTCGCTAAGACAGTTCTTGTGGAATTGGCAAAGTGATATTTGGAAGCCCATAGAGGGCTATGGTGAAAAAGGAAATATCCTCAGATGAAATCTGGATAGAAGCTCTCTGAGAAACAGCTGAGTGTTCTGTTAATTCATCTCACAGAGTTACATCTGTATTTCGTGGATCTCTTTGCTAGCCTTATTTCTGTGGAATCTGAGAACAGATATTTCGGATCCCTTTGAAGACTATAGGGCCAAAGGAAATACCCTCCGATAACAAAGAGAAAGAAGCTTTCTGAGAAACTTCTTTGTGTTCTGTGAAATCATCTCACAGAGTTACAGCTTTCCCCTTAAGAAGCCTTTCGCTAAGACAGTTCTTGTGGAATTGGCAAAGTGATATTTGGAAGCCCGTAGAGGGCTATGGTGAAAAAGGAAATATCCTCAGATGAAATCTGGAAAGAAGCTTTCTGAGAAACTGCTGTGTGTTCTGTTAATTCATCTCACAGAGGTACATCTGTATTTCGTGGATCTCTTTGCTAGCCTTATTTCTGTGGAATCTGAGAACAGATATTTCGGATCCCTTTGAAGACTATAGGGCCAAAGGAAATATCCTCCCATAACAAAGAGAAAGAAGCTTTCTGAGAAACTTCTTTGTGTTCTTTGAAATCATCTCACAGAGTTACAGCTTTCCTCTCAAGAAGACTTTCGCTAAGACAGTTCTTCTGGAATTGGCAAAGTGATATTTGGAAGCCCATAGAGGGCTATGGTGAAAAAGGAAATATCCTCAGATGAAATCTGGAAAGAAGCTTTCTGAGAAACTGCTTAGTGTTCTGTTAATTCATCTCACAGAGTTACCTCTGTATTTCGTGGATCTCTTTGCTAGCCTTATTTCTGTGGAATCTGAGAACAGATATTTCGGATCCCTTTGAAGTGTTTAGGGCCAAAGGAAATATCCTCCGATAACCAAGAGAAAGAAGCTTTCTGAGAAACTTCTTTGTGTTCTGTGAAATCATCTCACCGAGTTACAGAATTCCCCTCAAGAAGCCTCTCGCCAAGACAGTTCTTGTGGAATTGGCAAAGTGATATTTGGAAGCCCATAGAGCGCTATGGTGAAAAAGGAAATATCCTCAGATGAAATCTGGAAAAAAGCTTTCTGAGAAACTGCTGAGTGTTCTGTTAATTCATCTCACAGAGTTACATCTGTATTTCGTGGATCTCTTTGCTAGCCTTATTTCTTTGGAATCTGAGAACAGATATTTCGGATCCCTTTGAAGACTATAGGGCCAAAGGAAATATCCTCCGATAACAAAGAGAAAGAAGCTTTCTGAGAAACTTCTTTGTGTTCTGTGAAATCATCTCACAGAGTTACAGCTTTCCCCTCAAGAAGCCTTTGGCTAAGACAGTTCTTCTGGAATTTGCAAAGTGATATTTGGAAGCCCTTAGAGGGCTATGGTGAAAAAGGAAATATCCTTAGATGAAATCTGGAAAGAAGCTTTCTCAGAAACTGCTGAGTGTTCTGTTAATTCATCTCACAGAGTTACATCTGTATTTCGTGGATCTCTTTGCTAGCCTTATTGCTGTGGAATCTGAGAACAGATACTTCCGATCCCTTTGAAGACTATATGGCCTAAGTAAATATCCTCCGAAAAGACAGGGAAAGAAGCTTTCTGAGGAACTTCTTTGTGTTCTGTGAAATCATCTCACAGAGTTACAACTTTCCCCTCAAGAAGCCTCTCGCTAAGACAGTTCTTGTGGAATTGGCAAAGTGATATTTGGAAGCCCTTAGAGGGCTATGGTGAAAAAGGAAATATCCTCAGATGAAATCTGGAAAGAAGCTTTCGGAGAATCTGCTGAGTGTTCTGTTAATTCATCTCACAGAGTTACCTCTGTATTTCGTGGATCTCTTTGCTAGCCTTATTTCTGTGGAAACTGAGAAGAGATATTTCGGATCCCTTTGAAGACTATAGGGCCAAAGGAAATATCCTCCGATAACAAAGAGAAAGAAGCTTTCTGAGAAACTTCTTTGTGTTCTGTGATATCATCTCACAGAATTACAGCTTTCCCTTCAAGAAGCCTTTCGCTAAGACAGTTCTTGTGGTGTTGGCAAAGTGATATTTGGAAGCCCATAGAGGGCTATCGTGAAAAAGGAAATATTCTCAGATGAAATCTGGAAAGAAGCTTTCTGAGAAACTGCTGAGTGTTCTGTTAATTCATCTCACAGAGTTACATCTGTATTTCGTGGATCTCTTTGCTAGCCTTATTTCTGAGGAATCTGAGAACAGATATTTCGGATCCCTTTGAAGACTGTAGGGCCAAAGGAAATATCCTCCGATAGCAAAGAGAAAGAAGTTTTCTGAGAAACTTCTTTGTTTTCTTTGAAATCATCTCACAGAGTTACAGCTTTCCACTCAAGAAGCCTTTCGCTAAGACAATTCTTGTGGAATTGGCAAAGTGATATTTGGAAGCCCATAGAGGGCTATGGTGAAAAAGGAAATATCCTCAGATGAAACCTGGAAAGAAGCTTTCTGAGAAACTGCTTAGTGCTCTGTTAATTCATCTCACAGAGTTACATCTGTATTTCATGGATCTCTTTGCTAGCCTTATTTCTGTGAAATCTGAGAACAGATATTTCGGATCCCTTTGAAGACTATAGGGCCAAAAGATATATCCTCCGATAACAAAGAGAAAGAAGCTTTCTGAGAAACTTCTTTGTGTTCTGTGAAATCATCTCACAGAGTTACAGCTTTCCTCTCAAGAAGCCTTTCGTTAAGACAGTTCTTGTGGAATTGGCAAAGTGATATTTGGAAGCCTATAGAGGGCTATGGTGAAAAAGGAAATATCATCAGAAAATCTGGAAAGAAGCTTTCTGAGAAACTGCTTAGTGTTCTGTGAATTCATCTCACAGAGTTACATCTGTATTTCGTGGATCTCTTTGCTAGCCTTTTTTCTGTGGAATCTGAGAACAGATATTTCGGATCCCTTTGAAGACTATAGGGCCAAAGGAAATATCCTCCGATAACAAAGGGAAAGAAGCTTTCTGAGAAACTTCTTTGTGTTCTGTGAAATCATCTCACAGAGTTACAACTTTCCCCTCAAGAAGCCTTTCGCAAAGACAATTCTTGTGGAATTGGCAAAGTGATATTTGGAAGCCCATAGAGCGCTACGGTGAAAAAGGAAATATCCTCAGATGAAATCTGGAAAGAAGCTTTCTGAGAAACTGCTGAGTGTTCTGTTAATTCATCTCACAGAGTTACATCTGTATTTCGTGGATCTCTTTGCTAGCCTTATTTCTCTGGAATCTGAGAACAGATATTTCGGATCCCTTTGAAGACTAAAGGGCCAAAGGAAATATCCTCCGATAACAAAAAAAAGAAGCTTTCTGAAAAACTTCTTTGTGTTCTGTAAAATCATCTCACAGAGTTACAGCTTTCCCCTCAAGAAGCCTTTCGCTAAGACAGTTCTTGTGAAATTGGCAAAGTGTTATTTGGAAGCCCATAGAGGGCTATGGTGAAAAAGGAAATATCCTCAGATGAAATCTGGAAAGAAGCTTTCTGAGAAACTGCTGAGTGTTCTGTTAATTCATTCACAGAGTTACATCTGTATTTCGTGGATCTCTTTGCTAGCCTTATTTCTGTGGTATCTGAGAACAGATATTTCGGATCCCTTTGAAGACAATACTGCCAAAGGAAATATCCTCCGAAAACAAAGAGAAAGACTCTTTCTGAAAAACTTCTTTGTGTTCTGTGAAATCATCTCACAGAGTTACAGCTTTGCCCTCAAGAAGCCTTTCGCTAAGACAGTTCTTGTGGAATTGGCAAAGTGATATTTGGAACCCCTAGAGGGCTATGGTGAAAAAGGAAATATCCTCAGATGAAATCTGGAAAGAAGCTTTCTGAAAAACTGCTGAGTGTTCTGTTAATTCATCTCACAGAGTTACATCTGTATTTCGTGTATCTCTTTGCTAGCCTTATTTCTGTGGAATCTGAGAACAGATATTTCGGATCCCTTTGAAGACTATAGGGCCAAAGGAAATATCCTCCCATAACAAAGAGAAAGAAGCTTTCTGAGAAACTTCTTTGTGTTCTTTGAAATCATCTCACAGAGTTACAGCTTTCCCCTCAAGAAGACTTTCGCTAAGACAGTTCTTCTGGAATTGGCAAAGTGATATTTGGAAGCCCATAGAGCGCTATGGTGAAAAAGGAAATATCCTCAGATGAAATCTGGAAAGAAGCTTTCTGAGAAACTGGTTAGTGTTCTGTTAATTCATCTCACAGAGTTACCTCTGTATTTCGTGGATCTCTTTGCTAGCCTTATTTCTGTGGAATCTGAGAACAGATATTTCGGATCCCTTTGAAGTCTATAGGGCCAAAGGAAATATCCTCCGATAACAAAGAGAAAGAAGCTTTCTGAGAAACTTCTTTGTGTTCTGTGAAATCATCTCACAGAGTTACAGCTTTCCCCTCAAGAAGCCTTTAGCTAAGACAGTTCTTGTGGAATAGGCAAAGTGATATTTGGAAGCCCCTAGAGGGCTATGGTGAAAAAGGAAATATCCTTAGATGAAATCTGCAAAGAAGCTTTCTGAGAAACTGCTGAGTGTTCTGTTAATTCATCTCACAGAGTTATATTTGTAATTCGTGGATCTCTTTGCTAGACATATTTCTGTGGAATCTGAGAACAGATATTTCGGATCCCTTTGAAGACTATAGGGCCAAAGGAAATATCCTCCGATAACAAAGAGAAAGAAGCTTTCTGAGTAACTTCTTTGTGTTCTGTGAAATCATCTCACAGAGTTACAGCTTTCCTCTCAAGAAGCCTTTCGCTAAGACAGTTCTTGTGGAATTGGCAATGTGATATTTGGAAGCGCATGGAGGGCTACGGTGAAAAAGGAAATATCCTCAGATGAAATATGGAAAGAAGCTTTCTGAGAAACTGCTTAGTGTTCTGTTAATTCATCTCACAGAGTTACATCTGTATTTCGTGAATCTCTTTGCTAGCCTTATTTCTGTGGAATCTGAGAACAGATATTTCAGATCCCTTTGGAGACTATAGGTCCAAAGGAAATATCCTCCAATAACAAAGAGAAAGAAGGTTTCTGAGAAACTTCTTTGTGTTCTGTGAAATCATCTCACAGAGTTACAGCTCTCCCCTCAAGAAGCCTTTCGCTAAGACAGTTCTTGTGGAATTGGCAAAGTGATATTTGGAAGTCCATAGAGGGCTATGGTGAAAAAGGAAATATCCGCAGATGAAATCTGGAAAGAATCTTTCTGAGAAACTGTTGAGTGTTCTGTTAATTCACCTCACAGAGTTACATCTGTATTTCGTGGATCTCTTTGCTAGCCTTATATCTGTGGAATCTGAGAACAGATATTTCGGATCCCTTTGAAGATTATAGGGCCAAAGGAAATATCCTCTGATAACAAAGAGAAAGAAGCTTTCTGAAAAACTTCTTTGGTTTTGTGAAATCATCTCACAGAGTTACAGCTTTCCCCTCAAGAAGCCTTTCGCTAAGACAGTTCTTGTGGAATTGGCAAAGTGATATTTGGAAGCAGATAGAGGACTATGGTGAAAAAGGAAATATCCTCAGATGAAATCTGGAAAAAAGCTTTCTGAGAAACTGCTGAGTGTTCTGTCAATTCCTCTCACAGAGTTAAATCTGTATTCCCTGGATCTCTTTGCTAGCCTTATTTCTGTCGAATCTGAGAACAGATACTTCGGATCCCTTTCAAGACTATAGGGCCAAAGGAAATATCCTCCGATAACAAAGGGAAAGAAACTTTCTGAGAAACTACTTTGTGTTCTGTGAAATCATCTCACAGAGTTACAGCTTTCCACTCAAGAAGCCTTTCGCTAAGACAGTTCTTGTGGAATTGGCAAAGTGATATTTGGAAGCCCTTAGAGGGCTATGGTGAAAAAGGAAATATCCTCACATCAAATCTCGAAAGAAGCTTTCTGAGAAACTGCTTAGTGTTCTGTTAATCCATCTCACAGAGTTACCTCTGTATTTCGTGGATCTCTTAGCTAGCCTTATTTCTGTGGAAACTGAGAACAGATATTTCGGTCCCTTTGAAGACTTTAGGGCGAAAGGAAATATCCTCCGATAGCAAAGAGAAAGAAGTTTTCTGAGAAACTTCTTTGTGTTCTTTGAAATCATCTCACAGAGTTACAGCTTTCCACTCAAGAAGCGTTTCGCTAAGACAATTCTTGTGGAATTGGCAAAGTGATATTTGGAAGCCCAAAGAGGGCTATGGTGAAAAAGGAAATATCCTCAGATGAAATCTGGAAAGAAGCTTTCTGAGAAACTGCTTAGTACTCTGTTAATTCATCTCACAGAGTTACATCTGTATTTCATGGATCTCTTTGCTAGCCTTATTTTGAGGAATCTGAGAACAGATATTTCGGATCCCTCTGACGACTATAGGGCCAAAAGATATATCCTCCGATAACAAAGAGAAAGAAGCTTTCTGAGAAGCTTCTTTGTGTTCTGTGAAATCATCTCACAGAGTTACAGCTTTCCCCTTAAGAAGCCGTTCGCTAAGACAGTTCTGGTGGAATTGGCAAAGTGATATTTGGAAGCCCATAGAGGGCTATGGTGAAAAAGGAAATATCCTCAGATGAAATCTGGAAAGAAGCTTTCTGAGAAACTGCTGAGTGTTCTGTTAATTCATCTCACAGAGTTATATTTGTAATTCGTGGATCTCTTTGCTAGACATATTTCTGTGGAATCTGAGAACAGATATTTCGGATCCCTTTGAAGACTATAGGGCCAAAGGAAATATCCTCCGATAACAAAGAGAAAGAAGCTTTCTGAGTAACTTCTTTGTGTTCTGTGAAATCATCTCACAGAGTTACAGCTTTCCTCTCAAGAAGCCTTTCGCTAAGACAGTTCTTGTGGAATTGGCAATGTGATATTTGGAAGCGCATGGAGGGCTATGGTGAAAAAGGAAATATCCTCAGATGAAATATGGAAAGAAGCTTTCTGAGAAACTGCTTAGTTTTCTGTTAATTCATCTCACAGAGTTACATCTGTATTTCGTGAATCTCTTTGCTAGCCTTATTTCTGTGGAATCTGAGAACAGATATTTCAGATCCCTTTGGAGACTATAGGTCCAAAGGAAATATCCTCCAATAACAAAGAGAAAGAAGGTTTCTGAGAAACTTCTTTGTGTTCTGTGAAATCATCTCACAGAGTTACAGCTCTCCCCTCAAGAAGCCTTTCGCTAAGACAGTTCTTGTGGAATTGGCAAAGTGATATTTGGAAGCCGATAGAGGGCTATGGTGAAAAAGGAAATATCCGCAGATGAAATCTGGAAAGAATCTTTCTGAGAAACTGTTGAGTGTTCTGTTAATTCACCTCACAGAGTTACATCTGTATTTCGTGGATCTCTTTGCTAGCCTTATTTCTGTGGAATCTGAGAACAGATATTTCGGATCCCTTTGAAGATTATAGGGCCAAAGGAAATATCCTCTGATAACAAAGAGAAAGAAGCTTTCTGAAAAACTTCTTTGGTTTTGTGAAATCATCTCACAGAGTTACAGCTTACCCCTCAAGAAGCCTTTCGCTAAGACAGTTCTTGTGGAATTGGCAAAGTGATATTTGGAAGGAGATAGAGGACTATGGAGAAAAAGGAAATATCCTCAGATGAAATCTGGAAAGAAGCTTTCTGAGAAACTGCTGAGTGTTCTGTCAATTCCTCTCACAGAGTTAAATCTGTATTTCCTGGATCTCTTTGCTAGCCTTATTTCTGTGGAATCTGAGAACAGATATTTCGGATCCCTCTGACGACTATAGGGCCAAAAGATATATCCTCCGATAACAAAGAGAAAGAAGCTTTCTGAGAAACTTCTTGGTGTTCTGTGAAATCATCTCACAGAGTTACAGCTTTCCCCTCAAGAAGCCGTTCGCTAAGACAGTTCTTGTGGAATTGGTAAAGTGATATTTCGAAGCCCATAGAGGGCTATGGTGAAAAAGGAAATATCCTCAGAAAATCTGGAAGAAGCTTTCTGAGAAACTGCTTAGTGTTCTCTGAATTCATCTCACAGAGTTACATCTGTATTTCGTGGATCTCTTTGCTAGCCTTATTTCTGTGGAATCTGAGAAGGGATATTTCGGATCCCTTTGAAGACTATAGGGCCGAAGGAGATATCCTCCGATAACAAAGAGAAAGAAGCTTTCTGAGAAACGTCTTGTGTTCTGTGAAATCATCTCACAGAGTTACAGCTTTCCCCTCAAGAAGCCTGTCGCTAAGACAGTTCTTGTGGAATTGGCAAAGTGATATTTGGAAGCCGTTAGCGGGCGATGGTGAAAAAGGAAATATCCTCACATGAAATCTGGAAAGAAGCTTTCTGAGTAACTGCTTAGTGTTCTGTTAATTCATCTCACAGAGTTAGCTCTGTATTTCGTGGATCTCTTTGCTAGCCTTATTTCTGTGGAATCTGAGAACAGATATTTCGGATCCCTTTGAAGACTACAGGGCTAAAGGAAATATCCTCCGATAACAAAGAGAAAGAAGCTTTCTAAGAACCTTCCTTGTGTTCTGTGAAATCATCTCACAGAGTTACAGCTTTCCCCTCAAGAAGCCTTTCACAAAGACAGTTCTTGTGGAATTGGCAATGTGATATTTTGAAGCCCATAGAGGGCTATGTTAAAAAAGGAATTTTCCTCAGATGAAATCTGGAAAGAAGCTTTCTGAGAAACTGCTGAGTGTTCTGTTAATTCATCTCACCGAGTTACATCTGTATTTCGTGGATCTCTTTGCTAGCCTTATTTCTGAGGAATCTGAGAACAGATATTTCGGATCCCTTTGAAGACTATAGGGCCAAAGGAAATATCCTTCGATAACAAAGAGAAAGAAGTTTTCTGAGAAACTTCTTTGTGTTCTTTGAAATCATCTCACAGAGTTACAGCTTTCCCCTCAAGAAGCCTTTCGCTAAGACAGTTCTTGTGGATTTGGAAAAGTGATATTTGGAAGCCCAAAGAGGGCTATGGTGAAAAAGGAAATATCCTCAGATGAAATCTGGAAAGAAGCTTTCTGAGAAACTGCTTAATGTTATGTTAATTCATCTCACAGAGTTACATCTCTATTTCGTGGATCTCTTAGCTAGCTTTATTTCTGTGGAATCTGAGAACAGATATTTCGGATCCCTTTGAAGACTATAGGGCCGAAGGAAATATCCTCCGATAACAAAGAGAAAGAAGGTTTCTGAGAAACTTCTTGGGTTCTGTGAAATCATCTCACTGAGTTACAGCTTTCCCCTCAAGAAGCCTGTCGCTAAGACAGTTCTTGTGGAATTGGCAAAGTGATATTTGGAAGCCCTTAGAGGGCTATGGTGAAAAAGGAAATATCCTCAGATGAAATCTGGAGAAGCTTTCTGAAAAACTGCTGAGTGTTCAGTTAATTCATCTCACACAGTTACATCTGTATGTCGTGGATCTCTTTGCTAGCCTTATTTCTGTGGAATCTGAGAACAGATATTTCGGATCCCTTTGAAGAATAAAGGGCCAAAGGAAATATCCTCCGATAACAAAGAGAAAGAAGCTTTCTGAGAAACTTCTTTGTGTTCTGTGAAATCATCTCACAGAGTTACAGCTTTCCCCTCAAGAAGCCTTTCGCTAAGATAGTTCTTGTGGAATTGGCAAAGTGATATTTGGAAGCCCATGGAGGGCTATGGTGAAAAAGGAAATATCCTCAGATGAAATCTGGAAAGAAGCTTTCTGAGAAACTGCTGAGTGTTCTGTTAATTCATCTCACAGAGTTACATCTGTATTTCGTGGATCTCTTTGCTAGCCTTATTTCTGTGGAATCTGAGAACAGATATTTCGGATCCCTTTGAAACTTTAGTGCCAAAGGAAATATCCTCCGACAACAAAGAGAAAGAAGCTTTCTGAGAAACTTCTTTGTGTTTTGTGAAATCATCTCACAGAGATACAGGCTTCCCCTCAAGAAGCCTTTCGCTAAGACAGTTCTTGTGGAATTGACAAAGTGATATTTGGAAGCCCATAGAGTGCTATGGTGAAAAAGGAAATATCCTCAGATGAAATCTGGAAAGAAGCTTTCTGAGAAACTGCTGAGTATTCTGTTAATTCATCTCACAGAGTTACATCTGTATTTCGTGGATGTCTTTGCTAGCCTTATTTCTGTGGAATCTGAGAACAGATATTTCGGATCCCTTTGAAGACTATAGGGCTAAAGGAAATATCCTCCGATAACAAAGAGAAAGAAGCTTTCTGAGAAACTTCTTTGTGTTCTTTGAAATCATCTCACAGAGTTACAGCTTTCCCCTCAAGAAGCCTTTCGCTAAGACAGTTCTTGTGAAATTGGCAAAGTGATATTTGGAAGCCCATAGAGGGCTATGGTGAAAAAGGAAATATCCTCAGATGAAACCTGGAAAGAAGCTTTCTGAGAAACTGCTGAGTGTTCTGTTAATTCATCTCACAGAGTTACATCTGAATTTCGTGGATCTCTTTGCTAGCCTTATTTCTGTGGAATCTGAGAACAGATATTTCGGATCCCTATGAAGACTATAGGGCCAAAGGAAATGTCCTCCGAGAACAAAGAGAAAGAAGCTTTCTGAGAAACTTCTTTGTGTTCTCTGAAATCATCTCACAGGGTTACAGCTTTCCCCTCAAGGAGGCTTTCGCTAAGACAGTTCTTCTGGAATTGGCAAAGTGATATTTGGAAGCCCTTAGAGGGCTATGGTGAAAAAGGAAATATCCTCAGATGAAATCTGGAAAGAAACTTTCTGAAAAACTGCTGAGTGTTCTGTTAATTCATCTCACAGAGTTACATCTGTATTTAGTGGATCTCTTTGCTGGCCTTATTTCTGTGGAATCTGAGAAGAGATATTTCGGATCCCTTTGAAGACCATAGAGCCAAAGGAAATATCCTCCGATAACAAAGAGAAAGAATCTTTCTGAGAAACTTCTTTGTGTTCTGTTAAATCATCTCACAGAGTTACAGCTTTCCCCCCAAGAAGACTTTCGCTAAGACAGTTCTTGTGGAATTGGCAAAGTGATATTTGGAAGCCCATAGAGCGCTATGTTGAAAAAGGATATATCCTCAGATGAAATCTGGAAAGATGCTTTCTGAGAAACTGCTGAGTGTTCTGTTAATTCATCTCACAGAGTTACCTCTGTATTTCGTGGATCTCTTTGCTAGCCTTATTTCTGTGGAATCTGAGAACAGATATTTCGGATCCCTTTGAAGACTATAGGGCCAAAGGAAATATCTTCCGATAACAAAGAGAAAGAAGCTTTCTGAGAAACTTCTTTGTTCTGTGAAATCATCTAACAGAGTTACAGCTTTCCCCTCAAGAAGCCTTTCGCTAAGACAGTTCTTTTGGAATTGGCAAAGTGATATTTGGAAGCCCATAGAGGGCTATGGTGAAAAAGGAAATATCCTCAGATGAAATCTGGAAAGAAGCTTTCTGAGAAACTGCTGAGTGTTCTGTTAATTCATCTCACAGAGTTACATCTGTATTTCGTGGATGTCTTTGGTAGCCTTATTTCTGTGGAATCTGAGAACAGATATTTCGGATCCCTTTGAATACTATAGGGCCAAAGGAAATATCCTCCGATTACAAAGAGAAAGAATCTTTCTGAGAAACTTATTTGTGTTCTTTGAAATCATCTCACAGAGTTACAGCTTTCCCCTCAAGAAGCCTTTCGCTAAGACAGTTCTTGTGAAATTGGCAAAGTGATATCTGGAAGCCCATAGAGGGCTATGGTGAAAAAGGAAATATCCTCAGATGAAATCTGGAAAGAAGCTTTCTGGGAAACTGCTGAGTGTTCTGTTAATTCATCTCACAGTGTTACATCTGAATTTCGTGGATCTCTTTGCTAGCCTTATTTCTGTGGAATCTGAGAACAGATATTTCGGATCCGTATGAAGACTATAGGGCCAAAGGAAATGTCCTCCGATAACAAAGAGAAAGAAGCTTTCTGAGAAACTTCTTTGTGTTCTGTGAAATCATCTCACAGAGTTACAGGTTTCCTTTCAAGAAGCCTTTCGCTAAGACAGTTTTTGTGGAATTGGCAAAGTGATATTCGGAAGCCCATAGAGGGCTATGGTGAAAAAGGAAATATCCTCACATGAAATCTGGAGAAGCTTTCTGAAAAACTGCTGAGTGTTCTGTTAATTCATGTTACACAGTTACATCTGTATGTCTTGGATATCTTTGCTAGCCTTATTTCTGTGCAATCTGAGAACAGATATTTCGGATCCCTTTGAAGACTATAGGGCCAAGGGAAATATCCTCCGATAACAAAGAGAAAGAAGCTTTCTGAGAAACTTCTTTGTGTTCTGTGAAATCATCTCACAGAGTTACAGCTTTCCCCTCAAGAAGACTTTCGCTAAGATAGTTCTTTTGGAATTGGCATAGTGATATATGGAAGCCCTTAGAGGGCTATGGTGAAAAAGGAAATATCCTCAGATGAAATCTGGAAAGAAGCTTTCTGAGAAACTGCTGAGTGTTCTGTTAATTCATCTCACAGAGTTACATCTGTATTTCGTAGATCTCTTTGCTAGCCTTATTTCTGTGGAATCTGAGAACAGATATTTCGGATCCCTTTGAAGACTAAAGGGCCAAAGGAAATATCCTCCGATAACAAAGAGAAAGAAGCTTTCTGAGAAACTTCTTTGTGTTCTGTGAAATCATCTCACAGAGTTACAGCTTTCCCCTCAAGAAGCCTTTCGCTAAGACAGTTCTGGTGGAATTGGCAAAGTGATATTTGGAAGCCACAGAGGGCTATGGTGAAAAAGGAAATATCCTCAGATGAAATCTGGAAAGAAGTTTTCTGAGAAACTGCTGAGTGTTCTGTTAATTCATCTCACAGAGTTACATCTGTATTTCATGGATCTCTTTGCTAGCCTTATTTCGGTGGAATCTGAGAACAGATATTTCGGATCCCTTTGAAACTTTATGGCCAAAGGAAATATCCTCCGACAACAAAGAGAAAGAAGCTTTCTGAGAAACTTCTTTGTGTTCTGTGAAATCATCTCACAGAGTTACAGGCTTCCCCTCAAAAAGCCTTTCGCTAAGACAGTTCTTGTGGAATTGACAAAGTGATATTTGGAAGCCCATAGAGTGCTATGGTGAAAAAGGAAATATCCTCAGATGAAATCTGGAAAGAAGCTTTCTGAGAAACTGCTGAGTGTTCTGTTAATTCATCTCACAGAGTTACATCTGTATTTCGTGGATGTCTTTGGTAGCCTTATTTCTGTGGAATCTGAGAACAGATATTTCGGATCCCTTTGAAGACTATAGGGCCAAAGGAAATATCCTCCGATAACAAAGAGAAAGAAGCTTTCTGAGAAACTTCTTTGTGTTCTTTGAAATCATCTCACAGAGTTACAGCTTTCCCCTCAAGAAGCCTTTCGCTAAGACAGTTCTTGTGAAATTGGCAAAGTGATATTTGGAAGCCCATAGAGGGCTATGGTGAAAAAGGAAATATCCTCAGATGAAACCTGGAAAGAAGCTTTCTGAGAAACTGCTGAGTGTTCTGTTAATTCATCTCACAGAGTAACATCTGAATTTCGTGGATCTCTTTGCTAGCCTTATTTCTGTGGAATCTGAGAACAGATATTTCGGATCCCTATGAAGACTATAGGGCCAAAGGAAATGTCCTCCGAGAACAAAGAGAAAGAAGCTTTCTGAGAAACTTCTTTGTGTTCTCTGAAATCATCTCACAGGGTTACAGCTTTCCCCTCAAGAAGGCTTTCGCTAAGACAGTTCTTCTGGAATTGGCAAAGTGATATTTGGAAGCCCTTAGAGGGCTATGGTGAAAAAGGAAATATCCTCACATGAAATCTTGAAAGAAGCTTTCTGAAAAACTGCTGAGTGTTCTGTTAATTCATCTCACAGAGTTACATCTGTATTTAGTGGATCTCTTTGCTGGCCTTATTTCTGTGGAATCTGAGAAGAGATATTTCGGATCCCTTTGAAGACCATAGAGCCAAAGGAAATATCCTCCGATAACAAAGAGAAAGAATCTTTCTGAGAAACTTCTTTGTGTTCTGTTAAATCATCTCACAGAGTTACAGCTTTCCCCCCAAGAAGACTTTCGCTAAGACAGTTCTTGTGGAATTGGCAAAGTGATATTTGGAAGCCCATAGAGCGCTATGTTGAAAAAGGATATATCCTCAGATGAAATCTGGAAAGAAGCTTTCTGAGAAACTGCTGAGTCTTCTGTTAATTCATCTCACAGAGTTACATCTGTATTTCGTGGATCTCTTTGCTAGCCTTATTTCTGTGGAATCTGAGAACAGATATTTCGGATCCCTTTGAAGACTATAGGGCCAAAGGAAATATCCTCCGATAACAAAGAGAAAGAAGCTTTCTGAGAAACTTCTTTGTGTTCTGTGAAATCATCTAACAGAGTTACAGCTTCCCCTCAAGAAGCCTTTCGCTAAGACAGTTCTTTTGGAATTGGCAAAGTGATATTTGGAAGCCCTTAGAGGGCTATGGTGAAAAAGGAAATATCCTCAGATGAAATCTGGAAAGAAGCTTTCTGAGAAATCGCTGAGTGTTCTGTTAATTCATCTCACAGAGTTACATCTGTATTTCGTGGATCTCCTTGCTAGCCTTATTTCTGAGGAATCCGAGAAGAGATATTTCGGATCACTTTGAAGACTATAGGGCCAAAGGAAAATTCCTCTGATAACAAAGAGAAAGAAGTTTTCTGAGAAACCACTTTGTATTCTTTGAAATCATCTCACAGAGTTACAGCTTTCCCCTCAAGAAGCCTTTCGCTAAGACAGTTCTTGTGGAATTGGCAAAGTGATATTTGGAAGCCCATAGAGGGCTATGGTGAAAAAGGAAATATCCTCAGATGAAATCTGGAAAGAAGCTTTCTGAGAAACTGCTGAGTGTTCTGTTAATTCATCTCACAGAGTTACATCTGTATTTCGTGGATGTCTTTGGTAGCCTTATTTCTGTGGAATCTCAGAACAGATATTTCGGATCCCTTTGAAGACTATAGGGCCAAAGGAAATATCCTCCGATAACAAAGAGAAAGAATCTTTCTGAGAAACTTCTTTGTGTTCTTTGAAATCATCTCACAGAGTTACAGCTTTCCCCTCAAGAAGCCTTTCGCTAAGACAGTTCTTGTGAAATTGGCAAAGTGATATCTGGAAGCCCATAGAGGGCTATGGTGAAAAAGGAAATATCCTCAGATGAAATCTGGAAAGAAGCTTTCTGGGAAACTGCTGAGTGTTCTGTTAATTCATCTCACAGTGTTACATCTGAATTTCGTGGATCTCTTTGCTAGCCTTATTTCTGTGGAATCTGAGAACAGATATTTCGGATCCCTATGAAGACTATAGGGCCAAAGGAAATGTCCTCCGATAACAAAGAGAAAGAAGCTTTCTGAGAAACTTCTTTGTGTTCTCTGAAATCATCTCACAGAGTTACAGCTTTCCCCTCAAGAAGTCTTTCGCTAAGACAGTTCTTGTGGAATTGGCAAAGTGATATGTGGAAGCCCATAGAGGGCTATGTTGAAAAGGAAATATCCTCACATGAAATCTGGAAAGAAGCTTTCTGAGAAACTGCTGAGTGTTCTCTCAATTCATCTCACAGAGTTACATCTGTATGTCGTGGATCTCTTTGATAGCCTTATTACTGTGGAATCTGACAACAGATATTTTGGATCGCTTGAAGACTATAGGGCCAAAGGAAATATCCTCCGATAACAAAGAGAAAGAAGCTTTCTGAGAATCTACTTAGTGTTCTGTGAAATCATCTCACAGAGATACAGCTTTCCCCTCAAGAAGCCTTTCGCTAAGACAGTTCTTGTGGAATTGGCAAAGTGATATTTGGAAGCCATTAGAGGGCTATGGTGAAAAAGGAAATATCCTCACATGAAATCTGGAAAGAAGATTTATGAGAAACTGCTGAGTGTTCTTTTAATTCATCTCACAGAGTTACATCTGTATTCAGTGGATCTCTTTGCTTGCCTTATTTCTGTGGAATATGAGAAGAGATATTTCGGATCCCTTTGAAGACTATAGAGCCAAAGGAAATATCCTCCGATAGCAAAGAGAAAGAAGCTTTCTGAGAAACTTCTTTGTGTTCTGTGAAATCATCTAACAGAGTTACAGCTTTCCCCTCAAGAAGCCTTTCGCTAAGACAGTTCTTGTGGAATTGGCAAAGTGATATTTGGAAGCCCTTAGATGGCTATGGTGAAAAAGGAAATATCCTCACATGAAATCTGCAAAGAAGCTTTCTGAGAAATCGCTGAGTGTTCTGTTAATTCATCTCACAGAGTTACATCTGTATTTCGTGGATCTCCTTGCTAGCCTTATTTCTGAGGAATCCGAGAAGAGATATTTCGGATCCCTTTGAAGACTATAGGGCCAAAGGAAATATCCTCCGATAACAAAGAGAAAGAAGCTTTCTGAAAAACTTCTTTGTGTTCTGTTAAATTATCTCACAGAGTTACAGCTTTGCCCTCAAGAAGCCTTTCGCTAAGACAGTTCTTTTGAAATTGGCAAAGTGATATTTGGAAGCCCATAGAGGGCTATGGTGAAAAAGGAAATATCCTCAGATGAAATCTGGAAAGAAGCTTTCTGAGAAACTGCTGAGTGTTCTGTTAATTCATCTCACAGAGTTACATCTGTATTTCGTGGATCTCCTTGCTAGCCTTATTTCTGAGGAATCCGAGAAGAGATATTTCGGATCCCTTTGAAGACTATAGGGCCAAAGGAAATATCCTCCGATAACAAAGAGAAAGAAGCTCTCTGAGAAACTTCTTTGTGTTCTGTGAAATCATCTCACAGAGTTACAGCTTTCCCCTCAAGAAGACTTTCGCTAAGACAGTTCTTGTGGAATTGGCATAGTGATATATGGAAGCCCTTAGAGGGCTATGGTGAAAAAGGAAATATCCTGAGATGAAATCTGGAAAGAAGCTTTCTGAGAAACTGCTGAGTGTTCTGTTAATTCATCTCACAGAGTTACATCTGAATTTCGTGGATCTCTTTGCTAGCCTTATTTCTGTGGGTCTGAGTACAGATATTTCAGATCCCTATGAAGACTATAGGGCCAAAGGAAATGTCCTCCGATAACAAAGAGAAAGAAGCTTTCTGAGAAACTTCTTTGTGTTCTCTGAAATCATCTCACAGGGTTACAGCTTTCCCCTCTAGAAGGCTTTCGCTAAGACAGTTCTTCTGGAATTGGCAAAGTGATATTTGGAAGCCCTTAGAGGGCTATGGTGAAAAAGGAAATATCCTCAGATGAAATCTGGAAAGAAACTTTCTGAGAAACTGCTGAGTGTTCTCTTAATTCATCTCACAGAGTTACATCTGAATGTCGTGGATGTCTTTTCTAGCCTTATTACTGTGGAATCTGAGAACAGATATTTCAGATCCCTTTGAAGCCTATAGGGCCAAAGGAAATATCATCTGATAACAAAGAGAAGGAAGCTTTCTGAGAAACTTCTTTGTGTTCTGTGAAATCATCTCACAGAGTTACAGCTTTCCCCTCAAGAAGCCTTTCGCTAAGACAGTTCTTGTGGAATTGGCAAAGAGATATTTGGAAGCCCATAGAGGGCTATGGTGAAAAAGGAAATATCCTCAGATGAAATCTGGAAAGAAGCTTTCTGTGAAACTGCTGGGTGTTCTGTTAATTCATCTCACAGAGATACATCTGTATTTCGTGGATCTCCTTGCTAGCTTTATTTCTGAGGCATCTGAGAACAGATATGTCGGATCCCTTTGAAGACTATAGGGCCAAAGGAAAAATCCTCTGATAACAAAGAGAAAGAAGTTTTCTGAGAAACTTCTTTGTGTTCTTTGAAATCATCTCACAGAGTTACAGCTTTTCCCTCAAGAAGCCTTTCGCTATGACAGTTCTTGTGGAATTGGCAAAGTGATATTTGGAAGCCCATAGAGGGCTATGGTGAAAAAGGAAATATCCTCAGATGAAATCTGGAAAGAAGCTCTCTGAGAAACTGCTGAGTATTGTGTGAATTCATCTCACAGAGTTACATCTGTATTTCGTGGATCTCTTTGCTAGCCCTATTTCTGTGGAATCTGAGAACAGATATTTCGGATCCCTTTGAAGGTTATAGGGCCAAAGGAAATATCCTCCGATAACAAAGAGAAAGAAGCTTTCTGAGAAACTTCTTTGTGTTCTGTGAAATCATCTCACAGAGTTACAGCTTTCCTCTCAAGAAGACTTTCGCTAGGACAGTTCTTGTGGAATTGGCAAAGTGATATTGGGAAGCCCATGGAGGGCTATGTTGAAAATGGAAATATCCTCAGATGAAATCTGGAAAGAAGCTTTCTGAGAAACTGCTGAGTGTTCTGTTAATTCATCTCACAGAGTTACATCTGTATTTCGTGGATCTCTTTGCTAGGCTTATTTCTGTGGAATCTGAGAACAGACATTTCGGATCCCTTTGAAGACTATAGGGCCAAAAGAAAAATCCTCTAATAACAAAGAGTAAGAAGTTTTCTGAGAAACATCTTTGTGTTCTTTGAAATCATCTCACAGATTTACAGCTTTCCCCTCAAGAAGTCTTTCGCTAAGACAGTTCTTGTGGAATTGGCAAAGTGATATTTGGAAGCCCATAGAGGGCTATGGTGAAAAAGGAAATATCCTCACATGATATCTGGAAAGAAGCTTTCTGAGAAACTGCTGAGTGTTCTCTCAATTCATCTCAGAGAGTTACATCTGTATGTCGTGGATTTCTTTGCTAGCCTTTTTACTGTGGAATCTGAGAACAGATATTTCGGATCGCTTGAAGACTATAGGGCCAAAGGAAGTATCCTCCGATAACAAAGAGAAGGAAGCTTTCTGAGAAACTTCTTTGTGTTCTGTGAAATCATCTCACAGAGTTACAGGTTTCCCTTCAAGAAGCCTTTCGCTAAGACAGTTTTTGTGGAATTGGAAAAGTGATATTCGGAAGCCCATAGAGGGCTATGGTGAAAAAGGAAATATCCTCACATGAAATCTGGAAAGAAGCTTTCTGAGAAACTGCTGAGTGTTCTGTTAATTCATCTCACAGAGTTACATCTGTATTTCGTGGATCTTTTTGCTAGCCTTATTTCTGTGGAATCTGAGAACAGATATTTCGGATCCCTTTGAAGACTATAGGGCCAAAGGAATTATCCTCCGATAACAAAGAGAAAGAAGCTTTCTGAGAAACTTCTTTGTGTTCTCTGAAATCATCTCACAGAGTTACAGCTTTCCCCTCAAGAATCCTTTCGCTAAGACAGTTCTTGTGGAATTCGCAAAGTGATATTTGGAAGCCCGTAGAGGGCTATGGTGAATAAGGAAATATCCTCATATGAAATCTGTAAAGAAGCTTTCTGAGAAACTGCTGAGTGTTCTCTTAATTCATCTCACAGAGTTACATCTGAATGTCGTGGATGTCTTTTCTAGCCTTATTACTGTGGAATCTGAGAACAGATATTTCAGATCCCTTTGAAGCCTATAGGGCCAAAGGAAATATCCTCTGATAACAAAGAGAAGGAAGCTTTCTGAGAAACTTCTTTGTGTTCTGTGAAATCATCTCACAGAGTTACAGCTTTCCCCTCAAGAAGCCTTTCGCTAAGACAGTTCTTGTGGAATTGGCAAAGAGATATTTGGAAGCCCATAGAGGGCTATGGTGAAAAAGGAAATATCCTCAGATGAAATCTGGAAAGAAGCTTTCTGTGAAACTGCTGGGTGTTCTGTTAATTCATCTCACAGAGATACATCTGTATTTCGTGGATCTCCTTGCTAGCTTTATTTCTGAGGCATCTGAGAACAGATATGTCGGATCCCTTTGAAGACTATAGGGCCAAAGGAAAAATCCTCTGATAACAAAGAGAAAGAAGTTTTCTGAGAAACTTCTTTGTGTTCTTTGAAATCATCTCACAGAGTTACAGCTTTTCCCTCAAGAAGCCTTTCGCTATGACTGTTCTTGTGGAATTGGCAAAGTGATATTTGGAAGCCCATAGAGGGCTATGGTGAAAAAGGAAATATCCTCAGATGAAATCTGGAAAGAAGCTCTCTGAGAAACTGCTGAGTATTGTGTGAATTCATCTCACAGAGTTACATCTGTATTTCGTGGATCTCTTTGCTAGCCCTATTTCTGTGGAATCTGAGAACAGATATTTCGGATCCCTTTGAAGGTTATAGGGCCAAAGGAAATATCCTCCGATAACAAAGAGAAAGAAGCTTTCTGAGAAACTTCTTTGTGTTCTGTGAAATCATCTCACAGAGTTACAGCTTTCCTCTCAAGAAGACTTTCGCTAGGACAGTTCTTGTGGAATTGGCAAAGTGATATTTGGAAGCCCATGGAGGGCTAGGTTGAAAATGGAAATATCCTCAGATGAAATCTGGAAAGAAGCTTTCTGAGAAACTGCTGAGTGTTCTGTTAATTCATCTCACAAAGTTACATCTGTATTTCGTGGATCTCCTTCCCCCCCTTATTTCTGAGAAATCTGAGAACAGATATTTCGGATCCCTTTGAAGACTATAGGGCCAAAGGAAAAATCCTCTGATAACAAAGAGAAAGAAGTTTTCTGAGAAACTTCTTTGTGTTCTTTGAAATCATCTCACAGATTTACAGCTTTTCCTTCAAGAAGCCTTTCGCTAAGATAGTTCTTGTGGAATTAGCAAAGTGATATTTGGAAGCCCATAGAGGGCTATGGTGAAAAGGGAAATATCCTCACATGAAATCTGGAAAGAAGCTTTCTGAGAAACTGCTGAGTGTTCTCTCAATTCATCTCACAGAGTTACATCTGTATTTCATGGATCTCTTTGCTAGCCTTATTACTGTGGAATCTGAGAACAGATATTTCGGATCCCTTTGAAGACTTTAGGGCCAAAGGAAATATCCTCCGATAACAAAGAGAAAGAAGCATTCTGAGAAACTTCTTTGTGTTCTGTGAAATCACCTCACAGAGTTACAGCTTTCTCCTCAAGAAGCCTTTCGCTAAGACAGTTCTTGTGGAATTTGCAAAGTGATATTTGGAAGCCCATAGAGTGCTTTGGTGAAAAAGGAAATATCCTCAGATGAAATCTGGAAAGAAGCTTTCTGAAAACCTGCTGAGTGTTCTGTTAATTCATCTCACAGAGTTACATTTGTATGTCGTGGATCTCTTTGCTAGCGTTATTACTGTGGAATTTGAGAACAGATATTTCGGATCCCTTTGAAGACTATAGGGCTAAAGGAAATATCCTCCGATAACAAAGAGAAGGAAGCTTTCTGAGAAACTTCTTTGTGTTCTGTGAAATCATCTCACAGAGTTACAGCTTTCCCCTTAAGAAGCCTCTCGCCAAGACAGTTCTTGTGGAATTGGCAAGGTGATATTTGGAAGCCCTTAGAGGTCTATGGTGAAAAAGGAAATATCCTCAGATGAAATCTGGAAAGAAGCTTTCTGTGAAACTGCTGGGTGTTCTGTTAATTCATCTCACAGAGATACATCTGTATTTCGTGGATCTCCTTGCTAGCTTGATTTCTGAGGCATCTGAGAACAGATATGTCGGATCCCTTTGAAGACTATAGGGCCAAAGGAAAAATCCTCTGATAACAAAGAGAAAGAAGTTTTCTGAGAAACTTCTTTGTGTTCTTTGAAATCATCTCACAGAGTTACAGCTTTTCCCTCAAGAAGCCTTTCGCTATGACAGTTCTTGTGGAATTGGCAAAGTGATATTTGGAAGCCCATAGAGGGCTATGGTGAAAAAGGAAATATCCTCAGATGAAATCTGGAAAGAAGCTCTCTGAGAAACTGCTGAGTATTGTGTGAATTCATCTCACAGAGTTACATCTGTATTTCGTGGATCTCTTTGCTAGCCCTATTTCTGTGGAATCTGAGAACAGATATTTCGGATCCCTTTGAAGGTTATAGGGCCAAAGGAAATATCCTCCGATAACAAAGAGAAAGAAGCTTTCTGAGAAACTTCTTTGTGTTCTGTGAAATCATCTCACAGAGTTACAGCTTTCCTCTCAAGAAGACTTTCGCTAAGACAGTTCTTGTGGAATTGGCAAAGTGATATTTGGAAGCCCTTCGAGGGCTATGGTGAAAAAGGAAATATCCTCATATGAAATCTGGAAGGAAGCTTTCTGAGAAACTGCTGAGTGTTCTCTTAATTCATCTCACAGTGTTACATCTGTATTTCGTGGATCTCTTTGCTAGCCTTATTACTGTGGAATCTGAGAACAGATTTTTCGGATCCCTTTGAAGACTATAGGGCCAAAGGAAATATCCTCCGATAACAAAGAGAAGGAAGCTTTCTGAGAAACTTCTTTGGGTTCTATGAAATCATCTCACAGAGTTACGGCTTTCCCCTCAAGAAGCCTTTTGCTAAGACATTTCTTGTGGAATTGGCAAAGTGATAACTGGAAGCCCATAGAGGGCTACGGTGAAAAAGGAAATATCCTCAGATGAAATCTTGAAAGAAGCTTTCTGAGAAACTGCTGAGTGTTCTGTTAATTCATCTCACAGAGTTACATCTGTATTTCGTGGATCTCTTTGCTAGCCTTATTACTGTGGAATCTGAGAACAGATATTTCGGATCCCTATGAAGACCATAGGGCCAAAGGAAATATCCTCCGATAACAAAGAGAAAGAAGGTTTCTGAGAAACTTCCTTGTGTTCTGTGAAATCATCTCACAGAGCTACAGCTTTCCTCTCAAGAAGCCTTTCGCTAGGACAGTTCTTGTGGAATTGGCAAAGTGATATTTGAAAGCCCATAGAGGGCTATGGTGAAAAAGGAAATAACCTCAGATGAAATCTGGAAAGAAGCTTTCTGAGAAACTGCTGAGTGTTCTGTTAATTCATCTCACACAGTTACATCTGCATTTCGTGGATCTCCTTGCTAGCTTATTTCTGAGGAATCTGAGAACAGACATTTCGGATCCCTTTGAAGACTAAAGGGCCAAAGGAAAAATCCTCTGATAACAAAGAGAAGGAAGTTTTCTGAGAAACTTCTTTGTGTTTTTGAAATCATCTCACAGAGTTACAGCTTTAACCTCAAGAAGCCTTTCGCTAAGACAGTTCTTGTGGAATTGGCAAAGTGATATTTTGAAGCCCATAGAGGGCTATGGTGAAAAAGGAAATATCCTCTGATGAAATCTGGAAAGAAGCTTTCTGAGAAACTGCTGAGTGTTCTGTTAATTCATCTCACAGAGTTACATCTGTATTTCGTGGATCTCCTTGCTAGCCTTATTTCTGAGGAATCTGAGAACAGACATTTCGGATCCCTTTGAAGACTATAGGGCCAAAGGAAAAATCCTCTGATAACAAAGAGTAGGAAGTTTTCTGAGAAACATCTTTGTGTTCTTTGAAATCATCTCACAGAGTTACAGCTTTCCCCTCAAGAAGTCTTTCGCTAAGACAGTTCTTGTGGAATTGGCAAAGTGATATTTGGAAGCCCATAGAGGGCTATGGAGAAAAAGGAAATATCATCACATGAAATCTGGAAAGAAGCTTTCTGAGAAACTGCTGAGTGTTCCCTCAATTCATCTCACAGAGTTATATCTGTATGTCGTGGATCTCTTTGCTAGCCTTATTACTGTGGAATCTGAGAACAGATATTTTGGATCGCTTGAAGACTATAGGGCCAAAGGAAATATCCTCCGATAACAAAGAGAAGGAAACTTTCTGAGAAACTTCTTTGTGTTCTGTGAAATCATCTCACAGAGTTACAGGTTTCCCTTCAAGAAGCCTTTCGCTAAACCAGTTTTTGTGGAATTGGCAAAGTGATATTCGGAAGCCCATAGAGGGCTATGGTGAAAAAGGAAATATCCTCACATGAAATCTTGAAAGAAGCTTTCTGAGAAACTGCTGAGTGTTCTGTTAATTCATCTCACAGAGTTACATCTGTATTTCGTGGATCTCTTTGCTAGCCTTATTTCTGTGGAATCTGAGAAGAGATATTTCGGATCCCTATGAGGACTATAGGGCCAAAGGAAATACCCTCCGATAACAAAGAGAAAGAAGCTTTCTGTGAAACTTCTTTGTGTTCCGTGAAATCATCTCACAAAGTTACAGCTTTCCCCTCAAGAAGCCTTTCGCTAAGACAGTTTTTGTGGAATTGGCAAAGTGATATTTGGAAGCCCTTAGATGGCTATGGTGAAAAAGGAAATATCCTCAGATGAAATCTGGAGAAGCTTTCTGAAAAACTGCTGAGTGTTCTGTTAATTCTTCTCACACAGTTACATCTGTATGTCGTGGATCTCTTTGCTAGCCTTATTTCTGTGGAATCTGAGAACAGATAATTCGGATCCCTTTGAAGACTATAGGGCCATAGGAAATATCCTCCCATAACAAAGAGAAAGAAGCTTTCTGAGAAAATTCTTTGTGTTCTGTGAAATCATCTCACAGAGTTACAGCTTTCCCCTCAAGAAGCCTTTCGCTAAGACAGTTCTTGGGGAATTGGCATAGTGATATATGGAAGCCCTTAGAGGGCTATTGTGAAAAAGGAAATATCCTCAGATGAAATCTGGAAAGAAGCTTTCTGAGAAACTGCTGAGTGTTCTGTTAATTCATCTCACAGAGTTACATCTGTATTTCGTGGATCTCTTTGCTAGCCTTATTTCTGAGTAATCTGAGAACAGATATTTCGGATCTCTTTGAAGACTTTAGGGAAAAAGGAAATATCCTCCGATAACAAAGAGAAAGAAGCTTTCTGAGAAACTTCTTTGTGTTCTGTGAAATCATCTCACAGAGTTACAGGCTTCCCCTCAAGAAGCCTTTCGCTAAGACAGCTCTTGTGGAATTGACAAAGTGATATTTGGAAGACCATAGTGTGCTATGGAGAAAAAAGAAATATCCTCAGATGAAATCTGGAAAGAAGTTTCTGAGAAACTGCTGAGTGTTCTGTTAATTCATCTCACAGAGTTACATCTGTATTTCGTGGATCTCTTTGCTAGCCTTATTTCTGTGGAATCTGAGAACAGATATTTCGGATCCCTTTGAAGACTATAGGGCCAAAGGAAATATCCTCCGATAACAAAGAGAAAGAAGCTTTCTGAGAAACTTCTTTGTGTTCTTTGAAATCATCTCACAGAGTTACAGCTTTCCCCTCAAGAAGCCTTTCGCTAAGACAGTTCTTGTGAAATTGGCAAAGTGATATTTGGAAGCCCATAGAGGGCTATGGTGAAAAAGGAAATATCCTCAGATGAAATCTGGAAAGAAGCTTTCTGAGAAACTGCTGAGTGTTCTGTTAATTCATCTCACAGAGTTACATCTGTATTTCGTGGATCTTTTTGATAGCCTTATTTCTGTGGAATCTGAGAACAGATATTTCGGATCCCTATGAAGACTATAGGGCCAAAGGAAATGTCCTCCGATAACAAAGAGAAAGAAGCTTTCTGAGAAACTTCTTTGTGTTCGCTGAAATCATCTCACAGGGTTACAGCTTTTCCCTCAAGAAGCCTCTCGCTAAGACAGTTCTTGTGGAATTGGCAAAGTGATATTTGGAAGCCCAAAGAGGGCTATGGTGAAAAAGGAAATATCCTCTGATGAAATCTGGAAAGAAGCTTTCTGAGAAACTGCTGAGTGTTCTGTTAATTCATCTCACAGAGTTACATCTGTATTTCGTGGATCTCCTTGCTAGCCTTATTTCTGAGGAATCTGAGAACAGACATTTCGGATCCCTTTGAAGACTATAGGGCCAAAAGAAAAATCCTCTAATAACAAAGAGTAAGAAGTTTTCTGAGAAACATCTTTGTGTTCTTTGAAATCATCTCACAGAGTTACAGCTTTCCCCTCAAGAAGTCTTTCGCTAAGACAGTTCTTGTGGAATTGGCAAAGTGATATTTGGAAGCCCATAGAGGGCTATGGTGAAAAAGGAAATATCCTCACATGAAATCTGGAAAGAAGCTGTCTGAGAAACTGCTGAGTGTTCTCTCAATTCATCTCACAGAGTTACATCTGTATGTCGTGGATCTCTTTGCTAGCCTTTTTACTGTGGAATCTGAGAACAGATATTTCGGATCGCTTGAAGACTATAGGGCCAAAGGAAATATCCTCCGATAACAAAGAGAAGGAAGCTTTCTGAGAAACTTCTTTGTGTTCTGTGAAATCATATCACAGAGTTACAGGTTTCCCTTCAAGAAGCCTTTCGCTAAGACAGTTTTTGTGGAATTGGCAAAGTGATATTCGGAAGCACATAGAGGGCTATGGTGAAAAAGGAAATATCCTCACATGAAATCTGGAAAGAAGCTTTCTGAGAAACTGCTGAGTGTTCTGTTAATTCATCTCACAGAGTTACATCTGTATTTCGTGGATCACTTTGCTAGCCTTATTTCTGTGGAATCTGAGAACAGATATTTCGGATCCCTTTGAAGACTATAGGGCCAAAGGAAATATCCTCCGATAACAAAGAGAAAGAAGCTTTCTGAGAAATTTCTTTGTGTTCCGTGAAATCATCTCACAAATTTACAGCTTTCCCCTCAAGAAGCCTTTCGCTAAGACAGTTTTTGTGGAATTGGCAAAGTGATATTTGGAAGCCCTTAGAGGGCTATGGTGAAAAAGGAAATATCCTCAGATGAAATCTGGAGAAGCTTTCTGAAAAACTGCTGAGTGTTCTGTTAATTCATCTTTCACAGTTACATCTGTATGTCGTGGATCTCTTTGCTAGCCTTATTTCTGTGGAATCTGAGAACAGATATTTCAGATCCCTTTGAAGACTATAGGGCCAAAGGAAATATCCTCCGATAACAAAGAGAAAGAAGCTTTCTGAGAAACTTCTTTGTGTTCTGTGAAATCATCTCACAGAGTTACAGCTTTCCCCTCAAGAAGACTTTCGCTAAGACAGTTCTTGTGGAATTGGCATAGTGATATATGGAAGCCCTTAGAGGGCTATGGTGAAAAAGGAAATATCCTCAGATGAAATCTGGAAAGAAGCTTTCTGAGAAACTGCTGAGTGTTCTGTTAATTCATCTCACAGAGTTACATCTGTATTTCGTGGATCTCTTTTCTAGCCTTATTTCTGTGGAATCTGAGAAGAGATATTTCGGTTCCCTTTGAAGACTATAGAGCCAAAAAAATATCCTCTGATAACAAAGAGAAGGAAGCTTTCTGAGAAACTTCTTTGTGTTCTGTGAAATCATCTCACAGGGTTACAGCTTTCCCCTCAAGAAGGCTTTCGCTAAGACAGTTCTTCTGGAATTGGCAAAGTGATATTTGGAAGCCCTTAGAGGGCTATGGTGAAAAAGGAAATATCCTCAGATGAAATCTGGAAAGAAACTATCTGAAAAACTGCTGAGTGTTCTGTTAATTCATCTCACAGAGTTACATCTGTATATCGTGGATCTCTTTGCTAGCCTTATTTCTGTGGAATCTGAGAACAGATATTTCGGATCCCTATGAAGACCATAGGGCCAAAGGAAATATCCTCCGATAACAAAGAAAAAGAAGCTTTCTGAGAAACTTCTTTGTGTTCTGTGAAATCATCTCACAGAGTTACAGCTTTCCTCTCAAGAAGCCTTTCGCTAGGACAGTTCTTGTCGAATTGGTAAAGTGATATTTGAAAGCCCATAGAGGGCTATGGTGAAAAAGGAAATATCCTCAGATGAAATCTGGAAAGAAGCTTTCTGAGAAACTGCTGAGTGTTCTGTTAATTCACTTCACAGAGTTATATCTGTATTTCGTGGATCTGCTTGCTAGCTTATTTCTGAGGAATCTGAGAACAGACATTTCGGATCCCTTTGAAGACTATAGGGCCAAAGGAAAAATCCTCTGATAACAAAGAGAAAGAAGTTTTCTGAGAAACTTCTTTGTGTTCTTTGAAATCATCTCACAGAGTTACAGCTGTAACCTCAAGAAGCCTTTGGCTAAGACAGTTCTTGTGGAATTACAAAGTGAAATTTGGAAGCCCATAGAGGGCTATGGTGAAAAAGGAAATATCCTCACATGAAATCTGGAAAGAAGCTTTCAGAGCAACTGCTGAGTGTTCTGTTAATTCATCTCACAGAGTTACATCTGTATGTCGTGGATGTCTTTTCTAGCCTTATTACTGTGGAATCTGAGAACAGATATTTCAGATCCCTTTGAAGCCTATAGGGCCAAAGGAAATATCCTCCGATAACAAAGAGAAGGAAGCTTTCTGAGAAACTTCTTTGTGTTCTGTGAAATCATCTCACAGAGTTACAGCTTTCCCCTCAAGAAGCCTTTCCCTAAGACAGTTCTTGTGGAATTGGCAAAGAGATATTTGGAAGCCCATAGAGGGCTATGGTGAAAAAGGAAATATCCTCAGATGAAATCTGGAAAGAAGCTTTCTGTGAAACTGCTGGGTGTTCTGTTAATTCATCTCACAGAGTTACATCTGTATTTCCTGGATCACCTTGCTAGCTTTATTTCTGAGGCATCTGAGAGGAGATATGTCGGATCCCTTTGAAGACTAAAGGGCCAAAGGAAAAATCCTCTGATAATAAAGAGAAAGAAGTTTTCTGAGAAACGTCTTTGTGTTCTTTGAAATCATCTCACAGAGTTACAGCTTTTCCCTCAAGAAGCCTTTCGCTATGACAGTTCTTGTGGAATTGGCAAAGTGATATTTGGAAGCCCATAGAGGGCTATGGTGAAAAAGGAAATATCCTCAGATGAAATCTGGAAAGAAGCTCTCTGAGCAACTGCTGAGTATTGTGTGAATTCATCTCACAGAGTTACATCTGTATTTCGTGGATCTCTTTGCTAGCCCTATTTCTGTGGAATCTGAGAACAGATATTTCGGATCCCTTTGAAGGTTATAGGGCCAAAGGAAATATCCTCCGATAACAAAGAGAAAGAAGCTTTCTGAGAAACTTCTTTGTGTTCTGTGAAATCATCTCACAGAGTTACAGCTTTCCTCTCAAGAAGACTTTCGCTAGGACAGTTCTTGTGGAATTGGCAAAGTGATATTTGGAAGCCCATGGAGGGCTATGTTGAAAATGGAAATATCCTCAGATGAAATCTGGAAAGAAGCTTTCTGAGAACCTGCTGAGTGTTCTGTTAATTCATCTCACAAAGTTACATCTGTATTTCGTGGATCTCCTTCCCCCCCTTATTTCTGAGAAATCTGAGAACAGATATTTCGGATCCCTTTGAAGACTATAGGGCCAAAGGAAAAATCCTCTGATAACAAAGAGAAAGAAGTTTTCTGAGAAACTTCTTTGTGTTCTTTGAAATCATCTCACAGAGTTACAGCTTTTCCCTCAAGAAGCCTTTCGCTAAGATAGTTCTTGTGGAATTGGCAAAGTGATATTTGGAAGCCCATAGAGGGCTATGGTGAAAAGGGAAATATCCTCACATGAAATCTGGAAAGATGCTTTCTGAGAAACTGCTGAGTGTTCTCTCAATTCATCTCACAGAGTTACATCTGTATTTCATGGATCTCTTTGCTAGCCTTATTACTGTGGAATCTGAGAACAGATATTTCGCATCCCTTTGAAGACTTTAGGGCCAAAGGAAATATCCTCCGATAACAAAGAGAAAGAAGCATTCTGAGAAACTTCTTTGTGTTCTGTGAAATCATCTCACAGAGTTACAGCTTTCCCCTCAAGAAGCCTTTCGCTAAGACAGTTCTTGTGGAATTTGCAAAGTGATATTTGGAAGCCCATAGAGGGCTTTGGTGAAAAAGGAAATATCCTCAGATGAAATCTGGAAAGAAGCTTTCTGAAAACCTGCTGAGTGTTCTGTTAATTCATCTCACAGAGTTACATTTGTATGTCGTGGATCTCTTTGCTGGCGTTATTACTGTGGAATTTGAGAACAGATATTTCGGATCCCTTTGAAGACTATAGGGCCAAAGGAAATATCCTCCGATAACAAAGAGAAGGAAGCTTTCTGAGAAACTTCTTTGTGTTCTGTGAAATCATCTCACAGAGTTACAGCTTTCCCCTTAAGAAGCCTCTCGCCAAGACAGTTCTTGTGGAATTGGCAAGGTCATATTTGGAAGCCCTTAGAGGGCTATGGTGAAAAAGGAAATATCCTCAGATGAAATTTGGAAAGAAGCTTTCTGAGAAAGTGCTGAGTGTTGTGTTAATTCATCTCACAGAGTTACATCTGTATTTCGTGGATCTCTTTGCTAGCCTTATTTCTGTGGAATCTGAGAACAGATATTTCGGATCCCTATGAAGACTATAGGGTCAAAGGAAAAATCCTCTGATAACAAAGAGAAAGAAGTTTTCTGTGAAACTTCTTTGTGTTCTTCGAAATCATCTCACAGAGTTACAGCTTTCCCCTCAAGAACCCTTTCGCTAAGACAGTTCTTGTGGAATTGGCAAAGTGATATTTGGAAGCCCTTAGAGGGCTATGGTGAAAAAGGAAATATCCTCACATGAAATCTGGAAAGAAGCTTTCTGAGAAATTGCGGAGTGTTCCCTTAATTCATCTCACAGAGTTACATCTGTATGTCGTGGATCTCTTTGCTAGCCTTATTATTGTGGAATCTGAGAACAGATATTTCGGATCCCTTTGAATACTATAGGGCCAAAGGAAATATCCTCCGATAACAAAGAGAAGGAAGCTTTTGAGAAACTCCTTTGTGTTCTGTGAAATCATCTCACAGAGTTACAGCTTTCCCCTCAAGAAGCCTCTAGCCAAGACAGTTCTTGTGGAATTGGCAAGGAGATATTTGGAAGCGCATAGAGGGCTATGGTGAAAAAGGAAATATCCTCAGATGAAATCTGGAAAGAAGCTTTCTGAGAAACTGCTGAGTGTTCTGTTAATTCGTCTAACAGAGTTACATCTGTATTTCGGGGTTCTCTTTGCTAGCCTTATTACTGTGGAATCTGAGAACAGATATTTCGGATCCCTATGAAGACCATAGGGCCAAAGGAAATATCCTCCGATAACAAAGAGAAAGAAGCTTTCTGAGAAACTTCTTTGTGTTCTGTGAAATCATCTCACAGAGTTACAGCTTTCCTCTCAAGAAGACTTTCGCTAGGACAGTTCTTGTGGAATTGGCAAAGTGATATTTGGAAGCCCATGGAGGGCTATGTTGAAAATGGAATTATCCTCAGATGAAATCTGGAAAGAAGCTTTCTGAGAAACTGCTGAGTGTTCTGTTAATTCATCTCACAGAGTTACATCTGTATTTCGTGGATCTCTTTGCTAGCCTTATTTCTGTGGAATCTGAGAACAGATATTTCGGATCCCTATGAAGACCATAGGGCCAAAGGAAATATACTCCGAAAACAAAGAGAAAGAAGCTTTCTGAGAAACTTCTTTGTGTTCTGTGAAATCATCTCACAGAGCTACAGCTTTCCCCTCAAGAAGCCTTTCGCTAGCACAGTTCTTGTGGAATTGGCAAAGTGATATTTGGAAGCCCATAGAGGGCTATGGTGAAAAAGGAAATATCCTCACATGAAATCTTGAAAGAAGCTTTCTGAGAAACTGCTGAGTGTTCTCTTAATTCATCTCACAGTGTTACATCTGTATTTCGTGGATCTCTTTGCTAGCCTTATTACTGTGGAATATGAGAACAGATATTTCGGATCCCTTTGAAGACTATAGGGCCAAAGGGAATATCCTCCAATAACAAACAGAAGGAAGCTTTCTGAGAAACGTCTTTCTGTTCTGTGAAATCATCTCACAGAGTTACAGCTTTCCCCTCAAGAAGCCTCTCGCTAAGACAGTTCTTGTGTAATTGGCAAAGTGATATTTGGAAGCCCATAAAGGGCTATGGTGAAAAAGGAATTATCCTCAGATAAAATCTGGAAAGAAGCTTTCTGAGAAACTGCTGAGTGTTCTGTTAATTCATTTCACAGAGTTACATCTGTATTTCGTGGATCTCTTTGCTCACCTTATTTCTATGGAATCTGAGAACAGATATTTCGGATCCCTTTGAAGACTATACGGCCAAAGGAAATATCCTCCGATAACAAAGAGAAAGAAGCTTTCTGAGAAACATCCTAGTGTTCTGTGAAATCACCTCACAGAGTTACAGCTTTCCCCTCAAGAAGCCTTTCGCTAAGACAGTTCTTGTGGAATTGGCAAAGTGATATTTGGAAGCCCATAGAGGGCTATGTTGAAAAAGGAAATATCCTCAGATGAAATCTGGAAAGAAGCTTTCTGAGAAACTGCTGAGTGTTCTGTTAATTCATCTCACAGAGTTAAATCTGTATTTCGTGGATCTCTTTGTTAGACTTATTTCTGTGGAATCTGAGAACAGATATTTCGGATCCCTTTGAAGACTATAGGGCCAAAGGAAATATCCTCCGATAACAAAGAGAAAGAAGCTTTCTGAGAATCTACTTAGTGTTCTGTGAAATCATCTCACAGAGATACAGCTTTCCCCTCAAGAAGCCTTTCGCTAAGACAGTTCTTGTGGAATTGGCCAAGTGATATTTGGAAGCCCTTAGAGGGCTATGGTGAAAAAGGAAATATCCTCACATGAAATCTGGAAAGAAGATTTATGAGAAACTGCTGAGTGTTCTTTTAATTCATCTCACAGAGTTACATCTGCATTTCGTGGATCTCTTGGTAGCCTTATTTCTGTGGAATCTGAGAAGAGATATTTCGGTTCCCTTTGAAGACTATAGAGCCAAAGGAAATATCCTCTGATAACAAAGAGAAGAAAGCTTTCTGAGAAACTTCTTTGTGTTCTGTGAATTCATCTCACAGAGTTACAGCTTTCCTCTCAAGAAGCCTTTCGCTAGGACAGTTCTTGTGGAATTGGTAAAGTGATATTTGAAAGCCCATAGAGGGCTATGGTGAAAAAGGAAATATCCTCACATGAAATCTGGAAAGAAGCTTTCAGAGCAACTGCTGAGTGTTCTGTTAATTCATCTCACAGAGTTACATCTGTATTTCGTGGATCTTTTTGCTAGCCTTATTTCTGTGGAATCTGAGAACAGATATTTCGGATCCCTTTGAAGACTATAGGGCCAAAGGAATTATCCTCCAATAACAAAGAGAAAGAAGCTTTATGAGAAACTTCTTTGTGTTCTCTGAAATCATCTCACAGAGTTACAGCTTTCCCCTCAAGAAGCCTTTCGCTAAGACAGTTCTTGTGGAATTGGCAAAGAGATATTTGGAAGCCCATAGAGGGCTATGGTGAAAAAGGAAATATCCTCAGATGAAATCTGGAAAGAAGCTTTCTGTAAAACTGCTGGGTGTTCTGTTAATTCATCTCACAGAGTTACATCTGTATTTCGTGGAACTCCTTGCTAGCTTTATTTCTGAGGCATCTGAGAACAGATATGTCGGATCCCTTTGAAGACTATAGGGCCAAAGGAAAAATCCTCTGATAACAAAGAGAAAGAAGTTTTCTGAGAAACTTCTTTGTGTTCTTTGAAATCATCTCACAGAGTTACAGCTTTTCCCTCAAGAAGCCTTTCGCTATGACAGTTCTTGTGGAATTGGCAAAGTGATATTTGGAAGCCCATAGAGGGCTATGGTGAAAAGGGAAATATCCTCACATGAAATCTGGAAAGAAGCTTTCTGAGAAACTGCTGAGTGTTCTCTCAATTCATCTCACAGAGTTACATCTGTATTTCATGGATCTCTTTGCTAGCCTTATTACTGTGGAATCTGAGAACAGATATTTCTTATCCCTTTGAAGACTTTAGGGCCAAAGGAAATATCCTCCGATAACAAAGAGAAAGAAGCATTCTGAGAAACTTCTTTGTGTTCTGTGAAATCATCTCACAGAGTTACAGCTTTCCCCTCAAGAAGCCTTTCGTAAGACAGTTCTTGTGGAATTTGCAAAGTGATATTTGGAAGCCCATAGAGGGCTTTGGTGAAAAAGGAAATATCCTCAGATGAAATCTGGAAAGAAGCTTTCTGAAAACCTGCTGAGTGTTCTGTTAATTCATCTCACAGAGTTACATTTGTATGTCGTGGATCTCTTTGCTAGGGTTATTACTGTGGAATTTGAGAACAGATATTTCGGATCCCTTTGAAGACTATAGGGCCAAAGGAAATATCCTCCGATAACAAAGAGAAGGAAGCTTTCTGAGAAACTTCTTTGTGTTCTGTGAAATCATCTCACAGAGTTACAGCTTTCCCCTCAAGAAGCCTCTCGCCAAGACAGTTCTTGTGGAATTGGCAAGAAGATATTTGGAAGCCCTTAGAGGGCTATGGTGAAAAAGGAAATATCCTCAGATGAAATCTGGAAAGAAGCTTTCTGAGAAACTGCTGAGTGTTCTGTTAATTCATCTCACAGAGTTACATCTGTATTTCGTGGATCTCCTTGCTAGCCTTATTTCTGAGGAATCTGTGAACAGACATTTCGGATCCCTTTGACGACTATGGGGCCAAAGCAAAAATCCTCTGATAACAAAGAGAAAGAAGTTTTCTGAGAAACTTCTTTGTATTCTTTGAAATCATCTCACAGAGTTACAGCTTTCCCCTCAAGAAGCCTTTCGCTAAGACAGTTCTTGTGGAATTGCAAAGTGAATTTTGGAAGCCCATACAGGGCTATGGTGAAAAAGGAAATATCCTCACATGAAATCTGGAAAGAAGCTTTCAGAGCAACTGCTGAGTGTTCTGTTAATTCATCTCACAGAGTTACATCTGTATTTCGTGGATCTTTTTGCTAGCCTTATTTCTGTGGAATCTGAGAACAGATATTTCGGATCCCTTTGAAGACTATAGGGCCAAAGGAATTATCCTCCGATAACAAAGAGAAAGAAGCTTTCTGAGAAACTTCTTTGTGTTCTCTGAAATCATCTCACAGAGTTACAGCTTTCTCCTCAAGAAGCCTTTCGCTAAGACAGTTCTTGTGGAATTGGCAAAGTGATATTTGGAAGCCCGTAGAGGGCTATGGTGAAAAAGGAAATATCCTCATATGAAATCTGTAAAGAAGCTTTCTGAGAAACTGCTGAGTGTTCTCTTAATTCATCTCACAGAGTTACATCTGTATGTCGTGGATGTCTTTTCTAGCCTTATTACTGTGGAATCTGAGAACAGATATTTCAGATCCCTTTAAAGCCTATAGGGCCAAAGGAAATATCCTCCGATAACAAAGAGAAGGAAGCTTTCTGAGAAACTTCTTTGTGTTCTGTGAAATCATCTCACAGAGTTACAGCTTTCCCCTCAAGAAGCCTTTCGCTAAGACAGTTCTTGTGGAATTGGCAAAGAGATATTTGGAAGCCCATAGAGGGCTATGGTGAAAAAGGAAATATCCTCAGATGAAATCTGGAAAGAAGATTTCTGTGAAACTGCTGGGTGTTCTGTTAATTCATCTCACAGAGTTACATCTGTATTTCGTGGATCTCCTTGCTAGCTTTATTTCTGAGGCATCAGAGAGCAGATATGTCGGATCCCTTGAAGACTAAAGGGCCAAAGGAAAAATCCTCTGATAATAAAGAGAAAGAAGTTTTCTGAGAAACGTCTTTGTGTTCTTTGAAATCATCTCACAGTGTTACAGCTTTTCCCTCAAGAAGCCTTTCGCTATGACAGTTCTTGTGGAATTGGCAAGGTGATATTTGGAAGCCCATAGAGGGCTATGGTGAAAAGGGAAATATCCTCAGATGAAATCTGGAAAGAAGCTCCCTGAGAAACTGCTGAGTGTTCTGTTAATTCATCTCACAGAGTTACATCTGTATTTCGTGGATCTCTTTGCTAGCCTTATTTCTGTGGAATCTGAGAACAGATATTTCGGATCCCTATGAAGACCATAGGGCCAAAGGAAATATCCTCCGATAAGAAAGAGAAAGAAGCTTTCTGAGAAACTTCTTTGTTTTCTGTGAAATCATCTCACAGAGTTACAGCTTTCCTCTCAAGAAGACTTTCGCTAGGACAGTTCTTGTGGAATTGGCAAAGTGATATTTGGAAGCCCATGGAGGGCTATGTTGAAAATGGAAATATCCTCAGATGAAATCTGGAAAGAAGCTTTCTGAGAAACTGCTGAGCGTTCTTTTAATTCATCTCACAAAGTTACATCTGTATTTCGTGGATCTCCTTCCCAGCCTTATTTCTGAGAAATCTGAGAACAGATATTTCGGATCCCTTTGAAGACTATAGGGCCAACGGAAATATCCTCCGATAACAAAGAGAAAGAAGCTTTCTGAGAAACTTCTTAGTGGTCTGTGAAATCATCTCACAGAGATACAGCTTTCCCCTCCAGAAGCCTTTCGCTAAGACAGTTCTTGTGGAATTGGCCAAGTGATATTTGGAAGCCCTTAGAGGGCTATGGTGAAAAAGGAAATATCCTCACATGAAATCTGGAAAGAAGCTTTCTGAGAAACTGCTGAGTGTTCTTTTAATTCATCTCACAGAGTTACATCTGTATTTCGTGGATCTCTTTGCTAGCCTTATTTCTGAGGAATCTGAGAACAGATATTTCGGATCCCTTTTAAGACTACAGGGTCAAAGGAAAAATCCTCTGATAACAAAGAGAAAGAAGTTTTCTGTGAAACTTCTTTGTGTTCTTCGAAATCATCTCACAGAGTTACAGCTTTCCCCTCAAGAACCCTTTCGCTAAGACAGTTCTTGTGGAATTGGCAAAGTGATATTTGGAAGCCCATAGAGGGCTATGGTGAAAAAGGAAATATCCTCACATGAAATCTGGAAAGAAGCTTTCTGAGAAATTGCGGAGTGTTCCCTTAATTCATCTCACAGAGTTACATCTGTATGTCGTGGATCTCTTTGCTAGCCTTATTATTGTGGAATCTGAGAACAGATATTTCGGATCCCTTTGAATACTATAGGGCCAAAGGAAATATCCTCCGATAACAAAGAGAAGGAAGCTTTTGAGAAACTCCTTTGTGTTCTGTGAAATCATCTCACAGAGTTACAGCTTTCCCCTCAAGAAGCCTCTAGCCAAGACAGTTCTTGTGGAATTGGCAAGGTGATATTTGGAAGCGCATAGAGGGCTATGGTGAAAAAGGAAATATCCTCAGATGAAATCTGGAAAGAAGCTTTCTGAGAAACTGCTGAGTGTTCTGTTAATTCATCTAACAGAGTTACATCTGTATTTCGGGGTTCTCTTTGCTAGCCTTATTTCTGTGGAATCTGAGAACAGATATTTCGGATCCCTATGAACACCATAGGGCCAAAGGAAATATCCTCCGATAACAAAGAGAAAGAAGCTTTCTGAGAAACTTCTTTGTGTTCTGTGAAATCATCTCACAGAGTTACAGCTTTCCTCTCAAGAAGACTTTCGCTAGGACAGTTCTTGTGGAATTGGCAAAGTGATATTTGGAAGCCCATGGAGGGCTATGTTGAAAATGGAATTATCCTCAGATGAAATCTGGAAAGAAGCTTTCTGAGAAACTGCTGAGTGTTCTGTTAATTCAACTCACAGAGTTACATCTGTATTTCGTGGATCTCTTTGCTAGCCTTATTTCTGTGGAATCTGAGAACAGATATTTCGGATCCCTATGAAGACCATAGGGCCAAAGGAAATATACTCCGAAAACAAAGAGAAAGAAGCTTTCTGAGAAACTTCTTTGTGTTCTGTGAAATCATCTCACAGAGCTACAGCTTTCCCCTCAAGAAGCCTTTCGCTAACACAGTTCTTGTGGAATTGGCAAAGTGATATTTGGAAGCCCATAGAGGGCTATGGTGAAAAAGGAAATATCCTCACATGAAATCTTGAAAGAAGCTTTCTGAGAAACTGCTGAGTGTTCTCTTAATTCATCTCACAGTGTTACATCTGTATTTCGTGGATCTCTTTGCTAGCCTTATTACTGTGGAATCTGAGAACAGATATTTCGGATCCCTTTGAAGACTATAGGGCCAAAGGAAATATCCTCCGATAACAAAGAGACAGAAGCTTTCTGACAAACTTCTTTGTGTTCTGTGCAATCATCTCACAGAGTTACAGCTTTCCCCTCAAGAAGCCTCTCGCTAAGACAGTTCTTGTGGAATTGGCAATGTGAAATTTGGAAGCCCATAGAGGGCTATGGTGAAAAAGGAAATATCCTCAGATGAAATCTGGAAAGAAGCTTTCTGAGAAACTGCTGAGTGTTCTGTTTATTCATCTCACAGAGTTACATCTGTATTTCGTGGATCTCCTTGCTAGCCTTATTTCTGTGGAATCTGAGAACAGATATTTCGGATCCCTTTGAAGACTATAGGGCCAAAGGAAAAATCCTCTGATAACAAAGAGAAAGAAGTTTTATGAGAAACTTCTTTGTTTTCTTTGAAATCATCTCACCGAGTTACAGCTTTCCCCTGTAGAAGACTCTCGCTAAGACAGTTCTTGTGGAATTGGCAAAGTGCTATTTGGAAGCCCTTAGAGGGCTATGGTGAAAAAGGAAACATCCTCTGATGAAATCTGGAAAGAAGCTCTCTGAGAAAATGCTGAGTGTTCTGTTAATTCATCTCACCGAGTTACATCTGTATTTCATGGATCTCTTTGCTAGACTTATTTCTGTGGAATCTGAGAATAGATATTTCGGATCCCTAAGAAGACTATAGGGCCAAAGTAAATATCCTCCGATAACAAAGAGAAAGAAGCTTTCTGGGAAACTTCTTTGTGTTCTGTTAAATCATCTCACAGAGTTACAGCTTTCCCCTCAAGAAGACTTTCGCTAAGACAGTTCTTGTGGAATTGGCAAAGTGATATCTGGAAGCCCATAGAGGCCTATGGTGAAAAAGGATATATCCTCAGATGAAATCTGGAAAGAAGCTTTCTGAGAAACTGCTGAGTTTCTGTTAATTCATCTCACAGAGTTACATCTGTATTTCGTGGATCTCTTTGCTAGCCTTATTTCTGTGGAATCTGAGAACAGATATTTCGGATTCCTTTGAAGACTATAGGGCCAAAGGAAATAACCTCCGATAACAAAGAGAAAGAAGCTTTCTGAGAAACTTCTTTGTGTTCTGTGAAATCAACGCACAGAGTTACAGCTTTGCCCTCAAGAAGCCTTTCGCTAAGACAGTTCTTGTGGAATTGGCAAAGTGATATTTGGAAGCCCATAGAGGGCTGTGGTGAAAAAGGAAATATCCTCAGATGAAATCTGGAAAGAAGCTTTCTGAGAAACCGCTGAATGTTCTGTTAATTCATCTCACAGAATTACATCTGTATTTCGTGGATCTCTTTGCTAGCCTTATTTCTGTGGAATCTGAGAACAGATATTTCGGATCCCCTTGAAGACTATAGGGCCAAAGGAAATATCCTCCAATAACAAACAGAAGGAAGCTTTCTGAGAAACGTCTTTGTGTTCTGTGAAATCATCTCACAGAGTTACAGCTTTCCCCTCAAGAAGCCTCTCGCTAAGACAGTTCTTGTGTAATTGGCAAAGTGATATTTGGAAGCCCATAAAGGGCTATCGTGAAAAAGGAAATATCCTCAGATAAAATCTGGAAAGAAGCTTTCTGAGAAACTGCTGAGTGTTCTGTTAATTCATTTCACAGAGTTACATCTGTATTTCGTGGATCTCTTTGCTAGCCTTATTTCTATGGAATCTGAGAACAGATATTTCGGATCCCTTTGAAGACTATACGGCCAAAGGAAATATCCTCCGATAACAAAGAGAAAGAAGCTTTCTGAGAAACATCCTAGTGTTCTCTGAAATCACCTCACAGAGTTACAGCTTTCCCCTCAAGAAGCCTTTCGCTAAGACAGTTCTTGTGGAATTGGCAAAGTGATATTTGGAAGCCCATAGAGGGCTATGGTGAAAAAGGAAATATCCTCAGATGAAATCTGGAAAGAAGCTTTCTGAGAAACTGCTGAGTGTTCTGTTAATTCATCTCACAGAGTTAAATCTGTATTTCGTGGATCTCTTTGTTAGACTTATTTCTGTGGAATCTGAGAACAGATATTTCGGATCCCTTTGAAGACTATAGGGCCAAAGGAAATATCCTCCGATAACAAAGAGAAAGAAGCTTTCTGAGAATCTACTTAGTGTTCTGTGAAATCATCTCACAGAGATACAGCTTTCCCCTCAAGAAGCCTTTCGCTAAGACAGTTCTTGTGGAATTGGCAAAGTGATATTTGGAAGCCATTAGAGGGCTATGGTGAAAAAGGAAATATCCTCACATGAAATCTGGAAAGAAGATTTATGAGAAACTGCTGAGTGTTCTTTTAATTCATCTCACAGAGTTACATCTGCATTTCGTGGATCTCTTTGCTAGCCTTATTTCTGTGGAATCTGAGAAGAGATATTTCGGTTCCCTTTGAAGACTATAGAGCCAAAGGAAATATCCTCTGATAACAAAGAGAAGAAAGCTTTCTGAGAAACTTCTTTGTGTTCTGTGAAATCATCTCACAGAGTTACAGCTTACCTCTCAAGAAGCCTTTCGCTAAGACAGTTCTTGTGGAATTGGTAAAGTGATATTTGAAAGCCCATAGAGGGCTATGGTGAAAAAGGAAATATCCTCAGATGAAATCTGGAAAGAAGCTTTCTGAGAAACTGCTGAGTGTTCTGTTAATTCACTTCACAGAGTTACATCTGTATTTCGTGGATCTGCTTGCTAGCTTATTCCTGAGGAATCTGAGAACAGACATTTCGGATCCCTTTGAAGACTATAGGGCCAAAGGAAAAATCCTCTGATAACAAAGAGAAAGAAGTTTTCTGAGAAACTTCTTTGTGTTCTTTGAAATCATCTCACAGAGTTACAGCTGTAACCTCAAGAAGCCTTTCGTTAAGACAGTTCTTGTGGAATTACAAAGTGAAATTTGGAAGCCCATAGAGGGCTATGGTGAAAAAGGAAATATCCTCACATGAAATCTGGAGAGAAGCTTTCAGAGCAACTGCTGAGTGTTCTGTTAATTCATCTCACAGAGTTACATCTGTATTTCGTGGATCTTTCTGCTAGCCTTATTTCTGTGGAATCTGAGAACAGATATTTCGGATCCCTTTGAAGACTATAGGGCCAAAGGAATTATCCTCCGATAACAAAGAGAAAGAAGCTTTATGAGAAACTTCTTTGTGTTCTCTGAAATCATCTCACAGAGTTACAGCTTTCCCCTCAAGAAGCCTTTCGCTAAGACAGTTTTTGTGGAATTGGCAAAGAGATATTTGGAAGCCCATAGAGGGCTATGGTGAAAAAGGAAATATCCTCAGATGAAATCTGGAAAGAAGCTTTCTGTGAAACTGCTGGGTGTTCTGTTAATTCATCTCACAGAGTTACATCTGTATTTCGTGGATCTCCTTGCTAGCTTTATTTCTGAGGCATCTGAGAACAGATATGTCGGATCCCTTTGAAGACTATAGGGCCAAAGGAAATATCCTCCGATAACAAAGAGAAGGAAGCTTTCTGAGAAACTTCTTTGTGTTCTGTGAAATCATCTCACAGAGTTACAGCTTTCCCCTCAAGAAGCCTCTCGCCAAGACAGTTCTTGTGGAATTGGCAAGGTGATATTTGGAAGCCCTTAGAGGGCTATGGTGAAAAAGGAAATATCCTCAGATGAAATCTGGAAAGAAGCTTTCTGAGATACTGCTGAGTGTTCTGTTAATTCATCTCACAGAGTTACATCTGTATTTCGTGGATCTCCTTGCTAGCCTTATTGCTGAGGAATCTGAGAACAGACATTTCGTATCCCTTTGACGACTATGGGGCCAAAGGAAAAATCCTCTGATAACAAAGAGAAAGAAGTTTTCTGAGAAACTTCTTTGTATTCTTTGAAATCATCTCACAGAGTTACAGCTTTCCCCTCAAGAAGCCTTTCGCTAAGACAGTTCTTGTGGAATTGCAAAGTGAATTTTGGAAGCCCATACAGGGCTATGGTGAAAAAGGAAATATCCTCACATGAAATCTGGAAAGAAGCTTTCAGAGCAACTGCTGAGTGTTCTGTTAATTCATCTCACAGAGTTACATCTGTATTTCGTGGATCTTTTTGCTAGCCTTATTTCTGTGGAATCTGAGAACAGATATTTCGGATCCCTTTGAAGAATATAGGGCCAAAGGAATTATCCTCCGATAACAAAGAGAAAGAAGCTTTCTGAGAAACTTCTTTGTGTTCTCTGAAATCATCTCACAGAGTTACAGCTTTCCCCTCAAGAAGCCTTTCGCTAAGACAGTTCTTGTGGAATTCTCAAAGTGATATTTGGAAGCCCGTAGAGGGCTATGGTGAAAAAGGAAATATCCTCATATGAAATCTGTAAAGAAGCTTTCTGAGAAACTGCTGAGTGTTCTCTTAATTCATCTCACAGAGTTACATCTGTATTTCGTGGATCTCTTTGCTAGCCCTATTTCTGTGGAATCTGAGAACAGATATTTCGGATCCCTTTGAAGGTTATAGGGCCAAAGGAAATATCCTCCGATAACAAAGAGAAAGAAGCTTTCTGAGAAACTTCTTTGTGTTCTGTGAAATCATCTCACAGAGTTACAGCTTTCCTCTCAAGAAGACTTTCGCTAGGACAGTTCTTGTGGAATTGGCAAAGTGATATATGGAAGCCCATAGAGGGCTATGGTGAAAAAGGAAATATCCTCAGATGAAATCTTGAAAGAAGCTTTCTGAGAAACTGCTGAGTGTTCTTTTAATTCATCTCACAGAGTTACATCTGTATTTCGTGGATCTCTTTGCTAGCCTTATTTCTGAGGAATCTGAGAACAGATATTTCGGATCCCTTTTAAGACTATAGGGTCAAAGGAAAAATGCTCTGATAACAAAGAGAAAGAAGTTTTCTGAGAAACTTCTTCGTGTTCTTTGAAATCATCTCACAGAGTTACAGCTTTCCCCTCAAGAACCCTTTCGCTAAGACAGTTCTTGTGGAATTCGCAAAGTGATATTTGGAAGCCCTTAGAGGGTTATGGTGAAAAAGGAAATATCCTCACATGAAATCTGGAAAGAAGATTTATGAGAAACTGCTGAGTGTTCTTTTAATTCATCTCACAGAGTTACATCTGCATTTCGTGGATCTCTTTGCTAGCCTTATTTCTGTGGAATCTGAGAAGAGATATTTCGGTTCCCTTTGAAGACTATAGAGCCAAAGGAAATATCCTCTGATAACAAAGAGAAGAAAGCTTTCTGAGAATCTTCTTTGTGTTCTGTGAAATCATCTCACAGAGTTACAGCTTTCCTCTCAAGAAGCCTTTCGCTAGGACAGTTCTTGTGGAATTGGTAAAGTGATATTTGAAAGCCCATAGAGGGCTATGGTGAAAAAGGAAATATCCTCAGATGAAATCTGGAAAGAAGCTTTCTGAGAAACTGCTGAGTGTTCTGTTAATTCACTTCACAGAGTTACATCTGTATTTCGTGGATCTGCTTGCTAGCTTATTTCTGAGGAATCTGAGAACAGACATTTCGGATCCCTTTGAAGACTATAGGGCCAAAGGAAAAATCCTCTGATAACAAAGAGAAAGAAGTTTTCTGAGAAACTTCTTTGTGTTCTTTGAAATCATCTCACAGAGTTACAGCTGTAACCTCAAGAAGCCTTTGGCTAAGACAGTTCTTGTGGAATTACAAAGTGAAATTTGGAAGCCCTTAGAGGGCTATGGTGAAAAAGGAAATATCCTCACATGAAATCTGGAAAGAAGCTTTCAGAGCAACTGCTGAGTGTTCTGTTAATTCATCTCACAGAGTTACATCTGTATTTCGTGGATCTTTTTGCTAGCCTTATTTCTGTGGAATCTGAGAACAGATATTTCGGATCCCTTTGAAGACTATAGGGCCAAAGGAATTATCCTCCGATAACAAAGAGAAAGAAGCTTTATGAGAAACTTCTTTGTGTTCTCTGAAATCATCTCACAGAGTTACAGCTTTCCCCTCAAGAAGCCTTTCGCTAAGACAGTTCTTGTGGAATTGGCAAAGAGATATTTGGAAGCCCATAGAGGGCTATGGTGAAAAAGGAAATATCCTCAGATGAAATCTGGAAAGAAGCTTTCTGTAAAACTGCTGGGTGTTCTGTTAATTCATCTCACAGAGTTACATCTGTATTTCGTGGAACTCCTTGCTAGCTTTATTTCTGAGGCATCTGAGAACAGATATGTCGGATCCCTTTGAAGACTATAGGGCCAAAGGAAAAATCCTCTGATAACAAAGAGAAAGAAGTTTTCTGAGAAACTTCTTTGTGTTCTTTGAAATCATCTCACAGAGTTACAGCTTTTCCCTCAAGAAGCCTTTCGCTAAGATAGTTCTTGTGGAATTGGCAAAGTGATATTTGGAAGCCCATAGAGGGCTATGGTGAAAAGGGAAATATCCTCACATGAAATCTGGAAAGAAGCTTTCTGAGAAACTGCTGAGTGTTCTCTCAATTCATCTCACAGAGTTACATCTGTATTTCATGGATCTCTTTGCTAGCCTTATTACTGTGGAATCTGAGAACAGATATTTCTTATCCCTTTGAAGACTTTAGGGCCAAAGGAAATATCCTCCGATAACAAAGAGAAAGAAGCATTCTGAGAAACTTCTTTGTGTTCTGTGAAATCATCTCACAGAGTTACAGCTTTCCCCTCAAGAAGCCTTTCGTAAGACAGTTCTTGTGGAATTTGCAAAGTGATATTTGGAAGCCCATAGAGGGCTTTGGTGAAAAAGGAAATATCCTCAGATGAAATCTGGAAAGAAGCTTTCTGAAAACCTGCTGAGTGTTCTGTTAATTCATCTCACAGAGTTACATTTGTATGTCGTGGATCTCTTTGCTAGGGTTATTACTGTGGAATTTGAGAACAGATATTTCGGATCCCTTTGAAGACTATAGGGCCAAAGGAAATATCCTCCGATAACAAAGAGAAGGAAGCTTTCTGAGAAACTTCTTTGTGTTCTGTGAAATCATCTCACAGAGTTACAGCTTTCCCCTCAAGAAGCCTCTCGCCAAGACAGTTCTTGTGGAATTGGCAAGAAGATATTTGGAAGCCCTTAGAGGGCTATGGTGAAAAAGGAAATATCCTCAGATGAAATCTGGAAAGAAGCTTTCTGAGAAACTGCTGAGTGTTCTGTTAATTCATCTCACAGAGTTACATCTGTATTTCGTGGATCTCCTTGCTAGCCTTATTTCTGAGGAATCTGTGAACAGACATTTCGGATCCCTTTGACGACTATGGGGCCAAAGCAAAAATCCTCTGATAACAAAGAGAAAGAAGTTTTCTGAGAAACTTCTTTGTATTCTTTGAAATCATCTCACAGAGTTACAGCTTTCCCCTCAAGAAGCCTTTCGCTAAGACAGTTCTTGTGGAATTGCAAAGTGAATTTTGGAAGCCCATACAGGGCTATGGTGAAAAAGGAAATATCCTCACATGAAATCTGGAAAGAAGCTTTCAGAGCAACTGCTGAGTGTTCTGTTAATTCATCTCACAGAGTTACATCTGTATTTCGTGGATCTTTTTGCTCGCCTTATTTCTGTGGAATCTGAGAACAGATATTTCGGATCCCTTTGAAGACTATAGGGCCAAAGGAATTATCCTCCGATAACAAAGAGAAAGAAGCTTTCTGAGAAACTTCTTTGTGTTCTCTGAAATCATCTCACAGAGTTACAGCTTTCTCCTCAAGAAGCCTTTCGCTAAGACAGTTCTTGTGGAATTGGCAAAGTGATATTTGGAAGCCCGTAGAGGGCTATGGTGAAAAAGGAAATATCCTCATATGAAATCTGTAAAGAAGCTTTCTGAGAAACTGCTGAGTGTTCTCTTAATTCATCTCACAGAGTTACATCTGTATGTCGTGGATGTCTTTTCTAGCCTTATTACTGTGGAATCTGAGAACAGATATTTCAGATCCCTTTAAAGCCTATAGGGCCAAAGGAAATATCCTCCTATAACAAAGAGAAGGAAGCTTTCTGAGAAACTTCTTTGTGTTCTGTGAAATCATCTCACAGAGTTACAGCTTTCCCCTCAAGAAGCCTTTCGCTAAGACAGTTCTTGTGGAATTGGCAAAGAGATATTTGGAAGCCCATAGAGGGCTATGGTGAAAAAGGAAATATCCTCAGATGAAATCTGGAAAGAAGCTTTCTGTGAAACTGCTGGGTGTTCTGTTAATTCATCTCACAGAGTTACATCAGTATTTCGTGGATCTCCTTGCTAGCTTTATTTCTGAGGCATCTGAGAGCAGATATGTCGGATCCCTTTGAAGACTAAAGGGCCAAAGGAAAAATCCTCTGATAATAAAGAGAAAGAAGTTTTCTGAGAAACGTCTTTGTGTTCTTTGAAATCATCTCACAGTGTTACAGCTTTTCCCTCAAGAAGCCTTTCGCTATGACAGTTCTTGTGGAATTGGCAAAGTGATATTTGGAAGCCCATAGAGGGCTATGGTGAAAAGGGAAATATCCTCAGATGAAATCTGGAAAGAAGCTCCCTGAGAAACTGCTGAGTGTTCTGTTAATTCATCTCTCAGAGTTACATGTGTATTTCGTGGATCTCTTTGCTAGCCTTATTTCTGTGGAATCTGAGAACAGATATTTCGGATCCCTATGAAGACCATAGGGCCAAAGGAAATATCCTCCGATAACAAAGAGAAAGAAGCTTTCTGAGAAGCTTCTTTGTGTTCTGTGAAATCATCTCACAGAGTTACAGCTTTCCTCTCAAGAAGACTTTCGCTAGGACAGTTCTTGTGGAATTGGCAAAGTGATATTTGGAAGCCCATGGAGGGGTAGGTTGAAAATGGAAATATCCTCAGATGAAATCTGGAAAGAAGCTTTCTGAGAAACTGCTGAGCGTTCTTTTAATTCATCTCACAAAGTTACATCTGTATTTCGTGGATCTCCTTCCCAGCCTTATTTCTGAGAAATCTGAGAACAGATATTTCGGATCCCTTTGAAGACTATAGGGCCAACGGAAATATCCTCCGATAACAAAGAGAAAGAAGCTTTCTGAGAAACTTCTTAGTGGTCTGTGAAATCATCTCACAGAGATACAGCTTTCCCCTCCAGAAGCCTTTCGCTAAGACAGTTCTTGTGGAATTGGCCAAGTGATATTTGGAAGCCCTTAGAGGGCTATGGTGAAAAAGGAAATATCCTCACATGAAATCTGGAAAGAAGCTTTCTGAGAAACTGCTGAGTGTTCTTTTAATTCATCTCACAGAGTTACATCTGTATTTCGTGGATCTCTTTGCTAGCCTTATTTCTGAGGAATCTGAGAACAGATATTTCGGATCCCTTTTAAGACTATAGGGTCAAAGGAAAAATCCTCTGATAACAAAGAGAAAGAAGTTTTCTGTGAAACTTCTTTGTGTTCTTCGAAATCATCTCACAGAGTTACAGCTTTCCCCTCAAGAACCCTTTCGCTAAGACAGTTCTTGTGGAATTGGCAAAGTGATATTTGGAAGCCCATAGAGGGCTATGGTGAAAAAGGAAATATCCTCACATGAAATCTGGAAAGAAGCTTTCTGAGAAATTGCGGAGTGTTCCCTTAATTCATCTCACAGAGTTACATCTGTATGTCGTGGATCTCTTTGCTAGCCTTATTATTGTGGAATCTGAGAACAGATATTTCGGATCCCTTTGAATACTATAGGGCCAAAGGAAATATCCTCCGATAACAAAGAGAAGGAAGCTTTTGAGAAACTCCTTTGTGTTCTGTGAAATCATCTCACAGAGTTACAGCTTTCCCCTCAAGAAGCCTCTAGCCAAGACAGTTCTTGTGGAATTGGCAAGGTGATATTTGGAAGCGCATAGAGGGCTATGGTGAAAAAGGAAATATCCTCAGATGAAATCTGGAAAGAAGCTTTCTGAGAAACTGCTGAGTGTTCTGTTAATTCATCTAACAGAGTTACATCTGTATTTCGGGGTTCTCTTTGCTAGCCTTATTTCTGTGGAATCTGAGAACAGATATTTCGGATCCCTATGAAGACCATAGGGCCAAAGGAAATATCCTCCGATAACAAAGATAAAGAAGCTTTCTGAGAAACTTCTTTGTGTTCTGTGAAATCATCTCACAGAGTTACAGCTTTCCTCTCAAGAAGACTTTCGCTAGGACAGTTCTTGTGGAATTGGCAAAGTGATATTTGGAAGCCCATGGAGGGCTATGTTGAAAATGGAATTATCCTCAGATGAAATCTGGAAAGAAGCTTTCTGAGAAACTGCTGAGTGTTCTGTTAATTCAACTCACAGAGTTACATCTGTATTTCGTGGATCTCTTTGCTAGCCTTATTTCTGTGGAATCTGAGAACAGATATTTCGGATCCCTATGAAGACCATAGGGCCAAAGGAAATATACTCCGAAAACAAAGAGAAAGAAGCTTTCTGAGAAACTTCTTTGTGTTCTGTGAAATCATCTCACAGAGCTACAGCTTTCCCCTCAAGAAGCCTTTCGCTAACACAGTTCTTGTGGAATTGGCAAAGTGATATTTGGAAGCCCATAGAGGGCTATGGTGATAAAGGAAATATCCTCACATGAAATCTTGAAAGAAGCTTTCTGAGAAACTGCTGAGTGTTCTCTTAATTCATCTCACAGTGTTACATCTGTATTTCGTGGATCTCTTTGCTAGCCTTATTACTGTGGAATCTGAGAACAGATATTTCGGATCCCTTTGAAGACTATAGGGCCAAAGGAAATATCCTCCGATAACAAAGAGACAGAAGCTTTCTGAGAAACTTCTTTGTGTTCTGTGAAATCATCTCACAGAGTTACAGCTTTCCCCTCAAGAAGCCTCTCGCTAAGACAGTTCTTGTGGAATTGGCAATGTGAAATTTGGAAGCCCATAGAGGGCTATGGTGAAAAAGGAAATATCCTCAGATGAAATCTGGAAAGAAGCTTTCTGAGAAACTGCTGAGTGTTCTGTTTATTCATCTCACAGAGTTACATCTGTATTTCGTGGATCTCCTTGCTAGCCTTATTTCTGTGGAATCTGAGAACAGATATTTCGGATCCCTTTGAAGACTATAGGGCCAAAGGAAAAATCCTCTGATAACAAAGAGAAAGAAGTTTTATGAGAAACTTCTTTGTTTTCTTTGAAATCATCTCACCGAGTTACAGCTTTCCCCTGTAGAAGCCTCTCGCTAAGACAGTTCTTGTGGAATTTGCAAAGTGCTATTTGGAAGCCCTTAGAGGGCTATGGTGAAAAAGGAAACATCCTCTGATGAAATCTGGAAAGAAGCTCTCTGAGAAAATGCTGAGTGTTCTGTTAATTCATCTCACCGAGTTACATCTGTATTTCATGGATCTCTTTGCTAGACTTATTTCTGTGGAATCTGAGAATAGATATTTCGGATCCCTAAGAAGACTATAGGGCCAAAGTAAATATCCTCCGATAACAAAGAGAAAGAAGCTTTCTGAGAAACTTCTTTGTGTTCTGTTAAATCATCTCACAGAGTTACAGCTTTCCCCTCAAGAAGACTTTCGCTAAGACAGTTCTTGTGGAATTGGCAAAGTGATATCTGAAAGCCCATAGAGGCCTATGGTGAAAAAGGATATATCCCCAGATGAAATCTGGAAAGAAGCTTTCTGAGAAACTGCTGAGTTTCTGTTAATTCATCTCACAGAGTTACATCTGTATTTCGTGGATCTCTTTGCTAGCCTTATTTCTGTGGAATCTGAGAACAGATATTTCGGATTCCTTTGAAGACTATAGGGCCAAAGGAAATAACCTCCGATAACAAAGAGAAAGAAGCTTTCTGAGAAACTTCTTTGTGTTCTGTGAAATCAACGCACAGAGTTACAGCTTTGCCCTCAAGAAGCCTCTCGCTAAGGCAGTTCTTGTGTAATTGGCAAAGTGATATTTAGAAGCCCATAAAGGGCTATGGTGAAAAAGGAAATATCCTCAGATAAAATCTGGAAAGAAGCTTTCTGAGAAACTGCTGAGTGTTCTGTTAATTCATTTCACAGAGTTACATCTGTATTTCGTGGATCTCTTTGCTAGCCTTATTTCTATGGAATCTGAGAACAGATATTTCGGATCCCTTTGAAGACTATACGGCCAAAGGAAATATCCTCCGATAACAAAGAGAAAGAAGCTTTCTGAGAAACATCCTAGTGTTCTCTGAAATCACCTCACAGAGTTACAGCTTTCCCCTCAAGAAGCCTTTCGCTAAGACAGTTCTTGTGGAATTGGCAAAGTGATATTTGGAAGCCCATAGAGGGCTATGGTGAAAAAGGAAATATCCTCAGATGAAATCTGGAAAGAAGCTTTCTGAGAAACTGCTGAGTGTTCTGTTAATTCATCTCACAGAGTTAAATCTGTATTTCGTGGATCTCTTTGTTAGACTTATTTCTGTGGAATCTGAGAACAGATATTTCGGATCCCTTTGAAGACTATAGGGCCAAAGGAAATATCCTCCGATAACAAAGAGAAAGAAGCTTTCTGAGAATCTACTTAGTGTTCTGTGAAATCATCTCACAGAGATACAGCTTTCCCCTCAAGAAGCCTTTCGCTAAGACAGTTCTTGTGGAATTGGCAAAGTGATATTTGGAAGCCCTTAGAGGGCTATGGTGAAAAAGGAAATATCCTCACATGAAATCTGGAAAGAAGATTTATGAGAAAATGCTGAGTGTTCTTTTAATTCATCTCACAGAGTTACATCTGCATTTCGTGGATCTCTTTGCTAGCCTTATTTCTGTGGAATCTGAGAACAGATATTTCGGTTCCCTTTGAAGACTATAGAGCCAAAGGAAATATCCTCTGATAACAAAGAGAAGAAAGCTTTCTGAGAAACTTCTTTGTGTTCTGTGAAATCATCTCACAGAGTTACAGCTTACCTCTCAAGAAGCCTTTCGCTAGGACAGTTCTTGTGGAATTGGTAAAGTGATATTTGAAAGCCCATAGAGGGCTATGGTGAAAAAGGAAATATCCTCAGATGAAATCTGGAAAGAAGCTTTCTGAGAAACTGCTGAGTGTTCTGTTAATTCACTTCACAGAGTTACATCTGTATTTCGTGGATCTGCTTGCTAGCTTATTCCTGAGGAATCTGAGAACAGACATTTCGGATCCCTTTGAAGACTATAGGGCCAAAGGAAAAATCCTCTGATAACAAAGAGAAAGAAGTTTTCTGAGAAACTTCTTTGTGTTCTTTGAAATCATCTCACAGAGTTACAGCTGTAACCTCAAGAAGCCTTTCGTTAAGACAGTTCTTGTGGAATTACAAAGTGAAATTTGGAAGCCCATAGAGTGCTATGGTGAAAAAGGAAATATCCTCACATGAAATCTGGAGAGAAGCTTTCAGAGTCACTGCTGAGTGTTCTGTTAATTCATCTCACAGAGTTACATCTGTATTTCGTGGATCTTTCTCCTAGCCTTATTTCTGTGGAATCTGAGAACAGATATTTCGGATCCCTTTGAAGACTATAGGGCCAAAGGAATTATCCTCCGATAACAAAGAGAAAGAAGCTTTATGAGAAATTTCTTTGTGTTCTCTGAAATCATCTCACAGAGTTACAGCTTTCCCCTCAAGAAGCCTTTCGCTAAGACAGTTCTTGTGGAATTGGCAAAGAGATATTTGGAAGCCCATAGAGGGCTATGGTGAAAAAGGAAATATCCTCAGATGAAATCTGGAAAGAAGCTTTCTGTGAAACTGCTGGGTGTTCTGTTAATTCATCTCACAGAGTTACATCTGTATTTCGTGGATCTCCTTGCTAGCTTTATTTCTGAGGCATCTGAGAACAGATATGTCGGATCCCTTTGAAGACTATAGGGCCAAAGGAAATATCCTCCGATAACAAAGAGAAGGAAGCTTTCTGAGAAACTTCTTTGTGTTCTGTGAAATCATCTCACAGAGTTACAGCTTTCCCCTCAAGAAGCCTCTCGCCAAGACAGTTCTGGTGGAATTGGCAAGGTGATATTTGGAAGCCCTTAGAGGGCTATGGTGAAAAAGGAAATATCCTCAGATGAAATCTGGAAAGAAGCTTTCTGAGAAACTGCTGAGTGTTCTGTTAATTCATCTCACAGAGTTACATCTGTATTTCGTGGATCTCCTTGCTAGCCTTATTGCTGAGGAATCTGAGAACAGACATTTCGGATCCCTTTGACGACTATGGGGCCAAAGGAAAAATCCTCTGATAACAAAGAGAAAGAAGCTTTCTGAGAAACTTCTTTGTATTCTTTGAAATCATCTCACAGAGTTACAACTTTCCCCTCAAGAAGCCTTTCGCTAAGACAGTTCTTGTGGAATTGCAAAGTGAATTTTGGAAGCCCATACAGGGCTATGGTGAAAAAGGAAATATCCTCACATGAAATCTGGAAAGAAGCTTTCAGAGCAACTGCTGAGTGTTCTGTTAATTCATCTCACAGAGTTACATCTGTATTTCGTGGATCTTTTTGCTAGCCTTATTTCTGTGGAATCTGAGAACAGATATTTCGGATCCCTTTGAAGAATATAGGGCCAAAGGAATTATCCTCCGATAACAAAGAGAAAGAAGCTTTCTGAGAAACTTCTTTGTGTTCTCTGAAATCATCTCACAGAGTTACAGCTTTCCCCTCAAGAAGCCTTTCGCTAAGACAGTTCTTGTGGAATTGGCAAAGTGATATTTGGAAGCCCGTAGAGGGCTATGTTGAAAAAGGAAATATCCTCATATGAAATCTGTAAAGAAGCTTTCTGAGAAACTGCTGAGTGTTCTCTTAATTCATCTCACAGAGTTACATCTGTATTTCGTGGATCTCTTTGCTAGCCCTATTTCTGTGGAATCTGAGAACAGATATTTCGGATCCCTTTGAAGGTTATAGGGCCAAAGGAAATATCCTCCGATAACAAAGAGAAAGAAGCTTTCTGAGAAACTTCTTTGTGTTCTGTGAAATCATCTCACAGAGTTACAGCTTTCCTCTCAAGAAGACTTTCGCTAGGACAGTTCTTGTGGAATTGGCAAAGTGATATATGGAAGCCCATAGAGGTCTATGGTGAAAAAGGAAATATCCTCAGATGAAATCTTGAAAGAAGCTTTCTGAGAAACTGCTGAGTGTTCTTTTAATTCATCTCACAGAGTTACATCTGTATTTCGTGGATCTCTTTGCTAGCCTTATTTCTGAGGAATCTGAGAACAGATATTTCGGATCCCTTTTAAGACTATAGGGTCAAAGGAAAAATGCTCTGATAACAAAGAGAAAGAAGTTTTCTGAGAAACTTCTTTGTGTTCTGTGAAATCATCTCACAGAGTTACAGCTTTCCCCTCAAGAACCCTTTCGCTAAGACAGTTCTTGTGGAATTGGCAAAGTGATATTTGGAAGCCCATAGAGGGCTATGGTGAAAAGGGAAATATCCTCAGATGAAATCTGGAAAGAAGCTCTCTGAGAAACTGCTGAGTGTTCTGTTAATTCATCTCACAGAGTTACATCTGTATTTCGTGGATCTCTTTGCTAGCCTTATTTCTGTGGAATCTGAGAACAGATATTTCGGATCCCTATGAAGACCATAGGGCCAAAGGAAATATCCTCCGATAACAAAGAGAAAGAAGCTTTCTGAGAAACTTCTTTGTGTTCTGTGAAATCATCTCACAGAGTTACAGCTTTCCTCTCAAGAAGACTTTCGCTAGGACAGTTCTTGTGGAATTGGCAAAGTGATATTTGGAAGCCCATGGAGGGCTATGTTGAAAATGGAAATATCCTCAGATGAAATCTGGAAAGAAGCTTTCTGAGAAACTGCTGAGCGTTCTTTTAATTCATCTCACAAAGTTACATCTGTATTTCGTGGATCTCCTTCCCAGCCTTATTTCTGAGAAATCTGAGAACAGATATTTCGGATCCCTTTGAAGACTATAGGGCCAACGGAAATATCCTCCGATAACAAAGAGAAAGAAGCTTTCTGAGAAACTTCTTAGTGGTCTGTGAAATCATCTCACAGAGATACAGCTTTCCCCTCCAGAAGCCTTTCGCTAAGACAGTTCTTGTGGAATTGGCCAAGTGATATTTGGAAGCCCTTAGAGGGCTATGGTGAAAAAGGAAATATCCTCACATGAAATCTGGAAAGATGCTTTCTGAGAAACTGCTGAGTGTTCTTTTAATTCATCTCACAGAGTTACATCTGTATTTCGTGGATCTCTTTGCTAGCCTTATTTCTGAGGAATCTGAGAACAGATATTTCGGATCCCTTTTAAGACTATAGGGTCAAAGGAAAAATCCTCTGATAACAAAGAGAAAGAAGTTTTCTGAGAAACTTCTTTGTGTTCTTCGAAATCATCTCACAGAGTTACAGCTTTCCCCTCAAGAACCCTTTCGCTAAGACAGTTCTTGTGGAATTGGCAAAGTGATATTTGGAAGCCCATAGAGGGCTATGGTGAAAATGGAAATATCCTCACATGAAATCTGGAAAGAAGCTTTCTGAGAAATTGCGGAGTGTTCCCTTAATTCATCTCACAGAGTTACATCTGTATGTCGTGGATCTCTTTGCTAGCCTTATTATTGTGGAATCTGAGAACAGATATTTCGGATCCCTTTGAATACTATAGGGCCAAAGGAAATATCCTCCGATAACAAAGAGAAGGAAGCTTTTGAGAAACTCCTTTGTGTTCTGTGAAATCATCTCACAGAGTTACAGCTTTCCCCTCAAGAAGCCTCTAGCCAAGACAGTTCTTGTGGAATTGGCAAGGTGATATTTGGAAGCGCATAGAGGGCTATGGTGAAAAAGGAAATATCCTCAGATGAAATCTGGAAAGAAGCTTTCTGAGAAACTGCTGAGTGTTCTGTTAATTCATCTAACAGAGTTACATCTGTATTTCGGGGTTCTCTTTGCTAGCCTTATTTCTGTGGAATCTGAGAACAGATATTTCGGATCCCTATGAAGACCATAGGGCCGAAGGAAATATCCTCCGATAACAAAGAGAAAGAAGCTTTCTGAGAAACTTCTTTGTGTTCTGTGAAATCATCTCACAGAGTTACAGCTTTCCTCTCAAGAAGACTTTCGCTAGGACAGTTCTTGTGGAATTGGCAAAGTGATATTTGGAAGCCCATGGAGGGCTATGTTGAAAATGGAATTATCCTCAGATGAAATCTGGAAAGAAGCTTTCTGAGAAACTGCTGAGTGTTCTGTTAATTCATCTCACAGAGTTACATCTGTATTTCGTGGATCTCTTTGCTAGCCTTATTTCTGTGGAATCTGAGAACAGATATTTCGGATCCCTATGAAGACCATAGGGCCAAAGGAAATATACTCCGAAAACAAAGAGAAAGAAGCTTTCTGAGAAACTTCTTTGTGTTCTGTGAAATCATCTCACAGAGCTACAGCTTTCCCCTCAAGAAGCCTTTCGCTAACACAGTTCTTGTGGAATTGGCAAAGTGATATTTGGAAGCCCATAGAGGGCTATGGTGAAAAAGGAAATTTCCTCACATGAAATCTTGAAAGAAGCTTTCTGAGAAACTGCTGAGTGTTCTCTTAATTCATCTCACAGTGTTACATCTGTATTTCGTGGATCTCTTTGCTAGCCTTATTACTGTGGAATTTGAGAACAGATATTTCGGATCCCTTTGAAGACTATTGGGCCAAAGGAAAAATCCTCTGATAACAAAGAGAAAGAAGTTTTCTGAGAAACTTCTTTGTTTTCTTTGAAATCATCTCACCGAGTTACAGCTTTCCCCTGTAGAAGCCTCTCGCTAAGACAGTTCTTGTGGAATTGGCAAAGTGCTATTTGGAAGCCCTTAGAGGGCTATGGTGAAAAAGGAAACATCCTCTGATGAAATCTGGAAAGAAGCTCTCTGAGAAACTGCTGAGTGTTCTGTTAATTCATCTCACAGAGTTACATCTGTATTTCATGGATCACTTTGCTAGACTTATTTCTGTGGAATCTGAGAATAGATATTTCGGATCCCTATGAAGACTATAGGGCCAAAGTAAATATCCTCCGATAACAAAGAGAAAGAAGCTTTCTGAGAAACTTCTTTGTGTTCTGTTAAATCATCTCACAGAGTTACAGCTTTCCCCTCAAGAAGACTTTCGCTAAGACAGTTCTTGTGGAATTGGCAAAGTGATATCTGGAAGCCCATAGAGGCCTATGGTGAAAAAGGATATATCCTCAGATGAAATCGGGAAAGAAGCTTTCTGAGAAACTGCTGAGTTTCTGTTAATTCATCTCACAGAGTTACATCTGTATTTCGTGGATCTCTTTGCTAGCCTTATTTCTGTGGAATCTGAGAACAGATATTTCGGATTCCTTTGAAGACTATAGGGCCAAAGGAAATAACCTCCGATAACAAAGAGAAAGAAGCTTTCTGAGAAACTTCTTTGTGTTCTGTGAAATCAACGCACAGAGTTACAGCTTTGCCCTCAAGAAGCCTTTCGCTAAGACAGTTCTTGTGGAATTGGCAAAGTGATATTTGGAAGCCCATAGAGGGCTGTGGTGAAAAAGGAAATATCCTCAGATGAAATCTGGAAAGAAGCTTTCTGAGAAACCGCTGAATGTTCTGTTAATTCATCTCACAGAATTACATCTGTATTTCGTGGATCTCTTTGCTAGCCTTATTTCTGTGGAATCTGAGAACAGATATTTCGGATCCCTTTGAAGACTATAGGGCCAAAGGAAATATCCTCCGATAACAAAGAGAAAGAAGCTTTCTGAGAATCTACTTAGTGTTCTGTGAAATCATCTCACAGAGATACAGCTTTCCCCTCAAGAAGCCTTTCGCTAAGACAGTTCTTGTGGAATTGGCCAAGTGATATTTGGAAGCCCTTAGAGGGCTATGGTGAAAAAGGAAATATCCTCACATGAAATCTGGAAAGAAGATTTATGAGAAACTGCTGAGTGTTCTTTTAATTCATCTCACAGAGTTACATCTGCATTTCGTGGATCTCCTTCCCAGTCTTATTTCTGAGAAATCTGAGAACAGATATTTCGGATCCCTTTGAAGACTATAGGGCCAAAGGAAAAATCCTCTGATAACAAAGAGAAAGAAGTTTTCTGAGAAACTTCTTTGTGTTCTTCGAAATCATCTCACAGAGTTACAGCTTCCCCCTCAAGAACCCTTTCGCTAAGACAGTTCTTGTGGAATTGGCAAAGTGATATTTGGAAGCCCATAGAGGGCTATGGTGAAAAAGGAAATATCCTCACATGAAATCTGGAAAGAAGCTTTCTGAGAAATTGCGGAGTGTTCCCTTAATTCATCTCACAGAGTTACATCAGTATGTCGTGGATCTCTTTGCTAGCCTTATTACTGTGGAATCTGAGAACAGATATTTCGGATCCCTTTGAATACTATAGGGCCAAAGGAAATATCCTCCGATAACAAAGTGAAGGAAGCTTTCTGAGAAACTCCTTTGTGTTCTGTGAAATCATCTCACAGAGTTACAGCTTTCCCCTCAAGAAGCCTTTCGCTAAGACAGTTCTAGTGGAATTGGCAAAGTGATATTTGGAAGCCCATAGAGGGCTATGGTGAAAAAGGAAATATCCTCAGATGAAATCTGGAAAGAAGCTTTCTGAGAAACTGCTGAGTGTTCTGTTAATTCATCTCACAAACTTACATGTGTATTTCGTGGATCTCTTTGCTAGCCTTATTTCTGTGGAATCTGAGAACAGATATTTCGGATCCCTTTGAAGACTATAGGGCCAAAGGAAATATCCTCCGATAACAAAGAGAAAGAAGCTTTCTGAGGAACTTCTTTGTGTTCTGTGAAATCATCTCACAGAGTTACAGCTTTCCCCTCAAGAAGCCTCTCGCCAAGACAGTTCTTGTGGAATTGGCAAGGTGATATTTGGAAGCGCATAGAGGGCTATGGTGAAAATGGAAATATCCTCAGATGAAATCTGGAAAGAAGCTTTCTGAGAAACTGCTGAGTGTTCTGTTAATGCATCTCACAAAGTTACATCTGTATTTCGTGGATCTCCTTCCCAGTCTTATTTCTGAGAAATCTGAGAACAGATATTTCGGATCCCTTTGAAGACTATAGGGCCAAAGGAAAAATCCTCTGATAACAAAGAGAAAAAAGTTTTCTGAGAAACTTCTTTGTGTTCTTTGAAATCATCTCACAGAGTTACAGCTTTTCCCTCAAGAAGCCTTTCGCTAAGATAGTTCTTGTGGAATTGGCAAAGTGATATTTGGAAGCCCATAGAGGGCTATGGTGAAAAAGGAAATATCCTCAGATTAAATCTGGAAAGAAGCTTTCTGAGAAACTGCTGAGTGTTCTCTCAATTCATCTCACAGAGTTACATCTGTATTTCGTGGATCTCTTTGCTAGCCTTATTACTGTGGAATCTGAGAACAGATATTTCGGATCCCTTTGAAGACTTTAGGGCCAAAGGAAATATCCTCCGATAACAAAGAGAAGGAAGCTTTCTGAGAAACTTCTTTGTGTTCTTTGAAATCATCTCACAGAGTTACAGCTTTCCCCTCAAGAAGCCTCTCGCCGAGACAGTTCTTGTGGAATTTGCAAGGTGATATTTGGAAGCCCTTAGAGGGCTATGGTGAAAAAGGAAATATCCTCAGATGAAATCTGGAAAGAAGCTTTCTGAGAAACTGCTGAGTGTTCTGTTAATTCATCTCACAGAGTTACATCTGTATTTCGTGGATCTCTTTGCTAGACTTATTTCTGTGGAATCTGAGAACAGATATTTCGGATCCCTATGAAGACCATAGGGCCAAAGGAAATATCCTCCGATAACAAAGAGAAAGAAGCTTTCTGAGAAACATCTTTGTTTTCTGTGAAATCATCTCACAGAGCTACAGCTTTCCCCTCAAGAAGCCTTTCGCTAAGACAGTTCTTGTGGAATTGGCAAAGTGATATTTGGAAGCCCTTCGAGGGCTATGGTGAAAAAGGAAATATCCTCAGATGAAATCTGGCAAGAAGCTTTCTGAAAAACTGCTGAGAGTTCTGTTAACTCACCTCACAGAGTTACATATGTATGTCGTGGATCTCTTTGCTAGCCTTATTTCTGTGGAATCTGAGAACAGATATTTCGGATCCCTTTGAAGTTTATAGGGCCAAAGGAAATATCCTCCGATAACAAAGAGAAAGAAGCTTTCTGAGAAACTTCTTTGTGTTCTGTTAAATCATCTCACAGAGTTCCAGCTTTCCCCTCAAGAAGACTTTCGCTAAGACAGTTCTTGTGGAATTGGCAAAGTGATATCTGGAAGCCCATAGAGGCATATGGTGAAAAAGGATATATCCTCAGATGAAATCTGGAAAGAAGCTTTCTGAGAAACTGCTGAGTTTCTGTTAATTCATCTCACAGAGTTACATCTGTATTTCGTGGATCTCTTTGCTAGCCTTATTTCTGTGGAATCTGAGAACAGATATTTCGGATTCCTTTGAAGACTTTAGGGCCAAAGGAAATAACCTCCGATAACAAAGAGAAAGAAGCTTTCTGAGAAACTTCTTTGTGTTCTGTGAAATCAACGCACAGAGTTACAGCTTTGCCCTCAAGAAGCCTTTCGCTAAGACAGTTCTTGTGGAATTGGCAAAGTGATATTTGGAAGCCCATAGAGGGCTGTGGTGAAAAAGGAAATATCCTCAGATGAAATCTGGAAAGAAGCTTTCTGAGAAACCGCTGAATGTTCTGTTAGTTCATCTCACAGAATTACATCTGTATTTCGTGGATCTCTTTGCTAGCCTTGTTTCTGTGGAATCTGAGAACAGATATTTCGGATCCCCTTGAAGACTATAGGGCCAAAGGAAATATCCTCCAATAACAAACAGAAGGAAGCTTTCTGAGAAACGTCTTTGTGTTCTGTGAAATCATCTCACAGAGTTACAGCTTTCCCCTCAAGAAGCCTCTCGCTAAGACAGTTCTTGTGTAATTGGCAAAGTGATATTTGGAAGCCCATAAAGGGCTATGGTGAAAAAGGAAATATCCTCAGATGAAATCTGGAAAGAAGCTTTCTGAGAAACTGCTGAGTGTTCTGTTAATTCATTTCACAGAGTTACATCTGTATTTCGTGGATCTCTTTGCTAGCCTTATTTCTATGGAATCTGAGAACAGATATTTCGGATCCCTTTGAAGACTATACTGCCAAAGGAAATATCCTCCGATAACAAAGAGAAAGAAGCTTTCTGAGAAACTTCCTAGTGCTCTGTGAAATCACCTCACAGAGTTACAGCTTTCCCCTCAAGATGCCTTTCGCTAAGACAGTTCTTGTGGAATTGGCAAAGTGATATTTGGAAGCCCATAGAGGGCTATGGTGAAAAAGGAAATATCCTCAGATGAAATCTGTAAAGAAGCTTTCTGAGAAACTGCTGAGTGTTCTGTTAATTCATCTCACAGAGTTAAATCTGTATTTCGTGGATCTCTTTGTGAGACTTATTTCTGTGGAATCTGAGAACAGATATTTCGGATCCCTTTGAAGACTATAGGGCCAAAGGAAATATCCTCCGATAACAAAGAGAAAGAAGCTTTCTGAGAATCTACTTAGTGTTCTGTGAAATCATCTCACAGAGATACAGCTTTCCCCTCAAGAAGCCTTTCGCTAAGACAGTTCTTGTGGAATTTGCCAAGTGATATTTGGAAGCCCTTAGAGGGCTATGGTGAAAAAGGAAATATCCTCACATGAAATCTGGAAAGAAGCTTTATGAGAAACTGCTGAGTGTTCTTTTAATTCATCTCACAGAGTTACATCTGCATTTCGTGGATCTCTTTGCTAGTCTTATTTCTGAGGAATCTGAGAACAGATATTTCGGATCCCTTTTAAGACTATAGGGTCAAAGGAAAAATCCTCTGATAACAAAGAGAAAGAAGTTTTCTGAGAAACTTCTTTGTGTTCTTCGAAATCATCTCACAGAGTTACAGCTTCCCCCTCAAGAACCCTTTCGCTAAGACAGTTCTTGTGGAATTGGCAAAGTGATATTTGGAAGCCCATAGAGGGCTATGGTGAAAAAGGAAATATCCTCACATGAAATCTTGAAAGAAGCTTTCTGAGAAATTGCTGAGTGTTCCCTTAATTCATCTCAGAGAGTTACATCAGTATGTCGTGGATCTCTTTGCTATCCTTATTACTGTGGAATCTGAGAACAGATATTTCGGATCCCTTTGAATACTATAGGGACAAAGGAAATATCCTCCGATAACAAAGAGAAGGAAGCTTTCTGAGAAACTCCTTTGTGTTCTGTGAAATCATCTCACAGAGTTACAGCTTTCCCCTCAAGAAGCCTTTCGCTAAGACACTTCTAGTGGAATTGGCAAAGTGATATTTGGAAGCCCATAGAGGGGTATGGTGAAAAAGGAAATATCCTCAGATGAAATCTGGAAAGAAGCTTTCTGAGAAACTGCTGAGTGTTCTGTTAATTCATCTCACAAAGTTACATGTGTATTTCGTGGATCTCTTTGCTAGCCTTATTTCTGTGGAATCTGAGAACAGATATTTCGGATCCCTTTGAAGACTATAGGGCCAAAGGAAATATCCTCCGATAACAAAGAGAAAGAAGCTCTCTGAGGAACTTCTTTGTGTTCTGTGAAATCATCTCACAGAGTTACAGCTTTCCCCTCAAGAAGCCTTTCGCTAAGACAGTTCTTGTGGAATTGGCCAAGTGATATTTGGAAGCCCTTAGAGGGCTTTGGTGAAAAAGGAAATATCCTCACATGAAATCTGGAAAGAAGCTTTATGAGAAACTGCTGAGTGTTCTTTTAATTCATCTCACAGAGTTACATCTGCATTTCGTGGATCTCTTTGCTAGCCTTATTTCTGAGGAATCTGAGAACAGATATTTCGGATCCCTTTTAAGACTATAGGGGCAAAGGAAAAATCCTCTGATAACAAAGAGAAAGAAGTTTTTTGAGAAACTTCTTTGTGTTCTTCGAAATCATCTCACAGAGTTACAGCTTCCCCCTCAAGAACCCTTTCGCTAAGACAGTTCTTGTGGAATTGGCAAAGTGATATATGGAAGCCCTTAGAGGGCTATGGTGAAAAAGGAAATATCCTCACATGAAATCTGGAAAGAAGCTTTCTGAGAAATTGCGGAGTGTTCCCTTAATTCATCTCACAGAGTTACATCTGTATGTCGTGGATCTCTTTGCTAGCCTTATTACTGTGGAATCTGAGAACAGATATTTCGGATCCCTTTGAATACTATAGGGCCAAAGGAAATATCCTCCGATAACAAAGAGAAGGAAGCTTTCTGAGAAACTCCTTTGTGTTCTGTGAAATCATCTCACAGAGTTACAGCTTTCCCCTCAAGAAGCCTTTCGCTAAGACAGTTCTTGTGGAATTGGCAAAGTGATATTTGGAAGCCCATAGAGGGCTATGGTGAAAAAGGAAATATCCTCAGATTAAATCTGGAAAGAAGCTTTCTGAGAAACTGCTGAGTGTTCTCTCAATTCATCTCACAGAGTTACATCTGTATTTCGTGGATCTCTTTGCTAGCCTTATTACTGTGGAATCTGAGAACATATATTTCGGATTCCTTTGAAGACTTTAGGGCCAAAGGAAATATCCTCCGATAACAAAGAGAAGGAAGCTTTCTGAGAAACTTCTTTGTGTTCTGTGAAATCATCTCACAGAGTTACAGCTTTCCCCTCAAGAAGCCTCTCGCCGAGACAGTTCTGGTGGAATTTGCAAGGTGATATTTGGAAGCCCTTATAGGGCTATGGTGAAAAAGGAAATATCCTCAGATGAAATCTGGAAAGAAGCTTTCTGAGAAACTGCTGAGTGTTCTGTTAATTCATCTCACAGAGTTACTTCTGTATTTCGTGGATCTCTTTGCTAGCCTTATTTCTGTGGAATCTGAGAACAGATATTTCGGATCCCTATGAAGACCATAGGGCCAAAGGAAATATCCTCCGATAACAAAGAGAAAGAAGCTTTCTGAGAAACATCTTTGTGTTCTGTGAAATCATCTCACAGAGCTACAGCTTTCCCCTCAAGAAGCCTTTCGCTAAGACAGTTCTTGTGGAATTGGCAAAGTGATATTTGGAAGCCCATAGAGGGCTATGGTGAAAAAGGAAATATCCTCAGATGAAATCTGGAAAGAAGCTTTCTGAAAAACTGCTGAGAGTTCTGTTAACTCACCTCACAGAGTTACATATGTATGTCGTGGATCTCTTTGCTAGCCTTATTTCTGTGGAATCTGAGAACAGATATTTCGGATCCCTTTGAAGTTTATAGGGCCAAAGGAAATATCCTCTGATAACAAAGAGAAAGAAGCTTTCTGAGAAACTTCTTTGTGTTCTGTTAAATCATCTCACAGAGTTACAGCTTTCCCCTCAAGAAGACTTTCGCTAAGACAGATCTTGTGGAATTGGCAAAGTGATATATGGAAGCCCATAGAGGGCTATGGTGAAAAAGGAAATATCCTCAGATGAAATCTGGAAAGAAGCTTTCTGAGAAACTGCTGAGTGTTCTGTTTATTCATCTCACAGAGTTACATCTGTATTTCGTGGATCTCCTTGCTAGCCTTATTTCTGTGGAATCTGAGAACAGCTATTTCGGATCCCTTTGAAGACTATAGGGCCAAAGGAAAAATGCTCTGATAACAAAGAGAAAGAAGTTTTCTGAGAAACTTCTTTGTTTTCTTTGAAATCATCTCACAGAGTTACAGCGTTCCCCTGTAGAAGCCTCTCGCTAAGACAGTTCTTGTGGAATTGGCAAAGTGCTATTTGGAAGCCCTTAGAGGGCTATGGTGAAAAAGGAAACATCCTCTGATGAAATCTGGAAAGAAGCTCTCTGAGAAACTGCTGAGTGTTCTGTTAATTCATCTCACAGAGTTACATCTGTATTTCATGGATCTCTTTGCTAGACTTATTTCTGTGGAATCTGAGAACAGATATTTCGGATCCCTATGAAGACTATAGGGCCAAAGTAAATATCCTCCGATAACAAAGAGAAAGAAGCTTTCTGAGAAACTACTTTGTGTTCTGTTAAATCATCTCACAGAGTTACAGATTTCCCCTCAAGAAGACTTTCGCTAAGACAGTTCTTGTGGAATTGGCAAAGTGATATCTGGAAGCCCATAGAGGCCTATGGTGAAAAAGGATATATCCTCAGATGAAATCTGGAAAGAAGCTTTCTGAGAAACTGCTGAGTTTCTGTTAATTCATCTCACAGAGTTACATCTGTATTTCGTGGATCTCTTTGCTAGCCTTATTTCTGTGGAATCTGAGAACAGATATTTCGGATTCCTTTGAAGACTTTAGGGCCAAAGGAAATAACCTCCGAAAACAAAGAGAAAGAAGCTTTCTGAGAAACTTCTTTGTGTTCTGTGAAATCAACGCACAGAGTTACAGCTTTGCCCTCAAGAAGCCTTTCGCTAAGACAGTTCTTGTGGAATTGGCAAAGTGATATTTGGAAGCCCATAGAGGGCTCTGGTGAAAAAGGAAATATCCTCAGATGAAATCTGGAAAGAAGCTTTCTGAGAAACCGCTGAATGTTCTGTTAATTCCTCTCACAGAATTTCATCTGTATTTCGTGGATCTCTTTGCTAGCCTTATTTCTGTGGAATCTGAGAACAGATATTTCGGATCCCCTTGAAGACTATAGGGCCAAAGGAAATATCCTCCAATAACAAACAGAAGGAAGCTTTCTGAGAAACGTCTTTGTGTTCTGTGAAATCATCTCACAGAGTTACAGCTTTCCCCTCAAGAAGCCTCTCGCTAAGACAGTTCTTGTGTAATTGGCAAAGTGATATTTGGAAGCCCATAAAGGGCTATGGTGAAAAAGGAAATATCCTCAGATGAAATCTGGAAAGAAGCTTTCTGAGAAACTGCTGAGTGTTCTGTTAATTCATTTCACAGAGTTACATCTGTATTTCGTGGGTCTCTTTGCTAGCCTTATTTCTATGGAATCTGAGAACAGATCTTTCGGATCCCTTTGAAGACTATACGGCCAAAGGAAATATCCTCCGATAACAAAGAGAAAGAAGCTTTCTGAGAAACATCCTAGTGTTCTGTGAAATCACCTCACAGAGTTACAGCTTTCCCCTCAAGAAGCCTTTCGCTAAGACAGTTCTTGTGGAATTGGCAAAGTGATATTTGGAAGCCCATAGAGGGCTATGGTGAAAAAGGAAATATCCTCAGATGAAATCTGGAAAGAAGCTTTCTGAGAAACTGCTGAGTGTTCTGTTAATTCATCTCACGGAGTTAAATCTGTATTTCGTGGATCTCTTTGTTAGACTTATTTCTGTGGAATCTGAGAACAGATATTTCGGATCCCTTTGAAGACTATAGGGCCAAAGGAAATATCCTCCGATAACAAAGAGAAAGAAGCTTTCTGAGAATCTACTTAGTGTTCTGTGAAATCATCTCACAGAGATACAGCTTTCCCCTCAAGAAGCCTTTCGCTAAGACAGTTCTTGTGGAATTTGCCAAGTGATATTTGGAAGCCCTTAGAGGGCTATGGTGAAAAAGGAAATATCCTCACATGAAATCTGGAAAGAAGCTTTATGAGAAACTGCTGAGTGTTCTTTTAATTCATCTCACAGAGTTACATCTGCATTTCGTGGATCTCTTTGCTAGCCTTATTTCTGAGGAATCTGAGAACAGATATTTCGGATCCCTTTTAAGACTATGGGGTCAAAGGAAAAATCCTCTGATAACAAAGAGAAAGAAGTTTTCTGAGAAACTTCTTTGTGTTCTTCGAAATCATCTCACAGAGTTACAGCTTCCCCCTCAAGAACCCTTTCGCTAAGACAGTTCTTGTGGAATTGGCAAAGTGATATTTGGAAGCCCATAGAGGGCTATGGTGAAAAAGGAAATATCCTCACATGAAATCTGGAAAGAAGCTTTCTGAGAAATTGCGGAGTGTTCCCTTAATTCATCTCACAGAGTTACATCTGTCTGTCGTGGATCTCTTTGCTAGCCTTATTACTGTGGAATCTGAGAACAGATATTTCGGATCCCTTTGAATACTATAGGGCCAAAGGAAATATCCTCCGATAACAAAGAGAAGGAAGCTTTCTGAGAAACTCCTTTGTGTTCTGTGAAATCATCTCACAGAGTTACAGCTTTCCCCTCAAGAAGCCTTTCGCTAAGACAGTTCTAGTGGAATTGGCAAAGTGATATTTGGAAGCCCATAGAGGGCTATGGTGAAAAAGGAAATATCCTCAGATGAAATCTGGAAAGAAGCTTTCTGAGAAACTGCTGAGTGTTCTGTTAATTCATCTCACAAAGGTACATGTGTATTTCGTGGATCTCTTTGCTAGCCTTATTTCTGTGGAATCTGAGAACAGATATTTCGGATCCCTTTGAAGACTATAGGGCCAAAGGAAATATCCTCCGATAACAAAGAGAAAGAAGCTTTCTGAGGAACTTCTTTGTGTTCTGTGAAATCATCTCACAGAGTTACAGCTTTCCCCTCAAGAAGCCTCTCGCCAAGACAGTTCTTGTGGAATTGGCAAGGTGATATTTGGAAGCGCTTAGAGGGCTATGGTGAAAAAGGAAATATCCTCAGATGAAATCTGGAAAGAAGCTTTCTGAGAAACTGCTGAGTGTTCTGTTAATTCATCTCACAGAGTTACATCTGTATTTCATGGATCTCCTTGCTAGCCCTTTTTCTGAGGAATCTGAGAACAGATATTTCGGATCCCTTTGAAGACTATAGGGCCAAAGGAAAAATCCTCTGATAAGAAAGAGAAAGAAGTTTTCTGAGAAACTTCTTTGTGTTCTTTGAAATCATCTCACAGAGTTACAGCTTTCCCCTCAAGAAGCCTTTCGCTAGGACAGTTCTTGTGTAATTCGCAAAGTGATATTTGGAAGCCCATAGAGGGCTATGTTGAAAATGGAAATATCCTCAGATGAAATCTGGAAAGAAGCTTTCTGAGAAACTGCTGAGTGCTCTGTTAATTCATCTGACAAAGTTACATCTGTATTTCGTGGATCTCCTTCCCAGTCTTATTTCTGAGAAATCTGAGAACAGATATTTCGGATCCCTTTGAAGACTATAGGGCCAAAGGAAAAATCCTCTGATAACAAAGAGAAAAAAGTTTTCTGAGAAACTTCTTTGTGTTCTTTGAAATCATCTCACAGAGTTACAGCTTTTCCCTCAAGAAGCCTTTCGCTAAGATAGTTCTTGTGGAATTGGCAAAGTGATATTTGGAATCCCATAGAGGGCTATGGTGAAAAAGGAAATATCCTCAGATTAAATCTGGAAAGAAGCTTTCTGAGAAACTGCTGAGTGTTCTCTCAATTCATCTCACAGAGTTACATCTGTATTTCGTGGATCTCTTTGCTAGCCTTATTACTGTTTAATCTGAGAACAGATATTTCGGATCCCTTTGAAGACTTTAGGGCCAAAGGAAATATCCTCCGATAACAAAGAGAAGGAAGCTTTCTGAGAAACTTCTTTGTGTTCTGTGAAATCATCTCACAGAGTTACAGCTTTCCCCTCAAGAAGCCTCTCGCCGAGACAGTTCTTGTGGAATTTGCAAGGTGATATTTGGAAGCCCTTAGAGGGCTATGGTGAAAAAGGAAATATCCTCAGATGAAATCTGGAAAGAAGCTTTCTGAGAAACTGCTGAGTGTTCTGTTAATTCATCTCACAGAGTTACATCTGTATTTCGTGGATCTCTTTGCTAGCCTTATTTCTGTGGAATCTGAGAACAGATATTTCGGATCCCTAGAAAGACCATAGGGCCGAAAAAATATCCTCCGATAACAAAGAGAAAGAAGCTTTCTGAGAAACATCTTTGTGTTCTGTGAAATCATCTCACAGAGCAACAGCTTTCCCCTCAAGAAGCCTTTCGCTAAGACAGTTCTTGTGGAATTGGCAAAGTGATATTTGGAAGCCCTTCGAGGGCTATGGTGAAATAGGAAATACCCTCAGATGAAATCTGGAAAGAAGCTTTCTGAAAAACTGCTGAGAGTTCTGTTAACTCACCTCACAGAGTTACATCTGTATTTCGTGGATCTCTTTGCTAGCCTTATTTCTGTGGAATCTGAGAACAGATATTTCGGATCCCTTTGAAGAATATAGGGCCAAAGGAAATATCCTCTGATAACAAAGAGAAAGAAGTTTTCTGAGAAACTTCTTTGTTTTCTTTGAAATCATCTCACAGAGTTACAGCTTTCCCCTGTAGAAGCCTCTCGCTAAGACAGTTCTTGTGGAATTGGCAAAGTGCTATTTGGAAGCCCTTAGAGGGCTATGGTGAAAAAGGAAACATCCTCTGATGAAATCTGGAAAGAAGCTCTCTGAGAAACTGCTGAGTGTTCTGTTAATTCATCTCACAGAGATACATCTGTATTTCATGGATCTCTTTGCTAGACTTATTTCTGTGGAATCTGAGAACAGATATTTCGGATCCCTATGAAGACTATAGGGCCAAAGTAAATATCCTCCGATAACAAAGAGAAAGAAGCTTTCTGAGAAACTTCTTTGTGTTCTGTTAAATCATCTCACAGAGTTACAGCTTTCCCCTCAAGAAGACTTTCGCTAAGACAGTTCTTGTGGAATTGGCAAAGTGATATCTGGAAGCCCTTAGAGGCCTATGGTGAAAAAGGATATATCCTCAGATGAAATCTGGAAAGAAGCTTTCTGAGAAACTGCTGAGTTTCTGTTAATTCATCTCACAGAGTTACATCTGTATTTCGTGGATCTCTTTGCTAGCCTTATTTCTGTGGAATCTGAGAACACATATTTCGGATTCCTTTGAAGACTATAGGGCCAAAGGAAATAACCTCAGATAACAAAGAGAAAGAAGCTTTCTGAGAAACTTCTTTGTGTTCTGTGAAATCAACGCACAGAGTTACAGCTTTGCCCTCAAAAAGCCTTTCGCTAAGACAGTTCTTGTGGAATTGGCAAAGTGATATTTGGAAGCCCATAGAGGGCTGTGGTGAAAAAGGAAATATCCTCAGATGAAATCTGGAAAGAAGCTTTCTGAGAAACTGCTGAGTGTTCTGTTAACTCACCTCACAGAGTTACATCTGTATTTCGTGGATCTCTTTGCTAGCCTTATTTCTATGGAATCTGAGAACAGATATTTCGGATCCCTTTGAAGACTATACGGCCAAAGGAAATATCCTCCGATAACAAAGAGAAAGAAGCTTTCTGAGAAACTTCCTAGTGTTCTGTGAAATCACCTCACAGAGTTACAGCTTTCCCCTCAAGAAGCCTTTCGCTAAGACAGTTCTTGTGGTATTGGCAAAGTGATATTTGGAAGCCCATAGAGGGCTATGGTGAAAAAGGAAATATCCTCAGATGAAATCTGGAAAGAAGCTTTCTGAGAAACTGCTGAGTGTTCTGTTAATTCATCTCACAGAGTTAAATCTGTATTTCGTGGATCTCTTTGTTAGACTTATTTCTGTGGAAACTGAGAACAGATATTTCGGATCCCTTTGAAGACTATAGGGCCAAAGGAAATATCCTCAGATAACAAAGAGAAAGAAGCTTTCTGAGAAACTACTTAGTGTTCTGTGAAATCATCTCACAGAGATACAGCTTTCCCCTCAAGAAGCCTTTCGCTAAGACAGTTCTTCTGGAATTGGCCAAGTGATATTTGGAAGCCCTTAGAGGGCTATGGTGAAAAAGGAAATATCCTCACATGAAATCTGGAAAGAAGCTTTATGAGAAACTGCTGAGTGTTCTTTTAATTCATCTCACAGAGTTACATCTGTATTTCGTGGATCTCTTTGCTAGCCTTATTTCTGAGGAATCTGAGAACAGATATTTCGGATCCCTTTTAAGACTATAGGGGCAAAGGAAAAATCCTCTGATAACAAAGAGAAAGAAGTTTTTTGAGAAACTTCTTTGTGTTCTTCGAAATCATCTCACAGAGTTACAGCTTCCCCCTCAAGAACCCTTTCGCTAAGACAGTTCTTGTGGAATTGGCAAAGTGATATTTGGAAGCCCATAGAGGGCTATGGTGAAAAAGGAAATATCCTCACATGAAATCTGTAAAGTAGCTTTCTGAGAAATTGCGGAGTGTTCCCTTAATTCATCTCACAGAGTTACATCTGTATGTCGTGGATCTCTTTGCTAGCCTTATTACTGTGGAATCTGAGAACAGATATTTCGGATCCCTTTGAATACTATAGGGCCAAAGGAAATATCCTCCGATAACAAAGAGAAGGAAGCTTTCTGAGAAACTCCTTTGTGTTCTGTGAAATCATCTCACAGAGTTACAGCTTTCCCCTCAAGAAGCCTTTCGCTAAGACACTTCTAGTGGAATTGGCAAAGTGATATTTGGAAGCCCATAGAGGGCTATGGTGAAAAAGGAAATATCCTCAGATGAAATCTGGAAAGAAGCTTTCTGAGAAACTGCTGAGTGTTCTCTCAATTCATCTCACAGAGTTACATCTGTATTTCGTGGATCTCTTTGCTAGCCTTATTACTGTGGAATCTGAGAACATATATTTCGGTTCCCTTTGAAGACTTTAGGGCCAAAGGAAATATCCTCCGATAACAAAGAGAAGGAAGCTTTCTGAGAAACTTCTTTGTGTTCTGTGAAATCATCTCACAGAGTTACAGCTTTCCCCTCAAGAAGCCTCTCGCCGAGACAGTTCTTGTGGAATTTGCAAGGTGATATTTGGAAGCCCTTAGAGGGCTATGGTGAAAAAGGAAATATCCTCAGATGAAATCTGGAAAGAAGCTTTCTGAGAAACTGCTGAGTGTTCTGTTAATTCATCTCACAGAGTTACATCTGTATTTCGTGGATCTCTTTGCTAGCCTTATTTCTGTGGAATCTGAGAACAGATATTTCGGATCCCTATGAAGACCATAGGGCAAAAGGAAATATCCTCCGATAACAAAGAGAAAGAAGCTTTCTGAGAAACATCTTTGTGTTCTGTGAAATCATCTCACAGAGCTACAGCTTTCCCCTCAAGAAGCCTTTCGCTAAGACAGTTCTTGTGGAATTGGCAAAGTGATATTTGGAAGCCCTTCGAGGGCTATGGTGAAAAAGGAAATATCCTCAGATGAAATCTGGAAAGAAGCTTTCTGAAAAACTGCTGAGAGTTCTGTTAACTCACCTCACAGAGTTACATATGTATGTCGTGGATCTCTTTGCTAGCCTTATTTCTGTGGAATCTGAGAACAGATATTTCGGATCCCTTTGAAGTTTATAGGGCCAAAGGAAATATCCTCCGATAACAAAGAGAAAGAAGCTTTCTGAGAAACTTCTTTGTGTTCTGTTAAATCATCTCACAGAGTTACAGCTTTCCCCTCAAGAAGACTTTCGCTAAGACAGTTCTTGTGGAATTGGCGAAGTGATATATGGAAGCCCATAGAGGGCTATGGTGAAAAAGGAAATATCCTCAGATGAAATCTGGAAAGAAGCTTTCTGAGAAACTGCTGAGTGTTCTGTTTATTCATCTCACAGAGTTACATCTGTATTTCGTGGATCTCCTTGCTAGCCTTATTTCTGTGGAATCTGAGAACAGATATTTCGGATACCTTTGAAGACTATAGGGCCAAAGGAAAAATCCTCTGATAACAAAGAGAAAGAAGTTTTATGAGAAACTTCTTTGTTTTCTTTGAAATCATCTCACAGAGTTACAGCTTTCCCCTGTAGAAGCCTCTCGCTAAGACAGTTCTTGTGGAATTGGCAAAGTGCTATTTGAAGCCCTTAGAGGGCTATGGTGAAAAAGGAAACATCCTCTGATGAAATCTGGAAAGAAGCTCTCTGAGAAACTGCTGAGTGTTCTGTTAATTCATCTCACAGAGTTACATCTGTATTTCATGGATCTCTTTGCTAGACTTATTTCTGTGGAATCTGAGAACAGATATATCGGATCCCTATGAAGACTATAGGGCCAAAGTAAATATCCTCCGATAACAAAGAGAAAGAAGCTTTCTGAGAAACTTCTTTGTGTTCTGTTAAATCATCTCACAGAGTTACAGCTTTCCCCTCAAGAAGACTTTCGCTAAGACAGTTCTTGTGGAATTGGCAAAGTGATATCTGGAAGCCCATAGAGGCCTATGGTGAAAAAGGATATATCCTCAGATGAAATCTGGAAAGAAGCTTTCTGAGAAACTGCTGAGTTTCTGTTAATTCATCTCACAGAGTTACATCTGTATTTCGTGGATCTCTTTGCTAGCCTTATTTCTGTGGAATCTGAGAACAGATATTTCGGATTCCTTTGAAGACTTTAGGACCAAAGGAAATAACCTCCGATAACAAAGAGAAAGAAGCTTTCTGAGAAACTTCTTTGTGTTCTGTGAAATCAACGCACAGAGTTACAGCTTTGCCCTCAAGAAGCCTTTCGCTAAGACAGTTCTTGTGGAATTGGCAAAGTGATATTTGGAAGCCCATAGAGGGCTGTGGTGAAAAAGGAAATATCCTCAGATGAAATCTGGAAAGAAGCTTTCTGAGAAAACGCTGAATGTTCTGTTAATTCATCTCACAGAATTACATCTGTATTTCGTGGATCTCTTTGCTAGCCTTATTTCTGTGGAATCTGAGAACAGATATTTCGGATCCCTTTGAATACTATAGGGCCAAAGGAAATATCCTCCGATAACAAAGAGAAGGAAGCTTTCTGAGAAACTCCTTTGTGTTCTGTGAAATCACCTCACAGAGTTACAGCTTTCCCCTCAAGAAGCCTTTCGCTAAGACAGTTCTAGTAGAATTGGCAAAGTGATATTTGGAAGCCCATAGAGGGCTATGGTGAAAAAGGAAATATCCTCAGATTAAATCTGGAAAGAAGCTTTCTGAGAAACTGCTGAGTGTTCTCTCAATTCATCTCACAGAGTTACATCTGTATTTCGTGGATCTCTTTGCTAGCCTTATTACTGTGGAATCTGAGAACATATATTTCGGATCCCTTTGAAGACTTTAGGGCCAAAGGAAATATCCTCCGATAACAAAGAGAAGGAAGCTTTCTGAGAAACTTCTTTGTGTTCTGTGAAATCATCTCACAGAGTTACAGCTTTCCCCTCAAGAAGCCTCTCGCCGAGACAGTTCTTGTGGAATTTGCAAGGTGATATTTGGAAGCCCTTAGAGGGCTATGGTGAAAAAGGAAATATCCTCAGATGAAATCTGGAAAGAAGCTTTCTGAGAAACTGCTGAGTGTTCTCTTAATTCATCTCACAGAGTTACATCTGTATTTCGTGGATCTCTTTGCTAGCCTTATTTCTGTGGAATCTGAGAACAGATATTTCGGATCCATATGAAGACCATAGGGCCAAAGGAAATATCCTCCGATTACAAAGAGAAAGAAGCTTTCTGAGAAACATCTTTGTGTTCTGTGAAATCATCTCACAGAGCTACAGCTTTCCCCTCAAGAAGCCTTTCGCTAAGACAGTTCTTGTGGAATTGGCAAAGTGATATTTGGAAGCCCTTCGAGGGCTATGGTGAAAAAGGAAATATCCTCAGATGAAATCTGGAAAGAAGCTTTCTGAAAAACTGCTGAGTGTTCTGTTAACTCACCTCACAGAGTTACATATGTATGTCGTGGATCTCTTTGCTAGCCTTATTTCTGTGGAATCTGAGAACAGATATTTCGGATCCCTTTGAAGTTTATAGGGCCAAAGGAAATATCCTCCGATAACAAAGAGAAAGAAGCTTTCTGAGAAACTTCTTTGTGTTCTGTTAAATCATCTCACAGAGTTACAGCTTTCCCCTCAAGAAGACTTTCGGTAAGACAGTTCTTGTGGAATTGGCAAAGTGATATATGGAAGCCCATAGAGGGCTATGGTGAAAAAGGAAATATCCTCAGATGAAATCTTGAAAGAAGCTTTCTGAGAAACTGCTGAGTGTTCTGTTAATTCATCTCACAGACTTACATCTGTATTTCGTGGATCTCTTTGCTAGCCTTATTTCTGGAGAATCTGAGAACTGATATTTTGGATCTCTTTGAAGACGATAGGGCCAAAGGAAATATCCTCCTATAACAAAGAGAAAGAAGCTTTCTGAGAAACTTCTTTGTGTTCTTTGAAATCATCTCACAGAGTTACAGCTTTCCCCTCAAGAAGCCTCTCGCTAAGACAGTTCTTGTGGAATTGGCAAAGTGATATTTGGAAGCCCATAGCGGGCTATGGTGAAAAAGGAAATAACCTCAGATGAAATCTGGAAAGAAGCTTTCTGAGAAACTGCTGAGTGTTCTGTTAGTTCATCTCACAGAGTTACATCTGCATTTCGTGGATCTCCTTGCTAGCTTATTTCTGAGGAATCTGAGAACAGACGTTTCTGATCCCTTTGAAGACTATAGGGCCAAAGGAAAAATCCTCTGATAACAAAGAGAAAGAAGTTTTCTGAGAAACTTCTTTGTGTTCTTTGAAATCATCTCACAGAGTTACAGCTTTAACCTCAAGAAGCCTTTCGCTAAGACAGTTCTTGTGGAATTGGCAAAGTGATATTTGGAAGCCCATAGAGGGCTATGGTGAAAAAGGAAATATCCTCACATGAAATCTGGAAGGAAGCCTTCTGAGAAACTGCTGAGTGTTCTCTTAATTCATCTCACAGTGTTACATCTGTATTTCGTGGATCTCTTTGCTAGCCTTATTACTGTGGAATCTGAGAACAGATTTTTCGGATCCCTTTGAAGACTATGGGGCCAAAGGAAATATCCTCCGATAACAAAGAGAAGGAAGCCTTCTGAGAAACTTCTTTGGGTTCTGTGAAATCATCTCACAGAGTTACGGCTTTCCCCTCAAGAAGCCTTTTGCTAAGACATTTCTTGTGGAATTGGCAAAGTGATAATTGGAAGCCCTTAGAGGGCTATAGTGAAAAAGGAAATATCCTCAGATGAAATCTGGAAAGAAGCTTTCTGAGAAACTGCTGAGTGTTCTGTTAATTCATGTCACAGAGTTACATCTGTATTTCGTGGATCTCTTTGCTAGCCTTATTTCTGTGGAATCTGAGAACAGATATTTCGGATCCCTATGAAGACCATAGGGCCAAAGGAAATATCCTCCGAAAACAAAGAGAAAGAAGCTTTCTGAGAAACGTCTTTGTGTTCTGTGAAATCATCTCACAGACCTACAGCTTTCCCCTCAAGAAGCCTTTCGATAAGACAGTTCTTCTGGAATTGGCAAAGTGATATTTGGAAGCCCTTAGAGGGCTATGGTGAAAAAGGAAATATCCTCAGATGAAATCTTGAAAGAAGCTTTCTGAGAAACTTCTGAGTGTTCTCTTAATTCATGTCACAGAGTTACATCTGTATTTCGTGGATCTCTTTGCTAGCCTTATTTCTGGGGAATCTGAGAACTGATATTTCGGATCCCTTTGAAGACGATAGGGCCAAAGGAAATATCCTCCTATAACAAAGAGAAAGGAGCTTTCTGAGAAACTTCTTTGTGTTCTTTGAAATCATCTCACAGAGTTACAGCTTTCCCCTCAAGAAGCCTATCGCTAAGACAGTTCTTGTGGAATTGGCAAAGTGATATTTGGAAGCCAATAGCGGGCTTTGGTGAAAAAGGAAATATCCTCAGATGAAATCTGGAAAGAAGCTCTCGGAGAAATTGCTGAGTGTTCTGTTAATTCATCTCACAGAGTTACATCTGTATTTCGTGGATCTCTTTGCTAGCCTTATTTCTGTGGAATCTGAGAACAGATATTTCGGATCCCTATGAAGACCAAAGGCCAAAGGAAATATCCTCCGATAACAAAGAGAAAGAAGGTTTCTGAGAAACTTCTTTGTGTTCTGTGAAATCATCTCACAGAGCTACTGCTTTCCTCTCAAGAAGCCTTTCGCTAGGACAGTTCTTGGGGAATTGGCAAAGTGATATTTGAAAGCCCATAGAGGGCTATGGTGAAAAAGGAAATATCCTCACATGAAATCTGGAAGGAAGCTTTCTGAGAAACTGCTGAGTGTTCTCTTAATTCATCTCACAGTGTTACATCTGTATTTCGTGGATCTCTTTGCTAGCCTTATTACTGTGGAATCTGAGAACAGATTTTTCGGATCCCTTTGAAGACTATAGGGCCAAAGGAAATATCCTCCGATAACAAAGAGAAGGAAGCTTTCTGAGAAACTTCTTTGGGTTCTGTGAAATCATCTCACAGAGTTACAGCTTTCCCCTCAAGAAGCCTTTTGCTAAGACATTTCTTGTGGAATTGGCAAAGTGATAATTGGAAGCCCATAGAGGGCTATGGTGAAAAAGGAAATATCCTCAGATGAAATCTGGTAAGGAACTTTCTGAGAAACTGCTGAGTGTTCTGTTAATTCATCTCACAGAGTTACATCTGTATTTCGTGGATCTCTTTGCTAGCCTTATTTCTGTGGAATCTGAGAACAGATATTTCGGATCCCTTTGAAGTCTATAGGGCGAAAGGAAATATCCTCCGATAACAAAGAGACAGAAGCTTTCTGAGAAACTTCTTTGTGTTCTGTGAAATCATCTCACAGAGTTACAGCTTTCCCCTCAAGAAGCCTCTCGCTAAGACAGTTCTTGTGGAATTGGCAAAGTGATATTTGGAAGCCCATAGAGGGCTATCGTGAAAAAGGAAATATCCTCAGATGAAATCTGGAAAGAAGCTTTCTGAGAAACTGCTGAGTGTTCTGTTTATTCATCTCACAGAGTTACATCTGTATTTCGTGGATCTCCTTGCTAGCCTTATTTCTGAGGAATCTGAGAACAGACATTTCGGATCCCTTTGACGACTATAGGGCCAAAGGAAAAATCCTCTGATAACAAAGAGAAAGAAGTTTTCTGAGAAACTTCTTTGTGTTCTTTGAAAACATCTCACAGATTTACACCTTTAACCTCAAGAAGCCTTTCGCTAAGACAGTTCTTGTGGAATTGCAAAGTGATATTTGGAAGCCCATAGAGGGCTTTGGTGAAAAAGGAAATATCCTCACATGAAATCTGGAAAGAAGCTTTCTGAGCAACTGCTGAGTGTTCACTTAATTCATCTCACAGAGTTACATCTGTAAGTCGTGGATGTCTTTTCTAGCCTTATTACTGTGGAATCTGAGAACAGATATTTCGGATCCCTTTGAAGACTTTAGGGCCAAAGGAAATATCCTCCGATAACAAAGAGAAGGAAGCTTTCTGAGAAACTTCTTTGTGTTCTGTGAAATCATCTCACAGAGTTACAGCTTTCCCCTCAAGAAGCCTTTCGCTAAGACAGTTCTTGTGGAATTGGCAAAGTGTTATTTGGAAGCCCATAGAGGGCTATGGTGAAAAAGGAAATATCCTCAGATGAAACCTGGAAAGAAGCTTTCTGAGAAACTGCTGAGTGTTCTGTTAATTCATCTCACAGAGTTACATCTGTATTTCGTGGATCTCCTTGGTAGCCTTATTTCTGTGGAATCTGAGAACAGATATTTCGGATCCCTTTGAAGACTACAGGGCCAAAGGAAATATTTTCCGATAACAAAGATAAAGAAGCTTTCTGAGAAACTTCTTTTTGTTCTGTGAAATCATCTCACAGAGTTACAGCTTTCCCCTCAAGAAGTCTTTCGCTAAGACAGTTCTTGTGGAATTGGCAAAGTGATATTTGGAAGACCATAGAGGGCTATGGTGAAAAAGGAAATATCCTCAGATGAAATCTGGAAAGAAGCTTTCTGACAAACTGCTGAGTGTTCTGTTAATACATCTCACAGAGTTACATCTGTATTTCGTGGGTCTCTTTGCTAGCCTTATTACTGTGGAATCTGAGAACAGATATTTCGGATCCCTTTTAAGACTATAGGGCCAAAGGAAATATCCTCCTATAAAAAAGAGAAAGAAGCTTTCTGAGAAACGTCTTTGTGTTCTGTGAAATCATCTCACAGAGTTACAGCTTTCCCCTCAAGAAGCCTTTCGCTAAGACAGTTTTGTGGAATTGGGAAAGTGATATTTTGAAGCCCATAGAGGGCTATGGTGAAAAAGGAAATATCCTCAGATGAAATCTGGAAAGAAGCTTTCTGAGAAACTGCTGAGTGTTCTGTTAATTCATCTCACAGAGTTACATCTGTAGATCGTGGATCTCTTTGCTAGCCTTATTTCTGTGGAATCTGAGAACAGATATTTCGGATCACTCTGAAGACTTTAGGGTCAAAGGAAATATCCTCCGATCACAAAGAGAAAGAAGCTTTCTGAGAAACTTCTTTGTGTTCTGTGAAATCATCTCACAGAGTTACAGCTTTCCCCTCAAGAAGCCTTTCGCTAAGACATTTCTTGTGGAATTGACAAAGTGATATTTGGAAGCCCATAGAGTGCTACGGTGAAAAAGGAAATATCCTCAGATGAAATCTGGAAAGAAGCTTTCTGAGAAACTGCTGAGTGTTCTGTTAATTCATCTCACAGAGTTCCATCTGTATTTCCTGGATCTCTTTGGTAGCCTTATTTCTGTGGTATCTGAGAAGAGATATTTCGGATCCCTTTGAAGACTTTAGGGCCAAAGGAAATATCCTCCGATAACAAAGAGAAAGAAGCTTTCTGAGAAACTTCCTTGTGTTCTGTGAAATCATCTCACAGAGGTACAGCTTTCCCCTCAAGAAGCCTTTCGCTAAGACAGTTCTTGTGGAATAGGCAAAGTGATATTTGGAAGCCCATAGAGGGCTGTGGTGAAAAAGGAAATATCCTCAGATGAAATCTGGAAAGAAGCTTTCTGAGAAAGTGCTGAGTGTTCTGTTAATTCATCTCACAGAGTTACATCTGTATTTCGTGGTTCTCTTTGCTAGCCTTATTTCTGTGGAATCTGAGAACAGATATTACGGATCCCTTTGAAGACTATAGGGCCAAAGGAAATATCCTCCGATAACAAAGAGAAAGAAGCTTTCTGAGAAACCTCTTTGTGTTCTGTGAAATCATCTCACAGAGTTACAGCTTTCCCCTCAAGAAGCCTTTCGCTAAGACAGTTCTTGTGGAATTGGCAAAGTGCTATTTGGAAGCCCACAGAGGGCTATGGTGAAAAAGGAAATATCCTCAGATGAAATCTGGAAAGAAGCTTTCTGAGAACCTGCTGAGTGTTCTGTTAATTCATCTCACAGAGTTACATCTGTATTTCGTGGATCTCCTTGGTAGCCTTATTTCTGTTGAATCTGAGAACAGATATTTCGGATCCCTTTGAAGACTATAGGGCCAAAGGAAATATCCTCCGATAACAAAGAGAAAGAAGCTTTCTGAGAAACTTCTTTGTGTTCTGTGAAATCATCTCGCAGAGTTACAGCTTTCCCCTCAAGAAGCCTTTCGCTAAGACAGTTCTTGTGGAATTGGCAAAGTAATATTTGGAAGACCGTAGAGGGCTATGGTGAAAAAGGAAATATCCTCAGATGAAATCTGGAAAGAAGCTTTCTGAGAAACTGCTGAGTGTTCTGTTAATACATCTCACAGAGTTACATCTGTATTTCATGGATCTCTTTGCTAGCCTTATTTCTGTGGAATCTGAGAACAGATATTTCGGATCCCTTTGAAGACTATAGGGCCAAAGGAAATATCCTCCGATAACAAAGAGAAAGAAGCTTTCTGAGAAACTTCTTTGTGTTCTGTGAAATCATCTCACAGAACTACAGCTTTCCCCTCAAGAAGCCTTTCGCTAAGACAGTTCTTGTGGAATTGGCAAAGTGATATATGGAAGCCCATAGAGGGCTATGGTGAAAAAGGAAATATCCTCAGATGAAATCTGGAAAGAAGCTTTCTGAGAAACTGCTGAGTGTTCTGTTAATTCATCTCACAGAGTTACATCTGTATTTCGTGGATCTCTTTGCTAGCCTTATTTCTGGGGAATCTGAGAACTGAAATTTCGGATCCCTATGAAGACGATAGGCCAAAGGAAATATCCTCCTATAACAAAGAGAAAGAAGCTTTCTGAGAAACTTCTTTGTGTTCTTTGAAATCATCTCACAGAGTTTCAGCTTTCCCCTCAGAAGCCTCTCGCTAAGACAGTTCTTGTGGAATTGGCAAAGTGATATTTGGAAGCCCATAGCGTTCTATGGTGAAAAAGGAAATATCCTCAGATGAAATCTGGAAAGAAGCTCTCTGAGAAACTGCTGAGTCTTCTGTTAATTCATCTCACAGAGTTACATCTGCATTTCGTGGATCTCCTTGCTAGCTTATTTCTGAGGAATCTGAGAACAGACGTTTCGGATCCCTTTGAAGACTATAGGACCAAAGGAAAAATCCTCTGATAACAAAGAGAAAGAAGTTTTCTGAGAAACTTCTTTGTGTTCTTTGAATTCATCTCACAGAGTTACAGCTTTAACCTCAAGAAGCCTTTCGCTAAGACAGTTCTTGTGGAATTGGCAAAGTGATAATTGGAAGCCCATAGAGGGCTATGGTGAAAAAGGAAATATACTCAGATGAAATCAAGTAAGAAACTTTCTGAGAAACTGCTGAGTGTTCTGTTAATTCATCTCACAGAGTTACATCTGTATATCGTGGATCTCTTTGCTAGCCTTATTTCTGTGGAGTCTGAGAACAGATATTTCGGATCACTCTGAAGACTTTAGGGCCAAAGGAAATATCCTCCGATAACAAAGAGAAAGAAGTTTTCTGAGAAACTTCTTTGTTTTCTGTGAAATTATCTCAGAGAGTTACAGCTTTCCCCTCAAGAAGCCTTTCGCTAAGACATTTCTTGTGGAATTGGCAAAGTGATATTTGGAAGCCCATAGAGTGCTATGGTGAAAAAGGAAATATCCTCAGATGAAATCTGGAAAAAGCTTTCTGAGAAAGTGCTGAGTGTTCTGTTAATTCATCTCACAGAGTTCCATCTGCATTTCGTGGATCTCTTTGGTAGCCTTATTTCTGTGGTATCTGAGAACAGATATTTCGGATCCCTTTGAAGACTTTAGGGCCAAAGGAAATATCCTCCGATAACAAAGAGAAAGAAGCTTTCTGAGAAACTTCCTTGTGTTCTGTGAAATCATCTCACAGAGTTACAGCTTTCCTCTCAAGAAGCCTTTCGCTAAGACAGTTCTTGTGGAATTGGCAAAGTGATATTTGGAAGCCCATAGAGGGCTGTGGTGAAAAAGGAAATATTCTCAGATGAAATCTGGAAAGAAGCTTTCTGAGAAACTGCTGAGTGTTCTGTTAATTCATCTCACAGAGTTACATCTGTATTTCGTGGATCTCCTTGGTAGCCTTATTTCTGTGGAATCTGAGAACAGATATTTCGAATGCCTTTGAAGACTATAGGGCCAAAGGAAGAATCCTTTGAGAACAAAGAGAAAGAAGTTTTCTGAGAAACTTCTTTGTGTTCTGTGAAATCATCTCACAGAGTTACAGCTTTCCCCTCAAGAAGCCTTTCGCTAAGACAGTTCTTGTGGAATTGACAAAGTGATATTTGGAAGACCATAGAGGCCTATGGTGAAAAAGGAAATATCCTCAGATGAAATCTGGACAGAAGCTTTCTGAGAAACTGCTGAGTGTTCTGTTAATTCATCTCACAGAGTTACATCTGTATTTCATGGATTTCTTTGCTAGCCTTATTTCTGTGGAATCTGAGAACAGATATTTCGGATCCCTTTGAAGACTATAGGGCCAAAGGAAATATCTTCCGATAACAAAGAGAAAGAAGCTTTCTGAGAAACTTCTTTGTGTTCTGTGAAATCATCTCACAGAGCTACAGCTTTCCCCTCAAGAAGCCTTTCGCTAAGACAGTTCTTGTGGAATTGGCAAAGTGTTATTTGGAAGCCCATAGAGGGCTATGGTGAAAAAGGAAATATACTCAGATGAAATCTGGAAAGAAGCTTTCTGAAAAACTGCTGAGTGTTCTGTTAACTCATCTCACAGAGTTACATCTGTATGTCGTGGATCTCTTTGCTAGCCTTATTTCTGTGGAATCTGAGAACAGATATTTCGGATCCCTTTAGAACATTATAGGGCCAAAGGAAATAACCTCCGATAACAAAGAGAAGGAAGCTTTCTGAGAAACTTCTTTGTGTTCTGTTAAATCATCTCACAGAGTTACAGCTTTCCCCTCAAGAAGACTTTCGCGAAGACAGTTCTTGTGGAATTGGCAAGGTGATATTTGGAAGCCCTTAGAGGGCTATGGTGAAAAAGGAAATATCCTCAGATGAAATCTGGAAAGAAGCTTTCTGAGAAACTGCTGAGTGTTCTGTTAATTCATCTCACAGAGTTACATCTGTATTTCGTGGATCTCTTTGCTAGCCTTATTTCTGTGGAATCTGAGAACAGATATTTCGGATCCCTATGAAGACCATAGGGCCAAAGGACATATCCTCCGATAACAAAGAGAAAGAAGCTTTCTGAGAAACATCTTTGTGTTCTGTGAAATCATCTCACAGAGCTACAGCTTTCCCCTCAAGAAGCCTTTCGCTAAGACAGTTCTTGTGGAATTGGCAAAGTGATATTTGGAAGCCCGTAGAGGGCTATGGTGAAAAAGGAAATATCCTCAGATGAAATCTTGAAAGAAGCTTTCTGAAAAACTGCTGAGTGTTCTGTTAACTCACCTCACAGAGTTACATATGTATGTCGTGGATCTCTTTGCTAGCCTTATTTCTGTGGAATCTGAGAACAGATATTTCGGATCCCTTTGAAGTTTATAGGGACAAAGGAAATATCCTCCGATAACAAAGAGAAAGAAGCTTTCTGAGAAACTTCTTCGTGTTCTGTTAAATCATCTCACAGAGCTACAGCTTTCCCCTCAAGAAGCCTTTCGCTAAGACAGTTCTTGTGGAATTGGCAAAGTGATATTTGGAAGCCCTTCGAGGGCTATGGTGAATAAGGAAATATCCTCAGATGAAATCTGGAAAGAAGCTTTCTGAAAAACTGCTGAGTGTTCTGTTAACTCACCTCACAGAGTTACATCTGTATTTCGTGGATCTCTTTGCTAGCCTTATTTCTGTGGAATCTGAGAACAGATATTTCGGATCCCTTTGAAGTTTATAGGGCCAAAGGAAATATCCTCCGATAACAAAGAGAAAGAAGCTTTCTGAGAAACTTCTTTGTGTTCTGTAAAATCATCTCACAGAGTTACAGCTTTCCCCTCAAGAAGACTTTCGCTAAGACAGTTCTTGTGGAATTGGCAAAGTGATATATGGAAGCCCATAGAGGGCTATGGTGAAAAAGGAAATATCCTCAGATGAAATCTTGAAAGAAGCTTTCTGAGAAACTGCTGAGTGTTCTGTTAATTCATCTCACAGAGTTATATCTGTATTTCGTGCATCTCTTTGCTAGCCTCATTTCTGGGGAATCTAAGAACTGATATTTCGGATCCCTTTGAAGACGATAGGCCAAAGGAAATATCCTCCTATAACAAAGAGAAAGAAGCTTTCTGAGAAACTTCTTTGTGTTCTTTGAAATCATCTCACAGAGTTACAGCTTTCCCCTCAAGAAGCCTCTCGCTTAGACAGTTCTTGTGGAATTGGCAAAGTGATATTTGGAAGCCCATAGCGGGCTATGGTGAACAAGGAAATATCCTCAGATGAAATCTGGAAAGAAGCTCTCTGAGAAACTGCTGAGTGTTCTGTTAATTCATCTCACAGAGTTACATCTGCATTTCGTGGATCTCCTTGCTAGCTTATTTCTGAGGAATCTGAGAACAGACATTTCGGATCCCTTTGAAGACTATAGGGCCAAAGGAAAAATCCTCTGATAACAAAGAGAAAGAAGTTTTCTGAGAAACTTCTTTGTGTTCTTTGAAATCATCTCACAGAGTTACAGCTTTAACCTCAAGAAGCCTTTCGCTAAGACAGTTCTTGTGGAATTGGCAAAGTGATAATTGGAAGCCCATAGAGGGCTATGGTGAAAAAGGAAATATCCTCAGATGAAATCTAGTAAGAAACTTTCTGAGAAACTGCTGAGTGTTCTGTTAATTCATCTCACAGAGTTACATCTGTATATCGTGGATCTCTTTGCTAGCCTTATTTCTGTGGAATCTAAGAACAGATATTTCGGATCACTCTGAAGACTTTAGGGCCAAAGGAAATATCCTCCGATAACAAAGAGAAAGAAGCTTTCTGAGAAACTTCTTTGTGTTCTGTGAAATCATCTCACAGAGTTACAGCTTTCCCCTGAAGAAGCCTGTCGCTAAGACATTTCTTGTGGAATTGGCAAAGTGATATTTGGAAGCCCATAGCGGGCTATGGTGAAAAAGGAAATATATTCAGATGAAATCTGGAAAGAAGCTTTCTGAGAAACTGCTGAGTGTTCTGTTAATTCATCTCACAGAGTTACATCTGCATTTCGTGGATCTCCTTGCTAGCTTATTTCTGAGGAATCTGAGAACAGACGTTTCGGATCCCTTTGAAGACTATAGGGCCAAAGGAAAAATCCTCTGATAACAAAGAGAAAGAAGTTTTCTGAGAAACTTCTTGGTGTTCTTTGAAATCATCTCACAGAGTTACAGCTTTAACCTCAAGAAGCCTTTCGCTAAGACAGTTCTTGTGGAATTGGCAAAGTGATAATTGGAAGCCCATAGAGGGCTATGGTGAAAAAGGAAATATCCTCAGATGAAATCTAGTAAGAAACTTTCTGAGAAACTGCTGAGTGTTCTGTTAATTCATCTCACAGAGTTACATCTGTATATCGTGGATCTCTTTGCTAGCCTTATTTCTGTGGAATCTGAGAACAGATATTTCGGATCACTCTGAAGACTTTCGGGCCAAAGGAAATATCCTCCGATAACAAAGAGAAAGAAGCTTTCTGAGAAACTTCTTTGTGTTCTTGAAATCATCTCACAGAGTTACAGCTTTCCCCTCAAGAAGCCTTTCGCTAAGACATTTCTTGTGGAATTGGCAAAGTGATATTTGGAAGCCCATAGAGTGCTATGGTGAAAAAGGAAATATCCTCAGATGAAATCTGGAAGGAAGCTTTCTGAGAAACTGCTGAGTGTTCTGTTAATTCATCTCACAGAGTTCCATCTGTATTTCGTGGATCTCTTTCGTAGCCTTATTTCTGTGGTATCTGAGAACAGATATTTCGGATCCCTTTGAAGACTTTAGGGCCAAAGGAAATATCCTCCGATAACAAAGAGAAAGAAGCTTTCTGAGAAACTTCCTTGTGTTCTGTGAAATCATCTCACAGAGTTACAGCTTTCCCCTCAAGAAGCCTTTCGCTAAGATAGTTCTTGTGGAATTGGCAAAGTGATATTTGGAAGCCCTTCGAGGGCTATGGTGAAAAAGGAAATATCCTCAGATGAAATCTGGAAAGAAGCTTTCTGAAAAACTGCTGAGTGTTCTGTTAACTCACCTCACAGAGTTACATATGTATGTCGTGGATCTCTTTGCCAGCCTTATTTCTGTGGAATCTGAGAACTGAAATTTCGGATCCCTTTGAAGACGATAGGCCAAAGGAAATATCCTCCTACAACAAAGAGAAAGAAGCTTTCTGAGAAACTTCTTTGTGTTCTTTGAAATCATCTCACAGAGTTACAGCTTTCCCCTCAAGAAGCCTCTCGCTAAGACAGTTCTTGTGGAATTGGCAAAGTGATATTTGGAAGCCCATAGCGGGCTATGGTGAACAAGGAAATATCCTCAGATGAAATCTGGAAAGAAGCTCTCTGAGAAACTGCTGAGTGTTCTGTTAATTCATCTCACAGAGTTACATCTGCATTTCGTGGATCTCCTTGCTAGCTTATTTCTGAGGAATCTGAGAACAGACGTTTCGGATCCCTTTGAAGACTATAGGGCCAAAGGAAAAATCCTCTGATAACAAAGAGAAAGAAGTTTTCTGAGAAACTTCTTTGTGTTCTTTGAAATCATCTCACAGAGTTACAGCTTTAACCTCAAGAAGCCTTTCGCTAAGACAGTTCTTGTGGAATTGGCAAAGTGATAATTGGAAGCCCATAGAGGGCTATGGTGAAAAAGGAAATATCCTCAGATGAAATCTAGTAAGAAACTTTCTGAGAAACTGCTGAGTGTTCTGTTAATTCATCTCACAGAGTTACATCTGTATATCGTGGATCTCTTTGCTAGCCTTATTTCTGTGGAATCTGAGAACAGATATTTCGGATCACTCTGAAGACTTTAGGGCCAAAGGAAATATCCTCCGATAACAAAGAGAAAGAAGCTTTCTGAGAAACTTCTTTGTGTTCTGTGAAATTATCTCAGAGAGTTACAGCTTTCCCCTCAAGAATCCTTTCGCTGAGACAGTTCTTGTGGAATTGGCAAAGTGATATTTGGAAGCCCATAGAGGGCTGTGGTGAAAAAGGAAATATCCTCAGATGAAATCTGGAAAGAAGCTTTCTGAGAAACTGCTGAGTGTTCTGTTAATTCATCTCACAGAGTTACATCTGTATTTCGTGGATCTCCTTGCCAGCCTTATTTCTGAGGAATCTGAGAACAGATATTTCGGATGCCTTTGAAGACTATAGGGCCAAAGGAAGAATCCTTTGATAACAAAGAGAAAGAAATTTTCTGAGAAACTTCTTTGTGTTCTTTGAAATCATCTCACAGAGTTACAGCTTTCCCCTCAAGAAGTCTTTCGCTAAGACAGTTCTTGTGGAATTGGCAAAGTGATATTTGGAAGCCCCTAGAGGTCTATGGTGAAAAAGGAAATATCCTCACTTGAAATCTGGAAAGAAGCTTTCTGAGAAACTGCTGAGTGTTCTCTTAATTCATCTCACAGAGTTACATCTGTATTTCGTGGATCTCTTTGCTAGCCTTATTACTGTGGAATCTGAGAACAGATATTTCGGATCCCTTTGAAGACTATAGGGCCAAAGGAAATATCCTCTGATAACAAAGAGAAGGAAGCTTTCTGAGAAACTTCTTTGTGTTCTGTGAAATCATCTCACAGAGTTACAGCTTTCCCCTTAAGAAGCCTTTCGCTAAGACAGTTCTTGTGTAATTGGCAAAGTGATATTTGGAAGCCCATAGAGGGCTGTGGTGAAAAAGGAAATATCCTCAGATGAAATCTGGAAAGAAGCTTTCTGAGAAACTGCTGAGTGTTCTGTTAATTCATCTCACAGAGTTACATCTGTATATCGTGGATCTCTTTGCTAGCCTTATTTCTGTGGAATCTGAGAACAGATATTTCGGATCACTCTGAAGACTTTAGGGTCAAAGGAAATATCCTCCAATCACAAAGAGAAAGAAGCTTTCTGAGAAACTTCTTTGTGTTCTGTGAAATCATCTCACAGAGCTACAGCTTTCCCCTCAAGAAGCCTTTCGCTAAGACAGTTCTTGTGGAATTGGCAAAGTGTTATTTGGAAGCCCATAGAGGGCTATGGTGAAAAAGGAAATATACTCAGATGAAATCTGGAAAGAAGCTTTCTGAAAAACTGCTGAGTGTTCTGTTAACTCATCTCACAGAGTTACATCTGTATGTCGTGGATCTCTTTGCTAGCCTTATTTCTGTGGAATCTGAGAACAGATATTTCGGATCCCTTTGAAGATTATAGGGCCAAAGGAAATAACCTCCGATAACAAAGAGAAGGAAGCTTTCTGAGAAACTTCTTTGTGTTCTGTGAAATCATCTCACAGAGTTACAGCTTTCCCCTCAAGAAGACTTTCGCAAAGACAGTTCTTGTGGAATTGGCAAAGTGATATATGGAAGCCCATAGAGGGCTATGGTGAAAAAGGATATATCCTCAGATGAAATCTGGAAAGAAGCTTTCTGAGAAACTGCTTAGTTTCTGTTAATTCATCTCACAGAGTTACATCTGTATTTCGTGTATCCCTTTGCTAGCCTTATTTCTGTGGAATCTGAGAACAGATATTTCGGATCCCTTGAAGAGTATAGGGCCAAAGGAAATATCCTCCGATAACAAAGAGACAGAAGCTTTCTGAGAAACTTCTTTGTGTTCTGTGAAATCATCTCACAGAGTTACAGCTTTCCCCTCAAGAAGCCTCTCGCTAAGACTGTTCATGTGGAATTGGCAAAATGATATTTGGAAGCCCATAGAGGGCTGTGGTGAAAAAGGAAATATCCTCATATGAAATCTGTAAAGAAGCTTTCTGAGAAACTGCTGAGTGTTCTCTTAATTCAACTCACAGAGTTACATCTGTATGTCGTGGATGTCTTTTCTAGCCTTATTACTGTGGAATCTGAGAACAGATATTTCGGATCCCTTTGAAGACTATAGGGCCAAAGGAAATATCCTCCGATAACAAAGAGAAGGAAGCTCTCTGAGAAACGTCTTTGTGTTCTGTGAAATCACCTCAAAGAGTTACAGCTTTCCTCTCAAGAAGCCTTTCGCTAAGACAGTTCTTGTGGAATTGGCCAAGTGATATTTGGAAGCCCTTAGAGGGCTATGGTGAAAAAGGAAATAACCTGAGATGAAATCAGGAAAGAAGCTCTCTCAGAAACTGCTGAGTGTTCTGTTAATTCATCTCACAGAGTTACATCTGTGTTTCCTAGTACTCTGTGCTAGCCTTATTTCTGTGGAATCTGAGAACAGATATATCAGATCCCTTTGAAGATTGTAGGGAAAAAGGAAATATTCTCCGATAACAAAGAGAAAGAAGCTTTCTGAGAAACTTCTTTGTGTTCTTTGAAATCATCTCACAGAGTTACAGCTTTCCCCTCAAGAAGCCTTTCGCTAAGACAGTTCTTGTGGAATTGGCAAAGTGATATTTGGAAGCCCATAGAGGGCTATGGTGAAAAAGGAAATATCCTCACATGAAATCTGGAAGAAGCTTTCTGAGAAACTGCTGAGTGTTCTCTTAATTCATCTCACAGAGTTACATCTGTATTTCGTGGATCTCTTTGCTAGTCTTATTACTGTGGAATCTGAGAACAGATATCTCGGATCCCTTTGAAGACTATAGGGCCAAAGGAAATATCCTCCGATAACAAAGAGAAAGAAGCTTTCTCAGAAACTTCTTTGTGTTCTGTGAAATCATCTCACAGAGTTACAGCTTTCCCCTCAAGAAGCCTCTCGCCAAGACAGTTATTGTGGAATTGACAATGTGATATTTCGAAGTCCATACAGGGCTTTGGTGAAAAAGGAAATATCCTCAGATGAAATCTGGAAAGAAGCTTTCTGAGAAACTGCTGAGTGTTCTGTTAATTCATCTCACAGAGTTACATCTGTATTTCGTGGATCTCTTTGCTAGCCTTATTTCTGTGGAATCTGAGAACAGATATTTCGTATCCCTTTGAAGACTTTAGGGCCAAAGGAAATATCCTCCGATCACAAAGAGAAAGAAGCTTTCTGAGAAACTTCTTTGTGTTCTGTGAAATCATCTCACAGAGTTACAGCTTTCCCATCAAGAAGCCTTTTGCTAAGACAGTTCTTGTGGATTTGGCAAAGTGATATTTGGAAGCCCTTAGAGGGCTATGTTGAAAAAGGAAATATCCTCAGATGAAATCTGGAAAGAATCTTTGTGAGAAACTGCTGAGTGTTCTCTTAATTCATCTCACAGAGTTACATCTGTATTTCGTGGATCTCTTTGCTAGCCTTACTTCTGTGGAATCTGAGAACAGATATTTCGGATCCCTTGGAAGACTATAGGGCCAAAGGAAATATCGTCCGAAAACAAAGAGAAAGAAGATTTCTGAGAAACTTCTTTGTGTTCTGTGAAATCATCTCACTGAGTTACAGAATTCCCCTCAAGAAGCCTCTCGCCAAGAGAGTTCTTGTGGAATTGGCAAAGTGATATTTGAAAGCCCATAGAGGGCTATGTTTAAAAAGGAAATATCCTCAGATGAAATCTGGAAAGAAGCTTTCTGAGAAACTGCTGAGTGTTCTGTTAATTCATCTCACAGAGTTACATCTGTATTTCGTGGATCTCTTTGCTAACCTTATTTCTGTGGAATCTGAGAACAGATATTTCGGATTCCTTTGAAGACTATAGGGCCAAAAGAAATATCCTCCGATAACAAAGAGAAAGAAGCTTTCTGAGAAACTTCTTTGTGTTCTGTGAAATCATCTCACAGAGTTACAGCTTTCCCATCAAGAAGCCTTTCGCTAAGACAGTTCTTGTGGAATTGGCAAAGTGATATTTGGAAGCCCTTAGAGGGCTAAGGTGAAAAAGGAAATATCCTCAGATGAAATCTGGAAAGAAGATTTCTGAGAAACTGCTTAGTGTTCTGTTAATTCATCTCACAGAGTTACATCTGTATTTCGTGGATCTCTTTGCTAGCCTTATTTCTGTGGAATCTGAGAACAGATATTTCAGATCCCTTTGGAGACTATAGGGCCAAAGGAAATATCCTCCGATAACAAAGAGAAAGAAGCTTTCTGAGAAACTTCTTTGTGTTCTGTTAAATCATCTCACAGAGTTACAGCTTTTCCTCAAGGAGCCATTCGCTAAGACAGTTCTTGTGGAATTTGCAAAGTGATATTTGGAAGCCCATAGAGGGCTATGGTGAAAAAGGAAATATCCTCAGATGAATTCTGGAAAGAAGAATTCTGAAAAACTGCTGAGTGTTCTGTTAATTCATCTCACAGAGTTACATCTGTATTTCGTGGATCTCTTTGGTAACCTTATTTCTGTGGTTCTGACAACAGATATTTCGGATCCCTTTGAAGACTATAGGGCCAAAGGAAATATCCTCCGATAACAAAGAGAAAGAAGCTTTCTGAGAAACTTCTTTGTGTTCTCTGAAATCATCTCACAGAGTTACCGCTTTCCCCTCAAGAAGACTTTCGCTAAGACAGTTCTTCTGGAATTGGCAAAGTGATATTTGGAAGCCCATAGAGGGCTATGGTGAAAAAGGAAATATCCTCAGATGAAATCTGGAAAGAAGCTTTCTGAGAAACTGCTGAGTGTTCTGTTAATTCATCTCACAGAGTAACATCTGCATTTCGTTGATCTCGTTGCTAGCCTTATTTCTGTGGAATCTGAGAACAGATATTTCGGATCCCTTTGAAGATTATGGAGCCAAAGGAAATATCCTCCGATAACAAAGAGAAAGAAGCTTTCTGAGAAACTTCTTTCTGTTCTGTGAAATCATCTCTCAGAGTTACAGCTTTCCCCTCAAGAAGCCTTTCGCTAAGACAGTTCTTGTGGAATTGGCAAAGTGATATTTGGAAGCCCTTAGAGGTCTATGGTGAAAAAGGAAATATCTTCACATGAAATCTGGAAAGAAGCTTTCTGAGAAACTGCTGTGTGTTCTGTTAATTCATCTCACAGAGTTACCTCTGTATTTCGTGGATCTCTTTGCTAGCCTTATTTCTGTGGAAACTGGGAACAGATATTTCGGATCCCTTTGAAGACTATAGGGTCAAAGGAAATATCCTCCGATAACAAAGAGAAAGAAGCTTTCTGACAAACTTCTTTGTGTTCTGTGAAATCATCTCACAGAGTTACAGCTTTCCATTCAAGAAGCCTTTCGCTAAGACAATTCTTCTGGAATTGGCAAAGTATTATTTGGAAGCACTTAGAGGACTATGGTGAAAAAGGAAATATCCTCTGATGAAATCTGGATAGAAGCTTTCTGAGAAACTGCTGAGTGTTCTGTTATTTCATCTCACAGAGTTACATCTGTATATCGTGGATCTCCTTGCTAGCCTTATTTCTGTGGAATCTGAGAACAGATATTTCGGATCCCTTTGAAGACTATAGGGCCAGTGGAAAAATCCTCTGATAACAAAGAGAAAGAAGTTTTCTGAGAAACTTCTTTGTGTTCTGTGAAATCATCTCACAGAGTTACCGCATTCCCCTCAAGAAGCCTTTCGGTAAGACAGTTCTTGTGGAAATGGCAAAGTGATATTTGGAAGCCAATAGAGGGCTATGGTGAAAAAGGAAATATCCTCAGATGAAATCTGAAAAGAAGCTTTCTGAGTAACTTCTGAGTGTTCTCTTAATTCACCTCACAGAGTTACATCTGTATGTCGTGGATCTCTTCGCTAGCCTTATTACTGTGGAATCTGAGAACAGATATTACGGATCCCTTTGAAGACTCTAGGGCCAAAGGAAAAATCCTCCGATAACAAAGAGAAGGAAGCTTTCTGAGAAACTTCTTTGTGTTCTGTGAAATCATCTCACAGAGTTACAGCTTTCCCCTCAAGAAGCCTCTCGCCAAGACAGTTCTTGAGGAATTGGCAAAGTGATATTTGGAAGCGCATAAAGGGCTATGGTGTTAAAGGAAATATCCTCAGATGAAATCTGGAAAGAAGCTTTCTGAGAAATTGCTGAGTGTTCTGTTAATTCATCTCACAGAGTTACATGTGTATTTCGTGGATCTCTTTGCTAGCCTCATTTCTGAGGAATGTGATAACAGATATTTCGGATCCCTTTGAAGACTCTAGGGCCAAAGGAAAAATCCTCCGATAACAAATAGAAAGAAGATTTCTGAGAAACTTCTTTGTGTTCTTTGAAATCATCTCAGAGAGTTACAGCTTTCCCCTCAAGAAGCCTTTGGCTAAGACAGTTCTCGTGGAATTGGCAAAGTGATATTTGGAAGCCCATAGAGGGCTATGGCGAAAAAGGAAATATCCTCAGATGAAATCTGGAAAGAAGCTTTCTGAGAAACTGCTTACTGTTCTGTTAATTCATCTCACAGAGTTACATCTGTATTTCGTCGATCTCTTTGCTAGCCCTATTTCTGAGGAATCTGATAACAGCTAATTCGGATCCCTTTGAAGACTACAGGGCCAAAGGAAAAATCCTCCGATAACAAAGAGAAACAAGCTTTCTGAGAAACTTCTTTGTGTTTTTTGAAATCATCTCACAGAGTTACAGCTTTGCCCTCAAGAAGACTTTGGCCAAGACAGTTCTTGTGGAATTGGCAAAGTGATATTTGGAAGCCCACAGAGGGCTATGGGAAAAAGGAAGTATCCTCAGATGAAATCTGGAAAGAATCTTTCTGAGAAACTGCTGAGTGTTCTCTTAATTCATCTCACAGAGTTACATCTGTATTTCGTGGATCTCTTTGCTAGCCTTATTTCTTTCGAATCTGAGAACAGATATTTCGGATCCCTTTGAAGACCATAGGGCCGAAGGAAATATCCTCCGATAACAAAGAGAACGAAGCTTTCTGAGAAACTTCTTTTTGTTCTGTGAAATCATCTCACAGAGTTACAGCTTTCCCCTCAAGAAGCCTCTCGCTAAGACAGTTCTTGTGGAATTTGCAAAGTGATATTTGGAAGCCCTTAGAGGGCTATGTTGAAAAAGGAAATATCCTCAGATGAAATCTGGAAAGAAGCTTTCTGAGAAACTGCTGAGTGTTCTGTTAATTCATCTCACAGAGTTACATCTGCATTTCGTGGATCTCTTTGCTAGCCTTATTTCTGTGGAATCTGAGAACAGATATTTCGGATCCCTTTGAAGATTATAGGGCCAAAGGAAATATCCTCCGATTACAAAGAGAAAGAAGCTTTCTGAGAAACTTCTTTCTGTTCTTTGAAATCATCTCACAGAGTTACAGCTTTCCCCTCAAGAAGCCTTTCGCTAAGACAGTTCTTGTGGAATTGGCAAAGTGATATTTGTAGCCCTTAGAGGTCTATGGTGAAAAAGGAAATATGTTCACATGAAATCTGGAAAGAAGCTTTCTGAGAAACTGCTGAGTGTTCTGTTAATTCATCTCATAGAGTTACATCTGTATTTCGTGGATCTCTTTGCTAGCCTTATTTGTATGGAAACTGAGAACAGATATTTCGGATCCCTTTGAAGACTATAGGGCCAAAGGAAATGTCCTCCGATAACAAAGAGAAAGAAGATTTCTGAGAAACTTCCTTGTGTTCTGTGAAATCATCTCACAGAGTTACAGCTTTCCGCTCAAGAAGCCTTTCGCTAAGACAGTTCTTCTGGAATTGGCAAAGTGATATTTGGAAGCACTTAGAGGGCTATGGTGAAAAAGGAAATATCCTCACATGAAATCTGAAAAGAAACTTTCTGAGAAACTGCTGAGTGTTCTGTTAATTCATCTCACAGATTTCCATCTGTATTTCGTGGATCTCTTTGCTAGCCTTATTTCTGTGGAATCTGAGAACAGATATTTCGGATCCCTTTGAAGATTATAGGGCCAAAGGAAATATCCTCCGATAACAAAGAGAAAGAAGCTTTCTGAGAAACTTCTTTCTGTTCTGTGAAATCATCTCACAGAGTTACAGCTTTGCCCTCAAGAAGCCTTTCGCTCTGACAGTTCTTGTGGAATTGGCAAAGTGACATTTGGAAGCCCATAGAGGGCTATGGTGAAAAAGGAAATATCCTCACATGAAATCTGGAAAGAAACTTTCTGAGAAACTGCTGAGTGTTCTGTTAATTCATCTCACAGAGTTCCATCTGTATTTCGTGGATCTCTTTGCTAGCCCTATTTCTGAGGAATCTGATAGCAGATATTTCGGATCCGTTTGAAGACTATAGGGCCAAAGGAAATATCCTCGGATAACAAAGAGAAAGAAGCTTTCTGAGAAACGTCTTTGTGTTTTTTGAAATCATCTCACAGAGTTACAGCTTTCACCTCAGGAAGCCTTTGGCTAAGACAGTTCTTGTGGAATTGGCAAAGTGATATTTGGAAGCCCACAGAGGGCTATGGGAAAAAGGAAGTATCCTCAGATGTAATCTGGAAAGAATCTTTCTGAGAAACTGCTGAGTGTTCTCTTAATTCATCTCACAGAGTTACATCTGTATTTCGTGGATCTCTTTGCTAGCCTTATTTCTTTCGAATCTGAGAACAGATATTTCGGATCCCTTTGAAGACCATAGGGCCGAAGGAAATATCCTCCGATAACAAAGAGAACGAAGCTTTCTGAGAAACTTCTTTGTGTTCTGTGAAATCATCTCACAGAGTTACAGCTTTCCCCTCAAGAAGCCTCTCGCTAAGACAGTTCTTGTGGAATTTGCAAAGTGATATTTGGAAGCACTTAGAGGGCTATGGTGAAAAAGGAAATATCCTCACATGAAATCTGAAAAGAAACTTTCTGAGAAACTGCTGAGTGTTCTGTTAATTCATCTCACAGATTTCCATCTGTATTTCGTGGATCTCTTTGCTAGCCTTATTTCTGTGGAATCTGAGAACAGATATTTCGGATCCCTTTGAAGATTATAGGGCCAAAGGAAATATCCTCCGATAACAAAGAGAAAGAAGCTTTCTGAGAAACTTCTTTCTGTTCTGTGAAATCACCTCACAGAGTTACAACTTTGCCCTCAAGAAGCCTTTCGCTCTGACAGTTCTTGTGGAATTGGCAAAGTGATATTTGGAAGCCCTTAGAGGTCTATGGTGAAAGAGGAAATATCTTCACATGAAATCTGGAAAAAAGCTTTCTGAGAAACTGCCGAGTGTTCTGTTAATTCATCTCAGAGAGTTACCTCTGTATTTCGTGGATCTCTTTGCTAGCCTTATTTCTGTGGAAACTGAGAACAGATATTTCGGATCCCTTTGAAGACTATAGGGCCAAAGGAAATATCCTCCGATAACAAAGAGAAAGAAGCTTTCTGAGAAACTTCTTTGTGTTCTGTGAAATCATCTCACAGAGTTACAGCTTTCCCCTCAAGAAGCCTTTCGCTAAGACAGTTCTTGTGGAATTGGCAAAGTGATATTTGGAAGCCCATAGAGGGCATTGGTGAAAAAGGAAATATCCTCAGATGAAATCTGGAAAGAAGCTTTCTGAGTAACTGCTGAGTGTTCTGTTAACTCATCTCACAGAGTTCCATCTGTATTTCGTGGATCTCCTTGCTAGCCTTTTTTCTGAGGAATCTGAGAACAGATATTTCGGATCCCTTTGAAGACTATAGGGCCAAAGGAAAAATCCTCTGATAACAAAGAGAAAGAAGTTTTCTGAGAAACTTCTTTGTGATCTGTGAAATCGTCTCACAGAGTTACAGCTTTGCCCTCAAGAAGCCTTTCGCTAAGACAGTTCTTGTGGAATTGGCAAAGTGATATTTGGAACCCCTTAGAGGGCTATGGTGAAAAAGGAAATATCCTCAGACGAAATCTGGAAAGAAGCTTTCTGAGAAACTGCTGAGTGTTCTGTTAATTCATCTCACAGAGTTACGTCTGTATTTCGTGGATCTCTTTGCTAGCCTTATTTCTGTGGAATCTGAGAACAGATATTTCGGATCCCTTTGAAGACTATATGGCCAAAGGAAATATCCTCCGATAACAAAGAGAAAGAAGCTTTCTGAGAAACTTCTTTTTGTTCTGTGAAATCATCTCACAGAGTTACATCTTTCCCTTCAAGAAGCCTCTCGCCAAGACAGTTCTTGTGGAATTGTCAAGGTGATATTTGGAAGCCCTTAGAGGGCTATGGTAAAAAAGGAAATATCCTAAGATGAAATCTGGAAGGAAGCTTTCTGAGAAACTGCTTACTGTTCTGTTAATTCATCTCACAGAGTTACATCTGTATTTCGTGGATCTCTTTGCTGGCCTTATTTCTGTGGAATCTGAGAACAGATATTTCGGATCCCTTTGAAGACTATAGGGCCAAAGGAAATATCCTCCGATAACAAAGAGAAAGAAGCTTTCTGAGAAACTTCTTTTTGTTTTTTGAAATCATCTCACAGAGTTACAGCTTTCCCCTCAAGAAGCCTTTGGCTAAGACAGTTCTTGTGGAATTGGCAAAGTGATATTTGGAAGCCCACAGAAGGCTGTGGTGAAAAAGGAAATATCCTCAGATGAAATCTGGAAAGAAGCTTTCTGAGAAACTGCTTACTGTTCTGTTAATTCATCTCACAGAGTTACCTCTGTATTTCGTGGATCTCTTTGCTAGCCTTATTTCTTTCGAATCTGAGAACAGATATTTCGGATCCCTTTGAAGACTATAGGGCCGAAGGAAATATCCTCCGATAACAAAGAGAACGAAGCTTTCTGAGAAACTTCTTTGTGTTCTGTGAAATAATCTCACAGAGTTACTGCTTTCCCCTCAAGAAGCCTTTCGCTAAGACAGTTCTTGTGGAATTTTCAAAGTGATATTTGGAAGCCCTTAGAGGGCTATGGTGAAAAAGGAAATATCCACAGATGAAATCTGAAAAGAAGCTTTCTGAGAAACTGCTGAGTGTTCTGTTAATTCATCTCACAGAGTTACATCTGTATTTCGTGGATCTCTTTGCTAGCCTTATTTCTGTGGAAACTGAGAACAGATATTTCGGATCCCTTTGAAGACTATAGGGCCAAAGGAAATATCCTCCGATAACAAAGAGAAAGAAGCTTTCTGAGAAACTTCCTTGTGTTCTGTGAAATCATCTCACAGAGTTACAGCTTTCCCCTCAAGAAGCCTTTCGCTAAGACAGTTCTTCTGGAATTGGCAAAGTGATATTTGGAAGCACTTTGAGGGCTATGGTGAAAAAGGAAATATCCTCAGATGAAATCTGGAAAGAAGCTTTCTGAGAAACTGCTGAGTGTTGTGTTAATTCATCTCACAGAGTTACATCTGTATTTCGTGGATCTCTTTGCTAACCTTATTTCTGTTGAATCTGAGAACAGATATTTCGGATCCCTTTGAAGACTATAGGGCCAAAGGAAATATCCTCCGATAACAAAGAGAAAGAAGCTTTCTGAGAAACTTCTTTGTGTTCTCTGAAATCATCTCACAGAGTTACCGCTTTCCCCTCTAGAAGACTTTCGCTAAGACAGTTCTTGTGGAATTGGCAAAGTGATATTTGGAAGCCCATAGAGGGCTATGGTGAAAAAGGAAATATCCTCACATGAAATCTGGAAAGAAGTTTTCTGAGAAACTGCTTAGTGGTCTGCTAATTCATCTCACAGAGTTACCTCTGTATTTCGTGGATTTCTTTGCTAGCCTCATTTCTGTGGAATCTGAGAACAGATATTTCGGATCCCTTTGAAGACTATAGGGCCAAAGGAAATATCCTCCAATAACAAAGAGAAAAAAGCTTTCTGAGAAACTTCTTTGTGTTCTGTGAAATCATCTCACAGAGTAACAGCTTTCCCCTCAAGAAGCCTTTCGCTAAGACAGTTCTTGTGGCATTTGCAAAGTGATATTTGGAAGCCCTTAGAGGGCTATGGTGAAAAAGAAAATATCCTCAGATGAAATCTGGAAAGAAGCTTTCTGAGAAACTGCTGAGTGTTCTGTTAATTCATCTCACAGAGTTACATCTGCATTTCGTGGATCTCTTTGCTAGCCTTATTTCTGTGGAATCTGAGAACAGATATTTCGGATCCCTTTGAAGATTATAGGGCCAAAGGAAATATCTTCCGATAACAAAGAGAAAGAAGCTTTCTGAGAAACTTCTTTGTGTTCTGTGAAATCATCTCACGGAGTTACAGCTTTCCCCTCAAGAAGCCTTTCGCTAAGACAGTTCTTGTGGAATTGGCAAAGTGATATTTGTAGCCCTTAGAGGTCTATGGTGAAAAAGGAAATATGTTCACATGAAATCTGGAAAGAAGCTTTCTGAGAAACTGCTGAGTGTTCTGTTAATTCATCTCACAGAGTTCCATCTGTATTTCGTGGATCTCTTTGCTAGCCTTATTTCTGTGGAATCTGAGAACAGATATTTCGTATCCCTTTGAAGACTTTAGGGCCAAAGGAAATAACCTCCGATAACAAAGAGAAAGAAGCTTTCTGGGAAACTTCTTTGTGTTCTGTGAAATCATCTCACAGAGTTACAGCTTTCCCCTCAAGAAGCCTTTCGCTAAGACAGTTCTTGTGGAATTGGCAAAGTGATATTTGGAAGCCCATAGAGGGCTATGGTGAAAAAGGAAATATCCTCAGATGAAATCTGGAAAGAAGATTTCTGAGAAACTGCTGAGTGTTCTGTTAATTCATCTCACAGAGTTACATGTGTATTTCATGGATCTCTTTGCTAGCCTTATTTCTGTGGAATCTGAGAACAGATATTTCGGATCCCTTTGAAGACTATAGGGCCAAAGGAAATATCCTCCCATAACAAAGAGAAAGAAGCTTTCTGAGAAACTTCTTTGTGTTCTCTGAAATCATCTCAGAGAGTTACCGCTTTCCCCTCAAGAAGCCTTTCGCTAAGACAGTTCTTGTGGAATTGGCAAAGTGATATTTGGAAGCCCATAGAGGGTTATGGTGAAAAAGGAAATATCCTCACATGAAATCTGGAAAGAAGCTTTCTGAGAAATTGCTTAGTTTTCTGCTAATTCATCTCACAGTGTTACCTCTGTATTTCGTGGATCTCTTTGCTAGCCTTATTTCTTTGGAATCTGAGAACAGATATTTCGGATCCCTTTGAAGACTATAGGGCCAAAGGAAATATCCTCTGATTACAAAGATAAAAAAGCTTTCTGAGAAACTTCTTTGTGTTCTGTGAAATCATCTCACATTGTTACATCTTTCCCCTCAAGAAGCCTTTCGCTAAGACAGTTCTTGTGGAATTTGCAAAGTGATATTTGGAAGCCCTTAGAGGGCTATGGTGAAAAAGGAAATATCCTCAGATGAAATCTGGAAAGAAGCTTTCTGAGAAACTGCTGAGTGTTCTGTTAATTCATCTCACAGAGTTACATCTGCATTTCGTGGATCTCTTTGCTAGCCTTATTTCTGTGGAATCTGAGAACAGATATTTCGGATCCCTTTGAAGACTATAGGGCCGAAGGAAATATCCTCCGATAACAAAGAGAACGAAGCTTTCTGAGAAACTTCTTTGTGTTCTGTGAAATAATCTCACAGAGTTACTGCTTTCCCCTCAAGAAGCCTTTCGCTAAGACAGTTCTTGTGGAATTTTCAAAGTGATATTTGGAAGCCCTTAGAGGGCTATGGTGAAAAAGGAAATATCCACAGATGAAATCTGAAAAGAAGCTTTCTGAGAAACTGCTGAGTGTTCTGTTAATTCATCTCACAGAGTTACATCTGTATTTCGTGGATCTCTTTGCTAGCCTTATTTCTGTGGAAACTGAGAACAGATATTTCGGATCCCTTTGAAGACTATAGGGCCAAAGGAAATATCCTCCGATAACAAAGAGAAAGAAGCTTTCTGAGAAACTTCCTTGTGTTCTGTGAAATCATCTCACAGAGTTACAGCTTTCCCCTCAAGAAGCCTTTCGCTAAGACAGTTCTTCTGGAATTGGCAAAGTGATATTTGGAAGCACTTTGAGGGCTATGGTGAAAAAGGAAATATCCTCAGATGAAATCTGGAAAGAAGCTTTCTGAGAAACTGCTGAGTGTTGTGTTAATTCATCTCACAGAGTTACATCTGTATTTCGTGGATCTCTTTGCTAACCTTATTTCTGTTGAATCTGAGAACAGATATTTCGGATCCCTTTGAAGACTATAGGGCCAAAGGAAATATCCTCCGATAACAAAGAGAAAGAAGCTTTCTGAGAAACTTCTTTGTGTTCTCTGAAATCATCTCACAGAGTTACCGCTTTCCCCTCTAGAAGACTTTCGCTAAGACAGTTCTTGTGGAATTGGCAAAGTGATATTTGGAAGCCCATAGAGGGCTATGGTTAAAAAGGAAATATCCTCACATGAAATCTGGAAAGAAGTTTTCTGAGAAACTGCTTAGTGGTCTGCTAATTCATCTCACAGAGTTACCTCTGTATTTCGTGGATTTCTTTGCTAGCCTCATTTCTGTGGAATCTGAGAACAGATATTTCGGATCCCTTTGAAGACTATAGGGCCAAAGGAAATATCCTCCAATAACAAAGAGAAAAAAGCTTTCTGAGAAACTTCTTTGTGTTCTGTGAAATCATCTCACAGAGTTACAGCTTTCCCCTCAAGAAGCCTTTCGCTAAGACAGTTCTTGTGGCATTTGCAAAGTGATATTTGGAAGCCCTTAGAGGGCTATGGTGAAAAAGAAAATATCCTCAGATGAAATCTGGAAAGAAGCTTTCTGAGAAACTGCTGAGTGTTCTGTTAATTCATCTCACAGAGTTACATCTGCATTTCGTGGATCTCTTTGCTAGCCTTATTTCTGTGGAATCTGAGAACAGATATTTCGGATCCCTTTGAAGATTATAGGGCCAAAGGAAATATCTTCCGATAACAAAGAGAAAGAAGCTTTCTGAGAAAATTCTTTGTGTTCTGTGAAATCATCTCACGGAGTTACAGCTTTCCCCTCAAGAAGCCTTTCGCTAAGACAGTTCTTGTGGAATTGGCAAAGTGATATTTGTAGCCCTTAGAGGTCTATGGTGAAAAAGGAAATATGTTCACATGAAATCTGGAAAGAAGCTTTCTGAGAAACTGCTGAGTGTTCTGTTAATTCATCTCACAGAGTTCCATCTGTATTTCGTGGATCTCTTTGGTATCCTTATTTCTGTGGAATCTGAGAACAGATATTTCGTATCCCTTTGAAGACTTTAGGGCCAAAGGAAATAACCTCCGATAACAAAGAGAAAGAAGCTTTCTGAGAAACTTCTTTGTGTTCTGTGAAATCATCTCACAGAGTTACAGCTTTCCCCTCAAGAAGCCTTTCGCTAAGACAGTTCTTGTGGAATTGGCAAAGTGATATTTGGAAGCCCATAGAGGGCTATGGTGAAAAAGGAAATATCCTCAGATGAAATCTGGAAAGAAGCTTTCTGAGAAACTGCTGAGTGTTCTGTTAATTCATCTCACAGAGATACATCTGTATTTCATGGATCTCTTTGCTAGCCTTATTTCTGTGGAATCTGAGAACAGATATTTCGGATCCCTTTGAAGACTATAGGGCCAAAGGAAATATCCTCCCATAACAAAGAGAAAGAAGCTTTCTGAGAAACTTCTTTGTGTTCTCTGAAATCATCTCAGAGAGTTACCGCTTTCCCCTCAAGAAGCCTTTCGCTAAGACAGTTCTTGTGGAATTGGCAAAGTGATATTTGGAAGCCCTTAGAGGGTTATGGTGAAAAAGGAAATATCCTCACATGAAATCTGGAAAGAAGCTTTCTGAGAAATTGCTTAGTTTTCTGCTAATTCATCTCACAGAGTTACCTCTGTATTTCGTGGATCTCTTTGCTAGCCTTATTTCTTTGGAATCTGAGAACAGATATTTCGGATCCCTTTGAAGACTATAGGGCCAAAGGAAATATCCTCCGATTACAAAGATAAAAAAGCTTTCTGAGAAACTTCTTTGTGTTCTGTGAAATCATCTCACATTGTTACAGCTTTCCCCTCAAGAAGCCTTTCGCTAAGACAGTTCTTGTGGAATTTGCAAAGTGATATATGGAAGCCCTTAGAGGGCTATGGTGAAAAAGGAAATATCCTCAGATGAAATCTGGAAAGAAGCTTTCTGAGAAACTGCTGAGTGTTCTGTTAATTCATCTCACAGAGTTACATCTGCATTTCGTGGATCTCTTTGCTAGCCTTATTTCTGTGGAATCTGAGAACAGATATTTCGGATCCCTTTGAAGATTATAGGGCCAAAGGAAATATCCTCCGATAAAAAAGAGAAAAAAGCTTTCTGAGAAACTTCTTTCTGTTCTGTGAAATCATCTCACAGAGTTACAGCTTTCCCCTCAAGAAGCCTTTCGCTAAGACAGTTCTTGTGGAATTGGCAAAGTGATATTTGTAGCCCTTAGAGGTCTATCGTGAAAAAGGAAATATGTTCACATGAAATCTGGAAAGAAGCTTTCTGAGAAACTGCTGAGTGTTGTGTTAATTCATCACACAGAGTTACATCTGTATTTCGTGGATCTCTTTGCTAATCTTATTTCTGTGGAATCTGAGAACAGATATTTCGGATCCCTTTGAAGACTATAGGGCCAAAGGAAATATCCTCCGATAACAAAGAGAAAGAAGCTTTCTGAGAAACTTCTTTGTGTACTCTGAAATCATCTCACAGAGTTACCGCTTTCCCCTCAAGAAGACTTTCGCTAGGACAGTTCTTGTGGAATTGGCAAAGTGATATTTGGAAGCCCATAGAGGGCTATGGTGAAAAAGGAAATATCCTCACATGAAATCTGGAAAGAAGCTTTCTGAGAAACTGCTTAGTGTTCTGCTAATTCATCTGACAGAGTTACCTCTGTATTTCGTGGATCTCTTTGCTAGCCTTATTTCTTTGGAATCTGAGAACAGATATTTCGGATCCCTTTGAAGACTATAGGGCCAAAGGAAATATCCTCCGATTACAAAGAGAAAAAAGCTTTCTGAGAAACTTCTTTGTGTTCTGTGAAATCATCTCACAGAGTTACAGCTTTCCCCTCAAGAAGCCTTTCGCTAAGACAGTTCCTTTGGAATTTGCAAAGTGATATTTGGAAGCCCTTAGAGGGCTATGGTGAAAAAGGAAATATCCTCAGATGAAATCTGGAAAGAAGCTTTCTGAGAAACTGCTGAGTGTTCTGTTAATTCATCTCACAGAGTTACATCTGCATTTCGTGTATCTCTTTGCTAGCCTTATTTCTGTGGAATCTGAGAACAGATTTTTCGTATCCCTTTGAAGATTATAGGGCCAAAGGAAATATCCTCCGATAAAAAAGAGAAAGAAGCTTTCTGAGAAACTTCTCTGTGTTCTGTGAAATCATCTCACAGAGTTACAGCTTTCCCCTCAAGAAGCCTTTCGCTAAGACAGTTCTTGTGGAATTGGCAAAGTGATATTTGTAGCCCTTAGAGGTCTATGGTGAAAAAGGAAATATGTTCACATGAAATCTGGAAAGAAGCTTTCTGAGAAACTGCTGAGTGTTCTGTTAATTCATCTCACAGAGTTCCATCTGTATTTCGTGGATCTCTTTGCTAGCCTTTTTTCTGTGGAATCTGAGAACAGATATTTCGTATCCCTTTGAATACTTTAGGGCCAAAGGAAATAACCTCCGATAACAAAGAGAAAGAAGCTTTCTGAGAAACTTCTTTTTGTTCTGTGAATTCATCTCACAGAGTTACAGCTTTCCCCTCAAGAAGCCTCTCGCCAAGACAGTTCTTGTGGAATTGGCAAGGTGATATTTGGAAGCCCTTAGAGGGCTATGGTGAAAAAGGAAATATCCTCAGATGAAATCTGGAAAGAAGCTTTCTGAGAAACTGCTTACTGTTCTGTTAATTCATCTCACAGATTTACATCTGTATTTCGTGGATCTCTTTGCTAGCTTTATTTCTGTGGATTCTGATAAGAGATATTTCAGATCCCTTTTTAGACTATAGGACCAAAGGAAATATCCTCCTATAACAAAGAGAAAGAAGCTTTCTGAGAAACTTTTTGTGTTCTGTGAAATCATCTCACAGAGTTACAGCTTTCCCCTAAAGAAGCCTTTCGCTATGACAGTTCTTGTGGAATTGGCAAAGTGATATTTGGAAGCCCATAGAGGGCTATGGTGAAAAAGGAAATATCCTCAGATGAAATCTGGAAAGAAGCTTTCTGAGAAACTGCTGAGTGTTCTGTTAATTCATCTCACAGAGTTACATCTGTATTTCGTGGAATTCTGTGCTAGCCTTATTTCTGTGGAATCTGAGAACAGATATATCTGATCCCTTTGAAGATTATAGGGAAAAAGAAAATATCCTCCGATAACAAAGAGTAAGAAGCTTTCTGAGAAACGTCTTTGTGTTCTGTGAAATCATCTCACAGAGTTACAGCATTCCCCTCAAGAAGCCTTTCGCTAAGACAGTTCTTGTGGAATTGGCAAAGTGATATATGGAAGCCCTTAGAGGGCTATGGTGAAAAAGGAAATATCCTCAGATGAAATCTGGAAAGAAGCTTTCTGAGAAACTGCTTACTGTTCTGTTAATTCATCTCACAGAGTTACCTCTGTATTTCGTGGATCTCTTTGCTAGCCCTATTTCTTTCGAATCTGAGAACAGATATTTCGGATCCCTTTGAAGACTATAGGGCCGAAGGAAGTATCCTCCGATAACAAAGAGAACGAAGCTTTCTGAGAAACTTCTTTGTGTTCTGTGAAATCATCTCACAGAGTTACAGCTTTCCCCTCAAGAAGCCTTTCGCTAAGACAGTTCTTGTGGAATTTTCAAAGTGATATTTGGAAGCCCTTAGAGGGCTACGGTGAAAAAGGAAATATCCTCAGATGAAATCTGGAAAGAAGCTTTCTGAGAAACTGCTGAGTGTTCTGTTAATTCATCTCACAGAGTTACATCTGTATTTCGTGGATCTCTTTGCTAGTCTTATTTCTGTGGAAACTGAGAACAGATATTTCGGATCCCTTTGAAGACTATAGGGCCAAAGGAAATATCCTCCGATAACAAAGAGAAAGAAGCTTTCTGAGAAACTTCCTTGTGTTCTGTGAAATCATCTCACAGAGTTACAGCTTTCCCCTCAAGAAGCCTTTCGCTAAGACAGTTCTTCTGGAATTGGCAAAGTGATATTTGGAAGCACTTAGAGGGCTATGGTGAAAAAGGAAATATCCTCAGATGAAATCTGGAAAGAAGCTTTCTGAGAAACTGCTGAGTGTTGTGTTAATTCATCTCACAGAGTTACATCTGTATTTCGTGGATCTCTTTGCTAACCTTATTTCTGTGGAATCTGAGAACAGATATTTCGGATCCCTTTGAAGACTATAGGGCCAAAGGAAATATCCTCCGATAACAAAGAGAAAGAAGCTTTCTGAGAAACTTCTTTGTGTTCTCTGAAATCATCTCACAGAGTTACCGCTTTCCCCTCAAGAAGACTTTCGCTAAGACAGTTCTTGTGGAATTGGCAAAGTGATATTTGGAAGCCCATAGAGGGCTATGGTGAAAAAGGAAATATCCTCACATGAAATCTGGAAAGAAGCTTTCTGAGAAACTGCTTAGTGTTCTGCTAATTCATCTCACAGAGTTACCTCTGTATTTCGTGGATCTCTTTGCTAGCCTTATTTCTTTGGAATCTGAGAACAGATATTTCGGATCCCTTTGAAGACTATAGGGCCAAAGGAAATATCCTCCGATTACAAAGAGAAAAAAGCTTTCTGAGAAACTTCTTTGTGTTCTGTGAAATCATCTCACAGAGTTACAGCTTTCCCCTCAAGAAGCCTTTCGCTAAGACAGTTCCTTTGGAATTTGCAAAGTGATATTTGGAAGCCTTTAGAGGGCTATGGTGAAAAAGGAAATATCCTCAGATGAAATCTGGAAAGAAGCTTTCTGAGAAACTGCTGAGTGTTCTGTTAATTCATCGCACAGAGTTACATCTGCATTTCGTGGATCTCTTTGCTAGCCTTATTTCTGTGGAATCTGAGAACAGATATTTCGGATCCCTTTGAAGATTATAGGGCCAAAGGAAATATCCTCCGATAAAAAAGAGAAAGAAGCTTTCTGAGAAACTTCTTTGTGTTCTGTGAAATCATCTCACAGAGTTACAGCTTTCCCCTCAAGAAGTCTTTCGCTATGACAGTTCTTGTGGAATTGGCAAAGTGATATTTGGAAGCCCTTAGAAGTCTAAGGTGAAAAAGGAAATATCTTCACATGAAATCTGGAAAGAAGCTTTCTGAGAAACTGCTGAGTGTTCTGTTAATTCATCTCACAGAGTTACCTCTGTATTTCGTGGATCTCTTTGCTAGCCTTATTTCTGTGGAAACTGAGAACAGATATTTCGGATCCCTTTGAAGACTATAGGGCCAAAGGAAATATCCTCCGATAACAAAGAGAAAGAAGCTTTCTGAGAAACTTCTTTGTGTTCTGTGAAATCATCTCAAGAGTTGCAGCTTTCCCCTCAAGAAGCCTCTCGCCAAGACAGTTCTTGTGGAATTGGCAAGTGATATTTGGAAGCCCATAGAGGGCTTTGGTGAAAAAGGAAATATCCTCAGATGAAATCTGGAAAGAGGCTTTCTGAGAAACTGCTGAGTGTTCTGTTAATTCATCTCACAGAGTTACATATGTATTTCGTGGATCTCTTTGCTAGCCTTATTTCTGTGGAATCTGAGAACAGATATTTCGGATCCCTTTGAAGACTATAGGGCCAAAGGAAATATCCTCCGATAACAAAGAGAAAGAAGCTTTCTGAGAAACTTCTTTGTGTTCTGTGAAATCATCTCACAGATTTACAGCTTTGCCCTCAAGAAGCCTTTCGCTAAGACAGTTCTTGTGGAATTGGCAAAGTGATATTTGGAAGCCCTTAGAGGGCTATGGTGAAAAAGGAAATATCCTCAGATGAAATATGGAAAGAAGCTTTCTGAGAAACTGCTTAGTGTTCTGTTAATTCATCTCACAGAGTTACATCTGCATTTCGTGGCTCTCTTTGCTAGCCTTATTTCTGTGGAATCTGAGAACAGATATTTCGGATCCCTTTGAAGACTATAGGGCCAAAGGAAATATCCTCCGATAACAAAGAGAAAGAAGCTTTCTGAGAAACTTCTTTTTGTTCTGTGAAATCATCTCACAGAGTTACATCTTTCCCCTCAAGAAGCCTCTCGCCAAGACAGTTATAGTGGAATTGACAAAGTGATATTTGGAAGCCCATAGAGGGCTTTGGTGAAAAAGGAAATATCGTCAGATGAAATCTGCAAACAAGCTTTCGGAGAAACTGCTGAGTGTTCTGTTAATTCATCTCACAGAGTTACATCTGTATTTCGTGGATCTCTTTGCTAGCCTTATTTCTGTGGAATCTGAGAACAGATATTTCGCATCCCTTTGAAGACTTTAGGGCCAAAGGAAATAACCTCCGATAACAAAGAGAAAGAAGCTTTCTGAGAAACTTCTTTTTGTTCTGTGAATTCATCTCACAGAGTTACAGGTTTTCCCTCAAGAAGCCTCTCGCCAAGACAGTTCTTGTGGAATTGGCAAGGTGATATTTGGAAGCCCTTAGAGGGCTATGGTGAAAAAGGAAATATCCTCAGATGAAATCTGGAAAGAAGCTTTCTGAGAAACTGCTTACTGTTCTGTTCATTCATCTCACAGATTTACATCTGTATTTCGTGGATCTCTTTGCTAGCTTTATTTCTGTGGAATCTGAGAACAGATATTTCAGATCCCTTTTAAGACTATAGGATCAAAGGAAATATCCTCCTGTAACAAAGAGAAAGAAGCTCTCTGAGAAACTTCTTTGTGTTCTGTGAAATCATCTCAGAGAGTTACAGCTTTCCCCTAAAGAAGCCTTTCGCCAAGACAGTTCTTGTGGAATTGGCAAAGTGATATTTGGAAGCCCATAGAGGGCTATGGTGAAAAAGGAAATATCCTCAGATGAAATCTGGAAAGAAGCTTTCTGAGAAACTGCTGAGTGTTCTGTTAATTCATCTCACAGAGTTACATCTGTATTTCGTGGAATTCTGTGCTAGCCTTATTTCTGTGGAATCTGAGAACAGATATATCTGATCCCTTTGAAGATTATAGGGAAAAAGGAAATATCCTCCGATAACAAAGAGAAAGAAGCTTTCTGAGAAACGTCTTTGTGTTCTGTGAAATCATCTCACAGAGTTACAGCATTCCCCTCAAGAAGCCTTTCGCTAAGACAGTTCTTGTGGAATTGGCAAAGTGATATATGGAAGCCCATAGAGGGCTATGGTGAAAAAGGAAATATCCTCAGATGAAATCTGGAAAGAAGCTTTCTGAGAAACTGCTTACTGTTCTGTTAATTCATCTCACAGAGTTACCTCTGTATTTCGTGGATCTCTTTGCTAGCCTTATTTCTTTCGAATCTGAGAACAGATATTTCGGATCCCTTTGAAGACTATAGGGCCGAGGAAATATCCTCCGATAACAAAGAGAACGAAGCTTTCTGAGAAACTTCTTTGTGTTCTGTGAAATAATCTCACAGAGTTACTGCTTTCCCCTCAAGAAGCCTTTCGCTAAGACAGTTCTTGTGGAATTTTCAAAGTGATATTTGGAAGCCCTTAGAGGGCTATGGTGAAAAAGGAAATATCCACAGATGAAATCTGAAAAGAAGCTTTCTGAGAAACTGCTGAGTGTTCTGTTAGTTCATCTCACAGAGTTACATCTGTATTTCGTGGATCTCTTTGCTAGCCTTATTTCTGTGGAAACTGAGAACAGATATTTCGGATCCCTTTGAAGACTATAGGGCCAAAGGAAATATCCTCCGATAACAAAGAGAAAGAAGTTTTCTGAGAAACTTCCTTGTGTTCTGTGAAATCATCTCACAGAGTTACAGCTTTCCCCTCAAGAAGCCTTTCGCTAAGACAGTTCTTCTGGAATTGGCAAAGTGATATTTGGAAGCACTTTGAGGGCTATGGTGAAAAAGGAAATATCCTCAGATGAAATCTGGAAAGAAGCTTTCTGAGAAACTGCTGAGTGTTGTGTTAATTCATCTCACAGAGTTACATCTGTATTTCGTGGATCTCTTTGCTAACCTTATTTCTGTTGAATCTGAGAACAGATATTTCGGATCCCTTTGAAGACTATAGGGCCAAAGGAAATATCCTCCGATAACAAAGAGAAAGAAGCTTTCTGAGAAACTTCTTTGTGTTCTCTGAAATCATCTCACAGAGTTACCGCTTTCCCCTCTAGAAGACTTTCGCTAAGACAGTTCTTGTGGAATTGGCAAAGTGATATTTGGAAGCCCATAGAGGGCTATGGTGAAAAAGGAAATATCCTCACATGAAATCTGGAAAGAAGTTTTCTGAGAACCTGCTTAGTGGTCTGCTAATTCATCTCACAGAGTTACCTCTGTATTTCGTGGATTTCTTTGCTAGCCTCATTTCTGTGGAATCTGAGAACAGATATTTCGGATCCCTTTGAAGACTATAGGGCCAAAGGAAATATCCTCCAATAACAAAGAGAAAAAAGCTTTGTGAGAAACTTCTTTGTGTTCTGTGAAATCATCTCACAGAGTTACAGCTTTCCCCTCAAGAAGCCTTTCGCTAAGACAGTTCTTGTGGCATTTGCAAAGTGATATTTGGAAGCCCTTAGAGGGCTATGGTGAAAAAGAAAATATCCTCAGATGAAACCTGGAAAGAAGCTTTCTGAGAAACTGCTGAGTGTTCTGTTAATTCATCTCACAGAGTTACATCTGTATTTCGTGGATCTCTTTGCTAGCCTTATTTCTGTGGAATCTGAGAACAGATATTTCGGATCCCTTTGAAGATTATAGGGCCAAAGGAAATATCTTCCGATAACAAAGAGAAAGAAGCTTTCTGAGAAACTTCTTTGTGTTCTGTGAAATCATCTCACGGAGTTACAGCTTTCCCCTCAAGAAGCCTTTCGCTAAGACAGTTCTTGTGGAATTGGCAAAGTGATATTTGTAGCCCTTAGAGGTCTATGGTGAAAAAGGAAATATGTTCACATGAAATCTGGAAAGAAGCTTTCTGAGAAACTGCTGAGTGTTCTGTTAATTCATCTCACAGAGTTCCATCTGTATTTCGTGGATCTCTTTGCTAGCCTTATTTCTGTGGAATCTGAGAACAGATATTTCGTATCCCTTTGAAGACTTTAGGGCCAAAGGAAATAACCTCCGATAACAAAGAGAAAGAAGCTTTCTGGGAAACTTCTTTGTGTTCTGTGAAATCATCTCACAGAGTTACAGCTTTCCCCTCAAGAAGCCTTTCGCTAAGACAGTTCTTGTGGAATTGGCAAAGTGATATTTGGAAGCCCATAGAGGTCTATGGTGAAAAAGGAAATATCCTCAGATGAAATCTGGAAAGAAGCTTTCTGAGAAACTGCTGAGTGTTCTGTTAATTCATCTCGCAGAGTTCCATCTGTATTTCTTGGATCTCCTTACTAGCCTTATTTCTGAGGAATCTGAGAACAGATAGTTCCGATCCCTTTGAAGACTATAGGGCCAAAGGAAAAATCCTCTGATAACAAAGAGAAAGAAGTTTTCTGAGAAACTTCTTTGTCTTCTGTGAAATCATCTCACAGAGTTACAGCTTTCCGCTCAAGAAGCCTTTCGCTAAGACAGTTCTTGTGGAATTGGCAAAGTGATATTTGGAAGCCCATAGAGGGCTATGGTGAAAAAGGAAATATCCTCAGATGAAATCTGGAAAGAACTTTCTGAGAAACTGCTGAGTGTTCTCTTAATTCATCTCACAGAGTTACATCTGTATGTCGTGGATCTCTTTGCTAGCCTATTACTGTGGAATCTGAGAACAGATATTTCGGATCCCTTTGAAGACTACAGGGCCAAAGGAAATATCCTCCGATAACAAAGAGAAGGAAGCTTTCTGAGAAACTTCTTTGTGTTCTGTGAAATCATCTCACTGAGTTACAGCTTTCCCCTCAGGAAGCCTTTCGCCAAGAGAGTTATTGTGGAATAGACAAAGTGATATTTGGAAGCCCTTAGAGGGCTATGGTGAAAAAGGAAATATCCTCAGATGAAATCTGGAAAGAAGCTTTCTGAGAAACTGCTGAGTGTTCTGTTAATTCATCTCACAGAGTTACATCTGTATTTCGTGGATCTCTTTGCTAACCTTATTTCTGTGGAATCTGAGAACAGATATTTCGGATCCCTTTGAAGACTATAGGGCCAAAGGAAATATCCTCCGATAACAAAGAGAAAGAATCTTTCTGAGAAACTTCTTTGTGTTCTGTGAAATCATCTCACAGAGTTACAGCTTTCCCCTCAAGAAGCCTTTCGCTAAGACAGTTCTTGTGGAATTGGCAAAGTGATATTTGGAAGCCCATTGAGGGCAATGGTGAAAAAGGAAATATCCTCAGATGAAATCTGGAAAGAAGCTTTCTGAGAAACTGCTGAGTGTTCTGTTAATTCATCTCACAGAGTTGCATCTGTATTTCGTGGATCTCTTTGCTAGCCTTATTTCTGTGGAATCTGAGAACAGATATTTCGGATCCCTTTGGAGACTATAGGGCCAAAGGAAATATCCTCCTATAACAAAGAGAAAGAAGCTTTCTGAGAAACTTCTTTGTGTTCTGTGAAATCATCTCACAGAGTTACAGCTTTCCCCTCAAGAAGCCTTTCGTTAAGACAGTTCTTGTGGAATTGGCAAAGTGATAGTTGGAAGCCCATAGAGGGCTATGGTGAAAAAGGAAATATCCTCAGATGAAATTTGGAAAGAAGCTTTCTGAGAAACTGGTTAGTGTTCTGTTAATTCATCTCACAGAGTTACATCTGTATTTCGTGGATCTCTTTGCTAACCTTATTTCTGTGGAATCTGAGAACAGATATTTTGGAACCCTTTGAAGACTATAGGGCCAAAGGAAATATCCTCCGATAACAAAGAGAAAGAAGCTTTCTGAGAAACTTCTTTTTGTTCTGTGAAATCATCTCACAGAGATACAGCTTTGCCCTCAAGAAGCCTTTCGCTAAGACAGTTCTTGTGGAATTGGCAAAGTGATATTTGGAAGCCTATAGAGGGCTATGGTGAAAAAGGAAATATCCTCAGATGAAATCTGGAAAGAAGCTTTCTGAGAAACTGCTGAGTGTTCTGTTAATTCATCTCACAGAGTTACATCTGTATTTCGTGGATCTCTTTGCTAGCCTTATTTCTGTGGAATCTGAGAAAAGATATTTCGTATCCCTTTGAAGACTTTAGGGCCAAAGGAAATATCCTCCGATAACAAAGAGAAAGAAGCTTTCTGAGAAACTTCTTTTTGTTCTGTGAATTCATCTCACAGAGTTACAGCTTTCCCCTCAAGAAGCCTTTCGCTAAGACAGTTCTTGTGGAATTGGCAAAGTGATATTTGGAAGCCCATAGAGGGCTATGGTGAAAAAGGAAATATCCTCAGATGAAATCTGGAAAGAAGCTTTCTGAGAAACTGCTGAGTGTTCTGTCAATTCATCTCACAGAGTTACATCTGTATTTCGTGGAATTCTGCTAGCCTTATTTCTGTGGAATCTGAGAACAGATATATCTGATCCATTTGAAGATTATAGGGAAAAAGGAAATATCCTCCGATAACAAAGAGAAAGAAGCTTTCTGAGAAACGTCTTTGTGTTCTGTGAAATCATCTCACAGAGTTACAGCATTCCCCTCAAGAAGCCTTTCGCTAAGACAGTTCTTGTGGAATTGGCAAAGTGATATATGGAAGCCCAAAGAGGGCTTTGGTGAAAAAGGAAATATCCTCAGATGAAATCTGGAAAGAAGCTTTCTGAGAAACTGCTGAGTGTTCTGTTAATTCATCTCACAGAGTTACCTCTGTATTTTGTGGATCTCTTTGCTAGCCTTATTTCTTTCGAATCTGAGAACAGATATTTCGGATCCCTTTGAAGACTATGGGGCCGAAGGAAATATCCTCCGATAACAAAGAGAACGAAGCTTTCTGAGAAACTTCTTTGTGTTCTGTGAAATCATCTCACAGAGTTACAGCTTTCCCCTCAAGAAGCCTTTCGCTAAGACAGTTCTTGTGGAATTTGCAAAGTGATATTTGGAAGCCCTTAGAGGTCTATGGTGAAAAAGGAAATATCCTCAGATGAAATCTGGAAAGAAGCTTTCTGAGAAACTGCTGAGTGTTCTGTTAATTCATCTCACAGAGTTACATCTGCATTTCGTGGATCTCTCTGCTAGCCTTATTTCTATGGAATCTGAGAATAGATATTTCGGATCCGTTTGAAGACTACAGGGCCAAAGGAAATATCCTCCGATAACAAAGAGAAAGAAGCTTTCTGAGAAACTTCTTTGTGTTCTGTGAAATCATCTCACAGAGTTACCGCTTTCCCCTCAAGAAGACTTTCGCTAAGACAGTTCTTGTGGAATTGGCAAAGTGATATTTGGAAGCCCCTAGAGGGCTATGGTGAAAAAGGAAATATTCTCACATGAAATCTGGAAAGAAGCTTTGTGAGAAACTGCTTAGTGTTCTGCTAATTCATCTCACAGAGTTACCTCTGTATTTCGTGGATCTCTTTGCTAGCCTTATTTCTGTGGAATCTGAGAACAGATATTTCGGATCCCTTTGAAGACTATAGGGCCAAAGGAAATATCCTCCGATAACAAAGAGAAAAAAGCTTTCTGAGAAACTTCTTTGTGTTCTGTGAAATCATCTCACAGAGTTACAGCTTTCCCCTCAAGAAGCCTTTCGATAAGACAGTTCTTGTGGAATTTGCAAAGTGATATTTGGAAGCCCTTAGAGGGCTATGGTGAAAAAGGAAATATCCTCAGATGAAATCTGGAAAGAAGTTTTCTGAGAAACTGCTGAGTGTTCTGTTAATTCATCTCACAGAGTTACATCTGCATTTCGTGGATCTCCTTGCTAGCCTTATTTCTGTGGAATCTGAGAACAGATATTTCGGATCCCTTTGAAGATTATAGGGCCAAAGGAAATATCCTCCGATAACAAAGAGAAAGAAGCTTTCTGAGAAACTTCTTTTTGTTCTGTGAAATCATCTCACAGAGTTACAGCTTTCCCCTCAAGAAGCCTCTCGCCAAGACAGTTCTTGTGGAATTGTCAAGGTGATATTTGGAAGCCCTTAGAGGGCTATGGTGAAAAAGGAAATATCCTCAGATGAAATATGGAAGGAAGCTTTCTGAGAAACTGCTTACTGTTCTGTTAATTCATCTCACAGAGTTACATCTGTATTGCCTGGATCTCTTTGCTGGCCTTATTTCTGTGGAATCTGAGAACAGATATTTCGGATTCCTTTGAAGACTATAGGGCCAAAGGAAATATCCTCCGATAACAAAGAGAAAGAAGCTTTCTGAGAAACTTCCTTGTGTTCTGTGAAATCATCACACAGAGTTACAGCTTTCCCCTCAAGAAGCCTTTCGCTAAGACAGTTCTTCTGGAATTGGCAAAGTGATATTTGGAAGCACTTAGAGGGCTATGGTGAAAAAGGAAATATCCTCAGATGAAATCTGGAAAGAAGCTTTCTGAGAAACTGCTGAGTGTTCTGTTAATTCATCTCACAGAGTTACATCTGTATTTCGTGGATCTCTTTGCTAACCTTATTTCTGTGGAATCTGAGAACAGATATTTCGGATCCCTTTGAAGACTATAGGGCCAAAGGAAATATCCTCCGATAACAAAGAGAAAGAAGCTTTCTGAGAAACTTCTTTGTGTTCTCTGAAATCATCTCACAGAGTTACCGCTTTTTCCTCAAGAAGACTTTCGCTAAGACAGTTCTTGTGGAATTGGCAAAGTGATATTTGGAAGCCCATAGAGGGCTATGGTGAAAAAGGAAATATTCTCACATGAAATCTGGAAAGAAGCTTTGTGAGAAACTGCTTAGTGTTCTGCTAATTCATCTCACAGAGTTACCTCTGTATTTCGTGGATCTCTTTGCTAGCCTTATTTCTGTGGAATCTGAGAACAGATATTTCGGATCCCTTTGAAGACTATAGGGCCAAAGGAAATATCCTCCGATAACAAAGAGAAAAAAGCTTTCTGAGAAACTTCTTTTTGTTCTGTGAAATCATCTCACAGAGTTACAGCTTTCCCCTCAAGAAGCCTCTCGCCAAGACAGTTCTTGTGGAATTGTCAAGGTGATATTTGGAAGCCCTTAGAGGGCTCTGGTGAAAAAGGAAATATCCTCAGATGAAATCTGGAAAGAACTTTCTGAGAAACTGCTGAGTGTTCTCTTAATTCATCTCACAGAGTTACATCTGTATGTCGTGGATCTCTTTGCTAGCCTTATTACTGTGGAATCTGAGAACAGATATTTCGGATCCCTTTGAAGACTACAGGGCCAAAGGAAATATCCTCCGATAACAAAGAGAAGGAAGCTTTCTGAGAAACTTCTTTGTGTTCTGTGAAATCAACTCACTGAGTTACAGCTTTCCCCTCAGGAAGCCTTTCGCCAAGAGAGTTATTGTGGAATAGACAAAGTGATATTTGGAAGCCCTTAGAGGGCTATGGTGAAAAAGGAAATATCCTCAGATGAAATCTGGAAAGAAGCTTTCTGAGAAACTGCTGAGTGTTGTGTTAATTCATCTCACAGAGTTACATCTGTATTTCGTGGATCTCTATGCTAGCCTTATTTCTGTGGAATCTGAGAACACATATTTCGGATCCCTTTGAAGACTATAGGGCCAAAGGAAATATCCTCCGAAAACAAAGAGAAAGAATCTTTCTGAGAAACTTCTAGGTGTTCTGTGAAATCATCTCACTGAGTTACAGAATTCCCCTCAAGAAGCCTCTCGCCAAGAGAGTTCTTGTGGAATTGGCAAGGTGATATTTGAAAGCCCATAGAGGGCTATTGTGAAAAAGGAAATATCCTCAGATGAAATCTGGAAAGAAGCGCTCCGAGAAACTGCTGAGTGTTCTGTTAATTCATCTCACAGGGTTACATCTGTATTTCGTGGATCTCTTTGCTAACCTTATTTCTGTGGAATCTGAGAACAGATATTTCGGATCCCTTTGAAGACTATAGGGCCAAAGGAAATATCCTCCGATAACAAAGAGAAAGAATCTTTCTGAGAAAATTCTTTGTGTTCTGTGAAATCATCTCACAGAGTTACAGCTTTCCCCTCAAGAAGCCTTTCGCTAAGACAGTTCTTGTGGAATTGGCAAAGTGATATTTGGAAGCCCATTGAGGGCAATGGTGAAAAAGGAAATATCCTCAAATGAAATCTGGAAAGAAGCTTTCTGAGAAACTGCTGAGTGTTCTGTTAATTCATCTCACAGAGTTACATCTGTATTTCGTGGATCTCTTTGCTAGCCTTATTTCTGTGGAATCTGAGAACAGATATTTCGGATCCCTTTGGAGACTATAGGGCCAAAGGAAATATCCTCCTATAACAAAGAGAAAGAAGCTTTCTGAGAAACTTCTTTGTGTTCTGTGAAATCATCTCACAGAGTTACAGCTTTCCCCTCAAGAAGCCTTTCGCTAAGACAGTTCTTGTGGAATTGGCAAAGTGATAGTTGGAAGCCCATAGAGGGCTATGGTGAAAAAGGAAATATCCTCAGATGAAATTTGGAAAGAAGCTTTCTGAGAAACTGCTGAGTGTTCTGTTAATTCATCTCACAGAGTTACATCTGTATTTCGTGGATCTCTTTGCTAACCTTATTTCTGTGGAATCTGAGAACAGATATTTTGGATCCCTTTGAAGACTATAGGGCCAAAGGAAATATCCTCCGATAACAAAGAGAAAGAAGCTTTCTGAGAAACTTCTTTTTGTTCTGTGAAATCATCTCACAGAGATACAGCTTTGCCCTCAAGAAGCCTTTCGCTAAGACAGTTCTTGTGGAATTGGCAAAGTGATATTTGGAAGCCTATAGAGGGCTATGGTGAAAAAGGAAATATCCTCAGATGAAATCTGGAAAGAAGCTTTCTGAGAAACTGCTGAGTGTTCTGTTAATTCATCTCACAGAGTTACATCTGTATTTCGTGGATCTCTTTGCTAGCCTTATTTCTGTGGAATCTGAGAAAAGATATTTCGGATCCCTTTGAAGACTTTAGGGCCAAAGGAAATATCCTCCGATAACAAAGAGAAAGAAGCTTTCTGAGAAACTTCTTTTTGTTCTGTGAATTCATCTCACAGAGTTACAGCTTTCCCCTCAAGAAGCCTCTCGCCAAGACAGTTCTTGTGGAATTGGCAAGGTGATATTTGGAAGCCCTTAGAGGGCTATGGTGAAAAAGGAAATATCCTCAGATGAAATCTGGAAAGAAGCTTTCTGAGAAACTGCTTACTGTTCTGTTAATTCATCTCACAGAGTTACATCTGTATTTCGTGGATCTCTTTGCTAGCCTTATTTCTGTGGAATCTGAGAACAGATATTTCAGATCCCTTTTAAGACTATAGGACCAAAGGAAATATCCTCCTATAACAAAGAGAAAGAGGCTTTCTGAGAAACTTCTTTGTGTTCTGTGAAATCATCTCACAGAGTTACAGCTTTCCCCTAAAGAAGCCTTTCGCTAAGACAGTTCTTGTGGAATTGGCAAAGTGATATTTGGAAGCCCATAGAGGGCTATGGTGAAAAAGGAAATATCCTCAGATGAAATCTGGAAAGAAGCTTTCTGAGAAACTGCTGAGTGTTCTGTCAATTCATCTCACAGAGTTACTTCTGTATTTCGTGGAATTCTGCTAGCCTTATTTCTGTGGAATCTGAGAACAGATATATCTGATCCATTTGAAGATTATAGGGAAAAAGGAAATATCCTCCGATAACAAAGAGAAAGAATCTTTCTGAGAAACGTCTTTGTGTTCTGTGAAATCATCTCACAGAGTTACAGCATTCCCCTCAAGAAGCCTTTCGCTAAGACAGTTCTTGTGGAATTGGCAAAGTGATATATGGAAGCCCATAGAGGGCTTTGGTGAAAAAGGAAATATCCTCAGATGAAATCTGGAAAGAAGCTTTCTGAGAAACTGCTGAGTGTTCTGTTAATTCATCTCACAGAGTTACCTCTGTATTTTGTGGATCTCTTTGCTAGCCTTATTTCTTTCGAATCTGAGAACAGATATTTCGGATCCCTTTGAAGACTATGGGGCCGAAGGAAATATCCTCCGATAACAAAGAGAACGAAGCTTTCTGAGAAACTTCTTTGTGTTGTGTGAAATCATCTGACGGAGTTACAGCTTTCCCCTCAAGAAGCCTTTCGCTAAGACAGTTCTTGTGGAATTTGCAAAGTGATATTTGGAAGCCCTTAGAGGTCTATGGTGAAAAAGGAAATATCCTCAGATGAAATCTGGAAAGAAGCTTTCTGAGAAACTGCTGACTGTTCTGTTAATTCATCTCACAGAGTTACATCTGTATTTCGTGGATCTCTCTGCTAGCCTTATTTCTGTGGAATCTGAGAATAGATATTTCGGATCCGTTTGAAGACTATAGGGCCAAAGGAAATATCCTCCGATAACAAAGAGAAAGAAGCTTTCTGAGAAACTTCTTTGTGTTCTGTGAAATCATCTCACAGAGTTACAGCTTTCCCCTCAAGAAGCCTTTCGCTAAGACTGTTCTTGTGGAATTGGCAAAGTGATATTTGTAGCCCTTAGAGGTCTATGGTGAAAAAGGAAATATGTTCACATGAAATCTGGAAAGAAGATTTCTGAGAAACTGCTGAGTGTTCTGTTAATTCATCTCACAGAGTTACATCTGTATTTCGTGGATCTCTTTGCTATCCTTATTTCTGTGGAAACTGAGAACAGATATTTCGGATCCCTTTGAAAACTATAGGGCCAAAGGAAATATCCTCCGATAACAAAGAGAAAGAAGCTTTCTGAGAAACTTCCTTGTGTTCTGTGAAATCATCTCACAGAGTTACAGCATTCCCCTCAAAAAGCCTTTCGCTAAGACAGTTCTTCTGGAATTGGCAAAGTGATATTTGGAAACACTTAGAGGGCTATGGTGAAAAAGGAAATATCCTCAGATGAAATCTGGAAAGAAGCTTTCTGAGAAACTGCTGAGTGTTCTGTTAATTCATCTCACAGAGTTACATCTGTATTTCGTGGATCTCTTTGCTAACCTTATTTCTGTGGAATCTGAGAACAGATAATTCGGATCCCTTTGAAGACTATAGGGCCAAAGGAAATATCCTCCGATAACAAAGAGAAAGAAGCTTTCTGAGAAACTTCTTTGTGTTCTCTGAAATCATCTCACAGAGTTACCGCTTTCCCCTCAAGAAGACTTTCGCTAAGACAGTTCTTGTGGAATTGGCAAGGTGATATTTGGAAGCCCATAGAGGGCTATGGTGAAAAAGGAAATATTCTCACATGAAATCTGGAAAGAAGCTTTGTGAGAAACTGCTTAGTGTTCTGCTAATTCATCTCACAGAGTTACCTCTGTATTTCGTGGATCTCTTTGCTAGCCTTATTTCTGTGGAATCTGAGAACAGATATTTCGGATCCCTTTGAAGACTATAGGGCCAAAGGAAATATCCTCCGATAACAAAGAGAAAAAAGCTTTCTGAGAAACTTCTTTGTGTTCTGTGAAATCATCTCACAGAGTTACAGCTTTCCCCTCAAGAAGCCTTTCGCTAAGACAGTTCTTGTGGAATTTGCAAAGTGATATTTGGAAGCCCTTAGAGGGCTATGGTGAAAAAGGAAATATCCTCAGATGAAATCTGGAAAGAAGTTTTCTGAGAAACTGCTGAGTGTTCTGTTAATTCATCTCACAGAGTTACATCTGCATTTCGTGGATCTCCTTGCTAGCCTTATTTCTGTGGAATCTGAGAACAGATATTTCGGATCCCTTTGAAGATTATAGGGCCAAAGGAAATATCCTCCGATAACAAAGAGAAAGAAGCTTTCTGAGAAACTTCTTTTTGTTCTGTGAAATCATCTCACAGAGTTACAGCTTTCCCCTCAAGAAGCCTCTCGCCAAGACAGTTCTTGTGGAATTGTCAAGGTGATATTTGGAAGCCCTTAGAGGGCTATGGTGAAAAAGGAAATATCCTCAGATGAAATATGGAAGGAAGCTTTCTGAGAAACTGCTTACTGTTCTGTTAATTCATCTCACAGAGTTACATCTGTATTGCGTGGATCTCTTTGCTGGCCTTATTTCTGTGGAATCTGAGAACAGATATTTCGGATTCCTTTGAAGACTATAGGGCCAAAGGAAATATCCTCCGATAACAAAGAGAAAGAAGCTTTCTGAGAAACTTCCTTGTGTTCTGTGAAATCATCTCACAGAGTTACAGCTTTCCCCTCAAGAAGCCTTTCGCTAAGACAGTTCTTCTGGAATTGGCAAAGTGATATTTGGAAGCACTTAGAGGGCTATGGTGAAAAAGGAAATATCCTCAGATGAAATCTGGAAAGAAGCTTTCTGAGAAACTGCTGAATGTTGTGTTAATTCATCTCACAGAGTTACATCTGTATTTCGTGGATCTCTTTGCTAACCTTATTTCTGTGGAATCTGAGAACAGATATTTCGGATCCCTTTGAAGACTATAGGGCCAAAGGAAATATCCTCCGATAACAAAGAGAAAGAAGCTTTCTGAGAAACTTCTTTGTGTTCTCTGAAATCATCTCACAGAGTTACCGCTTTCCCCTCAAGAAGACTTTCGCTAAGACAGTTCTTGTGGAATTGGCAAAGTGATATTTGGAAGCCCATAGAGGGCTATGGTGAAAAAGGAAATATTCTCACATGAAATCTGGAAAGAAGCTTTGTGAGAAACTGCTTAGTGTTCTGCTAATTCATCTCACAGAGTTACCTCTGTATTTCGTGGATCTCTTTGCTAGCCTTATTTCTGTGGAATCTGAGAACAGATATTTCGGATCCCTTTGAAGACTATAGGGCCAAAGGAAATATCCTCCTATAACAAAGAGAAAGAAGCTTTCTGAGAAACTTCTTTGTATTCTGTGAAATCATCTCACAGAGTGACAGCTTTCCCCTAAAGAAGCCTTTCGCTAAGACAGTTCTTGTGGAATTGGCAAAGTGATATTTGGAAGCCCATAGAGGGCTATGGTGAAAAAGGAAATATCCTCAGATGAAATCTGGAAAGAAGCTATCTGAGAAACTGCTGAGAGTTCTGTTAATTCATCTCACAGAGTTACATCTGTATTTCGTGGATCTCTTTGCTAGCCTTATTTCTGTGGAATCTGAGAACAGATATTTCAGATCCCTTTGAAGACTATAGGGCCAAAGGAAATATCCTCCTATAACATAGAGAAAGAAGCTTTCTGAGAAACTTCTTTGTGTTCTGTGAAATCACCTCACAGAGTTACAGCTTTTCCCTCAAGAAGCCGTTCGCTAAGACAGTTCTTGTGGAATTGGCAAAGTGATATTTGCAAGCCCATAGAGGGCTACGGTGAAAAAGGAAATATCCTCAGATGTAATCTGGAAAGAAGTTTCTGAGAAACTGCTGAGTGTTCTGTTAAATCATCTCACAGAGTTCCATCTGTATTTCTTGGATCTCCTTGCTAGCCTTTTTTCTGAGGAATCTGAGAACAGATATTTCGGATCCCTTTGAAGACTATAGGGCCAAAGGAAATATCCTCCTATAAGAAAGAGAAAGAAGCTTTCTGAGAAACTTCTTTGTGTTCTGTGAAATCATCTCACAGAGTTACAGCTTTGCTCTCAAGAAGCCTTTCGCTAAGACAGTTCTTGTGGAATTGGCAAAGTGATATTTGGTCGCCCATAGAGGGCTATGGTGAAAAACGAAATATCCTCAGATGAAATCTGGAAAGAAGCTTTCTGAGAAACTGCTTAGTGTTCTGTTAATTCATCTCACAGAGTTACATCTGTATTTCGTGGATCTCTTTGCTAGCCTTATTTCTGTGGAATCTGAGAACAGATATTTCGGATCCCTTTGAAGAGTATAGGTCCAAAGGAAATATCCTCCGATAACAAAGAGAAGGAAGCTTTCTGAGAAACTTCTTTGTGTTCTGTGAAATCATCTCACAGAGTTACAGCTTTCCCCTCAAGAAGCCTCTCGCCAAGACAGTTATTGTGGAATTGACAAAGTGATATTTGGAAGCCCATAGAGGGCTTTGGTGAAAAAGGAAATATCCTCAGATGAAATCCGGAAAGAAGCTTTCTGAGAAACTGCTGAGTGTTCTGTTAATTCATCTCACAGAGTTACATCTGTATTTCGTGGATCTCTTTGCTAGCCTTATTTCTGTGGAATCTGAGAAAAGATATTTCGTATCCCTTTGAAGACTTTAGGGCCAAAGGAAATATCCTCCGATAACAAAGAGAAAGAAGCTTTCTGAGAAACTTCTTTTTGTTCTGTGAATTCATCTCACAGAGTTACAGCTTTCCCCTCAAGAAGCCTCTCGCCAAGACAGTTCTTGTGGAATTGGCAAGGTGATATTTGGAAGCCCTTAGAGGGCTATGGTGAAAAAGGAAATATCCTCAGATGAAATCTGGAAAGAAGCTTTCTGAGAAACTGCTTACTGTTCTGTTAATTCATCTCACAGAGTTACATCTGTATTTCGTGGATCTCTTTGCTAGCCTTACTTCTGTGGAATCTGAGAACAGATATTTCAGATCCCTTTTAAGACTATAGGACCAAGGAAATATCCTCCTATAACAAAGAGAAAGAAGCTTTCTGAGAAACTTCTTTGTGTTCTGTGAAATCATCTCACAGAGTTACAGCTTTCCCCTAAAGAAGCCTTTCGCTAAGACAGTTCTTGTGGAATTGGCAAAGTGATATTTGGAAGCCCATAGAGGGCTATGGTGAAAAAGGAAATATCCTCAGATGAAATCTGGAAAGAAGCTTTCTGAGAAACTGCTGAGTGTTCTGTCAATTCATCTCACAGTGTTACATCTGTATTTCGTGGAATTCTGCTAGCCTTATTTCTGTGGAATCTGAGAACAGATATATCTGATCCATTTGAAGATTATAGGGAAAAAGGAAATATCCTCCGATAACAAAGAGAAAGAATCTTTCTGAGAAACGTCTTTGTGTTCTGTGAAATCATCTCACAGAGTTACAGCATTCCCCTCAAGAAGCCTTTCGCTAAGACAGTTCTTGTGGAATTGGCAAAGTGATATATGGAAGCCCATAGAGGGCTTTGGTGAAAAAGGAAATATCCTCAGATGAAATCTGGAAAGAAGCTTTCTGAGAAACTGCTGAGTGTTCTGCTAATTCATCTCACAGAGTTACCTCTGTATTTCGTGGATCTCTTTGCTAGCCTTATTTCTGTGGAATCTGAGAACAGATATTTCGGATCCCTTTGAAGACTATAGGGCCAAAGGAAATATCCTCCGATAACAAAGAGAAAAAAGCTTTCTGAGAAACTTCTTTGTGTTCTTTGAAATCATCTCACAGAGTTACAGCTTTCCCCTCAAGAAGCCTTTCGCTAAGACAGTTCTTGTGGAATTTGCAAAGTGATATTTGGAAGCCCTTAGAGGGCTATGGTGAAAAAGGAAATATCCTCAGATGAAATCTGGAAAGAAGCTTTCTGAGAAACTGCTGAGTGTTCTGTTAATTCATCTCACAGAGTTACATCTGCATTTCGTGGATCTCTTTGCTAGCCTTATTTCTGTGGAATCTGAGAACAGATATTTCGGATCCCTTTGAAGATTATAGGGCCAAAGGAAATATCCTCCGATAACAAAGAGAAAGAAGCTTTCTGAGAAACTTCTTTTTGTTCTGTGAAATCATCTCACAGAGTTACAGCTTTCCCCTCAAGAAGCCTCTCGCCAAGACAGTTCTTGTGGAATTGTCAAGGTGATATTTGGAAGCCCTTAGAGGGCTATGGTGAAAAAGGAAATATCCTCAGATGAAATATGGAAGGAAGTTTTCTGAGAAACTGCTTACTGTTCTGTTAATTCTTCGCACAGAGTTACATCTGTATTGCGTGGATCTCTTTGCTAGCCTTATTTCTGTGGAATCTGAGAACAGATATTTCGGATTCCTTTGAAGACTATAGGGCCAAAGGAAATATCCTCCGATAACAAAGAGAAAGAAGCTTTCTGAGAAACTTCCTTGTGTTCTGTGAAATCATCTCACAGAGTTACAGCTTTCCCCTCAAGAAGCCTTTCGCTAAGACAGTTCTTCTGGAATTGGCAAAGTGATATTTGGAAGCACTTAGAGGGCTATGGTGAAAAAGGAAATATCCTCAGATGAAATCTGGAAAGAAGCTTTCCGAGAAACTGCTGAGTGTTCTGTTAATTCATCTCACAGGGTTACATCTGTATTTCGTGGATCTCTTTGCTAGCCTTATTTCTGTGGAATCTGAGAACAGATATTTCGGATCCCTTTGGAGACTATAGGGCCAAAGGAAATATCCTCCGATAACAAAGAGAAAGAAGCTTTCTGAGAAACTTCTTTTTGTTCTGTGAAATCATCACACAGAGTTACAGCTTTCCCCTCAAGAAGCCTTTCGCTAAGACAGTTCTTGTGGAATTGGCAAAGTGATAGTTGGAAGCCCATAGAGGGCTATGGTGAAAAAGGAAATATCCTCAGATGAAATCTGGAAAGAAGCTTTCTGAGAAACTGCTGAGTGTTCTGTTAATTCATCTCACAGAGTTACATCTGTATTTCGTGGATCTCTTTGCTAACCTTATTTCTGTGGAATCTGAGAACAGATATTTCGGATCGCTTTGAAGACTATAGGGCCAAAGGAAATATCCTCCGATAACAAAGAGAAAGAAGCTTTCTGAGAAACTTCTTTGTGTTCTCTGAAATCATCTCACAGAGTTACCGCTTTCCCCTAAAGAAGCCTTTCGCTAAGACAGTTCTTGTGGAATTGGCAAAGTGATATTTGGAAGCCCATTGAGGGCTATGGTGAAAAAGGAAATATCCTGAGATGAAATCTGGAAAGAAGCTTTCTGAGAAACTGCTGAGTGTTCTGTTAATTCATCCAACAGAGAACATCTGCATTTCGTGGATCTCTTTGCTAGCCTTATTTCTGAGGAATTTGAGAACTGATATTTCGGATCCCTTTGAAGACTATAGGGCCAAAGGAAATATCCTCCGATAACAAAGAGAAAGAAGCTTTCTCAGAAACTTCTTTGTGTTCTGTGAAATCATCTCACGGAGTTACATCTCTCCCCTCAAGAAGCCTCTCACCAAGACAGTTATTGTGGAATTGACAAAGTGATATTTGGAAACCCATAGAGGGCTTTGGTGTAAAAGGAAATATCCTTAGATGAAATCTGAAAAGAAGCTTTCTGAGAAACTGCTGAGTGTTCTGTTAATTCATCTCACAGAGTTACATCTGTATTTCGTGGATCTCTTTGCTATCCTTATTTCTGTGGAAACTGAGAACAGATATTTCGGATCCCTTTGAAAACTATAGGGCCAAAGGAAATATCCTCCGATAACAAAGAGAAAGAAGCTTTCTGAGAAACTTCCTTGTGTTCTGTGAAATCATCTCACAGAGTTACAGCATTCCCCTCAAAAAGCCTTTCGCTAAGACAGTTCTTCTGGAATTGGCAAAGTGATATTTGGAAACACTTAGAGGGCTATGGTGAAAAAGGAAATATCCTCAGATGAAATCTGGAAAGAAGCTTTCTGAGAAACTGCTGAGTGTTCTGTTAATTCATCTCACAGAGTTACATCTGTATTTCGTGGATCTCTTTGCTAACCTTATTTCTGTGGAATCTGAGAACAGATAATTCGGATCCCTTTGAAGACTATAGGGCCAAAGGAAATATCCTCCGATAACAAAGAGAAAGAAGCTTTCTGAGAAACTTCTTTGTGTTCTCTGAAATCATCTCACAGAGTTACCGCTTTCCCCTCAAGAAGACTTTCGCTAAGACAGTTCTTGTGGAATTGGCAAGGTGATATTTGGAAGCCCATAGAGGGCTATGGTGAAAAAGGAAATATTCTCACATGAAATCTGGAAAGAAGCTTTGTGAGAAACTGCTTAGTGTTCTGCTAATTCATCTCACAGAGTTACCTCTGTATTTCGTGGATCTCTTTGCTAGCCTTATTTCTGTGGAATCTGAGAACAGATATTTCGGATCCCTTTGAAGACTATAGGGCCAAAGGAAATATCCTCCGATAACAAAGAGAAAAAAGCTTTCTGAGAAACTTCTTTGTGTTCTGTGAAATCATCTCACAGAGTTACAGCTTTCCCCTCAAGAAGCCTTTCGCTAAGACAGTTCTTGTGGAATTTGCAAAGTGATATTTGGAAGCCCTTAGAGGGCTATGGTGAAAAAGGAAATATCCTCAGATGAAATCTGGAAAGAAGTTTTCTGAGAAACTGCTGAGTGTTCTGTTAATTCATCTCACAGAGTTACATCTGCATTTCGTGGATCTCCTTGCTAGCCTTATTTCTGTGGAATCTGAGAACAGATATTTCGGATCCCTTTGAAGATTATAGGGCCAAAGGAAATATCCTCCGATAACAAAGAGAAAGAAGCTTTCTGAGAAACTTCTTTTTGTTCTGTGAAATCATCTCACAGAGTTACAGCTTTCCCCTCAAGAAGCCTCTCGCCAAGACAGTTCTTGTGGAATTGTCAAGGTGATATTTGGAAGCCCTTAGAGGGCTATGGTGAAAAAGGAAATATCCTCAGATGAAATATGGAAGGAAGCTTTCTGAGAAACTGCTTACTGTTCTGTTAATTCATCTCACAGAGTTACATCTGTATTGCGTGGATCTCTTTGCTGGCCTTATTTCTGTGGAATCTGAGAACAGATATTTCGGATTCCTTTGAAGACTATAGGGCCAAAGGAAATATCCTCCGATAACAAAGAGAAAGAAGCTTTCTGAGAAACTTCCTTGTGTTCTGTGAAATCATCTCACAGAGTTACAGCTTTCCCCTCAAGAAGCCTTTCGCTAAGACAGTTCTTCTGGAATTGGCAAAGTGATATTTGGAAGCACTTAGAGGGCTATGGTGAAAAAGGAAATATCCTCAGATGAAATCTGGAAAGAAGCTTTCTGAGAAACTGCTGAATGTTGTGTTAATTCATCTCACAGAGTTACATCTGTATTTCGTGGATCTCTTTGCTAACCTTATTTCTGTGGAATCTGAGAACAGATATTTCGGATCCCTTTGAAGACTATAGGGCCAAAGGAAATATCCTCCGATAACAAAGAGAAAGAAGCTTTCTGAGAAACTTCTTTGTGTTCTCTGAAATCATCTCACAGAGTTACCGCTTTCCCCTCAAGAAGACTTTCGCTAAGACAGTTCTTGTGGAATTGGCAAAGTGATATTTGGAAGCCCATAGAGGGCTATGGTGAAAAAGGAAATATTCTCACATGAAATCTGGAAAGAAGCTTTGTGAGAAACTGCTTAGTGTTCTGCTAATTCATCTCACAGAGTTACCTCTGTATTTCGTGGATCTCTTTGCTAGCCTTATTTCTGTGGAATCTGAGAACAGATATTTCGGATCCCTTTGAAGACTATAGGGCCAAAGGAAATATCCTCCTATAACAAAGAGAAAGAAGCTTTCTGAGAAACTTCTTTGTGTTCTGTGAAATCTTCTCACAGAGTTACAGCTTTCCCCTCAAGAAGCCTCTCGCCAAGACACTTCTTGTGGAATTGGCAAGGTGATATTTGGAAGCCCTTAGAGGGTTATGGTGAAAAAGGAAATATCCTCAGATGAAATCTGGAAAGAAGCTTTCTGAGAAACTGCTGGGTGTTCTGTTCATTCATCTCACAGAGTTACATCTGTATTTCGTGGATCTCTTTGCTAGCCTTATTTCTGTGGAATCTGAGAACAGATATTTCAGATCCCTTTTAAGACTATAGGACCAAAGGAAATATCCTCCTATAACAAAGAGAAAGAAGCTTTCTGAGAAACTTCTTTGTATTCTGTGAAATCATCTCACAGAGTGACAGCTTTCCCCTAAAGAAGCCTTTCGCTAAGACAGTTCTTGTGGAATTGGCAAAGTGATATTTGGAAGCCCATAGAGGGCTATGGTGAAAAAGGAAATATCCTCAGATGAAATCTGGAAAGAAGCTATCTGAGAAACTGCTGAGAGTTCTGTTAATTCATCTCACAGAGTTACATCTGTATTTCGTGGATCTCTTTGCTAGCCTTATTTCTGTGGAATCTGAGAACAGATATTTCAGATCCCTTTGAAGACTATAGGGCCAAAGGAAATATCCTCCTATAACAAAGAGAAAGAAGCTTTCTGAGAAACTTCTTTGTGTTCTGTGAAATCACCTCACAGAGTTACAGCTTTTCCCTCAAGAAGCCGTTCGCTAAGACAGTTCTTGTGGAATTGGCAAAGTGATATTTGCAAGCCCATAGAGGGCTACGGTGAAAAAGGAAATATCCTCAGATGTAATCTGGAAAGAAGCTTTCTGAGAAACTGCTGAGTGTTCTGTTAAATCATCTCACAGAGTTCCATCTGTATTTCTTGGATCTCCTTGCTAGCCTTTTTTCTGAGGAATCTGAGAACAGATATTTCGGATCCCTTTGAAGACTATAGGGCCAAAGGAAATATCCTCCTATAAGAAAGAGAAAGAAGCTTTCTGAGAAACTTCTTTGTGTTCTGTGAAATCATCTCACAGAGTTACAGCTTTGCTCTCAAGAAGCCTTTCGCTAAGACAGTTCTTGTGGAATTGGCAAAGTGATATTTGGTCGCCCATAGAGGGCTATGGTGAAAAACGAAATATCCTCAGATGAAATCTGGAAAGAAGCTTTCTGAGAAACTGCTTAGTGTTCTGTTAATTCATCTCACAGAGTTACATCTGTATTTCGTGGATCTCTTTGCTAGCCTTATTTCTGTGGAATCTGAGAACAGATATTTCGGATCCCTTTGAAGAGTATAGGTCCAAAGGAAATATCCTCCGATAACAAAGAGAAGGAAGCTTTCTGAGAAACTTCTTTGTGTTCTGTGAAATCATCTCACAGAGTTACAGCTTTCCCCTCAAGAAGCCTCTCGCCAAGACAGTTATTGTGGAATTGACAAAGTGATATTTGGAAGCCCATAGAGGGCTTTGGTGAAAAAGGAAATATCCTCAGATGAAATCCGGAAAGAAGCTTTCTGAGAAACTGCTGAGTGTTCTGTTAATTCATCTCACAGAGTTACATCTGTATTTCGTGGATCTCTTTGCTAGCCTTATTTCTGTGGAATCTGAGAAAAGATATTTCGTATCCCTTTGAAGACTTTAGGGCCAAAGGAAATATCCTCCGATAACAAAGAGAAAGAAGCTTTCTGAGAAACTTCTTTTTGTTCTGTGAATTCATCTCACAGAGTTACAGCTTTCCCCTCAAGAAGCCTCTCGCCAAGACAGTTCTTGTGGAATTGGCAAGGTGATATTTGGAAGCCCTTAGAGGGCTATGGTGAAAAAGGAAATATCCTCAGATGAAATCTGGAAAGAAGCTTTCTGAGAAACTGCTTACTGTTCTGTTAATTCATCTCACAGAGTTACATCTGTATTTCGTGGATCTCTTTGCTAGCCTTACTTCTGTGGAATCTGAGAACAGATATTTCAGATCCCTTTTAAGACTATAGGACCAAGGAAATATCCTCCTATAACAAAGAGAAAGAAGCTTTCTGAGAAACTTCTTTGTGTTCTGTGAAATCATCTCACAGAGTTACAGCTTTCCCCTAAAGAAGCCTTTCGCTAAGACAGTTCTTGTGGAATTGGCAAAGTGATATTTGGAAGCCCATAGAGGGCTATGGTGAAAAAGGAAATATCCTCAGATGAAATCTGGAAAGAAGCTTTCTGAGAAACTGCTGAGTGTTCTGTCAATTCATCTCACAGAGTTACATCTGTATTTCGTGGAATTCTGCTAGCCTTATTTCTGTGGAATCTGAGAACAGATATATCTGATCCATTTGAAGATTATAGGGAAAAAGGAAATATCCTCCGATAACAAAGAGAAAGAAGCTTTCTGAGAAACTTCTTTGTGTTCTTTGAAATCATCTCACAGAGTTACAGCTTTCCCCTCAAGAAGCCTTTCGCTAAGACAGTTCTTGTGGAATTTGCAAAGTGATATTTGGAAGCCCTTAGAGGGCTATGGTGAAAAAGGAAATATCCTCAGATGAAATCTGGAAAGAAGCTTTCTGAGAAACTGCTGAGTGTTCTGTTAATTCATCTCACAGAGTTACATCTGCATTTCGTGGATCTCTTTGCTAGCCTTATTTCTGTGGAATCTGAGAACAGATATTTCGGATCCCTTTGAAGATTATAGGGCCAAAGGAAATATCCTCCGATAACAAAGAGAAAGAAGCTTTCTGAGAAACTTCTTTTTGTTCTGTGAAATCATCTCACAGAGTTACAGCTTTCCCCTCAAGAAGCCTCTCGCCAAGACAGTTCTTGTGGAATTGTCAAGGTGATATTTGGAAGCCCTTAGAGGGCTATGGTGAAAAAGGAAATATCCTCAGATGAAATATGGAAGGAAGTTTTCTGAGAAACTGCTTACTGTTCTGTTAATTCTTCGCACAGAGTTACATCTGTATTGCGTGGATCTCTTTGCTAGCCTTATTTCTGTGGAATCTGAGAACAGATATTTCGGATTCCTTTGAAGACTATAGGGCCAAAGGAAATATCCTCCGATAACAAAGAGAAAGAAGCTTTCTGAGAAACTTCCTTGTGTTCTGTGAAATCATCTCACAGAGTTACAGCTTTCCCCTCAAGAAGCCTTTCGCTAAGACAGTTCTTCTGGAATTGGCAAAGTGATATTTGGAAGCACTTAGAGGGCTATGGTGAAAAAGGAAATATCCTCAGATGAAATCTGGAAAGAAGCTTTCCGAGAAACTGCTGAGTGTTCTGTTAATTCATCTCACAGGGTTACATCTGTATTTCGTGGATCTCTTTGCTAGCCTTATTTCTGTGGAATCTGAGAACAGATATTTCGGATCCCTTTGGAGACTATAGGGCCAAAGGAAATATCCTCCGATAACAAAGAGAAAGAAGCTTTCTGAGAAACTTCTTTGTGTTCTGTGAAATCATCACACAGAGTTACAGCTTTCCCCTCAAGAAGCCTTTCGCTAAGACAGTTCTTGTGGAATTGGCAAAGTGATATTTGGAAGCCCATTGAGGGCTATGGTGAAAAAGGAAATATCCTGAGATGAAATCTGGAAAGAAGCTTTCTGAGAAACTGCTGAGTGTTCTGTTAATTCATCCAACAGAGAACATCTGCATTTCGTGGATCTCTTTGCTAGCCTTATTTCTGAGGAATTTGAGAACTGATATTTCGGATCCCTTTGAAGACTATAGGGCCAAAGGAAATATCCTCCGATAACAAAGAGAAAGAAGCTTTCTCAGAAACTTCTTTGTGTTCTGTGAAATCATCTCACGGAGTTACATCTCTCCCCTCAAGAAGCCTCTCACCAAGACAGTTATTGTGGAATTGACAAAGTGATATTTGGAAACCCATAGAGGGCTTTGGTGTAAAAGGAAATATCCTTAGATGAAATCTGAAAAGAAGCTTTCTGAGAAACTGCTGAGTGTTCAGTTAATTCATCTCACAGAGTTACATCTGTATTTCGTGGATCTCTTTGCTAGCCTTATTTCTGTGGAATCTGAGAACAGATATTTCGGATCCCTTTGAAGACTATAGGGCCAAAGGAAATATCCTCCGATAACAAAGAGAAAGAAGCTTTCTGAGAAACTTCTTTGTGTTCTGTGAAATCATCTCACAGAGTTACAGCTTTCCCCTCAAGAAGCCTCTCGCCAAGACAGTTATTGTGGAATTGGCAAGGTGATATTTGGAAGCCCTTAGAGGGTTATGGTGAAAAAGGAAATATCCTCAGATGAAATCTGGAAAGAAGCTTTCTGAGAAACTGCTGAGTGTTCTGTTAATTCATCTCACAGAGTTACATCTGTATTTCGTGGATCTCTTTGCTAGCCTTATTTCTGTGGAATCTGAGAACAGATATTTCAGATCCCTTTTAAGACTATAGGACCAAAGGAAATATCCTCCTATAACAAAGAGAAAGAAGCTTTCTGAGAAACTTCTTTGTATTCTGTGAAATCATCTCACAGAGTGACAGCTTTCCCCTAAAGAAGCCTTTCGCTAAGACAGTTCTTGTGGAATTGGCAAAGTGATATTTGGAAGCCCATAGAGGGCTATGGTGAAAAAGGAAATATCCTCAGATGAAATCTGGAAAGAAGCTATCTGAGAAACTGCTGAGAGTTCTGTTAATTCATCTCACAGAGTTACATCTGTATTTCGTGGATCTCTTTGCTAGCCTTATTTCTGTGGAATCTGAGAACAGATATTTCAGATCCCTTTTAAGACTATAGGGCCAAAGGAAATATCCTCCTATAACAAAGAGAAAGAAGCTTTCTGAGAAACTTCTTTGTGTTCTGTGAAATCACCTCACAGAGTTACAGCTTTTCCCTCAAGAAGCCGTTCGCTAAGACAGTTCTTGTGGAATTGGCAAAGTAATATTTGCAAGCCCATAGAGGGCTACGGTGAAAAAGGAAATATCCTCAGATGTAATCTGGAAAGAAGCTTTCTGAGAAACTGCTGAGTGTTCTGTTAAATCATCTCACAGAGTTCCATCTGTATTTCTTGGATCTCCTTGCTAGCCTTTTTTCTGAGGAATCTGAGAACAGATATTTCGGATCCCTTTGAAGACTATAGGGCCAAAGGAAATATCCTCCTATAACAAAGAGAAAGAAGCTTTCTGAGAAACTTCTTTGTGTTCTGTGAAATCATCTCACAGAGTTACAGCTTTGCTCTCAAGAAGCCTTTCGCTAAGACAGTTCTTGTGGAATTGGCAAAGTGATATTTGGTCGCCCATAGATGGCTATGGTGAAAAACGAAATATCCTCCGATGAAATCTGGAAAGAAGCTTTCTGAGAAACTGCTTAGTGTTCTGTTAATTCATCTCACAGAGTTACATCTGTATTTCGTGGATCTCTTTGCTAGCCTTATTTCTGTGGAATCTGAGAACAGATATTTCGGATCCCTTTGAAGACGATAGGGCCAAAGGAAATATCCTCCGATAACAAAGAGAAGGAAGCTTTCTGAGAAACTTCTTTGTGTTCTGTGAAATCATCTCACAGAGTTACAGCTTTCCCCTCAAGAAGCCTCTCGCCAAGACAGTTATTGTGGAATTGACAAAGCGATATTTGGAAGCCCATAGAGGGCTTTGGTGAAAAAGGAAATATCCTCAGATGAAATCCGGAAAGAAGCTTTCTGAGAAACTGCTGAGTGTTCTGTCAATTCATCTCACAGAGTTACATCTGTATTTCGTGGAATTCTGCTAGCCTTATTTCTGTGGAATCTGAGAACAGATATATCTGATCCATTTGAAGATTATAGGGAAAAAGGAAATACCCTCCGATAACAAAGAGAAAGAATCTTTCTGAGAAACGTCTTTGTGTTCTGTGAAATCATCTCACAGAGTTACAGCATTCCCCTCAAGAAGCCTTTCGCTAAGACAGTTCTTGTGGAATTGGCAAAGTGATATATGGAAGCCCATAGAGGGCTTTGGTGAAAAAGGAAATATCCTCAGATGAAATCTGGAAAGAAGCTTTCTGAGAAACTGCTGAGTGTTCTGCTAATTCATCTCACAGAGTTACCTCTGTATTTCGTGGATCTCTTTGCTAGCCTTATTTCTTTCGAATCTGAGAACAGATATTTCGGATCCCTTTGAAGACTATAGGGCCAAAGGAAATATCCTCCGATAACAAAGAGAAAAAAGCTTTCTGAGAAACTTCTTTGTGTTCTGTGAAATCATCTCACAGAGTTACAGCTTTCCCCTCAAGAAGCCTTTCGCTAAGACAGTTCTTGTGGAATTTGCAAAGTGATATTTGGAAGCCCTTAGAGCGCTATGGTGAAAAAGGAAATATCCTCAGATGAAATCTGGAAAGAAGCTTTCTGAGAAACTGCTGAGTGTTCTGTTAATTCATCCAAAAGAGAACATCTGCATTTCGTGGATCTCTTTGCTAGCCTTATTTCTGAGGAATCTGAGAACTGATATTTCGGATCCCTTTGAAGAGTATAGGGCCAAAGGAAATATCCTCCGATAACAAAGAGAAAGAAGCTTTCTCAGAAACTTCTTTGTGTTCTGTGAAATCATCTCACGGAGTTATATCTCTCCCCTCAAGAAGCCTCTCACCAAGACAGTTATTGTGGAATTGACAAAGTGATATTTGGAAACCCATAGAGGGCTTTGGTGAAAAAGGAAATATCCTTAGATGAAATCTGGAAAGAAGTTTTCCTAGAAACTGCTGAGTGTTCAGTTAATTCGTCTCACAGAGTTACATCTGTATTTCGTGGATCTCTTTGCTAGCCTTATTTCTGTGGAATCTGAGAACAGATATTTCGGATCCCTTTGAAGACTATAGGGCCAAAGGAAATATCCTCCGATAACAAAGAGAAAGAAGCTTTCTGAGAAACTTCTTTGTGTTCTGTGAAATCATCTCACAGAGTTACAGCTTTCCCCTCAAGAAGCCTCTCGCCAAGACACTTCTTGTGGAATTGGCAAGGTGATATTTGGAAGCCCATAGAGGGCTATGGTGAAAAAGGAAATATCCTCAGATGAAATCTGGAAAGAAGCTATCTGAGAAACTGCTGAGAGTTCTGTTAATTCATCTCACAGAGTTACATCTGTATTTCGTGGATCTCTTTGCTAGCCTTATTTCTGTGGAATCTGAGAACAGATATTTCGGATCCCTTTGAAGACTATAGGGCCAAAGGAAATATCCTCCGATAACAAAGAGAAAGAAGCTTTCTGAGAAACTTCTTTGTGTTCTGTGAAATCACCTCACAGAGTTACAGCTTTTCCCTCAAGAAGCCGTTCGCTAAGACAGTTCTTGTGGAATTGGCAAAGTGATATTTGCAAGGCCATAGAGGGCTACGGTGAAAAAGGAAATATCCTCAGATGTAATCTGGAAAGAAGCTTTCTGAGAAACTGCTGAGTGTTCTGTTAAATCATCTCACAGAGTTCCATCTGTATTTCTTGGATCTCCTTCCTAGCCATTTTTCTGAGGAATCTGAGAACAGATATTTCGGATCCCTTTGAAGACTATAGGGCCAAAGGAAATATCCTCCTATAACAAAGAGAAAGAAGCTTTCTGAGAAACTTCTTTGTGTTCTGTGAAATCATCTCACAGAGTTACAGCTTTGCTCTCAAGAAGCCTTTCGCTAAGACAGTTCTTGTGGAATTGGCAAAGTGATATTTGGTCGCCCATAGAGGGCTATGGTGAAAAACGAAATATCCTCAGATGAAATCTGGAAAGAAGCTTTCTGAGAAACTGCTTAGTGTTCTGTTAATTCATCTCACAGAGTTACATCTGTATTTCGTGGATCTCTTTGCTAGCCTTATTTCTGTGGAATCTGAGAACAGATATTTCGGATCCCTTTGAAGAGTATAGGTCCAAAGGAAATATCCTCCGATAACAAAGAGAAGGAAGCTTTCTGAGAAACTTCTTTGTGTTCTGTGAAATCATCTCACAGAGTTACAGCTTTCCCCTCAAGAAGCCTCTCGCCAAGACAGTTATTGTGGAATTGACAAAGTGATATTTGGAAGCCCATAGAGGGCTTTGGTGAAAAAGGAAATATCCTCAGATGAAATCCGGAAAGAAGCTTTCTGAGAAACTGCTAAGTGTTCTGTTAATTCATATCACAGAGTTACAACTGTATTTCGTGGATCTCTTTGCTAGCCTTATTTCTGTGGAATCTGGGAACAGATATTTCGGATCCCTTTGAAGACTATAGGGCCAAAGGAAATATCCTCCGATATCAAAGAGAAAGAAGCTTTCTGAGAAACTTCTTTGTGTTCTGTGAAATCATCTCACAGAGTTACAGCTTTCCCCTCAAGAAGCCTTTCGCTAAGACAGTTCTTGTGGAATTGGCAAGGTGATATTTGGAAGCCCTTAGAGGGCTATGGTGAAAAAGGAAATATCCTCAGATGAAATCTGGAAAGAAGCTTTCTGAGAAACTGCTGAGTGTTCTGTTAATTCATCTCACAGAGTTACATCTGTATTTCGTGGATCTCTTTGCTAACCTTATTTCTGTGGTATCTGAGAACAGATATTTCAGATCCCTTTGAAGACTATAGGGCCAAAGGAAATATCCTCGGATAACAAAGAGAAAGAAGCTTTCTGAGAAACTTCTTTGTGTTCTGTGAAATCATCTCACAGAGTTACAGCTTTCCCCTCAAGAAGCCTTTCGCTAAGACAGTTCTTGTGGAATTGGCAAAGTGATATTTGGAAGCCCATAGAGGGCAATGGTGAAAAAGGAAATATCCTCAGATGAAATCTGGAAAGAAGCTTTCTGAGAAACTGCTGAGTGTTCTGTTAATTCATCTCACAGAGTTACATCTGTATTTCGTGGATCCCTTTGCTAGCCTTATTTCTGTGGAATCTGAGAACAGATATTTCGGATCCCTTTGGGACTATAGGGCCAAAGGAAATATCCTCCTATAACAAAGAGAAAGAAGCTTTTTGAGAAACTTCTTTGTGTTCTGTGGAATCATCTCACAGAGTTACAGCTTTGCCGTCAAGAAGCCTCTCGCCAAGACAGTTATTGTGGAATTGACAAAGTGATATTTGGAAGCCCATAGAGGGCTTTGGTGAAAAAGGAAATATCCTCAGATGAAATCTGGAAAGAAGCTTTCTGAGAAACTGCTGAGTGTTCTGTTAATTCATCTCACAGAGTTACATCTGTATGTCGTGGATCTCTTTGCTAGCCTTATTACTGTGGAATCTGCGAACAGATATTTCGGATCCCTTTGAAGACTACAGGGCCAAAGGAAATATCCTCCGATAACAAAGAGAAGGAAGCTTTCTGAGAAACTTCTTTGTGTTCTGTGAAATCATCTCACAGAGTTACAGCTTTCCCGTCAAGATTCCTTTCGCTAAGACAGTTCTTTTGGAATTGGCAAAGTGATATTTGGAAGCCCATAGAGGGCTATGGTGAAAAAGGAAATATCCTCAGATGAAATCTGGAAAGAAGCTTTCTGAGAAACTGCTGAGTGTTCTGTTAATTCATCTCACAGAGTTATATCTGTATTTCGTGGATCTCTTTGCTAGCCTTATTTCTGTGGAATCTGAGAACAGATATTTCGGATCCCTTTGAAGACTCTAGGGCCAAAGGAAATATCCTCCGATAACAAAGAGAAAGAAGCTTTCTGAGAAACTTCTTTGTGTTCTGTGAAATCATCTCACAGAGTAACAGCTTTCCCCTCAAGAAGCCTCTCGCTAAGACAGTTCTTGTGGAATTGGCAAAGTGATATTTGGAAGCGCATAGAGGGCTATGGTGAAAAAGGAAATATCCTCAGATGAAATCTGGAAAGAAGCTCTCTGAGAAACTGCTGAGAGTTCTGTTAATTCATCTCACAGAGTTACATCTGTATTTCGTGGATCTCTTTGCTAGCCTTATTTCTGTGGAATCTGAGAACAGATATTTCAGATCCCTTTGAAGACTATAGGGCCAAAGGAAATATCCTCCGATAACAAAGAGAAAGAAGCTTTCTGAGAAACTTCTTTTTGTTCTGTGAATTCATCTCACAGAGTGACAGCTTTCCCCTCAAGAAGCCTCTCTCCAAGACAGTTCTTGTGGAATTGGCAAGGTGATATTTGGAAGCCCTTAGAGGGCAATGGTGAAAAAGGAAATATCCTCAGATGAAATCTGGAAAGAAGCTTTCTGAGAAACTGCTTACTGTTCTGTTAATTCATCTCACAGAGTTACATCTGTATTTCGTGGATCCCTTTGCTAGCCTTATTTCTTTGGAATCTGAGAACAGATATTTCAGATTCCTTTGAAGACTATAGGGCCAAAGGAAATATCCTCCTATAACAAAGAGAAAGAAGCTTTCTGAGAAACTTCTTTGTGTTCTGTGAAATCATCTCACAGAGTTACAGCTTTCACCTAAAGAAGCCTTTTGCTATGACAGTTCTTGTGGAATTGGCAAAGTGATATTTGGAAGCCCATAGAGGGCTATGGTGAAAAAGGAAATATCCTCAGATGAAATCTGGAAAGAAGCTTTCTGAGAAACTGCTGAGTATTCTGTTAATCCATCTCACAGAGAACATCTGCATTTCGTGGATCTCTTTGCTAGCCTTATTTCTGAGGAATCTGAGAACAGATGTTTCAGATCCCTTTAAGACTATAGGGCCTAAGGAAATATCCTCTGATAACAAAGAGAAAGAAGTTTTCTGAGAAACTCCTTTGTGTTCTGTGAAATCATCTCACAGAGTTACAGCTTTCCCCTCAAGAAGCCTTTCGCTAAGACAGTTCTTGTGGAATTGGCAAAGTGATATTTGGAAGCCCATAGAGGGCTATGGTGAAAAAGGAAATATCCTCAGATGAAATCTGGAAAGAAGCTTTCTGAGAAACTGCTGAGTATTCTCTTAATTCATCTCACAGAGTTACATCTGTATTTCGTGGATCTCTTTGCTAGCCTCATTTCTGTGGAATCTGAGAACAGATATTTCGGATCCCTTTGAAGAGTATAGGGCCAAAGGAAATATCCTCCGATAACAAAGAGAAGGAAGCTTTCTGAGAAACTTCTTTGTGTTCTGTGAAATCATCTCACAGAGTTACAGCTTTCCCCTCAAGAAGCCTCTCGCCAAGACAGTTATTGTGGAATTCACAAAGTGATAATTGGAAGCCCATAGAGGGCTTTGGTGAAAAAGGAAATATCCTCAGATGAAATCCGGAAAGAAGCTTTCTGAGAAACTGCTGAGTGCTCTGTTAATTCATCTCACAGAGTTACATCTGTATTTCGTGGATCTCTTTGCTAGCCTTATTTCTGTGGAATCTGAGAACAGATATTTCGGATCCCTTTGAAGACTATAGGGCCAAAGGAAATATCCTCCGATAACAAAGAGAAAGAAGCTTTCTGAGAAACTTCTTTGTGTTCTGTGAAATCATCTCACAGAGTTACAGCTTTGCCCTCAAGAAGCCTTTCGCTAAGGCAGTTCTTGTGGAATTGGCAAAGGATATTTGGAAGCCCATAGAGGGCTATGGTGAAAAAGGAAATATCCTCAGATGAAATCTGGAAAGAAGCTTTCTGAGAAACTGCTTACTGTTCTGTTAATTCATCTCACAGAGTTACATCTGTATTTCGTGGATCTCTTTGCTAGCCTTATTTCTGTGGAATCTGAGAACAGATATTTCAGATCCCTTTTAAGACTATAGGACCAAAGGAAATATCCTCCGATAACAAAGAGAAAGAAGCTTTCTGAGAAACTTCTTTGTGTTCTGTGATATCATCTCACAGAGTTACAGCTTTCCTCTCAAGAAGCCTTTCGCTAAGACAGTTCTTGAGGAATTGGCCAAGTGATATTTGAAAGCCCATAGAGGGCTATGGTGAAAAAGGAAATATCCTTAGATGAAATCTGGAAAGAAGCTTTCTGAGAAACTGCTGAGTGTTCTGTTAATTCATCTCACAGGGAACATCTGCATTTCGTGGATCTCTTTGCTAGCCTTATTTCTGAGGAATCTGAGAACAGATATTTCGGATCCCTTTGAAGACTACAGGGCCAAAGGAAATATCCTCCGATAACAAAGAGAAAGAAGCTTTCTGAGAAACTTCTTTGTGTTCTGTGAAATCATCTCACAGAGTTACAGCTTTCCGCTCAACAAGCCTTTCGCTAAGACAGTTCTTGTGGAATTGGTAAAGTGATATTTGGAAGCCCATAGAGGGCTATGGTGAAAAAGGAAATATCCTCAGATGAAATCTGGAAAGAAGCTTTCTGAGAAACTGCTGACTGTTCTCTTAATTCATCTCACAGTGTTACATCTTTATGTCATGGATCTCTTTGGTAGCCTTATTACTGTGGAATCTGAGAACAGATATTTCGGATCCCTTTGAAGACTACAGGGCAAAAGGAAATATCCTCCGATAACAAAGAGAAGGAAGCTTTCTGAGAAACTTCTTTGTGTTCTGTGAAATCATCTCACAGAGTTACAGCTTTCCCCTCAAGAAGCCTTTCGCTAAGACAGATCTTGTGGAATTGGCAAAGTGATATTTGGAAGCCCATAGAGGGTTAAGGTGAAAAAGGAAATATCCTCAGACGAAATCTGGAAAGAAGCTTTCTGAGAAACTGCTGAGTGTTCTGTTAATTCATCTCACAGAGTTATATCTGTATTTCGTGGATCTCTTTGCTAGCCTTATTTCTGTGGAATCTTATAACAGATATTTCGGATCCCTTTGAAGACTATAGGGCCAAAGGAAATATCCTCCGATAACAAACAGAAAGAAGCTTTCTGAGAAACGTCTTTGTGTTCTGTGAAATCATCTCACAGAGATACAGCTTTCCCCTCAAGAAGCCTCTCGCTAAAACATTTCTTGTGGATTTGGCAAAGTGATATTTGGAAGCGCATAGAGGGCTATGGTGAAAAAGGAAATATCCTCAGATGAAATCTGGAAAGAAGCTCTCTGAGAAACTGCTGAGTGTTCTGTTAATTCATCTCACAGAGTTACATCTGTATTTCGTGTATCTCTTTGCTAGCCTTATTTCTGTGGAATCTGAGAACACATATTTCAGATCCCTTTGAAGACTATAGGGCCAAAGGAAATATCCACCTATAACAAAGAGAAAGAAGCTTTCTGAGAAACTTCTTTGTGTTCTGTGAAATCACCTCACAGAGTTACAGCTTTCCTCTCAAGAAGCCTTTCGCTAAGACAGTTCTTGTGGAATTGGCAAAGTGATATTTGGAAGCCCATAGAGGGCTATGGTGAAAAAGGAAATATCCTTAGATGAAATCTGGAAAGAAGCTTTCTGAGAAACTGCTGAGTGTTCTGTTAATCCATCTCACAGGGAACATCTGCATTTCGTGGATCTCTTTGCTAGCCTTATTTCTGAGGAATCTGAGAACAGATATTTCGGATCCCTTTGAAGACTATAGGGCCAAAGGAAATATCCTCCGATAACAAAGAGAAAGAAGCTTTCTGAGAAACTTCTTTGTGTTCTGTGAAATCATCTCACAGAGATACAGCTTTGCCCTCAAAAAGCCTTTGGCTATGGCAGTTCTTGTGGAATTGGGAAAGTGATATTTGGAAGCCCATAGAGGGCTATGGTGAAAAAGGAAATATCCTCAGATGAAATCTGGAAAGAAGCTTTCTGAGAAACTGCTGAGTGTTCTGTTAATTCATCTCACAGAGAACATCTGCATTTCGTGGATCTCTTTGCTAGCCTTATTTCTGAGGAATCTGAGAACAGATATTTCAGATCCCTTTGAAGACTATAGGGCCAAAGGAAAAATCCTCTGATAACAAAGAGAAAGAAGTTTTCTGAGAAACTTCTCTGTGTTCTGTGAAATCATCTCACAGAGTTACAGCTTTCCCCTCTAGAAGCCTTTCGCTAAGACAGTTCTTGTGGAATTGGCAAAGTGATATTTGGAAGCCCATAGAGGGCTATGGTGAAAAAGGAAATATACTCAGATGAAATCTGGAAAGAAGCTTTCTGAGAAACTGCTGAGTGTTCTCTTAATTCATCTCACAGAGATACATCTATATGTCGTGGATCTCTTTGTTAGCCTTATTACTGTGGAATCTGAGAACAGATATTTCGGATCCCTTTGAAGACTACATGGCCGAAGGAAATATCCTCCGATAACAAACAGAAAGAAGCTTTCTGAGAAACTTCTTTTTGTTCTGTGAAATCATCTCACAGAATTACAGCTTTGCCCTCAAGAAGCCTCTCGCCAAGACAGTTATTGTGGAATTGACAAAGTGCTATTTGGAAGCCCATAGAGGGATTTGGTGAAAAAGGAAATATCCTCTGATGAAATCTGGAAAGAAGCTTTCTGAGAAACTGCTGAGTGTTCCGTTAATTCATCTCACAGAGTTACATCTGTATTTCGTGGATCTCTTTGCTAGCCTTATTTCTGTGGAATCTGAGAACAGATATTTCGGATTCCTTTGAAGACTATAGGGCCAAAGGAAATATCCTCCGATAACAAAGAGAAAGAAGCTTTCTGAGAAACTTCTTTTTGTTCTGTGAATTCATCTCACAGAGTTACAGCTTTCCCCTCAAGAAGCCTCTCGCCAAGACAGTTCTTGTGGAATTGGCAAAGTGATATTTGGAAGCCCTTAGAGGGCTATGGTGAAAAAGGAAATATCCTCAGATGAAATCTGGAAAGAAGCTTTCTGAGAAACTGCTGAGTTTTCTGTTAATTCATCTCACAGAGTTACATCTGTATTTCGTGGATCTCTATGCTATCCTTATTTCTGTGGAATCTGAGAACAGATATTTCGGATCCCTTTGAAGACTATAGGGCCAAAGGAAATATCCTCCGAAAACAAAGAGAAAGAAGCTTTCTGAGAAACTTCTTTGTGTTCTGTGAAATCATCTCACAGAGTTACAGCTTTGCCCTCAAGAAGCCTTTCGCTAAGGCAGTTCTTGTGGAATTGGCAAAGTGATATTTGGAAGCCCATAGAGGGCTATGGTGAAAAAGGAAATATCCTCAGATGAAATCTGGAAAGAAGCTTTCTGAGAAACTGCTTACTGTTCTGTTAATTCATCTCACAGAGTTACATCTGTATTTCGTGGATCTCTTTGCTAGCCTTATTTCTGTGGAATCTGAGAACAGATATTTCAGATCCCTTTTAAGACTATAGGACCAAAGGAAATATCCTCCGATAACAAAGAGAAAGAAGCTTTCTGAGAAACTTCTTTGTGTTCTGTGATATCATCTCACAGAGTTACAGCTTTCCGCTCAACAAGCCTTTCGCTAAGACAGTTCTTGTGGAATTGGCAAAGTGATATTTGGAAGCCCATAGAGGGCTATGGTGAAAAAGGAAATATCCTCAGATGAAATCTGGAAAGAAGCTTTCTGAGAAACTGCTTACTGTTCTGTTAATTCATCTCACAGAGTTACATCTGTATTTCGTGGATCTCTTTGCTAGCCTTATTTCGGTGGAATCTGGGAACAGATATTTCGGATCCTTTTGAAGAGTATAGGGCCAAAGGAAATATCCTCCGATAACAAAGAGAAAGAAGCTTTCTGAGAAACTTCTTTGTGTTCTGTGAAATCATCTCACAGAGTTACAGCTTTCCGCTCAAGAAGCCTTTCGCTAAGACAGTTCTTGTGGAATTGGCAAAGTGATATTTGGAAGCCCATAGAGGGCTATGGTGAAAAAGGAAATATCCTCAGATGAAATCTGGAAAGAAGCTTTCTGAGAAACTGCTGACTGTTCTCTTAATTCATCTCACAGTGTTACATCTGTATGTCGTGGATCTCTTTGCTAGCCTTATTACTGTGGAATCTGAGAACAGATATTTCGGATCCCTCTGAAGACTACAGGGCAAAAGGAAATATCCTCCGATAACAAAGAGAAGGAAGCTTTCTGAGAAACTTCTTTGTGTACTGTGAAATCATCTCACAGAGTTACAGCTTTCCCCTCAAGAAGCCTTTCGCTAAGACAGTTCTTGTGGAATTGGCAAAGTGATATTTGGAAGCCCATAGAGGGTTAAGGTGAAAAAGGAAATATCCTCAGACGAAATCTGGAAAGAAGCTTTCTGAGAAACTGCTGAGTGTTCTGTTAATTCATCTCACAGAGTTACATCTGTATTTCGCGGATCTCTTTGCTAGCCTTATTTCTGAGGAATCTGAGAACAGATATTTCAGATCCCTTTGAAGACTATAGGGCCAAAGGAAAAATCCTCTGATAACAAAGAGAAAGAAGTTTTCTGAGAAACTTCTTTGTGTTCTGTGAAATCATCTCACAGAGTTACAGCTTTCCCCTCAAGAAGCCTTTCGCTAAGACAGTTCTTGTGGAATTGGCAAAGTGATATTTGGAAGCCCATAGAGGGCTATGATGAAAAAGGAAATATCCTCAGATGAAATCTGGAAAGAAGCTTTCTGAGAAACTTCTGAGTGTTCTCTTAATTCATCTCACAGAGTTACATCTGTATTTCGTGGATCTCTTTGTTAGCCTTATTACTGTGGAATCTGAGAACAGATATTTCGGATCCCTTTGAAGACTACAGGGCCAAAGGAAATATCCTCCGATAACAAAGAGAAGGAAGCTTTCTGAGAAACTTCTTTGTGTTCTTTGAAATCATCTCACAGAGTTACAGCTTTCCCCTCAAGAAGCCTTTCGCTAAGACAGTTCTTGTGGAATTGGCAAAGTGATATTTGGAAGCCCATACAGGGCTATGGTGAAAAAGGAAATATCCTCAGATGAAATCTGGAAAGAAGCTTTCTGAGAAACTGCTGAGTGCTCTGTTAATTCATCTCACAGAGTTATATCTGTATTTCGTGGATCTCTTTGCTAGCCTTATTTCTGTGGAATCTGAGAACAGATATTTCGGATCCCTTTGAAGACTATAGGGCCAAAGGAAATATCCTCCAAAAACAAAGAGAAAGAAGCTTTCTGAGAAACTTCTTTGTGTTCTGTGATATCCTCTCACTGAGTTACAGAATTCCCCTCAAGAAGCCTCTCGCCAAGAGAGTTTGTGGAATTGGCAAAGTGATATTTGAAAGCCCATAGAGGTCTTTGGTGAAAAAGGAAATATCCTCAGATGAAATCTGGAAAGAAGCTTCCTGAGAAACTGCTGAGTGTTCTGTTAATTCATCTCACAGAGTTACATCTGTATTTCGTGGATCTCTTTGCTAGCCTTATTTCTGTGGAATCTGAGAACAGATATTTCGGATCCCTTTGAAGACTATAGGGCCAAAGGAAATATCCTCCGATAACAAAGAGAAAGAAGCTTTCTGAGAAACTTCTTTTTGTTCTGTGAATTCATCTCACAGAGTTACAGCTTTCCCCTCAAGAAGCCTCTCGCCAAGACAGTTCTTGTGGAATTGGCAAGGTGATATTTGGAAGCCCTTAGAGGGCTATGGTGAAAAAGGAAATATCCTCAGATGAAATCTGGAAAGAAGCTTTCTGAGAAACTGCTTACTGTTCTGTTAATTCATCTCACAGAGTTACATCTGTATTTCGTGTATCTCGTTGCTAGCCTTATTTCTGTGGAATCTGAGAACAGATATTTCAGATCCCTTTTAAGACTATAGGACCAAAGGAAATATACTCCTATAACAAAGAGAAAGAAGCTTTCTGAGAAACATCTTTGTGTTCTGTGAAATCATCTCACAGAGTTACAGCTTTCCCCTACAGAAGACTTTCGCTAAGACAGTTCTTGTGGAATTGGCAAAGTGATATTTGGAAGCCAATAGAGGGCTATGGTGAAAAAGGAAATATCCTCAGATGAAATCCTGAAAGAAGCTTTCTGAGAAACTGCTGAGTGTTCTGTTAATTCATCTCACAGAGAACATCTGCATTTCGTGGATCTCTTTGCTAGCCTTATTTCTGAGGAATCTGAGAACAGATATTTTGGATCCCTTTGAAGACTATAGGGCCAAAGGAAAAATCCTCTGATAACAAAGAGAAAGAAGTTTTCTGAGAAACTTCTTTGTGTTCTGTGAAATCATCTCACAGAGTTACAGCTTTGCCCTCAAGAAGCCTTTCGCTAAGGCAGTTCTTGTGGAATTGGCAAAGTGATATTTGGAAGCCCATAGAGGGCTATGGTGAAAAAGGAAATATCCTTAGATGAAATCTGGAAAGAAGCTTTCTGAGAAAATGCTGAGTGTTCTGTTAATTCATCTCACAGAGTTCCATCTGTATTTCGTGGATCTCCTTGCCAGCGTTATTTCTGAGGAATCTGAGAACAGATATTTCGGATCCCTTTGAAGTCTATAGGGCCAAAGGAAAAATCCTCTGATAACAAAGAGAAAGAAGTTTTCTGAGAAACTTCTTTGTGTTCTGTGAAATGATCTCACAGAGTTACAGCTTTCCGATCAAGAAGCCTTTCGCTAAGACAGTTCTTGTGGAATTGGCAAAGTGATATTTGGAAGCCCATAGAGGGCTATGGTGAAAAAGGAAATATCCTCAGATGAAATCTGGAAAGAAGCTTTCTGAGAAACTGCTGACTGTTCTCTTAATTCATCTCACAGTTTTACATCTGTATGTCGTGGATCTCTTTGCTAGACTTATTACTGTGGAATCTGAGAACAGATATTTCGAATCCCTTTGAGGACTACAGGGCAAAAGGAAATATCCTCCGATAACAAAGAGAAGGAAGCTTTCTGAGAAACTTCTTTGTGTTCTGTGAAATCATCTCACAGAGTTACGGCTTTCCCCTCAAGAAGCCTATCGCTAAGACAGTTCTTGTGGAATTGGCAAAGTGATATTTGGAAGCCCATAGAGGGTTAAGGTGAAAAAGGAAATATCCTCAGATGAAATCTGGAAAGAAGCTTTCTGAGAAACTGCTGAGTGTTCTGTTAATTCATCTCACAGAGTTATATCTGTATTTCGTGGATCTCTTTGCTAGCCTTATTTCTGTGGAATCTGAGAACAGATATTTCGGATCCCTTTGAAGACTATAGGGCCAAAGGAAATATCCTCCGATAACAAACAGAAAGAAGCTTTCTGAGAAACGTCTTTGTGTTCTGTGAAATCATCTCACAGAGTTACAGCTTTCTCCTCAAGAAGCCTCTCGCCAAGACAGTTCTTGTGGAATTGGCAAGGTGATATTTGGAAGCCCTTAGAGGGCTATGGTGAAAAAGGAAATATCCTCAGATGAAATCTGGAAAGAAGCTTTCTGAGAATCTGCTTACTTTTCTGTTAATTCATCTCACAGAGTTACATCTGTATTTCGTGGATCTCTTTGCTAGCCTTATTTCTGTGGAATCTGAGAACAGATATTTCAGATCCCTTTTAAGACTATAGGACCAAAGGAAATATCCTCCGAGAACAAAGAGAAAGAAGCTTTCTGAGAAACTTCTTTGTGTTCTGTGAAATCATCTCACAGAGTTACAGCTTTCACCTCAAGAAGCCTTTCGCTAAGACAGTTCTTGTGGAATTGGCAAAGTGATATTTGGAAGCCCATAGAGGGCTATGGTGAAAAAGGAAATATCCTCAGATGAAATCTGGAAAGAAGCTTTCTGAGAAACTGCTGAGTGTTCTCTTAATTCATCTCACAGAGTTACATCTGTATGTCGTAGATCTCTTTGTTAGCCTTATTACTGTGGAATCTGAGAACAGATATTTCGGATCCCTTTGAAGACTACAGGGCCAAAGGAAATATCCTCCGATAACAAAGAGAAGGAAGCTTTCTGAGAAACTTCTTTGAGTTCTGTGAAATCATCTCACAGAGTTACAGCTTTCCCCTCAAGAAGCCTTTCGCTAAGACAGTTCTTGTGGAATTGGCAAAGTGATATTTTGAAACCCATAGAGGGCAATGGTGAAAAAGAAAATATCCTCAGATGAAATCTGGAAATAAGCTTTCTGAGAAACTGCTGAGTGTTCTGTTAATTCATCTCACAGAGTTATATCTGTATTTCGTGGATCTCTTTGCTAGCCTTATTTCTGTGGAATCTGAGAACAGATATTTCGGATCCCTTTGAAGTCTATAGGGCCAAAGGAAAAATCCTCTGATAACAAAGAGAAAGAAGTTTTCTGAGAAACTTCTTTGTGTTCTGTGAAATGATCTCACAGAGTTACAGCTTTCCGATCAAGAAGCCTTTCGCTAAGACAGTTCTTGTGGAATTGGCAAAGTGATATTTGGAAGCCCATAGAGGGCTATGGTGAAAAAGGAAATATCCTCAGATGAAATCTGGAAAGAAGCTTTCTGAGAAACTGCTGACTGTTCTCTTAATTCATCTCACAGTTTTACATCTGTATGTCGTGGATCTCTTTGCTAGACTTATTACTGTGGAATCTGAGAACAGATATTTCGAATCCCTTTGAGGACTACAGGGCAAAAGGAAATATCCTCCGATAACAAAGAGAAGGAAGCTTTCTGAGAAACTTCTTTGTGTTCTGTGAAATCATCTCACAGAGTTACGGCTTTCCCCTCAAGAAGCCTATCGCTAAGACAGTTCTTGTGGAATTGGCAAAGTGATATTTGGAAGCCCATAGAGGGTTAAGGTGAAAAAGGAAATATCCTCAGATGAAATCTGGAAAGAAGCTTTCTGAGAAACTGCTGAGTGTTCTGTTAATTCATCTCACAGAGTTATATCTGTATTTCGTGGATCTCTTTGCTAGCCTTATTTCTGTGGAATCTGAGAACAGATATTTCGGATCCCTTTGAAGACTATAGGGCCAAAGGAAATATCCTCCGATAACAAACAGAAAGAAGCTTTCTGAGAAACGTCTTTGTGTTCTGTGAAATCATCTCACAGAGTTACAGCTTTCTCCTCAAGAAGCCTCTCGCCAAGACAGTTCTTGTGGAATTGGCAAGGTGATATTTGGAAGCCCTTAGAGGGCTATGGTGAAAAAGGAAATATCCTCAGATGAAATCTGGAAAGAAGCTTTCTGAGAATCTGCTTACTTTTCTGTTAATTCATCTCACAGAGTTACATCTGTATTTCGTGGATCTCTTTGCTAGCCTTATTTCTGTGGAATCTGAGAACAGATATTTCAGATCCCTTTTAAGACTATAGGACCAAAGGAAATATCCTCCGAGAACAAAGAGAAAGAAGCTTTCTGAGAAACTTCTTTGTGTTCTGTGAAATCATCTCACAGAGTTACAGCTTTCACCTCAAGAAGCCTTTCGCTAAGACAGTTCTTGTGGAATTGGCAAAGTGATATTTGGAAGCCCATAGAGGGCTATGGTGAAAAAGGAAATATCCTCAGATGAAATCTGGAAAGAAGCTTTCTGAGAAACTGCTGAGTGTTCTCTTAATTCATCTCACAGAGTTACATCTGTATGTCGTAGATCTCTTTGTTAGCCTTATTACTGTGGAATCTGAGAACAGATATTTCGGATCCCTTTGAAGACTACAGGGCCAAAGGAAATATCCTCCGATAACAAAGAGAAGGAAGCTTTCTGAGAAACTTCTTTGAGTTCTGTGAAATCATCTCACAGAGTTACAGCTTTCCCCTCAAGAAGCCTTTCGCTAAGACAGTTCTTGTGGAATTGGCAAAGTGATATTTTGAAACCCATAGAGGGCAATGGTGAAAAAGAAAATATCCTCAGATGAAATCTGGAAATAAGCTTTCTGAGAAACTGCTGAGTGTTCTGTTAATTCATCTCACAGAGTTATATCTGTATTTCGTGGATCTCTTTGCTAGCCTTATTTCTGTGGAATCTGAGAACAGATATTTCGGATCCCTTTGAAGACTATAGGGCCAAAGGAAATATCCTCCGTTAACAAAGAGAAAGAAGCTTTCTGAGAAACTTCTTTGTGTTCTGTGAAATCATCTCACTGAGTTACAGAATTCCCCTCAAGAAGCCTCTCGCCAAGAGAGTTCTTGTGGAATTGGCAAAGTGATATTTGAAAGCCCATAGAGGGCTATGGTGAAAAAGGAAATATCCTCAGATGAAATCTGGAACGAAGCTTTCTGAGAAACTGCTGAGTGTTCTGTTAATTCATCTCACAGAGTTCCATCTGTATTTCGTGGATCTCCTTGCTAGCCTTTTTTCTGAGGAATCTGAGAACAGATATTTCGGATCCCTTTGAAGACTATAGGGCCAAAGGGAAAATCCTCTGATAACAAAGAGAAAGAAGTTTACTGAGAAACTTCTTTGTGTTCTGTGAAATCATCTCACAGAGTTACAGCTTTCCCCTCAAGAAGCCTTTCGCTAAGACAGTTCTTGTAGAATTGGCAAAGTGATATTTGGAAGCCCTTAGAGGGCTATGGTGAAAAAGGAAATATCCTCAGATGAAATCTGGAAAGAAGCTTTCTGAGAAACTGCTGAGTGTTCTGTTAATTCATCTCACAGAGTTATATCTGTATTTCGTGGATCTCGTTGCTAGCCTTATTTCTGTGGAATCTGAGAACAGATATTTCGGATCCCTTTGAAGACTATAGGGCCAAAGGAAATATCCTCCGATAACAAAGAGAAAGAAGCTTTCTGAGAAACTTCTTTTTCTTCTGTGAATTCATCTCACAGAGTTACAGCTTTCCCCTCAAGAAGCCTTTCGCCAGGACAGTTCTTGTGGAATTGGCAAGGTGATATTTGGAAGCCCTTAGAGGGCTATGGTGAAAAAGGAAATATCCTCAGATGAAATCTGGAAAGAAGCTTTCTGAGAAACTGCTGAGTGTTCTGTTAATTCATCTCACAGAGTTACATCTGTATTTCGTGGATCTCTTTGCTAGCCTTATTTCTGTGGAATCTGAGAAAAGATATTTCAGATACCTTTGAATACTATAGGGCCAAAGGAAATATACTCCTATAACCAAGAGAAAGAAGCTTTCTGAGAAACTTCTTTGTGTTCTTTGAAATCATCTCACAGAGTTACAGCTTTCCCCTCAAGAAGCCTTTCGCTAAGACAGTTCTTGTGGAATTGGCAAAGTGATATTTGGAAGCCCATAGAGGGCTATGGTGAAAAAGGAAATATCCTCAGATGAAATCTGGAAAGAAGCTTTCTGAGAAACTGCTGAGTGTTCTCTTAATTCATCTCACAGAGTTCCATCTGTATTTCGTGGATCTCCTTGCTAGCCTTATTTCTGAGGAATCTGAGAACAGATAGTTCGGATCCCTTTGAAGACTATAGGGCCAAAGGAAAAATTCTCTGATAACAAAGAGAAAGAAGTTTTCTGAGAAACTTCTTAGTGTTCTGTGAAATCATCTCACAGAGTTACAGCTTTCCGCTCAAGAAGCCTTTCGCTAAGACAGTTCTTGTGGAATTGGCAAAGTGATATTTGGAAGCCCATAGAGGGCTATGGTGAAAAAGGAAATATCCTCAAATGAAATCTGGAAAGAAGCTTTCTGAGAAACTGCTGACTGTTCTCTTAATTCATCTCACAGTGTTACATCTGTATGTCTTGGATCTCTTTGCTAGCCTTATTACTGTGGAATCTGAGAACAGATATTTCGGATCCCTTTGAAGACTACAGGGCAAAAGGAAATATCCTCCGATAACAAAGAGAAGGAAGCTTTCTGAGAAACTTCTTTGTGTTCTGTGAAATCATCTCACAGAGTTACAGCTTTCCGCTCAAGAAGCCTTTCGCTAAGACAGTTCTTGTGGAATTGGCAAAGTGATATTTGGAAGCCCATAGAGGGCTATGGTGAAAAAGGAAATATCCTCAGATGAAATCTGGAAAGAAGGTTTCTGAGAAACTGCTGAGTGTTCTGTTAATTCATCTCACAGAGTTATATCTGTATTTCGTGGATCTCTTTGCTAGCCTTATTTCTGTGGAATCTGAGAACAGATATTTCGGATCCCTTTGAGGACTATAGGCCAAAGGAAATATCCTCCGATAACAAACAGAAAGAAGCTTTCTGAGAAACGTCTTTGTGTTCTGTGAAATCATCTCACAGAGTTACAGCTTTCCCCTCAAGAAGCCTCTCGCTAAGACAGTTCTTGTGGAATTGGCAAAGTGATATTTGGAAGCGCATAGAGGGCTATGGTGAAAAAGGAAATATCCTCAGATGAAATCTGGAAAGAAGCTCTCTGAGAAACTGCTGAGTGTTTTGTTAATTCATCTCACAGAGTTACATCTGTATTGCGTGGATCTGTTTGCTAGCCTTATTTCTGTGGAATCTGAGAACAGATATTTCAGATCCCTTTGAAGACTATAGGGCCAAAGGAAATATCCTCCTATAACAAAGAGAAAGAAGCTTTCTGAGAAACTTCTTTGTGTTCTGTGAAATCATCTCACAGAGTTACAGCTTTCCCCTCAAGAAGCCTCTCGCCAAGACAGTTATTGTGGAATTGACAAAGTGATATTTGGAAGTCCATAGAGGGCTATGGTGAAAAAAGAAATATCCTCAGATGAAATCTGGAAAGAAGCTTTCTGAGAAACTGCTGAGTGTTCTCTTAATTCATCTCACACGATTACATCTGTATTTCGTGGATCTCTTTGCTAGCCTTATTTCTGTGGAATCTGGAAACAGATATTTCGGATCCCTTTGAAGACTATAGGGCCAAAGGAAATATCCTCCGATAACAAAGAGAAAGAAGCTTTCTGAGAAACTTCTTTTTGTTCTGTGAATTCATCTCACAGAGTTACAGCTTTCCCCTCAAGAAGCCTCTCGCCAAGACAGTTCTTGTGGAATTGGCAAGGTGATATTTGGAAGCCCATAGAGGGCTATGGTGAAAAAGGAAATATCCTTAGATGAAATCTGAAAAGAAGCTTTCTGAGAAACTGCTGAGTGTTCTGTTAATTCATCTCACAGAGAACATCTGCATTTCGTGGATCTCTTTGCTAGCCTTATTTCTGAGGAATCTGAGAACAGATATTTCGGATCCCTTTGAAGACTATAGGGCCAAAGGAAATATCCTCTGATAAGAAAGAGAAAGAAGTTTTCTGAGAAACTTCTTTGTGTTCTGCGAAATCATCTCACAGGGTTACAGCTTTCCCCTCAAGAAGCCTTTCGCTAAGACAGTTCTTGTGGAATTGGCAAAGTGATATTTGGAAGTCCATAGAGGGTTATGGTGAAAAAGGAAATATCCTCAGATGAAATCTGGAAAGAAGCTTTCTGAGAAACTGCTGAGTGTTCTCTTAATTCATCTCACTGTGTTACATCTGCATGTCGTGGATCTCTTTGCTAGCCTTATTACTGTGGAATCTGAGAACAGATATTTCGAATCCCTTTGAAGTCTACAGGGCAAAAGGAAATATCCTCCGATAACAAAGAGAAGGAAACTTTCTGAGAAACTTCTTTGTGTTCTGTGAAATCATCTCACAGAATTACAGCTTTCCCCTCAAGAAGCCTTTCGCTAAGACAGTTCTTGTGGAATTGGCAAAGTGATATTTGGAAGCCCATAGAGGGTTAAGGTGAAAAAGGAAATATCCTCAGATGAAATCTGGAAAGAAGCTTTCTGAGAAACTGCTGAGTGTTCTGATAATTCATCTCACAGAGTTCCATCTGTATTTCGTGGATCTCCTTGCTAGCCTTTTTTCTGAGGAATCTGAGAACAGATATTTCGGATCCCTTTGAAGACTATAGGGCCAAAGGGAAAATCCTCTGATAACAAAGAGAAAGAAGTTTTCTGAGAAACTTCTTTGTGTTCTGTGAAATCATCTCACAGAGTTACAGCTTTCCCCTCAAGAAGCCTTTCGCTAAGACAGTTCTTGTGGAATTGGCAAAGTGATATTTGGAAGCCCTTAGAGGGCTATGGTGAAAAAGGAAATATCCTCAGATGAAATCTGGAAAGAAGCTTTCTGAGAAACTGCTGAGTGTTCTGTTAATTCATCTCACAGAGTTATATCTGTATTTCGTGGATCTCTTTGCTAGCCTTATTTCTGTGGAATCTGAGAACAGATATTTCGGATCCCTTTGAAGACTATAGGGCCAAAGGAAATATCCTCCGATAACAAAGAGAAAGAAGCTTTCTGAGAAACGTCTTTGTGTTCTGTGAAATCATCTCACTGAGTTACAGAATTCCCCTCAAGAAGCCTCTCGCCAAGAGAGTTCTTGTGGAATTGGCAAAGTGATATTTGAAAGCCCATAGAGGGCTATGGTGAAAAAGGAAATATCCGCAGATGAAATCTGCAAAGAAGCTCTCTGAGAAACTGCTGAGAGTTCTGTTAATTCATCTCACAGAGTTACATCTGTATTTCGTGGATCTCTTTGCTACCCTTATTTCTGTGGAATCTGAGAACAGATATTTCAGATCCCTTTGAAGACTATAGGGCCAAAGGAAATATCCTCTTATAACAAAGAGAAAGAAGCTTTCTGAGAAACTTCTTTGTGTTCTGTGAAATCACCTCACAGAGTTACAGCTTTTCCCTCAAGAAGCCGTTCGCTAAGACAGTTCTTGTGGAATTGGCAAAGTGATATTTGCAAGCCCATAGAGGGCTACGGTGAAAAAGGAAATATCCTCAGATGTAATCTGGAAAGAAGCTTTCTGAGAAACTGCTGAGTGTTCTGTTAATTCATCTCACAGAGTTCCATCTGTATTTCGTGGATCTCCTTGCTAGCCTTATTTCTGAGGAATCTGAGAACAGATATTTCGGATCCCTGTGAAGACTATAGAGCCAAAGGAAAAATCCTCTGATAACAAAGAGAAAGAAGTTTTCTGAGAAACTTCTTTGTGTTCTGTGAAATCATCTCACAGAGTTACAGCTTTCCCTTCAAGAAGCCTTTCGCTAAGACAGTTGTTGTGGAATTGGCAAAGTGATATTTGGAAGCCCTTAGAGGGCTATGGTGAAAAAGGAAATATCCTCAGATGAAATCTGGAAAGAAGCTTTCTGAGAAACTGCTGAGTGTTCTGTTAATTCATCTCACAGAGTTACATCTGTATTTCGTGGATCTCTATGCTAGCCTTATTTCTGTGGAATCTGAGAACACATATTTCGGATCCCTTTGAAGACTATAGGGCCAAAGGAAATATCCTCCGAAAACAAAGAGAAAGAAGCTTTTTGAGAAACTTCTTTGTGTTCTGTGAAATCATCTCACTGAGTTACAGAATTCTCCTCAAGAAGCCTCTCGCCAAGAGAGTTCTTGTGGAATTGGCAAAGTTATATTTGAAAGCCCATAGAGGGCTATGGTGAAAAAGGAAATATCCTCAGATGAAATCTGGAAAGAAGCTTTCTGAGAAACTGCTGAGTGTTCTGTTAATTCATCTCACGGAGTTACATCTGTATTTCGTGGATCTCTTTGCTAGCCTTATTTCTGTGGAATATGAGAACAGATATTTCGGATCCCTTTAGAGACTATAGGGCCAAAGGAAATATCCTCCGATAACAAAGAGAAAGAAGCTTTCTGAGAAACTTCTTTGTGTTCTGTGAAATCATCTCACAGAGTTACAGCTTTGCCCTCAAGAAGCCTCTCGCTAAGACAGTTATTGTGGAATTGACAAAGTGCTATTTGGAAACCCATAGAGGGCTTTGGTGAAAAAGGAAATATCCTCTGATGAAATCTGGAAAGAAGCTTTCTGAGAAACTGCTGAGTGTTCTGTTAATTCATCTCACAGAGTTACATCTGTATTTCGTGGATCTCTTTGCTAGCCTTATTTCTGTGGAATCTGAGAACAGATATTTCGGATCCCTTTGAAGAGTATAGGGCCAAAGGAAATATCCTCCGATAACAAAGAGAAAGAAGCTTTCTGAGAAACTTCTTTTTGTTCTGTGAATTCATCTCACAGAGTTACAGCTTTCCCCTCAAGAAGCCTCTCGCCAAGACAGTTCTTGTGGAATTGGCAAGGTGATGTTTGGAAGCCCACAGAGGGCTATGGTGAAAAAGGAAATATCCTCAGATGAAATCTGGAAAGAAGCTTTCTGAGAAACTGCTGAGTGTTCTGTTAATTCATCTCACAGAGTTACATCTGTATTTCGTGGATCTCTTTGCTAGCCTTATTTCTGTGGAATCTGAGAAAAGATATTTCAGATACCTTTGAATACTATAGGGCCAAAGGAAATATACTCCTATAACCAAGAGAAAGAAGCTTTCTGAGAAACTTCCTTGTGTTCTTTGAAATCATCTCACAGAGTTACAGCTTTCCCCTCAAGAAGCCTCTCGCTAAGACAGTTCTTGTGGAATTGGCAAAGTGATATTTGGAAGCGCATAGAGGGCTATGGTGAAAAAGGAAATATCCTCAGATGAAATCTGGAAAGAAGCTCTCTGAGAAACTGCTGAGTGTTCTGTTAATTCATCTCACAGAGTTACATCTGTATTTCGTGGATCTGTTTGCTAGCCTTATTACTGTGGAATCTGAGAACAGGTATTTCGGATCCCTTTGAAGACTACAGGGCCAAAGAAAATATCCTCCGATAACAAAGAGAAGGAAGCTTTCTGAGAAACTTCTTTGTGTTCTGTGAAATCATCTCACAGAGTTACAGCTTTCCCCTGAAGAAGCCTTTCGCTAAGACAGTTCTTGTGGAATTGGCAAAGTGATATTTGGAAGCCCATAGAGGGCTATGGTGAAAAAGGAAATATCCTCAGATGAAATCTGGAAAGAAGCTTTCTGAGAAACTGCTGAGTGTTCTGTTAATTCATCTCACAGAGTTCAATCTGTATTTCGTGGATCTCCTTGCTAGCCTTATTTCTGCGGTATCCGATAACAGATATTTCGGATCGCTTGGAAGACTATAGGGCCAAAGGAAAAATCCTCTGATAACAAAGAGAAAGAAGTTTTCTGAGAAACTTCTTTGTGTTCTGTGAAATCATCTCACAGAGTTACAGCTTTCCCCTCAAGAAGCCTTTCGCTAAGACAGTTCTTGTGGAATTGGCAAAGTGATATTTGGAAGCCCCTAGAGGGCTATGGTGAAAAAGGAAATATCCTCAGATGAAATCTGGAAAGAAGCTTTCTGAGAAAGTGCTGAGTGTTCTGTTAATTCATCTCACAGAGTTATATCTGTATTTCGTGGATCTCTTTGCTAGCCTTATTTCTGTGGAATCTGAGAACAGATATTTCGGATCCCTTTGAAGACTATAGGGCCAAAGGAAATATCCTCCGATAACAAAGAGAAAGAAGCTTTCTGAGAAACGTCTTTGTGTTCTGTGAAATCATCTCACTGAGTTACAGAATTCCCCTCAAGAAGCCTCTCGCCAAGGGAGTTCTTGTGGAATTGGCAAAGTGATATTTGAAAGCCCATAGAGGGCTATGGTGAAAAAGGAAATATCCTCAGATGAAATCTGGAAAGAAGCTCTCTGAGAAACTGCTGAGAGTTCTGTTAATTCATCTCACAGAGTTACATCTGTATTTCGTGGATCTCTTTGCTACCCTTATTTCTGTGGAATCTGAGAACAGATATTTCAGATCCCTTTGAAGACTATAGGGCCAAAGGAAATATCCTCTTATAACAAAGAGAAAGAAGCTTTCTGAGAAACTTCTTTGTGTTCTGTGAAATCACCTCACAGAGTTACAGCTTTTCCTCAAGAAGCCGTTCGCTAAGACAGTTCTTGTGGAATTGGCAAAGTGATATTTGCAAGCCCATAGAGGGCTACGGTGAAAAAGGAAATATCCTCAGATGTAATCTGGAAAGAAGCTTTCTGAGAAACTGCTGAGTGTTCTGTTAATTCATCTCACAGAGTTCCATCTGTATTTCGTGGATCTCCTTGCTAGCCTTATTTCTGAAGAATCTGAGAACAGATATTTCGGATCCCTTTGAAGACTATAAAGCCAAAGGAAAAATCCTCTGATAACAAAGAGAAAGAAGTTTTCTGAGAAACTTCTTTGTATTCTGTGAAATCATCTCACAGAGTTACAGCTTTCCCTTCAAGAAGCCTTTCGCTAAGACAGTTGTTGTGGAATTGGCAAAGTGATATTTGGAAGCCCTTAGAGGGCTATGGTGAAAAAGGAAATATCCTCAGATGAAATCTGGAAAGAAGCTTTCTGAGAAACTGCTGAGTGTTCTGTTAATTCATCTCACAGAGTTACATCTGTATTTCGTGGATCTCTATGCTAGCCTTATTTCTGTGGAATCTGAGAACACATATTTCGGATCCCTTTGAAGACTATAGGGCCAAAGGAAATATCCTCCGAAAACAAAGAGAAAGAAGCTTTTTGAGAAACTTCTTTGTGTTCTGTGAAATCATCTCACTGAGTTACAGAATTCTCCTCAAGAAGCCTCTCGCCAAGAGAGTTCTTGTGGAATTGGCAAAGTTATATTTGAAAGCCCATAGAGGGCTATGGTGAAAAAGGAAATATCCTCAGATGAAATCTGGAAAGAAGCTTTCTGAGAAACTGCTGAGTGTTCTGTTAATTCATCTCACGGAGTTACATCTGTATTTCGTGGATCTCTTTGCTAGCCTTATTTCTGTGGAATATGAGAACAGATATTTCGGATCCCTTTAGAGACTATAGGGCCAAAGGAAATATCCTCCGATAACAAAGAGAAAGAAGCTTTCTGAGAAACTTCTTTGTGTTCTGTGAAATCATCTCACAGAGTTACAGCTTTGCCCTCAAGAAGCCTCTCGCCAAGACAGTTATTGTGGAATTGACAAAGTGCTATTTGGAAACCCATAGAGGGCTTTGGTGAAAAAGGAAATATCCTCAGATGAAATCTGGAAAGAAGCTTTCTGAGAAACTGCTGAGTGTTCTGTTAATTCATCTCACGGAGTTACATCTGTATTTCGTGGATCTCTTTGCTAGCCTTATTTCTGTGGAATATGAGAACAGATATTTCGGATCCCTTTAGAGACTATAGGGCCAAAGGAAATATCCTCCGATAACAAAGAGAAAGAAGCTTTCTGAGAAACTTCTTTGTGTTCTGTGAAATCATCTCACAGAGTTACAGCTTTGCCCTCAAGAAGCCTCTCGCTAAGACAGTTATTGTGGAATTGACAAAGTGCTATTTGGAAACCCATAGAGGGCTTTGGTGAAAAAGGAAATATCCTCTGATGAAATCTGGAAAGAAGCTTTCTGAGAAACTGCTGAGTGTTCTGTTAATTCATCTCACAGAGTTACATCTGTATTTCGTGGATCTCTTTGCTAGCCTTATTTCTGTGGAATCTGAGAACAGATATTTCGGATCCCTTTGAAGACTATAGGGCCAAAGGAAATATCCTCCGATAACAAAGAGAAAGAAGCTTTCTGAGAAACTTCTTTTTGTTCTGTGAATTCATCTCACAGAGTTACAGCTTTCCCCTCAAGAAGCCTCTCGCCAAGACAGTTCTTGTGGAATTGGCAAGGTGATGTTTGGAAGCCCACAGAGGGCTATGGTGAAAAAGGAAATATCCTCAGATGAAATCTGGAAAGAAGCTTTCTGAGAAACTGCTGAGTGTTCTGTTAATTCATCTCACAGAGTTACATCTGTATTTCGTGGATCTCTTTGCTAGCCTTATTTCTGTGGAATCTGAGAAAAGATATTTCAGATACCTTTGAATACTATAGGGCCAAAGGAAATATACTCCTATAACCAAGAGAAAGAAGCTTTCTGAGAAACTTCCTTGTGTTCTTTGAAATCATCTCACAGAGTTACAGCTTTCCCCTCAAGAAGCCTCTCGCTAAGACAGTTCTTGTGGAATTGGCAAAGTGATATTTGGAAGCGCATAGAGGGCTATGGTGAAAAAGGAAATATCCTCAGATGAAATCTGGAAAGAAGCTCTCTGAGAAACTGCTGAGTGTTCTGTTAATTCATCTCACAGAGTTACATCTGTATTTCGTGGATCTGTTTGCTAGCCTTATTACTGTGGAATCTGAGAACAGGTATTTCGGATCCCTTTGAAGACTACAGGGCCAAAGAAAATATCCTCCGATAACAAAGAGAAGGAAGCTTTCTGAGAAACTTCTTTGTGTTCTGTGAAATCATCTCACAGAGTTACAGCTTTCCCCTGAAGAAGCCTTTCGCTAAGACAGTTCTTGTGGAATTGGCAAAGTGATATTTGGAAGCCCATAGAGGGCTATGGTGAAAAAGGAAATATCCTCAGATGAAATCTGGAAAGAAGCTTTCTGAGAAACTGCTGAGTGTTCTGTTAATTCATCTCACAGAGTTCAATCTGTATTTCGTGGATCTCCTTGCTAGCCTTATTTCTGCGGTATCCGATAACAGATATTTCGGATCGCTTGGAAGACTATAGGGCCAAAGGAAAAATCCTCTGATAACAAAGAGAAAGAAGTTTTCTGAGAAACTTCTTTGTGTTCTGTGAAATCATCTCACAGAGTTACAGCTTTCCCCTCAAGAAGCCTTTCGCTAAGACAGTTCTTGTGGAATTGGCAAAGTGATATTTGGAAGCCCCTAGAGGGCTATGGTGAAAAAGGAAATATCCTCAGATGAAATCTGGAAAGAAGCTTTCTGAGAAACTGCTGAGTGTTCTGTTAATTCATCTCACAGAGTTATATCTGTATTTCGTGGATCTCTTTGCTAGCCTTATTTCTGTGGAATCTGAGAACAGATATTTCGGATCCCTTTGAAGACTATAGGGCCAAAGGAAATATCCTCCGATAACAAAGAGAAAGAAGCTTTCTGAGAAACGTCTTTGTGTTCTGTGAAATCATCTCACTGAGTTACAGAATTCCCCTCAAGAAGCCTCTCGCCAAGGGAGTTCTTGTGGAATTGGCAAAGTGATATTTGAAAGCCCATAGAGGGCTATGGTGAAAAAGGAAATATCCTCAGATGAAATCTGGAAAGAAGCTCTCTGAGAAACTGCTGAGAGTTCTGTTAATTCATCTCACAGAGTTACATCTGTATTTCGTGGATCTCTTTGCTACCCTTATTTCTGTGGAATCTGAGAACAGATATTTCAGATCCCTTTGAAGACTATAGGGCCAAAGGAAATATCCTCTTATAACAAAGAGAAAGAAGCTTTCTGAGAAACTTCTTTGTGTTCTGTGAAATCACCTCACAGAGTTACAGCTTTTCCTCAAGAAGCCGTTCGCTAAGACAGTTCTTGTGGAATTGGCAAAGTGATATTTGCAAGCCCATAGAGGGCTACGGTGAAAAAGGAAATATCCTCAGATGTAATCTGGAAAGAAGCTTTCTGAGAAACTGCTGAGTGTTCTGTTAATTCATCTCACAGAGTTCCATCTGTATTTCGTGGATCTCCTTGCTAGCCTTATTTCTGAAGAATCTGAGAACAGATATTTCGGATCCCTTTGAAGACTATAAAGCCAAAGGAAAAATCCTCTGATAACAAAGAGAAAGAAGTTTTCTGAGAAACTTCTTTGTATTCTGTGAAATCATCTCACAGAGTTACAGCTTTCCCTTCAAGAAGCCTTTCGCTAAGACAGTTGTTGTGGAATTGGCAAAGTGATATTTGGAAGCCCTTAGAGGGCTATGGTGAAAAAGGAAATATCCTCAGATGAAATCTGGAAAGAAGCTTTCTGAGAAACTGCTGAGTGTTCTGTTAATTCATCTCACAGAGTTACATCTGTATTTCGTGGATCTCTATGCTAGCCTTATTTCTGTGGAATCTGAGAACACATATTTCGGATCCCTTTGAAGACTATAGGGCCAAAGGAAATATCCTCCGAAAACAAAGAGAAAGAAGCTTTTTGAGAAACTTCTTTGTGTTCTGTGAAATCATCTCACTGAGTTACAGAATTCTCCTCAAGAAGCCTCTCGCCAAGAGAGTTCTTGTGGAATTGGCAAAGTTATATTTGAAAGCCCATAGAGGGCTATGGTGAAAAAGGAAATATCCTCAGATGAAATCTGGAAAGAAGCTTTCTGAGAAACTGCTGAGTGTTCTGTTAATTCATCTCACGGAGTTACATCTGTATTTCGTGGATCTCTTTGCTAGCCTTATTTCTGTGGAATATGAGAACAGATATTTCGGATCCCTTTAGAGACTATAGGGCCAAAGGAAATATCCTCCGATAACAAAGAGAAAGAAGCTTTCTGAGAAACTTCTTTGTGTTCTGTGAAATCATCTCACAGAGTTACAGCTTTGCCCTCAAGAAGCCTCTCGCCAAGACAGTTATTGTGGAATTGACAAAGTGCTATTTGGAAACCCATAGAGGGCTTTGGTGAAAAAGGAAATATCCTCAGATGAAATCTGGAAAGAAGCTTTCTGAGAAACTGCTGAGTGTTCTGTTAATACATCTCACAGAGTTACATCTGTATTTCGTGGATCTCTTTGCTAGCCTTATTTCTGTGGAATCTGAGAAAAGATATTTCAGATACCTTTGAATATTATAGGGCCAAAGGAAATATACTCCTATAACCAAGAGAAAGAAGCTTTCTGAGAAACTTCCTTGTGTTCTTTGAAATCATCTCACAGAGTTACAGCTTTCCCATAAAGAAGCCTTTCGCTAAGACAGTTCTTGTGGAATTGGCAAAGTGATATTTGGAAGCCCATAGAGGGCTATGGTGAAAAAGGAAATATCCTCAGATGAAATCTGGAAAGAAGCTTTCTGAGAAACTGCTGACTGTTCTCTTAATTCATCTCACAGTGTTACATCTGTATGTCGTGGATCTCTTTGCTAGCCTTATTACTGTGGAATCTGAGAAAAGATATTTCGGATCCCTTTGAAGACTACAGGGCAAAAGGAAATATCCTCCGATAACAAAGAGAAGGAAGCTTTCTGAGAAACTTCTTTGTGTTCTGTGAAATCATCTCACAGAGTTACAGCTTTCCGCTCAAGAAGCCTTTCGCTAAGACAGTTCTTGTGGAATTGGCAAAGTGATATTTGGAAGCCCATAGAGGGCTATGGTGATAAAGGAAATATCCTCAGATGAAATCTGGAAAGAAGGTTTCTGAGAAACTGCTGAGTGTTCTGTTAATTCATCTCACAGAGTTATATCTGTATTTCGTGGATCTCTTTGCTAGCCTTATTTCTGTGGAATCTGAGAACAGATATTTCGGATCCCTTTGAGGACTATAGGCCAAAGGAAATATCCTCCGATAACAAACAGAAAGAAGCTTTCTGAGAAACGTCTTTGTGTTCTGTGAAATCATCTCACAGAGTTACAGCTTTCCCCTCAAGAAGCCTCTCGCTAAGACAGTTCTTGTGGAATTGGCAAAGTGATATTTGGAAGCGCATAGAGGGCTATGGTGAAAAAGGAAATATCCTCAGATGAAATCTGGAAAGAAGCTCTCTGAGAAACTGCTGAGTGTTCTGTTAATTCATCTCACAGAGTTACATCTGTATTTCGTGGATCTGTTTGCTAGCCTTATTACTGTGGAATCTGAGAACAGGTATTTCGGATCCCTTTGAAGACTACAGGGCCAAAGAAAATATCCTCCGATAACAAAGAGAAGGAAGCTTTCTGAGAAACTTCTTTGTGTTCTGTGAAATCATCTCACAGAGTTACAACTTTCCCCTGAAGAAGCCTTTCGCTAAGACAGTTCTTGTGGAATTGGCAAAGTGATATTTGGAAGCCCATAGAGGGCTATGGTGAAAAAGGAAATATCCTCAGATGAAATCTGGAAAGAAGCTTTCTGAGAAACTACTGAGTGTTCTGTTAATTCATCTCACAGAGTTCAATCTGTATTTCGTGGATCTCCTTGCTAGCCTTATTTCTGCGGTATCCGATAACAGATATTTCGGATCGCTTGGAAGACTATAGGGCCAAAGGAAAAATCCTCTGATAACAAAGAGAAAGAAGTTTTCTGAGAAACTTCTTTGTGTTCTGTGAAATCATCTTACAGAGTTACAGCTTTGCCCTCAAGAAGCCTCTCGCCAAGACAGTTATTGTGGAATTGGCAAAGTGATATTTGGAAGCCCATAGAGGGCTATGGTGAAAAAGGAAATATCCTCAGATGAAATCTGGAAAGAAGCTTTCTGAGAAACTGCTGAGTGTTCTCTTAATTCATCTCACAGAGTAACATCTGTATGTCGGGGATCTCTTTGCTAGCCTTATTACTGTGGAATCTGAAAACAGATATTTCGGATCCCTTTGAAGACTACAGGGCCAAAGGAAATATCCTCCGATAACAAAGAGAAGGAAGCTTTCTGAGAAACTTCTTTGTGTTCTGTGAAATCATCTCACAGAGTTACAGCTTACCCCTCAAGAAGCCTTTCGCTAAGACAGTTCTTGTGGAATTTGCAAAGTGATATTTGGAAGTCCATAGAGGGCTATGGTGAAAAAGGAAATATCCTCAGATGAAATCTGGAAAGAAGCTTTCTGAGAAACTGCTGAGTGTTCTGTTAATTCATCTCAGAGAGTTACATATGTATTTCGTGGATCTCTATGGTCGCCTTATTTCTGTGGAATCTTGGAACTGATATTTCGGATCCCTTTGAAGACTATAGGGCCAAAGGAAATATCCTCCGCTAACAAAGAGAAAGAAGCTTTCTAAAAAACTTCTTTGTGTTCTCTGAAATCATCTCACAGAGTTACAGCTTTCCCCTCAAGAAGCCTCTCGCTAAGACAGTTCTTGTGGAATTGGCAAAGTGATATTTGGAAGCCCCCAGAGGGCTATGGTGAAAAAGGAAATATCCTCAGATGAAATCTGGAAAGAAGCTTTCTGAGAAACTGCTGAGTGTTCTGTTAATTCATCTCACAGAGTTCCATCTGTATTTCGTGGATCTCCTTGCTAGCCTTATTTCTGAGCAATCTGAGAACAGATATTTCGGAACCTTTGAAGACTATAGGGCCAAAGGAAAAATCCTCTGATAACAAAGAGAAAGAAGTTTTCTGAGAAACAGCTTTGTGTTCTGTGAAATCATCTCACAGAGTTACAGCTTTCCCCACTAGAAGCCTTTCGCTAAGACAGTTCTTGTGGAATTGGCAAACTGATATTTGGAAGCCCATAGAGGGCTATGGTGAAAAAGGAAAAATCCAAAGATGAAATCTGGAAAGAAGCTTTCTGAGAAACTGCTGAGTGTTCTGTTAATTCATCTCACAGAGTTACATCAGTATTTCGTGGATCTCTTTGCTAGCCTTATTTCTGAGGAATCTGAGAACAGATATTTCGGATCCCTTTGAAGACTATAGGGCCAAAGGAAATATCCTCCGATAACAAAGAGAAAGAATTTTTCTGAGAAACTTCTTTGTGTTCTTTGAAATCATCTCACAGAGTTACAGCTTTCCCCTCAAGAAGCCTTTCGCTAAGACAGTTCTTGTTAAATTGGCAAAGTGATATTTGGAAGCCCATAGAGGTCTATGGTGAAAAAGGAAATACCCTCAGATGAAATCCGGAAAGAAGCTTTCTGAGAAACTGCTGAGTGTTCTGTTAATTCATCTCACAGAGTTAATTCTGTATTTCGTGGATCTCTTTGCTAGCCTTATTTCTGTGGAATCTGAGAACAGATATTTCGGATCCCTTTGAAGACTATAGGGCCAAAGGAAATATCCTCTGATAACAAAGAGAAAGAAGCTGTCTGGGAAACGTGTTTGTGTTCTGTGAAATCATCTCACAGAGTTACAGCTTTCCCCTCAAGAAGCCTTTCGCTAAGACAGTTCTTGTGGCATTGGCAAAGTGATATTTTGAAGCCCATAGAGGGCTATGGTGAAAAAGGAAATATCCTCAGATGAAATCTGGAAAGAAGCTTTCTGAGAAACTGCTAAGTGTTCTGTTAATTCATCTCACAGAGTTACATCTGTATTTCGTGGATCTCTTTGCTAGTCTTATTTCTGTGGAATCTGAGAACAGATATTTCCTATCCCTTTGAAGACTATATTGAGAAAGGAAATATCCTCCGATGAGAAAGAGAAAGAAGCTTTCTGAGAAACTTCTTTGTGTTCTGTGAAATCATCTCACAGAGTTACAGCTTTCCCCTCAAGAAGCCTTTCGCTAGGACAGTTCTTGTGGAATTGGCAAAGTGATATTTGGAAGCCCGTAGAGGGCTATGGTTAAAAAGGAAATATCCTCAGATGAAATCTGGAAAGAAGCTTTCAGAGAAACTGCTGAGTGTTCTGTTAATTCATCTCACAGAGTTACATCTGTATTTCGTGGATCTCTTTGGTAGCCTTATTTCTGAGGAATCTGAGAACAGATATTTCGGATTCCTTTGAAGACTATAGGGCCAAAGGAAATATCCTCCGATAACAAAGAGAAAGAAGCTTTCTGAGAAACTTCTTTGTGTTCTTTGAAATCATCTCACAGAGTTACAGCTTTCCCCTCAAGTAGCCTTTCGCTAAGACAGTTCTTGTGGAATTGGCAAAGTGATATTTGGAAGCCCATAGAGGGCTATGGTGAAAAAGGAAATATCCTCACATGAAATCTGGTAAGAAGCTTTCTGAGAAACTGCTGAGTGTTCTGTTAATTCATCTCACAGAGTTACATCTGTATGTCGTGGATCTCTTTGCTAGCCTTATTACTGTGGAATCTGAGAACAGGTGTTTCGGATCCCTTTGAAGACTACAGGGCCAAAGAAAATATCCTCCGATAACAAAGAGAATGAAGCTTTCTAAGAAACTTCTTTGTGTTCTGTGAAATCATCTCACAGAGTTACAGCTTTCCCCTGAAGAAGCCTTTCGCTAAGTCAGTTCTTGTGGAATTGGAAAAGTGATATTTGGAAGCCCATAGAGGGCTATGTTGAAAAAGGAAATATCCTCAGATGAAATCTGGAAAGAAGCTCTCTGAGAAACTGCTGAGTGTTCTGTTAATTCATCTCACAGAGTTACATCTGTATTTCGTGGATCTCTTTGCTAGCCTTATTTCTGTGGAATCTGAGAACAGATATTTCAGATCCCTTTGAAGACTATTGGGCCAAAGGAAATATCCTCCGATGACAAAGAGAAAGAAGCTTTCTGAGAAACTTCTTTGTGTTCTGTAAAATCATCTCACAGAGTTACAGTTTTCCCCTCAGGAAGCCTTTCGCTACGACAGTTTCTGTGGAATTGGCAAAGTGATATTTGGAAGCCCCTAGAGGGCTATGGTGAAAAAGGAAATATCCTCAGATGAAATCTGGAAAGAAGCTTTCTGAGAAACTGCTGAGTGTTCTGTTAATTCATCTCACAGAGTTCAATCTGTATATCGTGGATCTCCTTGCTAGCCTTATTTCTGAGGTATCCGATAACAGATATTTCGGATCTCTTGGAAGACTATAGGGCCAAAGGAAAAATCCTCTGTTAACAAAGAGAAAGAAGTTTTCTGAGAAACTTCTTTGTGTTCTGTGAAATCATCTCACAGAGTTACAGCTTTGCCCTCAAGAAGCCTCTCGCCAAGACAGTTATTGTGGAATTGGCAAAGTGATATTAGGAAGCCCATAGAGGGCTATGGTGAAAAAGGAAATATCCTCAGATGAAATCTGGAAAGAAGCTTTCTGAGAAACTGCTGAGTGTTCTCTTAATTCATCTCACAGAGTAACATCTGTATGTCGGGGATCTCTTTGCTAGCCTTATTACTGTGGAGTCTGAGAACAGATATTTCGGATCCCTTTGAAGACTATAGGGCCAATGGAAATATCCTCCGATAAGAAAGAGAAGGAAGCTTTCTGAGAAACTTCTTTGTGTTCTGTGAAATCATCTCACAGAGTTACAGCTTACCCCTCAAGAAGCCTTTCGCTAAGACAGTTCTTGTGGAATTTGCAATGTGATATTTGGAAGTCCATAGAGGGCTATGGTGAAAAAGGAAATATCCTCAGATGAAATCTGGAAAGAAGCTTTCTGACAAACTGCTGAGTGTTCTGTTAATTCATCTGACAGAGTTACTTCTGTATTTCGTGTATCTCTTTGCTAGCCTTATTTCTGTGGAATCTGAGAACAGATAATTCGGATCCCTTTGAAGACTATAGGGCCATAGGAAATATCCTCCGATAACAAAGAGAAAGAAGCTTTCTGAGAACCTTCTTTGTGTTCTGTGAAATCATCTCAAAGAGTTACATCCTTCCCCTCAAGAAGCCTTTCGCTAAGACAGTTCCTGTGGAATTGGCAAAGTGATATTTGGAAGCACATAGAGGGCAATGGTGAAAACGGAAATATCCTCAGATGAAATCTGGAAAGAAGCTTTCTGAGAAACTGCTGAGTGTTCTGTTAATTCATCTCAGAGAGTTACATATGTATTTCGTGGATCTCTATGGTCGCCTTATTTCTGTGGAATCTGAGAACTGATATTTCGGATCCCTTTGAAGACTATAGGGCCAAAGGAAATATCCTCCGCTAACAAAGAGAAAGAAGCTTTCTAAAAAACTTCTTTGTGTTCTCTGAAATCATCTCACAGAGTTACAGCTTTCCCCTCAAGAAGCCTCTCGCTAAGACAGTTCTTGTGGAATTGGCAAAGTGATATTTGGAAGCCCCCAGAGGGCTATGGTGAAAAAGGAAATATCCTCAGATGAAATCTGGAAAGAAGCTTTCTGAGAAACTGCTGAGTGTTCTGTTAATTCATCTCACAGAGTTCCATCTGTATTTCGTGGATCTCCTTGCTAGCCTTATTTCTGAGGAATCTGAGAACAGATATTTCGGAACCTTTGAAGACTATAGGGCCAAAGGAAAAATCCTCTGATAACAAAGAGAAAGAAGTTTTCTGAGAAACAGCTTTGTGTTCTGTGAAATCATCTCACAGAGTTACAGCTTTCCCCACTAGAAGCCTTTCGCTAAGACAGTTCTTGTGGAATTGGCAAAGTGATATTTGGAAGCCCATAGAGGGCTATGGTGAAAAAGGAAAAATCCAAAGATGAAATCTGGAAAGAAGCTTTCTGAGAAACTGCTGAGTGTTCTGTTAATTCATCTCACAGAGTTACATCAGTATTTCGTGGATCACTTTGCTAGCCTTATTTCTGAGGAATCTGAGAACAGATATTTCGGATCCCTTTGAAGACTATAGGGCCAAAGGAAATATCCTCCGATAACAAAGAGAAAGAATTTTTCTGAGAAACTTCTTTGTGTTCTTTGAAATCATCTCACAGAGTTACAGCTTTCCCCTCAAGAAGCCTTTCGCTAAGACAGTTCTTGTTAAATTGGCAAAGTGATATTTGGAAGCCCATAGAGGTCTATGGTGAAAAAGGAAATACCCTCAGATGAAATCCGGAAAGAAGCTTTCTGAGAAACTGCTGAGTGTTCTGTTAATTCATCTCACAGAGTTAATTCTGTATTTCGTGGATCTCTTTGCTAGCCTTATTTCTGTGGAATCTGAGAACAGATATTTCGGATCCCTTTGAAGACTATAGGGCCAAAGGAAATATCCTCTGATAACAAAGAGAAAGAAGCTGTCTGGGAAACGTGTTTGTGTTCTGTGAAATCATCTCACAGAGTTACAGCTTTCCCCTCAAGAAGCCTTTCGCTAAGACAGTTCTTGTGGCATTGGCAAAGTGATATTTTGAAGCCCATAGAGGGCTATGGTGAAAAAGGAAATATCCTCAGATGAAATCTGGAAAGAAGCTTTCTGAGAAACTGCTAAGTGTTCTGTTAATTCATCTCACAGAGTTACATCTGTATTTCGTGGATCTCTTTGCTAGTCTTATTTCTGTGGAATCTGAGAAGAGATATTTCCTATCCCTTTGAAGACTATATTGAAAAAGGAAATATACTCCGATGACAAAGAGAAGGAAGCTTTCTGAGAAACTTCTTTGTGTTCTGTGAAATCATCTCACAGAGTTACAGCTTTCCCCTCAAGAAGCCTTTCGCTAAGACCGTTCTTGTGGAATTGGCAAAGTGATATTTGGAAGCCCATAGAGGGCTATGGTGAAAAAGGAAATATCCTCACATGAAATCTGGAAAGAAGCTTTCTGAGAAACTGCTGAGTGTTCTCTTAATTCATCTCACAGAGTTACATCTGTAAGTCGTGTATCTCTTTGCTAGCCTTATTACTGTGGAATCTGAGAACAGGTATTTCGGATCCCTTTGAAGACTACAGGGTCAAAGAAAATATCCTCCGATAACAAAGAGAAGGAAGCTTTCTGAGAAACTTCTTTGTGTTCTGTGAAATCATCTCACAGAGTTACAGCTTTCCCCTGAAGAAGCCTTTCGCTAAGAGAGTTCTTGTGGAATTGGCAAAGTGATATTTGGAAGCCCATAGAGGGCTATGTTGAAAAAGGAAATATCCTCAGATGAAATCTGGAAAGAAGCTTTCTGAGAAACTGCTGAGTGTTCTGTTAATTCATCTCACAGAGTTATATCTGTATTTCGTGGATCTATTGGCTAGCCTTATTTCTGTGGAATCTGAGAACAGATATTTCGGATCCCTTTGAAGACTATAGGGCCAAAGGAAATATCCTCCGATAACAAAGAGAAAGAAGCTTTCTGAGAAACGTCTTTGTGTTGTGTGAAATCATCTCACAGAGTTACAGCTTTCCCCTCAAGAAGCCTTTCGCTAAGACAGTTCTTGTGGAATTGGCAAAGTGATATTTGGAAGCCCATAGAGGGCTATGGTGAAAAAGGAAATACCCCCAGTTGAAATCCGGAAAGAAGCTTTCTGAGAAACTGCTGAGTGTTCTGTTACTTCATCTCACAGAGTTACATCTGTATTTCGTGAATCTCTTTGCTAGCCTTATTTCTGACGAATCTGATAACAGATATTTCGGATCCCTTTGAAGACTATAGGGCCAAAGGAAAAATCCTCCGATAACAAAGAGAAAGAAGCTTTCTGAGAAACTTCTTTGTGTTCTTTGAAATCATCTCACAGAGTTACAGCTTTCCCCTCAAGAAGCCTTTCGCTAAGACAGTTCTTGTGGAATTGGCAAAGTGATATTTGGAAGCCCATAAAGGGCTATGTTGAAAAAGGAAATATCCTCAGATGAAATCTGGAAATAAGCTTTCTGAGAAACTGCTGAGTGTTCTCTTAATTCATCTCACAGAGTTTCATCTGTATTTTGTGGATCTCCTTGCTAGCCTTATTTCTGTGGAATCTGAGAACATATATTTCTGATCCCTTTGAAGACTATAGGGAAAAAGGAAATATCCTCCGATAACAAAGAGAAAGAAGCTTTCTGAGAAACTTCTTTGTGTTCTGTGAAATCATCTCACAGATTTACAGCTTTCCCCTCAAGAAGCCTTTCGCTAAGACAGTTCTTGTGGAATTGGCAAAGTGATATTTGGAAGCCCATAGAGGGCTATGGTGAAAAAGGAAATATCCTCAGATGAAATCTGGAAAGAAGCTTTCGGAGAAACTGCTGAGTGTTCTGTTAATTCATCTCACAGAGTTACATCTGTATTTCGTGGATCTCTTTGCTAGCCTCATTTCTGTGGAATCTGAGAACAGATATTTCGGATCCCTTTGAAGACTATAGGGCCAAGGGAAATATCCTCCGATAACAAAGAGAAATAAGCTTTCTGAGAAACGTCTTTGTGTTCTGTGAAATCATCTCACAGAGTTACAGCTTTCCCCTCAAGAAGCCTTTCGCTAAGACAGTTCTTGTGGAATTGGCAAAGTGATATTAGGAAGCCCACAGAGGGCTACGGTGAAAAAGGAAATATCCTCAGATGAAATCTGGAAAGGAGCTTTCTGAGAAACTGCTGAGTGTTCTGTTAATTCATCTCACAGAGTTACATGTGTATTTCGTGTATCTCTTTGCAAGCCTTATTGCTGTGGAATCTGAGAACAGATATATCGGATCCCTTTGAAGTTTATAGGGAAAAAGGAAATATCCTCCCATAACAAAGAGAAATAAGTTTTCTGAGAAACATCTTTGTGTTCTGTGAAATCATCTCACAGAGTTACAGCCTTCCCCTCAAGAAGCCTTTCGCTAAGACAGTTCTTGTGGAATTTGCAAAGTGATATTTGGAAGCCCTTAGAGGGCTATGGTGAAAAAGGAAATATCCTCAGATGAAATCTGGAAAGAAGCTTTCTGAGAAACTGCTGAGTGTTCTGTTAATTCATCTCACAGAGAACATATGCATTTCGTGGATCTCTTTGCTAGCCTTATTTCTTTGGAATCTGAGAACAGATATTTCGGATCCCTTTGAAGACTATAGGGCCAAAGGAAATATCCTCCTATAACAAAGAGAAAGAAGCTTTCTGAGAAACTTCTTTGTGTTCTGTGGAATCATCTCACAGAGTTACAGCTTTCCCCTCAAGAAGCCTTTCGCTAAGACAGTTCTTGTGGAATTGGCAAAGTGATATTTGGAAACCCATAGAGGGCTATGTTGAAAAAGGAAATATCCTGAGATGAAATCTGGATAGAAGCTTTCTGAGAAACTGCTGAGTGTTCTCTTAATTCATCTCACAGTGTTCCATCTCTATTTCGTGGATCTCCTTGCTAGCCTTATTTCTGTGGAATCTGAGAACAGATATTTCGGATCCTTTGAAGACTGTAGGGCCAAAGGAAAAATCCTCTGATAACAAAGAGAAAGAAGTTTTCTGAGAAACTTCTTTGTGCTCTGTGAAATCATCTCACAGAGTTACAGCTTTCCCCTCAAGAAGCCTTTCGCTAAGACAGTTCTTGTGGAATTGGCAAAGTGATATTTGGTTGCCCATTGAGGGCTACGGTGAAAAAGGAAATATCCTCACATGAAATCTGGAAAGAAGCTTTCTGCGAAACTTCTGAGTGTTCTCTTAATTCATCTCACAGAGTTACATCTGTATTTCGTGGATCTCTTTGCTAGCCTTATTTCTGTGGAATCTGAGAACAGATAATTCGGATCCCTTTCAAGACTATAGGGCCATAGGAAATATCCTCCGATAACAAAGAGAAAGAAGCTTTCTGAGAACCTTCTTTGTGTTCTGTGAAATCATCTCAAAGAGTTACAGCCTTCCTCTCAAGAAGCCTTTCGCTAAGACATTTCTTGTGGAATTGGCAAAGTGATATTTGGAAGCCCATAGAGCGCTATGGTGAAAAAGGAAATATTCTCAGATGAAATCTGGAAAGAAGATTTCTGAGAAACTGCTGAGTGTTCTGTTAATTCATCTCAGAGAGTTACATATGTATTTCGTGGATCTCTATGGTCGCCTTATTTCTGTGGAATCTGAGAACTGATATTTCGGATCCCTTTGAAGACTATAGGGCCAAAGGAAATATCCTCCGCTAACAAAGAGAAAGAAGCTTTCTAAAAAACTTCTTTGTGTTCTGTGAAATCATCTCACAAAGTTACAGCTTTCCCCTCAAGAAGCCTCTCGCTAAGACAGTTCTTGTGGAATTGGCAAAGTGATATTTGGAAGCCCACAGAGGGCTATGGTGAAAAAGGAAATATCCTCAGATGAAATCTGGAAAGAAGCTTTCTGAGAAACTGCTGAGTGTTCTGTTAATTCATCTCACAGAGTTCCATCTGTATTTCGTGGATCTCCTTGCTAGCCTTATTTCTGAGGAATCTGAGAACAGATATTTCGGATCCTTTGAAGACTATAGGGCCAAAGGAAAAATCCTTTGATAACAAAGAGAAAGAAGTTTTCTGAGAAACAGCTTTGTGTTCTGTGAAATCATCTCACAGAGATACAGCTTTCCCCACTAGAAGCCTTTCGCTAAGACAGTTCTTGTGGAATTGGCAAAGTGATATTTGGAAGCCAATAGAGGGCTATGGTGAAAAAGGAAAAATCCAAAGATGAAATCTGGAAAGAAGCTTTCTGAGAAACTGCTGAGTGTTCTGTTAATTCATCTCCCAGAGTTACATCTGTATTTCGTGGATCTCTTTGCTAGCCTTATTTCTGAGGAATCTGAGAACAGATATTTCGGATCCCTTTGAAGACTATAGGGCCAAAGGAAATATCCTCCGATAACAAAGAGAAAGAATTTTTCTGAGAAACTTCTTTGTGTTCTTTGAAATCATCTCACAGAGTTACAGCTTTCCCCTCAAGAAGCCTTTCGCTAAGACAGTTCTTGTTGAATTGGCAAAGTGATATTAGGAAGCCCATAGAGGTCTATGGTGAAAAAGGAAATACCCTCAGATGAAATCCGGAAAGAAGCTTTCTGAGAAACTGCTGAGTGTTCTGTTAATTCATCTCACAGAGTTAATTCTGTATTTCGTGGATCTCTTTGCTAGCCTTATTTCTGGGGAATCTGAGAACAGATATTTCGGATCCCTTTGAAGACTATAGGGCCAAAGGAAATATCCTCTGATAACAAAGAGAAAGAAGCTGTCTGGGAAACGTGTTTGTGTTCTGTGAAATCATCTCACAGAGTTACAGCTTTCCCCTCAAGAAGCCTTTCGCTAAGACAGTTCTTGTGGCATTGGCAAAGTGATATTTGGAAGCCCATAGAGGGCTATGGTGAAAAAGGAAATATCCTCAGATGAAATTTGGAAAGAAGCTTTCTGAGAAACTGCTTAGTGTTCTGTTAATTCATCTCACAGTGATACATCTGTATTTTGTGGATCTCTTTGCTAGTCTTATTTCTGTGGAATCTGAGAACAGATATTTCCTATCCCTTTGAAGACTATATTGAGAAAGGAAATATCCTCCGATGACAAAGAGAAGGAAGCTTTCTGAGAAACTTCTTTGTGTTCTGTGAAATCATCTCACAGAGTTACAGTTTTCCCCTCAAGAAGCCTTTAGCTAAGACAGTTCTTGTGGAATTGGCAAAGTGATATTTGGAAGCCCATAGAGGGCTATGGTGAAAAAGGACATATCCTCAGATGAAATCTGGAAAGAAGCTTTCTGAGAAACTGCTGAGTGTTCTGTTAATTTATCTCACAGAGTTACATCTGTATTTCGTGGATCTCCTTGCTAGCCTTATTTCTGAGGAATCTGATAACAGATATTTCGGATCCCTTGGAAGACTATAGGGCCAAAGGAAAAATCCTCTGATAACAAAGAGAAAGAAGTTTTCTGAGAAACTTCTTTGTGTTCTGTGAAATCATCTCACAGAGTTACAGCTTTGCCCTCAAGAAGCCTCTCGCCACGACAGTTATTGTGGAATTGGCAAAGTGATATTTGGAAGCCCATAGAGGGCTATGGTGAAAAAGGAAATATCCTCAGATGAAATCTGGAAAGAAGCTTTCTGAGAAACTGCTGAGTGTTCTCTTAATTCATCTCACAGAGTAACATCTGTATGTCGTGGATCTCTTTGCTAACCTTATTACTGTGGAATCTGAGAACGGATATTTCGGATCCCTTTGAAGACTACAGGGCCAAAGGAAATATCCTCCGATAACAAAGAGAAGGAAGCTTTCTGAGAAACTTCTTTGTGTTCTGTGAAATCATCTCACAGAGTTACAGCTTACCCCTCAAGAAGCCTTTCGCTAAGACAGTTCTTGTGGAATTGGCAAAGTGATATTTGGAAGCCCATAGAGGGCTATGGTGAAAAAGGAAATATCCTCAGATGAAATCTGGAAAGAAGCTTTCTGAGAAACTGCTGAGTGTTCTGTTAATTCATCTGACAGAGTTACTTCTGTATTTCGTGCATCTCTTTGCTAGCCTTATTTCTGTGGAATCTGAGAAGAGATATTTCGGATCCCTTTGAAGACTATAGGGACGAAGGAAATATCCTCCGATAACAAAGAGAAAGAATTTTTCTGAGAAACTTCTTTGTGTTCTTTGAAATCATCTCACAGAGTTACAGCTTTCCCCTCAAGAAGCCTTTCGCTAAGACAGTTCTTGTGGAATTGGCAAAGTGATATTTGGAAGCCCATAGAGGGCTATGGTGAAAAAGGAAATATCCTCAGATGAAATCTGGAAAGAAGCTTTCTGAGAAACTGCTGAGTGTTCTGTTAATTCATCTCACAGAGTTCCATCTGTATTTCGTGGATCTCCTTGCTAGCCTTATTTCTGAGGAATCTGAGAACAGATATTTCGGATCCTTTGAAGACTATAGGGCCAAAGGAAAAATCCTCTGATAACAAAGAGAAAGAAGTTTTCTGAGAAACAGCTTTGTGTTCTGTGAAATCATCTCACAGAGTTACAGCTTTCCCCACTAGAAGCCTTTCGCTAAGACAGTTCTTGTGGAATTGGCAAAGTGATATTTGGAAGCCAATAGAGGGCTATGGTGAAAAAGGAAAAATCCAAAGATGAAATCTGGAAAGAAGCTTTCTGAGAAACTGCTGAGTGTTCTGTTAATTCATCTCACAGAGTTACATCTGTATTTCGTGGATCTCTTTGCTAGCCTTATTTCTGTGGAATCTGAGAACAGATATTTCAGATCCCTTTGAAGACTATTGGGCCAAAGGAAATATCCTCCGATGACAAAGAGAAAGAAGCTTTCTGAGAAACTTCTTTGTGTTCTGTAAAATCATCTCACAGAGTTACAGTTTTCCCCTCAGGAAGCCTTTCGCTACGACAGTTTCTGTGGAATTGGCAAAGTGATATTTGGAAGCCCATAGAGGGCTATGGTGAAAAAGGAAATATCCTCAGATGAAATCTGGAAAGAAGCTTTCTGAGAAACTGCTGAGTGTTCTGTTAATTCATCTCACAGAGTTCAATCTGTATATCGTGGATCTCCTTGCTAGCCTTATTTCTGAGGTATCCGATAACAGATATTTCGGATCTCTTGGAAGACTATAGGGCCAAAGGAAAAATCCTCTGTTAACAAAGAGAAAGAAGTTTTCTGAGAAACTTCTTTGTGTTCTGTGAAATCATCTCACAGAGTTACAGCTTTGCCCTCAAGAAGCCTCTCGCCAAGACAGTTATTGTGGAATTGGCAAAGTGATATTTGGAAGCCCATAGAGGGCTATGGTGAAAAAGGAAATATCCTCAGATGAAATCTGGAAAGAAGCTTTCTGAGAAACTGCTGAGTGTTCTCTTAATTCATCTCACAGAGTAACATCTGTATGTCGGGGATCTCTTTGCTAGCCTTATTACTGTGGAGTCTGAGAACAGATATTTCGGATCCCTTTGAAGACTACAGGGCCAATGGAAATATCCTCCGATAAGAAAGAGAAGGAAGCTTTCTGAGAAACTTCTTTGTGTTCTGTGAAATCATCTCACAGAGTTACAGCTTACCCCTCAAGAAGCCTTTCGCTAAGACAGTTCATGTGGAATTTGCAATGTGATATTTGGAAGTCCATAGAGGGCTATGGTGAAAAAGGAAATATCCTCAGATGAAATCTGGAAAGAAGCTTTCTGACAAACTGCTGAGTGTTCTGTTAATTCATCTGACAGAGTTACTTCTGTATTTCGTGTATCTCTTTGCTAGCCTTATTTCTGTGGAATCTGAGAACAGATAATTCGGATCCCTTTGAAGACTATAGGGCCATAGGAAATATCCTCCGATAAGAAAGAGAAAGAAGCTTTCTGAGAACCTTCTTTGTGTTCTGTGAAATCATCTCAAAGAGTTACATCCTTCCTCTCAAGAAGCCTTTCGCTAAGACAGTTCCTGTGGAATTGGCAAAGTGATATTTGGAAGCACATAGAGGGCTATGGTGAAAACGGAAATATCCTCAGATGAAATCTGGAAAGAAGCTTTCTGAGAAACTGCTGAGTGTTCTGTTAATTCATCTCAGAGAGTTACATATGTATTTCGTGGATCTCTATGGTCGCCTTATTTCTGTGGAATCTGAGAACTGATATTTCGGATCCCTTTGAAGACTATAGGGCCAAAGGAAATATCCTCCGCTAACAAAGAGAAAGAAGCTTTCTAAAAAACTTCTTTGTGTTCTCTGAAATCATCTCACAGAGTTACAGCTTTCCCCTCAAGAAGCCTCTCGCTAAGACAGTTCTTGTGGAATTGGCAAAGTGATATTTGGAAGCCCCCAGAGGGCTATGGTGAAAAAGGAAATATCCTCAGATGAAATCTGGAAAGAAGCTTTCTGAGAAACTGCTGAGTGTTCTGTTAATTCACCTCACAGAGTTCCATCTGTATTTCGTGGATCTCCTTGCTAGCCTTATTTCTGAGCAATCTGAGAACAGATATTTCGGAACCTTTGAAGACTATAGGGCCAAAGGAAAAATCCTCTGATAACAAAGAGAAAGAAGTTTTCTGAGAAACAGCTTTGTGTTCTGTGAAATCATCTCACAGAGTTACAGCTTTCCCCACTAGAAGCCTTTCGCTAAGACAGTTCTTGTGGAATTGGCAAAGTGATATTTGGAAGCCCATAGAGGGCTATGGTGAAAAAGGAAATATCCAAAGATGAAATCTGGAAAGAAGCTTTCTGAGAAACTGCTGAGTGTTCTGTTAATTCATCTTACAGAGTTACATCAGTATTTCGTGGATCTCTTTGCTAGCCTTATTTCTGAGGAATCTGAGAACAGATATTTCGGATCCCTTTGAAGACTATAGGGCCAAAGGAAATATCCTCCGATAACAAAGAGAAAGAATTTTTCTGAGAAACTTCTTTGTGTTCTTTGAAATCATCTCACAGAGTTACAGCTTTCCCCTCAAGAAGCCTTTCGCTAAGACAGTTCTTGTTAAATTGGCAAAGTGATATTTGGAAGCCCATAGAGGTCTATGGTGAAAAAGGAAATACCCTCAGATGAAATCCGGAAAGAAGCTTTCTGAGAAACTGCTGAGTGTTCTGTTAATTCATCTCACAGAGTTAATTCTGTATTTCGTGGATCTCTTTGCTAGCCTTATTTCTGTGGAATCTGAGAACAGATATTTCGGATCCCTTTGAAGACTATAGGGCCAAAGGAAATATGTTCTGATAACAAAGAGAAAGAAGCTGTCTGGGAAACGTGTTTGTGTTCTGTGAAATCATCTCACAGAGTTACAGCTTTCCCCTCAAGAAGCCTTTCGCTAAGACAGTTCTTGTGGCATTGGCAAAGTGATATTTTGAAGCCCATAGAGGGCTATGGTGAAAAAGGAAATATCCTCAGATGAAATCTGGAAAGAAGCTTTCTGAGAAACTGCTAAGTGTTCTGTTAATTCATCTCACAGAGTTACATCTGTATTTCGTGGATCTCTTTGCTAGTCTTATTTCTGTGGAATCTGAGAACAGATATTTCCTATCCCTTTGAAGACTATATTGAGAAAGGAAATATCCTCCGATGAGAAAGAGAAAGAAGCTTTCTGAGAAACTTCTTTGTGTTCTGTGAAATCATCTCACAGAGTTACAGCTTTCCCCTCAAGAAGCCTTTCGCTAGGACAGTTCTTGTGGAATTGGCAAAGTGATATTTGGAAGCCCGTAGAGGGCTATGGTTAAAAAGGAAATATCCTCAGATGAAATCTGGAAAGAAGCTTTCAGAGAAACTGCTGAGTGTTCTGTTAATTCATCTCACAGAGTTACATCTGTATTTCGTGGATCTCTTTGGTAGCCTTATTTCTGAGGAATCTGAGAACAGATATTTCGGATTCCTTTGAAGACTATAGGGCCAAAGGAAATATCCTCCGATAACAAAGAGAAAGAAGCTTTCTGAGAAACTTCTTTGTGTTCTTTGAAATCATCTCACAGAGTTACAGCTTTCCCCTCAAGTAGCCTTTCGCTAAGACAGTTCTTGTGGAATTGGCAAAGTGATATTTGGAAGCCCATAGAGGGCTATGGTGAAAAAGGAAATATCCTCACATGAAATCTGGTAAGAAGCTTTCTGAGAAACTGCTGAGTGTTCTGTTAATTCATCTCACAGAGTTACATCTGTATGTCGTGGATCTCTTTGCTAGCCTTATTACTGTGGAATCTGAGAACAGGTGTTTCGGATCCCTTTGAAGACTACAGGGCCAAAGAAAATATCCTCCGATAACAAAGAGAAGGAAGCTTTCTAAGAAACTTCTTTGTGTTCTGTGAAATCATCTCACAGAGTTACAGCTTTCCCCTGAAGAAGCCTTTCGCTAAGTCAGTTCTTGTGGAATTGGAAAAGTGATATTTGGAAGCCCATAGAGGGCTATGTTGAAAAAGGAAATATCCTCAGATGAAATCTGGAAAGAAGCTCTCTGAGAAACTGCTGAGTGTTCTGTTAATTCATCTCACAGAGTTACATCTGTATTTCGTGGATCTCTTTGCTAGCCTTATTTCTGTGGAATCTGAGAACAGATATTTCAGATCCCTTTGAAGACTATTGGGCCAAAGGAAATATCCTCCGATGACAAAGAGAAAGAAGCTTTCTGAGAAACTTCTTTGTGTTCTGTAAAATCATCTCACAGAGTTACAGTTTTCCCCTCAGGAAGCCTTTCGCTACGACAGTTTCTGTGGAATTGGCAAAGTGATATTTGGAAGCCCCTAGAGGGCTATGGTGAAAAAGGAAATATCCTCAGATGAAATCTGGAAAGAAGCTTTCTGAGAAACTGCTGAGTGTTCTGTTAATTCATCTCACAGAGTTCAATCTGTATATCGTGGATCTCCTTGCTAGCCTTATTTCTGAGGTATCCGATAACAGATATTTCGGATCTCTTGGAAGACTATAGGGCCAAAGGAAAAATCCTCTGTTAACAAAGAGAAAGAAGTTTTCTGAGAAACTTCTTTGTGTTCTGTGAAATCATCTCACAGAGTTACAGCTTTGCCCTCAAGAAGCCTCTCGCCAAGACAGTTATTGTGGAATTGGCAAAGTGATATTAGGAAGCCCATAGAGGGCTATGGTGAAAAAGGAAATATCCTCAGATGAAATCTGGAAAGAAGCTTTCTGAGAAACTGCTGAGTGTTCTCTTAATTCATCTCACAGAGTAACATCTGTATGTCGGGGATCTCTTTGCTAGCCTTATTACTGTGGAGTCTGAGAACAGATATTTCGGATCCCTTTGAAGACTACAGGGCCAATGGAAATATCCTCCGATAAGAAAGAGAAGGAAGCTTTCTGAGAAACTTCTTTGTGTTCTGTGAAATCATCTCACAGAGTTACAGCTTACCCCTCAAGAAGCCTTTCGCTAAGACAGTTCTTGTGGAATTTGCAATGTGATATTTGGAAGTCCATAGAGGGCTATGGTGAAAAAGGAAATATCCTCAGATGAAATCTGGAAAGAAGCTTTCTGACAAACTGCTGAGTGTTCTGTTAATTCATCTGACAGAGTTACTTCTGTATTTCGTGTATCTCTTTGCTAGCCTTATTTCTGTGGAATCTGAGAACAGATAATTCGGATCCCTTTGAAGACTATAGGGCCATAGGAAATATCCTCCGATAACAAAGAGAAAGAAGCTTTCTGAGAACCTTCTTTGTGTTCTGTGAAATCATCTCAAAGAGTTACATCCTTCCCCTCAAGAAGCCTTTCGCTAAGACAGTTCCTGTGGAATTGGCAAAGTGATATTTGGAAGCACATAGAGGGCTATGGTGAAAACGGAAATATCCTCAGATGAAATCTGGAAAGAAGCTTTCTGAGAAACTGCTGAGTGTTCTGTTAATTCATCTCAGAGAGTTACATATGTATTTCGTGGATCTCTATGGTCGCCTTATTTCTGTGGAATCTGAGAACTGATATTTCGGATCCCTTTGAAGACTATAGGGCCAAAGGAAATATCCTCCGCTAACAAAGAGAAAGAAGCTTTCTAAAAAACTTCTTTGTGTTCTCTGAAATCATCTCACAGAGTTACAGCTTTCCCCTCAAGAAGCCTCTCGCTAAGACAGTTCTTGTGGAATTGGCAAAGTGATATTTGGAAGCCCCCAGAGGGCTATGGTGAAAAAGGAAATATCCTCAGATGAAATCTGGAAAGAAGCTTTCTGAGAAACTGCTGAGTGTTCTGTTAATTCATCTCACAGAGTTCCATCTGTATTTCGTGGATCTCCTTGCTAGCCTTATTTCTGAGGAATCTGAGAACAGATATTTCGGAACCTTTGAAGACTATAGGGCCAAAGGAAAAATCCTCTGATAACAAAGAGAAAGAAGTTTTCTGAGAAACAGCTTTGTGTTCTGTGAAATCATCTCACAGAGTTACAGCTTTCCCCACTAGAAGCCTTTCGCTAAGACAGTTCTTGTGGAATTGGCAAAGTGATATTTGGAAGCCCATAGAGGGCTATGGTGAAAAAGGAAAAATCCAAAGATGAAATCTGGAAAGAAGCTTTCTGAGAAACTGCTGAGTGTTCTGTTAATTCATCTCACAGAGTTACATCAGTATTTCGTGGATCACTTTGCTAGCCTTATTTCTGAGGAATCTGAGAACAGATATTTCGGATCCCTTTGAAGACTATAGGGCCAAAGGAAATATCCTCCGATAACAAAGAGAAAGAATTTTTCTGAGAAACTTCTTTGTGTTCTTTGAAATCATCTCACAGAGTTACAGCTTTCCCCTCAAGAAGCCTTTCGCTAAGACAGTTCTTGTTAAATTGGCAAAGTGATATTTGGAAGCCCATAGAGGTCTATGGTGAAAAAGGAAATACCCTCAGATGAAATCCGGAAAGAAGCTTTCTGAGAAACTGCTGAGTGTTCTGTTAATTCATCTCACAGAGTTAATTCTGTATTTCGTGGATCTCTTTGCTAGCCTTATTTCTGTGGAATCTGAGAACAGATATTTCGGATCCCTTTGAAGACTATAGGGCCAAAGGAAATATCCTCTGATAACAAAGAGAAAGAAGCTGTCTGGGAAACGTGTTTGTGTTCTGTGAAATCATCTCACAGAGTTACAGCTTTCCCCTCAAGAAGCCTTTCGCTAAGACAGTTCTTGTGGCATTGGCAAAGTGATATTTTGAAGCCCATAGAGGGCTATGGTGAAAAAGGAAATATCCTCAGATGAAATCTGGAAAGAAGCTTTCTGAGAAACTGCTAAGTGTTCTGTTAATTCATCTCACAGAGTTACATCTGTATTTCGTGGATCTCTTTGCTAGTCTTATTTCTGTGGAATCTGAGAAGAGATATTTCCTATCCCTTTGAAGACTATATTGAAAAAGGAAATATACTCCGATGACAAAGAGAAGGAAGCTTTCTGAGAAACTTCTTTGTGTTCTGTGAAATCATCTCACAGAGTTACAGCTTTCCCCTCAAGAAGCCTTTCGCTAAGACCGTTCTTGTGGAATTGGCAAAGTGATATTTGGAAGCCCATAGAGGGCTATGGTGAAAAAGGAAATATCCTCACATGAAATCTGGAAAGAAGCTTTCTGAGAAACTGCTGAGTGTTCTCTTAATTCATCTCACAGAGTTACATCTGTAAGTCGTGTATCTCTTTGCTAGCCTTATTACTGTGGAATCTGAGAACAGGTATTTCGGATCCCTTTGAAGACTACAGGGTCAAAGAAAATATCCTCCGATAACAAAGAGAAGGAAGCTTTCTGAGAAACTTCTTTGTGTTCTGTGAAATCATCTCACAGAGTTACAGCTTTCCCCTGAAGAAGCCTTTCGCTAAGAGAGTTCTTGTGGAATTGGCAAAGTGATATTTGGAAGCCCATAGAGGGCTATGTTGAAAAAGGAAATATCCTCAGATGAAATCTGGAAAGAAGCTTTCTGAGAAACTGCTGAGTGTTCTGTTAATTCATCTCACAGAGTTATATCTGTATTTCGTGGATCTATTGGCTAGCCTTATTTCTGTGGAATCTGAGAACAGATATTTCGGATCCCTTTGAAGACTATAGGGCCAAAGGAAATATCCTCCGATAACAAAGAGAAAGAAGCTTTCTGAGAAACGTCTTTGTGTTGTGTGAAATCATCTCACAGAGTTACAGCTTTCCCCTCAAGAAGCCTTTCGCTAAGACAGTTCTTGTGGAATTGGCAAAGTGATATTTGGAAGCCCATAGAGGGCTATGGTGAAAAAGGAAATACCCCCAGTTGAAATCCGGAAAGAAGCTTTCTGAGAAACTGCTGAGTGTTCTGTTACTTCATCTCACAGAGTTACATCTGTATTTCGTGAATCTCTTTGCTAGCCTTATTTCTGACGAATCTGATAACAGATATTTCGGATCCCTTTGAAGACTATAGGGCCAAAGGAAAAATCCTCCGATAACAAAGAGAAAGAAGCTTTCTGAGAAACTTCTTTGTGTTCTTTGAAATCATCTCACAGAGTTACAGCTTTCCCCTCAAGAAGCCTTTCGCTAAGACAGTTCTTGTGGAATTGGCAAAGTGATATTTGGAAGCCCATAAAGGGCTATGTTGAAAAAGGAAATATCCTCAGATGAAATCTGGAAATAAGCTTTCTGAGAAACTGCTGAGTGTTCTCTTAATTCATCTCACAGAGTTTCATCTGTATTTTGTGGATCTCCTTGCTAGCCTTATTTCTGTGGAATCTGAGAACATATATTTCTGATCCCTTTGAAGACTATAGGGAAAAAGGAAATATCCTCCGATAACAAAGAGAAAGAAGCTTTCTGAGAAACTTCTTTGTGTTCTGTGAAATCATCTCACAGATTTACAGCTTTCCCCTCAAGAAGCCTTTCGCTAAGACAGTTCTTGTGGAATTGGCAAAGTGATATTTGGAAGCCCATAGAGGGCTATGGTGAAAAAGGAAATATCCTCAGATGAAATCTGGAAAGAAGCTTTCGGAGAAACTGCTGAGTGTTCTGTTAATTCATCTCACAGAGTTACATCTGTATTTCGTGGATCTCTTTGCTAGCCTCATTTCTGTGGAATCTGAGAACAGATATTTCGGATCCCTTTGAAGACTATAGGGCCAAGGGAAATATCCTCCGATAACAAAGAGAAATAAGCTTTCTGAGAAACGTCTTTGTGTTCTGTGAAATCATCTCACAGAGTTACAGCTTTCCCCTCAAGAAGCCTTTCGCTAAGACAGTTCTTGTGGAATTGGCAAAGTGATATTAGGAAGCCCACAGAGGGCTACGGTGAAAAAGGAAATATCCTCAGATGAAATCTGGAAAGGAGCTTTCTGAGAAACTGCTGAGTGTTCTGTTAATTCATCTCACAGAGTTACATGTGTATTTCGTGTATCTCTTTGCAAGCCTTATTGCTGTGGAATCTGAGAACAGATATATCGGATCCCTTTGAAGTTTATAGGGAAAAAGGAAATATCCTCCCATAACAAAGAGAAATAAGTTTTCTGAGAAACATCTTTGTGTTCTGTGAAATCATCTCACAGAGTTACAGCCTTCCCCTCAAGAAGCCTTTCGCTAAGACAGTTCTTGTGGAATTTGCAAAGTGATATTTGGAAGCCCTTAGAGGGCTATGGTGAAAAAGGAAATATCCTCAGATGAAATCTGGAAAGAAGCTTTCTGAGAAACTGCTGAGTGTTCTGTTAATTCATCTCACAGAGAACATATGCATTTCGTGGATCTCTTTGCTAGCCTTATTTCTGTGGAATCTAAGAACAGATATTTCGGATCCCTTTGAAGACTACAGGGCCATAGGAAATATCCTCCGATAACAAAGAGAAGGAAGCTTTCTGAGAAACTTCTTTGTGTTCTGTGAAATCATCTCACAGAGTTACAGCTTTCCCCTCAAGAAGCCTTTCGCTAAGACAGTTCTTGTGGAATTGGCAAAGTGATATTTGGAAGCCCATAGAGGGCTATGGTGAAAAAGGAAATATCCTCAGATGAAATCTGGAAAGAAGCTTTCTGAGAAACTGCTGAGTGTTCTGTTAATTCATCTGACAGAGTTACTTCTGTATTTCGTGCATCTCTTTGCTAGCCTTATTTCTGTGGAATCTGAGAACAGATATTTCGGATCCCTTTGAAGACTATAGGGACGAAGGAAATATCCTCCGATAACAAAGAGAAAGAATTTTTCTGAGAAACTTCTTTGTGTTCTTTGTAATCAACTCACATAGTTACAGCTTTCCCCTCAAGAAGCCTTTCGCTAAGACAGTTCTTGTGGAATTGGCAAAGTGATATTTGGAAGCCCATAGAGGGCTATGGTGAAAAAGGAAATACCCTCAGATGAAATCCGGAAAGAAGCTTTCTGAGAAACTGCTGAGTGTTCTGTTAATTCATCTCACAGAGTTACATCTGTATTTCGTGGATCTCTTTGCTAGCCTCACTTCTGTGGAATCTGAGAACAGATATTTCGGATCCCTTTGAAGACTATAGGGCCAAGGGAAATATCCTCCGATAACAAAGAGAAAGAAGCTTTCTGAGAAACTTCTTTGTGTTCTGTGAAATCATCTCACAGAGTTACAGCTTTCCCCTCAAGAAGCCTTTCGCTAAGACAGTTCTTGTGGAATTGGCAAAGTGATATTAGGAAGCCCATAGGGGCTACGGTGAAAAAGGAAATATCCTCAGATGAAATCTGGAAAGAAGCTTTCTGAGAAACTGCTGAGTGTTCTGTTAATTCATCTCACAGAGTTACATCTGTATTTCGTGGATCTCTTTGCTAGCCTCATTTCTGTGGAATCTGAGAACAGATATTTCGGATCACTTTGAAGACTATAGGGCCAAGGGAAATATCCTCCGATAACAAAGAGAAAGAAGCTTTCTGAGAAACTTCTTTGTGTTCTGTGAAATCATCTCACAGAGTTACAGCTTTACCCTCAAGAAGCCTTTCGCTAAGACAGTTCTTGTGGAATTGGCAAAGTGATATTAGGAAGCCCATAGAGGGCTACGGTGAAAAAGGAAATATCCTCAGATGAAATCTGGAAAGAAGCTTTCTGAGAAACTGCTGAGTGTTCTGTTAATTCATCTCACAGACTTACATCTGTATTTCGTGGATTTCTTTGCTAGCCTTATTTCTGAGGAATCTGAGAACAGATATTTCGGATCCCTTTGAAGACTATAGGGCCAAAGGAAATATTCGCCGATAACAAAGAGAAAGAATTTTTCTGAGAAACTTCTTTGTGTTCTTTGAAATCATCTCACAGAGTTACAGCTTTCCCCTCAAGAAGCCTTTCGCTAAGACAGTTCTTGTGGAATTGGAAAAGTGATATTTGGAAGCCCATAGAGGGCTATGGTGAAAAAGGAAATACCCTCAGAGGAAATGCGGAAAGAAGCTTGCCAGAAACTGCTGAGTGTTCTCTTAATTCATCTCACAGAGTTACATCTGTATTTCGTGGATCTCTTTGCTAGCCTTATATCTGAGGAATCTGATAACAGATATTTCGGATCCCTTGGAAGACTATAGGGCCAAAGGAAAAATCCTCCGATAAAAAAGAGAAAGAAGCTTTCTGAGAAACTTCTTTGTGTTCTTTGAAGTCATCTCACAGAGTTACAGCTTTCCCCTCAAGAAGCCTTTCGCTAAGACAGTTCTTGTGGAATTGGCAAAGTGATATTTGGAAGCCCATAGAGGGCTAATGTGAAAAAGGAAATATCCTCAGGTGAAATCTGGAAAGAAGCTTTCTGAGAAACTTCTGAGTGTTCTCTTAATTCATCTCACAGAGTTACATCTGTATTTCGTGGATCTCTTTGCTAGCCTTATTTCTGTGGAATCTGAGGACAGATATTTCGGATCCCTTTGAAGACTATAGGGCCATAGGAAATATCCTCCGATAACAAAGAGAAAGAAGCTTTCGGAGAAAATTCTTTGTGTTCTGTGAAATCATCTCACAGAGTTACAGCTTTCCCCTCAAGAAGCCTTTCGCTAAGACAGTTCTTGTGGAATTGGCAAAGTGATATTTGGAAGCCCATTGAGGGCTATGTTGAAAAAGGAAATATCCTCAGATGAAATCTGGAAAGAAGCTTTCTGAGAAACTGCTGAGTGTTCTGTTAATTCATCTCACAGAGTTACATCTGTATTTCGTGGATCTCTTTGCTAGCCTTATTTCTGTGGAATCTGAGAACAGATATTTCGGATCCCTTTGAAGACTATAGGGCCAAAGGAAAAATCCTCCGATAACAAAGAGAAAGAAGGTTTCTGAGAAACTTCTTTGTGTTCTTTGAAATCATCTCACAGAGTTACAACTTTCCCCTCAAGAAGCCTTTCGCTAAGACAGTTCTTGTGGAATTGGCAAAGTGATATTTGGAAGCCCATAGAGGGCTATGGTGAAAAAGGAAATATCCTCAGATGAAATCTGGAAAGAAGCTTTCTGAGAAACTGCTGAGTGTTCTCTTAATTCATCTCACACAGTTTCATCTGTATTTTGTGGATCTCCTTGCTAGCCTTATTTCTGTGGAATCTGAGAACAGATATTTCTGATCCCTTTGAAGACTATAGGGCCAAAGGAAATATCCTCCGATAACAAAGAGAAAGAAGCTTTCTGAGAAACTTCTTTGTGTTCTGTGAAATCATCTCACATATTTACAACTTTCCCCTCAAGAAGCCTCTCGCTAAAACAGTTCTTATGGAATTGGCAAAGTGATATTTGGAAGCCCATAGAGGGCTATGGTGAAAAAGGAAATATCCTCAGATGAAATCTGGAAAGAAGCTTTCGGAGAAACTGCTGAGTGTTCTGTTAATTCATCTCACAGAGTTACATCTGTATTTCGTGGATCTCTTTGCTAGCCTCATTTCTGTGGAATCTGAGAACAGATATTTCGGATCCCTTTGAAGACTATAGGGCCAAGGGAAATATCCTCCGATAACAAAGAGAAAGAAGCTTTCTGAGAAACTTCTTTGTGTTCTGTGAAATCATCTCACAGAGTTACAGCTTTCCCCTCAAGAAGCCTTTCGATAAGACAGTTCTTGTGGAATTGGCAAAGTGATATTAGGAAGCCCATAGGGGCTACGGTGAAAAAGGAAATATCCTCAGATGAAATCTGGAAAGAAGCTTTCTGAGAAACTGCTGAGTGTTCTGTTAATTCATCTCACAGAGTTACATCTGTATTTCGTGGATCTCTTTGCTAGCCTCATTTCTGTGGAATCTGAGAACAGATATTTCGGATCCCTTTGAAGACTATAGGGCCAAGGGAAATATCCTCCTATAACAAAGAGAAAGAAGCTTTCTGAGAAACTTCTTGGTGTTCTGTGAAATCATCTCACAGCGTTACAGCTTTCCCCTCAAGAAGCCTTTCGCTAAGACAGTTCTTGTGGAATTGGCAAAGTGATATTAGGAAGCCCATAGAGGGCTACGGTGAAAAAGGAAATATCCTCAGATGAAATCTGGAAAGAAGCTTTCTGAGAAACTGCTGAGTGTTCTGTTAATTCATCTCACAGAGTTACATCTGTATTTCGTGGATCTCTTTGCTAGCCTTATTTCTGAGGAATCTGAGAACAGATATTTCGGATCCCTTTGAAGACTAAAGGGCCAAAGGAAATATTCGCCGATAACAAAGAGAAAGAATTTTTCTGAGAAACTTCTTTGTGTTCTTTGAAATCATCTCACAGAGTTACAGCTTTCCCCTCAAGAAGCCTTTCGCTAAGACAGTTCTTGTGGAATTGGAAAAGTGATATTTGGAAGCCCATAGAGGGCTATGGAGAAAAAGGAAATACCCTCAGAGGAAATGCGGAAAGAAGCTTACGAGAAACTGCTGAGTGTTCTCTTAATTCATCTCACAGAGTTACATCTGTATTTCGTGGATCTCTTTGCTATCCTTATTTCTGAGGAATCTGAGAACAGATATTTCGGATCCCTTTGAAGACTATAGGGCCAAAGGAAATATCCTCCGATAACAAAGAGAAAGAAGTTTTCTGAGAAACGTCTTTGTGTTCTGTGAAATCATCTCACAGAGTTACAGCTTTCCCCTCAAGAAGCCTCTCGCTAAAACAGTTCTTGTGGAATGGGCAAAGTGATATTTGGAAGACCTTAGAGGGCAATGGTGAGAAAGGAAATATCCTCAGATGTAATCTGGAAAGAAGCTCTCTGAGAAACTGCTGAGTGTTCTGTTAATTCATCTCACAGAGTTACATCTGTATTTCGTGGATCTCTTTGCTAGCCTAATTTCTGTGGAATCTGAGAACAGATATTTCAGATCCCTTTGAAGACTATTGGGCCAAAGGAAATATCCTCCTATAACAAAGAGAAAGAAGCTTTCTGAGAAACTTCTTTGTGTTCTGCGAAATCATCTCACAGAGTTACAGTTTTCCCCTCAAGAAGCCTTTCGCTAAAACAGTTCTTGTGGAATTGGAAAAGTGATATTTGGAAGCCCATAGAGGGCTATGGTGAAAAAGGAAATATCCTCAGATGAAATCTGGAAAGAAGCTTTCAGAGAAACTGCTGAGTGTTCTGTTAATTCATCTCACAGTGTTCAATCTGTATTTCGTGGATCTCTTTGCTATCCTTATTTCTGAGGAATCTGATAACAGATATTTCGGATCCCTTGGAAGACTATAGGGCCAAAGGAAAAATCCTCTGATAACAAAGAGAAAGAAGTTTTCTGAGAAACTTCTTTGTGTTCTGTGAAATCATCTCACAGAGTTACAGCTTTCCCCTCAAGAAGCGTTTCGCTAAAACAGTTCTTCTGGAATTGGCAAAGTGATATTTGGAAGCCCATAGAGGGCTATGGTGAAAAAGGAAATATCCTCAGATGAAATCTGGAAAGAAGCTTTCTGAGAAACTGCTGAGAGTTCTCTTAATTCATCTCACAGAGTAACATCTGTATGTCGTGGATCTCTTTGCTAGCCTTATTACTGTGGAATCTGAGAACAGATATTTCGGATCCCTTTGAAGACTATAGGGTCAAAGGAAATATCCTCCGATAACAAAGAGAAAGAATTTTTCTGAGAAACTTCTTTGTGTTCTTTGAAATCATCTCACAGAGTTACAGCTTTCCTCTCAAGAAGCCTTTCGTTAAGACAGTTCTTGTGGAATTGGCAAAGTGATATTTGGAAGCCCATAGAGGGCTATGGTGAAAAAGGAAATACCCTCAGAGGAAATGCGGAAAGAAGCTTACGAGAAACTGCTGAGTGTTCTCTTAATTCATCTCACAGAGTTACATCTGTATTTCGTGGATCTCTTTGCTAGCCTTATTTCTGTGGAATCTGATAACAGATATTTCGGATCCCTTGGAAGACAATAGGGCCAAAGGAAAAATCCTCCGATAAAAAAGAGAAAGAAGCTTTCTGAGAAACTTCTTTGTGTTCTTTGAAATCATCTCACAGAGTTACAGCTTTCCCCTCAAGAAGCCTTTCGCTAAGACAGTTCTTGTGGAATTGGCAAAGTGATATTTGGAAGCCCATAGAGGGCTACGGTGAAAAAGGAAATATCCTCAGATGAAATCTGGAAAGAAGCTTTCTGAGACACTGCTGAGTGTTCTGTTAATTCATCTCACAGACTTACATCTGTATTTCATGGATCTCTTTGCTAGCCTTATTTCTGAGGAATCTGAGAACAGATATTTCGGATCCCTTTGAAGACTATAGGGCCAAAGGAAATATTCGCCGATAACAAAGAGAAAGAATTTTTCTGAGAAACTTCTTTGTGTTCTTTGAAATCATCTCACAGAGTTACAGCTTTCCCCTCAAGAAGCCTTTCGCTAAGACAGTTCTTGTGGAATTGGAAAAGTGATATTTGGAAGCCCATAGAGGGCTATGGTGAAAAAGGAAATACCCTCAGAGGAAATGCGGAAAGAAGCTTACGAGAAACTGCTGAGTGTTCTCTTAATTCATCTCACAGAGTTACATCTGTATTTCGTGGATGTCTTTGCTATCCTTATTTCTGAGGAATCTGATAACAGATATTTCGGATCCCTTGGAAGACTATAGTTCCAAAGGAAAAATCCTCCGATAAAAAAGAGAAAGAAGCTTTCTGAGAAACTTCTTTGTGTTCTTTGAAATCATCTCACAGAGTTACAGCTTTCCCCTCAAGAAGCCTTTCGCTAAGACAGTTCTTGTGGAATTGGCAAAGTGATATTTGGAAGCCCATAGAGGGCTAAGGTGAAAAAGGAAATATCCTCAGGTGAAATCTGGAAAGAAGCTTTCTGAGAAACTTCTGAGTGTTCTCTTAATTCATCTCACAGAGTTACATCTGTATTTCGTGGATCTCTTTGCTAGCCTTATTTCTGTGGAATCTGAGAACAGATATTTCGGATCCCTTTGAAGACTATAGGGCCATAGGAAATATCCTCCGATAACAAAGAGAATGAAGCTTTCTGAGAAAATTCTTTGTGTTCTGTGAAATCATCTCACAGAGTTACAGCTTTGCCCTCAAGAAGCCTTTCGCTAAGACAGTTCTTGTGGAATTGGCAAAGTGATATTTGGAAGCCCATAGAGGGCTATGGTGAAAAAGGAAATATCCTCAGATGAAATCTGGAAAGAAGCTTTCTGAGAAACTGCTGAGTGTTCTGTTAATTCATCTCACAGTGTTACATCTGTATTTCGTGAATCTCTATGCTAGCCTTATTTATGTGGAATCTGAGAACAGATATTTCGGTTCCCTTTGAAGACTATAGAGCCAAAGGAAATATCCTCCGCTAACAAAGAGAAAGAAGCTTTCTGAAAAACTTCTTTGTGTTCTGTGAAATCATCTCACAGAGTTACAGCTTTCCCCTCAAGAAGCCTCTCGCTAAGACAGTTTTTGTGGAATTGGCAAAGTGATATTTGGAAACCCATAGAGGGCTATGGTGAAAAAGGAAATATCCTCAGATGAAATCTGGAAAGAAGCTTTCTGAGAAACTTCTGAGTGTTCTCTTAATTCATCTCACAGAGTTACATCTGTATTTCGTGGATCTCTTTGCTAGCCTTATTACTGTGGAATCTGAGAACAGATATTACGGATCCCTTTGAAGACTGTAGGGCCAAAGGAAATATCCTCCGATAACAAAGAGAAAGAAGCTTTCTGAGAAACTTCTTTGTGTTCTGTGAAATCATCTCACAGATTTACAGCTTTCGCCTCAAGAAGCCTCTCGCTAAGACAGTTCTTGTGGAATTGGCAAAGTGATATTTGGAAGCCCATAGAGGGCTATGGTGAAAAAGGAAATATCCTCAGATGAAATCTGGAAAGAAGTTCTCTGAGAAACTGCTGATTGTTCTGTTCATTCATCTCACAGAGTTACATCTTTATTTCGTGGATCTCTTTGCTAGCCTTATTTCTGTGGAATCTGAGAACAGATAATTCGGATCCCTTTGAAGACTATATGGCCAAAGGAAAAATCCTCCGATAGCAAAGAGAAAGAAGCTTTCTGAGAAACTTCTTTTTGTTCTTTGAAATCATCTCACAGAGTTACAGCTTTCCCCTCAAGAAGCCTTTCGCTAAGACAGTTCTTGTGGAATTGGCAAAGTGATATTTGGAAGCCCATAGAGGGCTATGGTGAAAAAGGAAATATCCTCAGATGAAATCTGGAAAGAAGCTTTCTGAGAAACTGCTGAGCGTTCTCTTAATTCATCTCACAGAGTTTCATCTGTATTTTGTGGATTTCCTTGCTAGCCTTATTTCTGTGGAATCTGAGAACAGATATTTCTGATCCCTTTGAAGACTATAGGGCCAAAGGATATATCCTCCGATAACAAAGAGAAAGAAGCTTTCTGAGAAACTTCTTTGTGTTCTGTGAAATCATCTCACAGATTTACAGCTTTCCCCTCAAGAAGCCTCTCGCTAAAACAGTTCTTATGGAATTGACAAAGTGATATTTGGAAGCCCATAGAGGGCTATGGTGAAAAAGGAAATATCCTCAGATGAAATCTGGAAAGAAGCTTTCGGAGAAACTGCTGAGTGTTCTGTTAATTCATCTCACAGAGTTACATCTGTATTTCGTGGATCTCTTTGCTAGCCTCATTTCTGTGGAATCTGAGTACAGATATTTCGGATCCCTTTGAAGACTATAGGGCCAAGGGAAATATCCTCCGATAAAAAAGAGAAAGAAGCTTTCTGAGAAACTTCTTTGTGTTCTGTGAAATCATCTCACAGAGTTACAGCTTTCCCTTCAAGAAGCCTTTCGCTAAGACAGTTCTTGTGGAATTGGCAAAGTGACATTAGGAAGCCCATAGAGGGCTACGGTGAAAAAGGAAATATCCTCAGATGAAATCTGGAAAGAAGCTTTCTGAGAAACTGCTGAGTGTTCTGTTAATTCATCTCACAGAGTTACATCTGTATTTCGTGGATCTCTTTGCTAGCCTCATTTCTGTGGAATCTGAGAACAGATATTTCGGATCCCTTTGAAGACTATAGGGCCAAGGGAAATATCCTCCGATAACCAAGAGAGAGAAGCTTTCTGAGAAACTTCTTTGTGTTCTGTGAAATCATCTCACAGAGTTACAGGTTTCCCCTCAAGAAGCGTTTCGCTAAGACAGTTCTTGTGGAATTGGCAAAGTGATATTAGGAAGCCCATAGAGGGCTACGGTGAAAAAGGAAATATCCTCAGATGAAATCTGGAAAGAAGCTTTCTGAGAAACTGTTGAGTGTTCTGTTAATTCATCTCACAGAGTTACATCTGTATTTCGTGGATCTCTTTGCTAGCCTTATTTCTGAGGAATCTGAGAACAGATATTTCGGATCCCTTTGAAGACAATAGGGCCAAAGGAAATATTCGCCGATAACAAAGAGAAAGATTTTTTCTGAGAAACTTCTTTGTGTTCTTTGAAATCATCTCACAGAGTTACAGCTTTCCCCTCAAGAAGCCTTTCGCTAAGACAGTTCTTGTGGAATTGGAAAAGTGATATTTGGAAGCCCATAGAGGGTTATGGTGAAAAAGGAAATACCCTCAGAGGAAATATGGAAAGAAGCTTTCTGAGAAACTGCTTAGTGTTCTGTTAATTCATCTCACAGAGTTACCTCTGTATTTCGTGGATCTCTTTGCTAGCCTTATTTCTGTGGAATCTGAGAAGAGATATTTCGGATCCCTTTGGAGACTATAGGTCCAAAGGAAATATCCTCCGATAACAAAGAGAAAGAAGCTTTCTGAGAAACTGCTTTGTGTTCTGTGAAATCATCTCACAGAGTTACAGCTTTCCCCTCAAGAAGCCTTTCGCTAAGACAGTTCTTGTGGAATTGGCAAAGTGATATTTGGAAGCCCATAGAGGGCTATGTTGAAAAAGGAAATATCCTCAGATGAAATCTGGAAAGAAGCTCTCTGAGAAACTGCTGAGTGTTCTGTTAATTCATCTCACAGAATTACCTCTGTATTTCCTGGATCTCTTTGCTAGACTTATTTCTGTGGAAACTTAGAACAGATATTTCGGACGCCTTGGAGGCTATAGGGACAAAGGAAATATCCTCCGATAACAAAGAGAAAGAAGCTTTCTGAGAAACTTCTTTGTGTTCTGTGACATCATCTCACAGAGTTTCAGCTTTCCCCTCAAGAAGACTTTCGCTAAGACAGTTCTTGTGGAATTGGCAAAGTGATATTTGGAAGCCCCTAGAGGGCTATGGTGAAAAAGGAAATATCCTCAGATGAAATCTGGAAAGAAGCTTTCTGAGAAACTGCTGAGTGTTCTCTTAATTCATCTCACAGAGTAACATCTGTATGTCGTGGATCTCCTTGCTAGCCTTATTTCTGTGGAATCTAAGAACAGATATTTCGGATCCCTTTGAAGACTACAGGGCCATAGGAAATATCCTCCGATAACAAAGAGAAGGAAGCTTTCTGAGAAACTTCTTTGTGTTCTGTGAAATCATCTCACAGAGTTACAGCTTTCCCCTCAAGAAGCCTTTCGCTAAGACAGTTCTTGTGGAATTGGCAAAGTGAAATTTGGAAGCCCATAGAGGGCTATGGTGAAAAAGGAAATATCCTCAGATGAAATCTGGAAAGAAGCTTTCTGAGAAACTGCTGAGTGTTCTGTTAATTCATCTGACAGAGTTACTTCTGTATTTCGTGCATCTCTTTGCTAGCCTTATTTCTGTGGAATCTGAGAACAGATATTTCGGATCCCTTTGAAGGCTATAGGGACGAAGGAAATATCCTCCGATAACAAAGAGAAAGAATTTTTCTGAGAAACTTCTTTGTGTTCTTTGTAATCAACTCACATAGTTACAGCTTTCCCCTCAAGAAGCCTTTCGCTAAGACAGTTCTTGTGGAATTGGCAAAGTGATATTTGGAAGCCCATAGAGGGCTATGGTGAAAAAGGAAATACCCTCAGATGAAATCCGGAAAGAAGCTTTCTGAGAAACTGCTGAGTGTTCTGTTAATTCATCTCACAGAGTTACATCTGTATTTCGTGGATCTCTTTGCTAGCCTCACTTCTGTGGAATCTGAGAACAGATATTTCGGATCCCTTTGAAGACTATAGGGCCAAGGGAAATATCCTCCGATAACAAAGAGAAAGAAGCTTTCTGAGAAACTTCTTTGTGTTCTGTGAAATCATCTCACAGAGTTACAGCTTTCCCCTCAAGAAGCCTTTCGCTAAGACAGTTCTTGTGGAATTGGCAAAGTGATATTAGGAAGCCCATAGGGGCTACGGTGAAAAAGGAAATATCCTCAGATGAAATCTGGAAAGAAGCTTTCAGAGAAACTGCTGAGTGTTCTGTTAATTCATCTCACAGAGTTACATCTGTATTTCGTGGATCTCTTTGCTAGCCTCATTTCTGTGGAATCTGAGAACAGATATTTCGGATCACTTTGAAGACTATAGGGCCAAGGGAAATATCCTCCGATAACAAAGAGAAAGAAGCTTTCTGAGAAACTTCTTTGTGTTCTGTGAAATCATCTCACAGAGTTACAGCTTTACCCTCAAGAAGCCTTTCGCTAAGACAGTTCTTGTGTAATTGGCAAAGTGATATTAGGAAGCCCATAGAGGGCTACGGTGAAAAAGGAAATATCCTCAGATGAAATCTGGAAAGAAGCTTTCTGAGAAACTGCTGAGTGTTCTGTTAATTCATCTCACAGACTTACATCTGTATTTCGTGGATTTCTTTGCTAGCCTTATTTCTGAGGAATCTGAGAACAGATATTTCGGATCCCTTTGAAGACTATAGGGCCAAAGGAAATATTCGCCGATAACAAAGAGAAAGAATTTTTCTGAGAAACTTCTTTGTGTTCTTTGAAATCATCTCACAGAGTTACAGCTTTCCCCTCAAGAAGCCTTTCGCTAAGACAGTTCTTGTGGAATTGGAAAACTGATATTTGGAAGCCCATAGAGGGCTATGGTGAAAAAGGAAATACCCTCAGAGGAAATGCGGAAAGAAGCTTGCCAGAAACTGCTGAGTGTTCTCTTAATTCATCTCACAGAGTTACATCTGTATTTCGTGGATCTCTTTGCTAGCCTTATATCTGAGGAATCTGATAACAGATATTTCGGATCCCTTGGAAGACTATAGGGCCAAAGGAAAAATCCTCCGATAAAAAAGAGAAAGAAGCTTTCTGAGAAACTTCTTTGTGTTCTTTGAAATCATCTCACAGAGTTACAGCTTTCCCCTCAAGAAGCCTTTCGCTAAGACAGTTCTTGTGGAATTGGCAAAGTGATATTTGGAAGGCCATAGAGGGCTAATGTGAAAAAGGAAATATCCTCAGGTGAAATCTGGAAAGAAGCTTTCTGAGAAACTTCTGAGTGTTCTGTTAATTCATCTCACAGAGTTACATCTGTATTTCGTGGATCTCTTTGCTAGCCTTATTTCTGTGGAATCTGAGAACAGATATTTCGGATCCCTTTGAAGACTATAGGGCCAAGGGAAATATCCTCCGATAACAAAGAGAAAGAAGCTTTCTGAGAAACTTCTTTGTGTTCTGTGAAATCATCTCTCAGAGTTACAGCTTTCCCCTCAAGAAGCCTTTCGCTAAGACAGTTCTTGTGGAATTGGCAAAGTGATATTAGGAAGCCCATAGGGGCTACGGTGAAAAAGGAAATATCCTCAGATGAAATCTGGAAAGAAGCTTTCTGAGAAACTGCTGAGTGTTCTGTTAATTCATCTCACAGAGTTACATCTGTATTTCGTGGATCTCTTTGCTAGCCTCACTTCTGTGGAATCTGAGAACAGATATTTCGGATCCCTTTGAAGACTATAGGGCCAAGGGAAATATCCTCCGATAACAAAGAGAAAGAAGCTTTCTGAGAAACTTCTTTGTGTTCTGTGAAATCATCTCACAGAGTTACAGCTTTCCCCTCAAGAAGCCTTTCGCTAAGACAGTTCTTGTGGAATTGGCAAAGTGATATTAGGAAGCCCATAGGGGCTACGGTGAAAAAGGAAATATCCTCAGATGAAATCTGGAAAGAAGCTTTCTCAGAAACTGCTGAGTGTTCTGTTAATTCATCTCACAGAGTTACATCTGTATTTCGTGGATCTCTTTGCTAGCCTCATTTCTGTGTAATCTGAGAACAGATATTTCCGATCCCTTTGAAGACTATAGGGCCAAGGGAAATATCCTCCGATAACAAAGAGAAAGAAGCTTTCTGAGAAACTTCTTTGTGTTCTGTGAAATCATCTCACAGAGTTACAGCTTTCCCCTCAAGAAGCCTTTCGCTAAGACAGTTCTTGTGGAATTGGCAAAGTGATATTAGGAAGCCCATAGACGGCTACGGTGAAAAAGGAAATATCCTCAGATGAAATCTGGAAAGAAGCTTTCTGAGAAACTGCTGAGTGTTCTGTTAATTCATCTCACAGACTTACATCTGTATTTCGTGGATCTCTTTGCTAGCCTTATTTCTGTGGAATCTGAGAACAGATATTTCGGATCCCTTTGAAGACTATAGGGCCAAAGGAAATATTCGCCGATAACAAAGAGAAAGAATTTTTCTGAGAAACTTCTTTGTGTTCTTTGAAATCATCTCACAGAGTTACAGCTTTCCCCTCAAGAAGCCTTTCGCTAAGACAGTTCTTGTGGAATTGGAAAAGTGATATTTGGAAGCCCATAGAGGGCTATGGTGAAAAAGGAAATACCCTCAGAGGAAATGCGGAAAGAAGCTTGCCAGAAACTGCTGAGTGTTCTCTTAATTCATCTCACAGAGTTACAGCTGTATTTCTTGGATCTCTTTGCTAGCCTTATATCTGAGGAATCTGATAACAGATATTTCGGATCCCTTGGAAGACTATTGGGCCATAGGAAAAATCCTCCGATAAAAAAGAGAAAGAAGCTTTCTGAGAAACTTCTTTGTGTTCTTTGAAATCATCTCACAGAGTTACAGCTTTCCCCTCAAGAAGCCTTTCGCTAAGACAGTTCTTGTGGAATTGGCAAAGTGATATTTGGAAGCCCATAGAGGGCTAAGGTGAAAAAGGAAATATCCTCAGGTGAAATCTGGAAAGAAGCTTTCGGAGAAACTGCTGAGTGCTCTGTTAATTCATCTCACAGAGTTACATCTGTATTTCGTGGATCTCTTTGCTAGCCTCATTTCTGTGGAATCTGAGAACAGATATTTCGGATCCCTTGGAAGACTATAGGGCCAAGGGAAATATCCTCCGATAACAAAGAGAAAGAAGCTTTCTGAGAAACTTCTTTGTGTTCTGTGAAATCATCTCACAGAGTTACAGCTTTCCCCTCAAGAAGCCTTTCGATAAGACAGTTCTTGTGGAATTGGCAAAGTGATATTAGGAAGCCCATAGGGGCTACGGTGAAAAAGGAAATATCCTCAGATGAAATCTGGAAAGAAGCCTTCTGAGAAACTGCTGAGTGTTCTGTTAATTCATCTCACAGAGTTACATCTGTATTTCGTGGATCTCTTTGCTAGCCTCATTTCTGTGGAATCTGAGAACAGATATTTCGGATCCCTTGGAAGACTATAGGGCCAAAGGAAAAATCCTCTGATAACAAAGAGAAAGAAGCTTTCTGAGAAACTTCTTTGTGTTCTGTGAAATCATCTCACAGAGTTACAGCTTTCCCCTCAAGAAGCCTTTCGCTAAGACAGTTCTTGTGGAATTGGCAAAGTGATATTAGGAAGCCCATAGGGGCTACGGTGAAAAAGGAAATATCCTCAGATGAAATCTGGAAAGAAGCTTTCTCAGAAACTGCTGAGTGTTCTGTTAATTCATCTCACAGAGTTACATCTGTATTTCGTGGATCTCTTTGCTAGCCTCATTTCTGTGGAATCTGAGAACAGATATTTCGGATCCCTTTGAAGACTATAGGGCCAAGGGAAATATCCTCCGATAACAAAGAGAAAGAAGCTTTCTGAGAAACTTCTTTGTGTTCTGTGAAATCATCTCACAGAGTTACAGCTTTCCCCTCAAGAAGCCTTTCGCTAAGACAGTTCTTGTGGAATTGGCAAAGTGATATTAGGAAGCCCATAGACGGCTACGGTGAAAAAGGAAATATCCTCAGATGAAATCTGGAAAGAAGCTTTCTGAGAAACTGCTGAGTGTTCTGTTAATTCATCTCACAGACTTACATCTGTATTTCGTGGATCTCTTTGCTAGCCTTATTTCTGTGGAATCTGAGAACAGATATTTCGGATCCCTTTGAAGACTATAGGGCCAAAGGAAATATTCGCCGATAACAAAGAGAAAGAATTTTTCTGAGAAACTTCTTTGTGTTCTTCGAAATCATCTCACAGAGTTACAGCTTTCCCCTCAAGAAGCCTTTCGCTAAGACAGTTCTTGTGGAATTGGAAAAGTGATATTTGGAAGCCCATAGAGGGCTATGGTGAAAAAGGAAATACCCTCAGAGGAAATGCGGAAAGAAGCTTGCCAGAAACTGCTGAGTGTTCTCTTAATTCATCTCACAGAGTTACAGCTGTATTTCTTGGATCTCTTTGCTAGCCTTATATCTGAGGAATCTGATAACAGATATTTCGGATCCCTTGGAAGACTATTGGGCCATAGGAAAAATCCTCCGATAAAAAAGAGAAAGAAGCTTTCTGAGAAACTTCTTTGTGTTCTTTGAAATCATCTCACAGAGTTACAGCTTTCCCCTCAAGAAGCCTTTCGCTAAGACAGTTCTTGTGGAATTGGCAAAGTGATATTTGGAAGCCCATAGAGGGCTAAGGTGAAAAAGGAAATATCCTCAGGTGAAATCTGGAAAGAAGCTTTCGGAGAAACTGCTGAGTGCTCTGTTAATTCATCTCACAGAGTTACATCTGTATTTCGTGGATCTCTTTGCTAGCCTCATTTCTGTGGAATCTGAGAACAGATATTTCGGATCCCTTTGAAGACTATAGGGCCAAGGGAAATATCCTCCGATAACAAAGAGAAAGAAGCTTTCTGAGAAACTTCTTTGTGTTCTGTGAAATCATCTCACAGAGTTACAGCTTTCCCCTCAAGAAGCCTTTCGATAAGACAGTTCTTGTGGAATTGGCAAAGTGATATTAGGAAGCCCATAGGGGCTACGGTGAAAAAGGAAATATCCTCAGATGAAATCTGGAAAGAAGCTTTCTGAGAAACTGCTGAGTGTTCTGTTAATTCATCTCACAGAGTTACATCTGTATTTCGTGGATCTCTTTGCTAGCCTCATTTCTGTGGAATCTGAGAACAGATATTTCGGATCCCTTGGAAGACTATAGGGCCAAAGGAAAAATCCTCTGATAACAAAGAGAAAGAAGCTTTCTGAGAAACTTCTTTGTGTTCTGTGAAATCATCTCACAGAGTTACAGCTTTCCCCTCAAGAAGCCTTTCGCTAAGACAGTTCTTGTGGAATTGGCAAAGTGATATTAGGAAGCCCATAGGGGCTACGGTGAAAAAGGAAATATCCTCAGATGAAATCTGGAAAGAAGCTTTCTCAGAAACTGCTGAGTGTTCTGTTAATTCATCTCACAGAGTTACATCTGTATTTCGTGGATCTCTTTGCTAGCCTCATTTCTGTGGAATCTGAGAACAGATATTTCGGATCCCTTTGAAGACTATAGGGCCAAGGGAAATATCCTCCGATAACAAAGAGAAAGAAGCTTTCTGAGAAACTTCTTTGTGTTCTGTGAAATCATCTCACAGAGTTACAGCTTTCCCCTCAAGAAGCCTTTCGCTAAGACAGTTCTTGTGGAATTGGCAAAGTGATATTAGGAAGCCCATAGACGGCTACGGTGAAAAAGGAAATATCCTCAGATGAAATCTGGAAAGAAGCTTTCTGAGAAACTGCTGAGTGTTCTGTTAATTCATCTCACAGACTTACATCTGTATTTCGTGGATCTCTTTGCTAGCCTTATTTCTGTGGAATCTGAGAACAGATATTTCGGATCCCTTTGAAGACTATAGGGCCAAAGGAAATATTCGCCGATAACAAAGAGAAAGAATTTTTCTGAGAAACTTCTTTGTGTTCTTCGAAATCATCTCACAGAGTTACAGCTTTCCCCTCAAGAAGCCTTTCGCTAAGACAGTTCTTGTGGAATTGGAAAAGTGATATTTGGAAGCCCATAGAGTGCTATGGTGAAAAAGGAAATACCCTCAGAGGAAATGCGGAAAGAAGCTTGCCAGAAACTGCTGAGTGTTCTCTTAATTCATCTCACAGAGTTACAGCTGTATTTCTTGGATCTCTTTGCTAGCCTTATATCTGAGGAATCTGATAACAGATATTTCGGATCCCTTGGAAGACTATTGGGCCATAGGAAAAATCCTCCGATAAAAAAGAGAAAGAAGCTTTCTGAGAAACTTCTTTGTGTTCTTTGAAATCATCTCACAGAGTTACAGCTTTCCCCTCAAGAAGCCTTTCGCTAAGACAGTACTTGTGGAATTGGCAAAGTGATATTTGGAAGCCCATAGAGGGCTAAGGTGAAAAAGGAAATATCCTCAGGTGAAATCTGGAAAGAAGCTTTCGGAGAAACTGCTGAGTGCTCTGTTAATTCATCTCACAGAGTTACATCTGTATTTCGTGGATCTCTTTGCTAGCCTCATTTCTGTGGAATCTGAGAACAGATATTTCGGATCCCTTTGAAGACTATAGGGCCAAGGGAAATATCCTCCGATAACAAAGAGAAAGAAGCTTTCTGAGAAACTTCTTTGTGTTCTGTGAAATCATCTCACAGAGTTACAGCTTTCCCCTCAAGAAGCCTTTCGATAAGACAGTTCTTGTGGAATTGGCAAAGTGATATTAGGAAGCCCATAGGGGCTACGGTGAAAAAGGAAATATCCTCAGATGAAATCTGGAAAGAAGCTTTCTGAGAAACTGCTGAGTGTTCTGTTAATTCATCTCACAGAGTTACATCTGTATTTCGTGGATCTCTTTGCTAGCCTCATTTCTGTGGAATCTGATAACAGATATTTCGGATCCCTTGGAAGACTATAGGGCCAAAGGAAAAATCCTCTGATAACAAAGAGAAAGAAGTTTTCTGAGAAACTTCTTTGTGTTCTGTGAAATCATCTCACAGAGTTACAGCTTTCCCCTCAAGAAGCGTTTCGCTAAAACAGTTCTTGTGGAATTGGCAAAGTGATATTTGGAAGCCCATAGAGGGCTATGGTGAAAAAGGAAATATCCTCAGATGAAATCTGGAAAGAAGCTTTCTGAGAAACTGCTGAGAGTTCTCTTAATTCATCTCACAGAGTTACCTCTGTATGTCGTGGATCTCTTTGCTAGCCTTATTACTGTGGAATCTGAGAACAGATATTTCGGATCCCTTTGAAGACTATAGGGCCAAAGGAAATATCCTCCGATAACAAAGAGAAGGAAGCTTTCTGAGAAACTTCTTTGTGTTCTGTGAAATCATCTCACAGAGTTACAGCTTTCCCCTCAAGAAGCCTTTCGCTAAGACAGTTCTTGTGGAATTGGCAAAGTGATATTTGGAAGCCCATAGAGGGCTATGGTGAAAAAGGAAATATCCTCAGATGAAATCTGGAAAGAAGCTTTCTGAGAAACTGCTGAGTGTTCTGTTAATTCATCTGACAGAGTTACTTCTGTATTTCGTGCATCTCTTTGGTAGCCTTATTTCTGTGGAATCTGAGAACAGATATTTCGGATCCCTTTGAAGACTATAGGGACGAAGGAAATATCCTCCGATAACAAAGAGAAAGAATTTTTCTGAGAAACTTCTTTGTGTTCTTTGAAATCATCTCACAGAGTTACAGCTTTCCCCTCAAGAAGCCTTTCGTTAAGACAGTTCTTGTGGAATTGGCAAAGTGATATTTGGAAGCCCATAGAGGGCTATGGTGAAAAAGGAAATACCCTCAGAGGAAATGCGGAAAGAAGCTTACGAGAAACTGCTGAGTGTTCTCTTAATTCATCTTACAGAGTTACATCTGTATTTCGTGGATCTCTTTGCTAGCCTTATTTCTGAGGAATCTGAGAACAGATATTTCGGATCCCTTGGAAGACAATAGGGCCAAAGGAAAAATCCTCCGATAAAAAAGAGAAAGAAGCTTTCTGAGAAACTTCTTTGTGTTCTTTGAAATCATCTCACAGAGTTACAGCTTTCCCCTCAAGAAGCCTTTCGCTAAGACAGTTCTTGTGGAATTGGCAAAGTGATATTAGGAAGCCCATTGAGGGCTACGGTGAAAAAGGAAATATCCTCAGATGAAATCTGGAAAGAAGCTTTCTGAGACACTGCTGAGTGTTCTGTTAATTCATCTCACAGACTTACATCTGTATTTCATGGATCTCTTTGCTAGCCTTATTTCTGAGGAATCTGAGAACAGATATTTCGGATCCCTTTGAAGACTATAGGGCCAAAGGAAATATTCGCCGATAACAAAGAGAAAGAATTTTTCTGAGAAACTTCTTTGTGTTCTTTGAAATCATCTCACAGAGTTACAGCTTTCCCCTCAAGAAGCCTTTCGCTAAGACAGTTCTTGTGGAATTGGAAAAGTGATATTTGGAAGCCCATAGAGGGCTATGGTGAAAAAGGAAATACCCTCAGAGGAAATGCGGAAAGAAGCTTACGAGAAACTGCTAAGTGTTCTCTTAATTCATCTCACAGAGTTACATCTGTATTTCGTCGATGTCTTTGCTATCCTTATTTCTGAGGAATCTGATAACAGATATTTCGGATCCCTTGGAAGACTATAGTTCCAAAGGAAAAATCCTCCGATAAAAAAGAGAAAGAAGCTTTCTGAGAAACTTCTTTGTGTTCTTTGAAATCATCTCACAGAGTTACAGCTTTCCCCTCAAGAAGCCTTTCGCTAAGACAGTTCTTGTGGAATTGGCAAAGTGATATCTGGAAGCCCATAGAGGGCTAAGGTGAAAAAGGAAATATCCTCAGGTGAAATCTGGAAAGAAGCTTTCTGAGAAACTTCTGAGTGTTCTCTTAATTCATCTCACAGAGTTACATCTGTATTTCGTGGATCTCTTTGCTAGCCTTATTTCTGTGGAATCTGAGAACAGATATTTCGGATCCCTTTGAAGACTATAGGGCCATAGGAAATATCCTCCGATAACAAAGAGAATGAAGCTTTCTGAGAAAATTCTTTGTGTTCTGTGAAATCATCTCACAGAGTTACAGCTTTGCCCTCAAGAAGCCTTTCGCTAAGACAGTTCTTGTGGAATTGGCAAAGTGATATTTGGAAGCCCATAGAGGGCTATGGTGAAAAAGGAAATATCCTCAGATGAAATCTGGAAAGAAGCTTTCTGAGAAACTGCTGAGTGTTCTGTTAATTCATCTCACAGTGTTACATCTGTATTTCGTGAATCTCTATGCTAGCCTTATTTATGTGGAATCTGAGAACAGATATTTCGGTTCCCTTTGAAGACTATAGAGCCAAAGGAAATATCCTCCGCTAACAAAGAGAAAGAAGCTTTCTGAAAAACTTTTTTGTGTTCTGTGAAATCATCTCACAGAGTTACAGCTTTCCCCTCAAGAAGCCTCTCGCTAAGACAGTTTTTGTGGAATTGGCAAAGTGATATTTGGAAACCCATAGAGGGCTATGGTGAAAAAGGAAATATCCTCAGATGAAATCTGGAAAGAAGCTTTCTGAGAAACTGCTGAGTGTTCTCTTAACTCATCTCACAGAGTTACATCTGTATTTCGTGGATCTCTTTGCTAGCCTTATTACTGTGGAATCTGAGAACAGATATTACGGATCCCTTTGAAGACTGTAGGGCCAAAGGAAATATCCTCCGATAACAAAGAGAAAGAAGCTTTCTGAGAAACTTCTTTGTGTTCTGTGAAATCATCTCACAGATTTACAGCTTTCCCCTCAAGAAGCCTCTCGCTAAGACAGTTCTTGTGGAATTGGCAAAGTGATATTTGGAAGCCCATAGAGGGCTATGGTGAAAAAGGAAATATCCTCAGATGAAATCTGGAAAGAAGTTCTCTGAGAAACTGCTGAGTGTTCTGTTCATTCATCTCACAGAGTTACATCTGTATTTCGTGGATCTCTTTGCTAGCCTTATTTCTGAGGAATCTGAGAACAGATAATTCGGAATCCTTTGAAGACTATACGGCCAATGGAAAAATCCTCCGATAGCAAAGAGAAAGAAGCTTTCTGAGAAACTTCTTTTTGTTCTTTGAAATCATCTCACAGAGTTACAGCTTTCCCCTCAAGAAGCCTTTCGCTAAGACAGTTCTTGTGGAATTGGCAAAGTGATATTTGGAAGCCCATAGAGGGCTATGGTGAAAAAGGAAATATCCTCAGATGAAATCTGGAAAGAAGCTTTCTGAGAAACTGCTGAGTGTTCTCTAAATTCATCTCACAGAGTTTCATCTGTATTTTGTGGATTTCCTTGCTAGCCTTATTTCTGTGGAATCTGAGAACAGATATTTCTGATCCCTTTGAAGACTATAGGGCCAAAGGATATATCCTCCGATAACAAAGAGAAAGAAGCTTTCTGAGAAACTTCTTTGTGTTCTGTGAAATCATCTCACAGATTTACAGCTTTCCCCTCAAGAAGCCTCTCGCTAAAACAGTTCTTATGGAATTGACAAAGTGATATTTGGAAGCCCATAGAGGGCTATGGTGAAAAAGGAAATATCCTCAGATGAAATCTGGAAAGAAGCTTTCGGAGAAACTGCTGAGTGTTCTGTTAATTCATCTCACAGAGTTACATCTGTATTTCGTGGATCTCTTTGCTAGCCTCATTTCTGTGGAATCTGAGTACAGATATTTCGGATCCCTTTGAAGACTATAGGGCCAAGGGAAATATCCTCCGATAACAAAGAGAAAGAAGCTTTCTGAGAAACTTCTTTGTGTTCTGTGAAATCATCTCACAGAGTTACAGCTTTCCCTTCAAGAAGCCTTTCGCTAAGACAGTTCTTGTGGAATTGGCAAAGTGATATTAGGAAGCCCATAGAGGGCTACGGTGAAAAAGGAAATATCCTCAGATGAAATCTGGAAAGAAGCTTTCTGAGAAACTGCTGAGTGTTCTGTTAATTCATCTCACAGAGTTACATCTGTATTTCGTGGATCTCTTTGCTAGCCTCATTTCTGTGGAATCTGAGAACAGATATTTCGGATCCCTTTGAAGACTATAGGGCCAAGGGAAATATCCTCCGATAACCAAGAGAGAGAAGCTTTCTGAGAAACTTCTTTGTGTTCTGTGAAATCATCTCACAGAGTTACAGGTTTCCCCTCAAGAAGCCTTTCGCTAAGACAGTTCTTGTGGAATTGGCAAAGTGATATTAGGAAGCCCATAGAGGGCTACGGTGAAAAAGGAAATATCCTCAGATGAAATCTGGAAAGAAGCTTTCTGAGAAACTGTTGAGTGTTCTGTTAATTCATCTCACAGAGTTACATCTGTATTTCGTGGATCTCTTTGCTAGCCTTATTTCTGAGGAATCTGAGAACAGATATTTCGGATCCCTTTGAAGACAATAGGGCCAAAGGAAATATTCGCCGATAACAAAGAGAAAGATTTTTTCTGAGAAACTTCTTTGTGTTCTTTGAAATCATCTCACAGAGTTACAGCTTTCCCCTCAAGAAGCCTTTCGCTAAGACAGTTCTTGTGGAATTGGAAAAGTGATATTTGGAAGCCCATAGAGGGCTATGGTGAAAAAGGAAATACCCTCAGAGGAAATATGGAAAGAAGCTTTCTGAGAAACTGCTTAGTGTTCTGTTAATTCATCTCACAGAGTTACCTCTGTATTTCGTGGATCTCTTTGCTAGCCTTATTTCTGTGGAATCTGAGAAGAGATATTTCGGATCCCTTTGGAGACTATAGGTCCAAAGGAAATATCCTCCGATAACAAAGAGAAAGAAGCTTTCTGAGAAACTGCTTTGTGTTCTGTGAAATCATCTCACAGAGTTACAGCTTTGCCCTCAAGAAGCCTTTCGCTAAGACAGTTCTTGTGGAATTGGCAAAGTGATATTTGGAAGCCCATAGAGGGCTATGTTGAAAAAGGAAATATCCTCAGATGAAATCTGGAAAGAAGCTCTCTGAGAAACTGCTGAGTGTTCTGTTAATTCATCTCACAGAATTACCTCTGTATTTCCTGGATCTCTTTGCTAGACTTATTTCTGTGGAAACTTAGAACAGATATTTCGGACGCCTTGGAGGCTATAGGGACAAAGGAAATATCCTCCGATAACAAAGAGAAAGAAGCTTTCTGAGAAACTTCTTTGTGTTCTGTGACATCATCTCACAGAGTTTCAGCTTTCCCCTCAAGAAGACTTTCGCTAAGACAGTTCTTGTGGAATTGGCAAAGTGATATTTGGAAGCCCATAGAGGGCAATGGTGAAAAAGGAAATATTCTCAGATGAAATCTGGAAAGAAGCTTTCAGAGAAACTGCTGAGTGTTCTGTTAATTCATCTCACAGAGTTACATCTGTATTTCGTGGATCTCTTTGCTAGCCTTATTTCTGAGGAATCTGAGAACAGATATTTCGGATCCCTTTGAAGACTGTAGGGCCAAAGGAAATATCCTCAGATAGCAAAGAGAAAGAAGTTTTCTGAGAAACTTCTTTGTTTTCTTTGAAATCATCTCACAGAGTTACAGCTTTCCCCTCTAGAAGCCTTAGGCTAAGACAATTCTTGTGGAATTGGCAAAGTGATATTTGGAAGCCCATAGAGGGCTATGGTGAAAAAGGAAATATCCTCAGATGAAATCTGGAAAAAAATTTCTGAGAAACTGCTGAGTGTTCTGTTAATTCATCTCACAGAGTTACATCTGTATTTCGTGGATCTCTTTGCTAGACTTATTTCTGTCGAATCTGAGAACAGACACTTCGAATCCCTTTGAAGACTATAGGGCCTAAGTAAATATCCTCCGATAACAAAGGGAAAGAAGCTTTCTGAGAAACTTCTTTGTGTTCTGTGAAATCATCTCACAGAGTTACAGCTTTCCCCTCAAGAAGCCTTTCGCTAAGATAGTTCTTGTGGAATTCGCAAAGTGATATTTGGAAGCCCATAGAGGGCTATGGTGAAAAAGGAAATATCCTTAGATGAAATCTGGAAAGAAGCTTTCTCAGAAACTGCTGAGTGTTCTGTTAATTCATCTCACAGAGTTACATCTGTATTTCGTGGATCTCTTTGCTAGCCTTATTTCTGTGGAATCTGAGAACAGATATTTCGGATCCCTTTGAAGACTTTAGGGCCAAGGGAAATATCCTCCGATAACAAACAGAAAGAAGCTTTCTGAGAAACTTCTTTGTGTTCTGTGAAATCATCTCACAGAGTTACAGCTTTCCCCTCAAGAAGCCTTTCGCTAAGACAGTTCTTGTGGAATTGGCAAAGTGATATTAGGAAGCCCATAGGGGCTACGGTGAAAAAGGAAATATCCTCAGATGAAATCTGGAAAGAAGCTTTCTGAGAAACTGCTGAGTGTTCTGTTAATTCATCTCACAGAGTTACATCTGTATTTCGTGGATCTCTTTGCTAGCCTCATTTCTGTGGAATCTGAGAACAGATATTTCGGATCCCTTTGAAGACTATAGGGCCAAGGGAAATATCCTCCGATAACAAAGAGAAAGAAGCTTTCTGAGAAACTTCTTTGTGTTCTGTGAAATCATCTCACAGAGTTACAGCTTTCCCCTCAAGAAGCCTTTCGCTAAGACAGTTCTTGTGGAATTGGCAAAGTGATATTAGGAAGCCCATAGACGGCTATGGTGAAAAAGGAAATATCCTCAGATGAAATCTGGAAAGAAGCTTTCTGAGAAACTGCTGAGTGTTCTGTTAATTCATCTCACAGACTTACATCTGCATTTCGTGGATCTCTTTGCTAGCCTTATTTCTGTGGAATCTGAGAACAGATATTTCGGATCCCTTTGAAGACTATAGGGCCAAAGGAAATATTCGCCGATAACAAAGAGAAAGAATTTTTCTGAGAAACTTCTTTGTGTTCTTTGAAATCATCTCACAGAGTTACAGCTTTCCCCTCAAGAAGCCTTTCGCTAAGACAGTTCTTGTGGAATTGGAAAAGTGATATTTGGAAGCCCATAGAGGGCTATGGTGAAAAAGGAAATACCCTCAGAGGAAATGCGGAAAGAAGCTTGCCAGAAACTGCTGAGTGTTCTCTTCATTCATCTCACAGAGTTACATCTGTATTTCGTGGATCTCTTTGCTAGCCTTATATCTGAGGAATCTGATAACAGATATTTCGGATCCCTTGGAAGACTATAGGGCCATAGGAAAAATCCTCCGATAAAAAAGAGAAAGAAGCTTTCTGAGAAACTTCTTTGTGTTCTTTGAAATCATCTCACAGAGTTACAGCTTTCCCCTCAAGAAGCCTTTCGCTAAGACAGTTTTGTGGAATTGGCAAAGTGATATTTGGAAGCCCATAGAGGGCTAAGGTGAAAAAGGAAATATCCTCAGATGAAATCTGGAAAGAAGCTTTCTGAGAAACTTCTGAGTGTTCTCTTAATTCATCTCACAGAGTTACATTTGTATTTCGTGGATCTCCTTGCTAGCCTTATTTCTGTGGAATCTGAGAAGAGATATTTCTGATCCCTTTGAAGACTATAGGGCCAAAGGAAATATCCTCCGATAACAAAGAGAAAGAAGCTTTCTGAGAAACTGCTTTGTGTTCTGTGAAATCATCTCACATATTTACAGCTTTCCCCTCAAGAAGCCTCTCGCTAAAACAGTTCTTATGGAATTGGCAAAGTGATATTTGGAAGCCCATAGAGGGCTATGGTGAAAAAGGAAATATCCTCAGATGAAATATGGAAAGAAGCTTTCGGAGAAACTGCTGAGTGTTCTGTTAATTCATCTCACAGAGTTACATCTGTATTTCGTGCATCTCTTTGCTAGCCTCATTTCTGTGGAATCTGAGAACAGATATTTCGGATCCCTTTGAAGACTATAGGGCCAAGGGAAATATCCTCCGATAACAAAGAGAAAGAAGCTTTCTGAGAAACTTCTTTGTGTTCTGTGAAATCATCTCACAGAGTTACAGCTTTCCCCTCAAGAAGCCTTTCGATAAGACAGTTCTTGTGGAATTGGCAAAGTGATATTAGGAAGCCCATAGGGGCTACAGTGAAAAAGGAAATATCCTCAGATGAAATCTGGAAAGAAGCTTTCTGAGAAACTGCTGAGTGTTCTGTTAATTCATCTCACAGAGTTACATCTGTATTTCGTGGATCTCTTTGCTAGCCTCATTTCTGTGGAATCTGAGAACAGATATTTCGGATCCCTTTGAAGACTATAGGGCCAAGGGAAATATCCTCCGATAACAAAGAGAAAGAAGCTTTCTGAGAAACTTCTTGGTGTTCTGTGAAATCATCTCACAGAGTTACAGCTTTTCCCTCAAAAGCCTTTCGCTAAGACAGTTCTTGTGGAATTGGCAAAGTGATATTAGGAAGCCCATAGAGGGCTACGGTGAAAAAGGAAATATCCTCAGATGAAATCTGGAAAGAAGCTTTCTGAGAAACTGCTGAGTGTTCTGTTAATTCATCTCACAGAGTTACATCTGTATTTCGTGGATCTCTTTGCTAGCCTTATTTCTGTGGAATCTGAGAACAGATATTTCGGATCCCTTTGAAGACTAAAGGGCCAAAGGAAATATTCGCCGATAACAAAGAGAAAGAATTTTTCTGAGAAACTTCTTTGTGTTCTTTGAAATCATCTCACAGAGTTACAGCTTTCCCCTCAAGAAGCCTTTCGCTAAGACAGTTCTTGTGGAATTGGAAAAGTGATATTTGGAAGCCCATAGAGGGCTATGGAGAAAAAGGAAATACCCTCAGAGGAAATGCGGAAAGAAGCTTACGAGAAACTGCTGAGTGTTCTCTTAATTCATCTCACAGAGTTACATCTGTATTTCGTGGATCTCTTTGCTATCCTTATTTCTGAGGAATCTGAGAACAGATATTTCAGATCCCTTTGAAGACTATTGGGCCAAAGGAAATATCCTCCGATAACAAAGAGAAAGAAGTTTTCTGAGAAACGTCTTTGTGTTCTGTGAAATCATCTCACAGAGTTACAGCTTTCCCCTCAAGAAGCCTCTCGCTAAAACAGTTTTTGTGGAATGGGCAAAGTGATATTTGGAAGACCTTAGAGGGCTATGGTGAGAAAGGAAATATCCTCAGATGTAATCTGGAAAGAAGCTCCCTGAGAAACTGCTGAGTGTTCTGTTAATTCATCTCACAGAGTTACATCTGTATTTCGTGGATCTCTTTGCTAGCCTAATTTCTGTGGAATCTGAGAACAGATATTTCAGATCCCTTTGAAGACTATTGGGCCAAAGGAAATATCCTCCTATAACAAAGAGAAAGAAGCTTTCTGAGAAACTTCTTTGTGTTCTGCGAAATCATCTCACAGAGTTACAGTTTTCCCCTCAAGAAGCCTTTCGCTAAAACAGTTCTTGTGGAATTGGAAAAGTGATATTTGGAAGCCCATAGAGGGCTATGGTGAAAAAGGAAATATCCTCAGATGAAATCTGGAAAGAAGCTTTCAGAGAAACTGCTGAGTGTTCTGTTAATTCATCTCACAGTGTTCAATCTGTATTTCGTGGATCTCCTTGCTATCCTTATTTCTGAGGAATCTCATAACAGATATTTCGGATCCCTTGGAAGACTACAGGGCCATAGGAAATATCCTCCGATAACAAAGAGAAAGAAGCTTTCTGAGAAAATTTTTTGTGTTCTGTGAAATAATCTCACAGATTTACAGCTTTCCCCTCAAGAAGCCTCTCGCTAAGACAGTTTTTGTGGAATTGGCAAAGTGATATTTGGAAGCCCATAGAGGGCTATGGTGAAAAAGGAAATATCCTCAGATGAAATCTGGAAAGAAGCTTTCTGAGAAACTGCTGAGTGTTCTGTTAATTCATCTCACAGAGTTACATCTGTATTTCGTGGATCTCTTTGCTAGCCTCATTTCTGTGGAATCTGAGAACAGATATTTCGGATCCCTTTGAAGACTATAGGGCCAAGGGAAATATCCTCCGATAACAAAGAGAAAGAAGCTTTCTGAGCAACTTCTTTGTGTTCTGTGAAATCATCTCACAGAGTTACAGCTTTCCCCTCAAGAAGCCTTTCGCTAAGACAGTTCTTGTGGAATTGGCAAAGTGATATTAGGAAGCCCATAGAGGGCTACGGTGAAAAAGGAAATATCCTCAGATGAAATCTGGAAAGAAGCTTTCTGAGACACTGCTGAGTGTTCTGTTAATTCATCTCACAGACTTACACCTGTATTTCATGGATCTCTTTGCTAGCCTTATTTCTGAGGAATCTGAGAACAGATATTTCGGATCCCTTTGAAGACTATAGGGCCAAAGGAAATATTCGCCGATAACAAAGAGAAAGAATTTTTCTGAGAAACTTCTTTGTGTTCTTTGAAATCATCTCACAGAGTTACAGCTTTCCCCTCAAGAAGCCTTTCGCTAAGACAGTTCTTGTGGAATTGGAAAAGTGATATTTGGAAGCCCATAGAGGGCTATGGTGAAAAAGGAAATACCCTCAGAGGAAATGCGGAAAGAAGCTTACGAGAAACTGCTGAGTGTTCTCTTAATTCATCTCACAGAGTTACATCTGTATTTCGTGGATGTCTTTGCTATCCTTATTTCTGAGGAATCTGATAACAGATATTTCGGATCCCTTGGAAGACTATAGTTCCAAAGGAAAAATCCTCCGATAAAAAAGAGAAAGAAGCTTTCTGAGAAACTTCTTTGTGCTCTTTGAAATCATCTCACAGAGTTACAGCTTTCCCCTCAAGAAGCCTTTCGCTAAGACAGTTCTTGTGGAATTGGCAAAGTGATATTTGGAAGCCCATAGAGGGCTATGGTGAAAAAGGAAATATCCTCAGATGAAATCTGGAAAGAAGCTTTCTGAGAAACTGCTGAGTGTTCTGTTAATTCATCTCACAGAGTTACATCTGTATTTCGTGGATCTCTATGCTAGCCTTATTTATGTGGAATCTGAGAACAGATATTTCGGATCCCTTTGAAGACTATAGAGCCAAAGGAAATATCCTCCGCTAACAAAGAGAAAGAAGCTTTCTGAAAAACTTCTTTGTGTTCTGTGAAATCATCTCACAGAGTTACAGCTTTCCCCTCAAGAAGCCTCTCGCTAAGACAGTTTTTGTGGAATTGGCAAAGTGATATTTGGAAACCCATAGAGGGCTATGGTGAAAAAGGAAATATCCTCAGATGAAATCTGGAAAGAAGCTTTCTGAGAAACTTCTGAGTGTTCTCTTAATTCATCTCACAGAATTACATCTGTATTTCGTGGATCTCTTTGCTAGCCTTATTTCTGTGGAATCTGACAACAGATATTACGGATCCCTTTGAAGACTGTAGGGCCAAAGGAAATATCCTCCGATAACAAAGAGAAAGAAGCTTTCTGAGAAACTTCTTTGTGTTCTGTGAAATCATCTCACAGATTTACAGCTTTCCCCTCAAGAAGCCTCTCGCTAAGACAGTTCTTGTGGAATTGGCAAAGTGATATTTGGAAGCCCATAGAGGGCTATGGTGAAAAAGGAAATATCCTCAGATGAAATCTGGAAAGAAGTTCTCTGAGAAACTGCTGAGTGTTCTGTTCATTCATCTCACAGAGTTACATCTGTATTTCGTGGATCTCTTTGCTAGCCTTATTTCTGTGGAATCTGAGAACAGATAATTCGGATCCTTTTGAAGACTATACGGCCAAAGGAAAAATCCTCCGATAGCAAAGAGAAAGAAGCTTTCTGAGAAACTTCTTTTTGTTCTTTGAAATCATCTCACAGAGTTACAGCTTTCCCCTCAAGAAGCCTTTCGCTAAGACAGTTCTTGTGGAATTGGCAAAGTGATATTTGGAAGCCCATAGAGGGCTATGGTGAAAAAGGAAATATCCTCAGATGAAATCTGGAAAGAAGCTTTCTGAGAAACTGCTGAGTGTTCTCTTAATTCATCTCACAGAGTTTCATCTGTATTTTGTGGATTTCCTTGCTAGCCTTATTTCTGTGGAATCTGAGAACAGATATTTCTGATCCCTTTGAAGACTATAGGGCCAAAGGAAATATCCTCCGATAACAAAGAGAAAGAAGCTTTCCGAGAAACTTCTTTGTGTTCTTTGAAATCATCTCACAGATTTACAGCTTTCCCCTCAAGAAGCCTCTCGCTAAAACAGTTCTTATGGAATTGGCAAAGTGATATTTGGAAGCCCATAGAGGGCTATGGTGAAAAAGGAAATATCCTCAGATGAAATCTGGAAAGAAGCTTTCGGAGAAACTGCTGAGTGTTCTGTTAATTCATCTCACAGAGTTACATCTGTATTTCGTGGATCTCTTTGCTAGCCTCATTTCTGTGGAATCTGAGTACAGATATTTCGGATCCCTTTGAAGACTATAGGGCCAAGGGAAATATCCTCCGATAACAAAGAGAAAGAAGCTTTCTGAGAAACTTCTTTGTGTTCTGTGAAATCATCTCACAGAGTTACAGGTTTCCCCTCAAGAAGCCTTTCGCTAAGACAGTTCTTGTGGAATTGGCAAAGTGATATTAGGAAGCCCATAGAGGGCTACGGTGAAAAAGGAAATATCCTCAGATGAAATCTGGAAAGAAGCTTTCTGAGAAACTGTTGAGTGTTCTGTTAATTCATCTCACAGAGTTACATCTGTATTTCGTGGATCTCTTTGCTAGCCTTATTTCTGAGGAATCTGAGAAAAGATATTTCGGATCCCTTTGAAGACAATAGGGCCAAAGGAAATATTCGCCGATAACAAAGAGAAAGATTTTTTCTGAGAAACTTCTTTGTGTTCTTTGAAATCATCTCACAGAGTTACAGCTTTCCCCTCAAGAAGCCTTTCGCTAAGACAGTTCTTGTGGAATTGGAAAAGTGATATTTGGAAGCCCATAGAGGGCTATGGTGAAAAAGGAAATACCCTCAGAGGAAATATGGAAAGAAGCTTTCTGAGAAACTGCTTAGTGTTCTGTTAATTCATCTCACAGAGTTACATCTGTATTTCGTGTATCTCTTTGCTAGCCTTATTTCTGTGGAATCTGAGAACAGATATTTCGGATCCCTTTGGAGACTATAGGTCCAAAGGAAATATCCTCCGATAACAAAGAGAAAGAAGCTTTCTGAGAAACTGCTTTGTGTTCTGTGAAATCATCTCACAGAGTTACAGCTTTCCCCTCAAGAAGCCTTTCGCTAAGACAGTTCTTGTGGAATTGGCAAAGTGATATTTGGAAGCCCATAGAGGGCTATGTTGAAAAAGGAAATATCCTCAGATGAAATCTGGAAAGAAGCTGTCTGAGAAACTGCTGAGTGTTCTGTTAATTCATCTCACAGAATTACCTCTGTATTTCCTGGATCTCTTTGCTAGACTTATTTCTGTGGAAACTTAGAACAGATATTTCGGAAGCCTTGGAGGCTATAGGGACAAAGGAAATATCCTCCGATAACAAAGAGAAAGAAGCTTTCTGAGAAACTTCTTTGTGTTCTGTGACATCATCTCACAGAGTTTCAGCTTTCCCCTCAAGAAGACTTTCGCTAATACAGTTCTTGTGGAATTGGCAAATAGATATTTGGAAGCCCATAGAGGGCTATGGTGAAAAAGGAAATATTCTCAGATGAAATCTGGAAAGAAGCTTTCTGAGAAACTGCTGAGTGTTCTGTTAATTCATCTCACAGAGTTACATCTGTATTTCGTGGATCTCTTTGCTAGCCTTATTTCTGAGGAATCTGAGAACAGATATTTCGGATCCCTTTGAAGAATGTAGGGCCAAAGGAAATATCCTCCGATAGCAAAGAGAAAGAAGTTTTCTGAGAAACTTCTTTGTTTTCTTTGAAATCATCTCACAGAGTTACAGCTTTCCCCTCTAGAAGCCTTAGGCTAAGACCATTCTTGTGGAATTGGCAAAGTGATATTTGGAAGCCCATAGAGGGCTATGGTGAAAAAGGAAATATCCTCAGATGAAATCTGGAAAGAAGCTGTCTGAGAAACTGCTGAGTGTTCTCTTAATTCATCTCACAGAATTACCTCTGTATTTCCTGGATCTCTTTGCTAGCCTCATTTCTGTGGAATCTGAGAACAGATATTTCGGATCCCTTTGAAGACTATAGGGCCAAGGGAAATATCCTCCGATAACAAAGAGAAAGAAGCTTTCTGAGAAACTTCTTGGTGTTCTGTGAAATCATCTCACAGAGTTACAGCTTTTCCCTCAAGAAGCCTTTCGCTAAGACAGTTCTTGTGGAATTGGCAAAGTGATATTAGGAAGCCCATAGAGGGCTACGGTGAAAAAGGAAATATCCTCAGATGAAATCTGGAAAGAAGCTTTCTGAGAAACTGCTGAGTGTTCTGTTAATTCATCTCACAGAGTTACATCTGTATTTCGTGGATCTCTTTGCTAGCCTTATTTCTGAGGAATCTGAGAACAGATATTTCGGATCCCTTTGAAGACTAAAGGGCCAAAGGAAATATTCGCCGATAACAAAGAGAAAGAATTTTTCTGAGAAACTTCTTTGTGTTCTTTGAAATCATCTCACAGAGTTACAGCTTTCCCCTCAAGAAGCCTTTCGCTAAGACAGTTCTTGTGGAATTGGAAAAGTGATATTTGGAAGCCCATAGAGGGCTATGGAGAAAAAGGAAATACCCTCAGAGGAAATGCGGAAAGAAGCTTACGAGAAACTGCTGAGTGTTCTCTTAATTCATCTCACAGAGTTACATCTGTATTTCGTGGATCTCTTTGCTATCCTTATTTCTGAGGAATCTGAGAACAGATATTTCAGATCCCTTTGAAGACTATTGGGCCAAAGGAAATATCCTCCGATAACAAAGAGAAAGAAGTTTTCTGAGAAACGTCTTTGTGTTCTGTGAAATCATCTCACAGAGTTACAGCTTTCCCCTCAAGAAGCCTCTCGCTAAAACAGTTCTTGTGGAATGGGCAAAGTGATATTTGGAAGACCTTAGAGGGCTATGGTGAGAAAGGAAATATCCTCAGATGTAATCTGGAAAGAAGCTCCCTGAGAAACTGCTGAGTGTTCTGTTAATTCATCTCACAGAGTTACATCTGTATTTCGTGGATCTCTTTGCTAGCCTAATTTCTGTGGAATCTGAGAACAGATATTTCAGATCCCTTTGAAGACTATTGGGCCAAAGGAAATATCCTCCTATAACAAAGAGAAAGAAGCTTTCTGAGAAACTTCTTTGTGTTCTGCGAAATCATCTCACAGAGTTACAGTTTTCCCCTCAAGAAGCCTTTCGCTAAAACAGTTCTTGTGGAATTGGAAAAGTGATATTTGGAAGCCCATAGAGGGCTATGGTGAAAAAGGAAATATCCTCAGATGAAATCTGGAAAGAAGCTTTCAGAGAAACTGCTGAGTGTTCTGTTAATTCATCTCACAGTGTTCAATCTGTATTTCGTGGATCTCCTTGCTATCCTTATTTCTGAGGAATCTCATAACAGATATTTCGGATCCCTTGGAAGACTATAGGGCCATAGGAAATATCCTCCGATAACAAAGAGAAAGAAGCTTTCTGAGAAAATTTTTTGTGTTCTGTGAAATAATCTCACAGATTTACAGCTTTCCCCTCAAGAAGCCTCTCGCTAAGACAGTTTTTGTGGAATTGGCAAAGTGATATTTGGAAGCCCATAGAGGGCTATGGTGAAAAAGGAAATATCCTCAGATGAAATCTGGAAAGAAGCTTTCTGAGAAACTGCTGAGTGTTCTGTTAATTCATCTCACAGAGTTACATCTGTATTTCGTGGATCTCTTTGCTAGCCTCATTTCTGTGGAATCTGAGAACAGATATTTCGGATCCCTTTGAAGACTATAGGGCCAAGGGAAATATCCTCCGATAACAAAGAGAAAGAAGCTTTCTGAGCAACTTCTTTGTGTTCTGTGAAATCATCTCACAGAGTTACAGCTTTCCCCTCAAGAAGCCTTTCGCTAAGACAGTTCTTGTGGAATTGGCAAAGTGATATTAGGAAGCCCATAGAGGGCTACGGTGAAAAAGGAAATATCCTCAGATGAAATCTGGAAAGAAGCTTTCTGAGACACTGCTGAGTGTTCTGTTAATTCATCTCACAGACTTACATCTGTATTTCATGGATCTCTTTGCTAGCCTTATTTCTGAGGAATCTGAGAACAGATATTTCGGATCCCTTTGAAGACTATAGGGCCAAAGGAAATATTCGCCGATAACAAAGAGAAAGAATTTTCCTGAGAAACTTCTTTGTGTTCTTTGAAATCATCTCACAGAGTTACAGCTTTCCCCTCAAGAAGCCTTTCGCTAAGACAGTTCTTGTGGAATTGGAAAAGTGATATTTGGAAGCCCATAGAGGGCTATGGTGAAAAAGGAAATACCCTCAGAGGAAATGCGGAAAGAAGCTTACGAGAAACTGCTGAGTGTTCTCTTAATTCATCTCACAGAGTTACATCTGTATTTCGTGGATGTCTTTGCTATCCTTATTTCTGAGGAATCTGATAACAGATATTTCGGATCCCTTGGAAGACTATAGTTCCAAAGGAAAAATCCTCCGATAAAAAAGAGAAAGAAGCTTTCTGAGAAACTTCTTTGTGCTCTTTGAAATCATCTCACAGAGTTACAGCTTTCCCCTCAAGAAGCCTTTCGCTAAGACAGTTCTTGTGGAATTGGCAAAGTGATATTTGGAAGCCCATAGAGGGCTATGGTGAAAAAGGAAATATCCTCAGATGAAATCTGGAAAGAAGCTTTCTGAGAAACTGCTGAGTGTTCTGTTAATTCATCTCACAGAGTTACATCTGTATTTCGTGGATCTCTATGCTAGCCTTATTTATGTGGAATCTGAGAACAGATATTTCGGATCCCTTTGAAGACTATAGAGCCAAAGGAAATATCCTCCGCTAACAAAGAGAAAGAAGCTTTCTGAAAAACTTCTTTGTGTTCTGTGAAATCATCTCACAGAGTTACAGCTTTCCCCTCAAGAAGCCTCTCGCTAAGACAGTTTTTGTGGAATTGGCAAAGTGATATTTGGAAACCCATAGAGGGCTATGGTGAAAAAGGAAATATCCTCAGATGAAATCTGGAAAGAAGCTTTCTGAGAAACTTCTGAGTGTTCTCTTAATTCATCTCACAGAGTTACATCTGTATTTCGTGGATCTCTTTGCTAGCCTTATTTCTGTGGAATCTGACAACAGATATTACGGATCCCTTTGAAGACTGTAGGGCCAAAGGAAATATCCTCCGATAACAAAGAGAAAGAAGCTTTCTGAGAAACTTCTTTGTGTTCTGTGAAATCATCTCACAGATTTACAGCTTTCCCCTCAAGAAGCCTCTCGCTAAGACAGTTCTTGTGGAATTGGCAAAGTGATATTTGGAAGCCCATAGAGGGCTATGGTGAAAAAGGAAATATCCTCAGATGAAATCTGGAAAGAAGTTCTCTGAGAAACTGCTGAGTGTTCTGTTCATTCATCTCACAGAGTTACATCTGTATTTCGTGGATCTCTTTGCTAGCCTTATTTCTGTGGAATCTGAGAACAGATAATTCGGATCCCTTTGAAGACTATACGACCAAAGGAAAAATCCTCCGATAGCAAAGAGAAAGAAGCTTTCTGAGAAACTTCTTTTTGTTCTTTGAAATCATCTCACAGAGTTACAGCTTTCCCCTCAAGAAGCCTTTCGCTAAGACAGTTCTTGTGGAATTGGCAAAGTGATATTTGGAAGCCCATAGAGGGCTATGGTGAAAAAGGAAATATCCTCAGATGAAATCTGGAAAGAAGCTTTCTGAGAAACTGCTGAGTGTTCTCTTAATTCATCTCACAGAGTTTCATCTGTATTTTGTGGATTTCCTTGCTAGCCTTATTTCTGTGGAATCTGAGAACAGATATTTCTGATCCCTTTGAAGACTATAGGGCCAAAGGAAATATCCTCCGATAACAAAGAGAAAGAAGCTTTCCGAGAAACTTCTTTGTGTTCTGTGAAATCATCTCACAGATTTACAGCTTTCCCCTCAAGAAGCCTCTCGCTAAAACAGTTCTTATGGAATTGACAAAGTGATATTTGGAAGCCCATAGAGGGCTATGGTGAAAAAGGAAATATCCTCAGATGAAATCTGGAAAGAAGCTTTCGGAGAAACTGCTGAGTGTTCTGTTAATTCATCTCACAGAGTTACATCTGTATTTCGTGGATCTCTTTGCTAGCCTCATTTCTGTGGAATCTGAGTACAGATATTTCGGATCCCTTTGAAGACTATAGGGCCAAGGGAAATATCCTCCGATAACAAAGAGAAAGAAGCTTTCTGAGAAACTTCTTTGTGTTCTGTGAAATCATCTCACAGAGTTACAGGTTTCCCCTCAAGAAGCCTTTCGCTAAGACAGTTCTTGTGGAATTGGCAAAGTGATATTAGGAAGCCCATAGAGGGCTACGGTGAAAAAGGAAATATCCTCAGATGAAATCTGGAAAGAAGCTTTCTGAGAAACTGTTGAGTGTTCTGTTAATTCATCTCACAGAGTTACATCTGTATTTCGTGGATCTCTTTGCTAGCCTTATTTCTGAGGAATCTGAGAAAAGATATTTCGGATCCCTTTGAAGACAATAGGGCCAAAGGAAATATTCGCCGATAACAAAGAGAAAGATTTTTTCTGAGAAACTTCTTTGTGTTCTTTGAAATCATCTCACAGAGTTACAGCTTTCCCCTCAAGAAGCCTTTCGCTAAGACAGTTCTTGTGGAATTGGAAAAGTGATATTTGGAAGCCCATAGAGGGCTATGGTGAAAAAGGAAATACCCTCAGAGGAAATATGGAAAGAAGCTTTCTGAGAAACTGCTTAGTGTTCTGTTAATTCATCTCACAGAGTTACATCTGTATTTCGTGTATCTCTTTGCTAGCCTTATTTCTGTGGAATCTGAGAACAGATATTTCGGATCCCTTTGGAGACTATAGGTCCAAAGGAAATATCCTCCGATAACAAAGAGAAAGAAGCTTTCTGAGAAACTGCTTTGTGTTCTGTGAAATCATCTCACAGAGTTACAGCTTTCCCCTCAAGAAGCCTTTCGCTAAGACAGTTCTTGTGGAATTGGCAAAGTGATATTTGGAAGCCCATAGAGGGCTATGTTGAAAAAGGAAATATCCTCAGATGAAATCTGGAAAGAAGCTGTCTGAGAAACTGCTGAGTGTTCTGTTAATTCATCTCACAGAATTACCTCTGTATTTCCTGGATCTCTTTGCTAGACTTATTTCTGTGGAAACTTAGAACAGATATTTCGGAAGCCTTGGAGGCTATAGGGACAAAGGAAATATCCTCCGATAACAAAGAGAAAGAAGCTTTCTGAGAAACTTCTTTGTGTTCTGTGACATCATCTCACAGAGTTTCAGCTTTCCCCTCAAGAAGACTTTCGCTAATACAGTTCTTGTGGAATTGGCAAATAGATATTTGGAAGCCCATAGAGGGCTATGGTGAAAAAGGAAATATTCTCAGATGAAATCTGGAAAGAAGCTTTCTGAGAAACTGCTGAGTGTTCTGTTAATTCATCTCACAGAGTTACATCTGTATTTCGTGGATCTCTTTGCTAGCCTTATTTCTGAGGAATCTGAGAACAGATATTTCGGATCCCTTTGAAGAATGTAGGGCCAAAGGAAATATCCTCCGATAGCAAAGAGAAAGAAGTTTTCTGAGAAACTTCTTTGTTTTCTTTGAAATCATCTCACAGAGTTACAGCTTTCCCCTCTAGAAGCCTTAGGCTAAGACCATTCTTGTGGAATTGGCAAAGTGATATTTGGAAGCCCATAGAGGGCTATGGTGAAAAAGGAAATATCCTCAGATGAAATCTGGAAAGAAGCTTTCGGAGAAACTGCTGAGTGTTCTGTTAATTCATCTCACAGAGTAACATCTGTATTTCGTGGATCTCTTTGCTAGACATATTTCTGTGGAATCTGAGAACAGATATTTCGGATCACTTTGAAGACTATAGGGCCAAAGGAAATATCCTCCGATAACAAAGAGAAAGAAGCTTTCTGAGTAACTTCTTTGTGTTCTGTGAAATCATCTCACAGAGTTACAGCATTCCCCTCAAGAACCCTTTCGCTAAGACAGTTCTTGTGGAATTGGCAAAGTGATACTTGGAAGCCCATAGAGGGCTATGGTGAAAAAGGAAATATCTTCAGATGAAATCTGGAAAGAAGCTTTCTGAGAAACTGCTTAGTGTTCTGTTAATTCATCTCACAGAGTTACCTCTGTATTTCGTGGATCTCTTTGCTAGCCTTATTTCTGTGGAATCTGAGAACAGATATTTCGGATCCCTTTGAAGACTATAGGGCCAAAGGAAATATCCTCCGATAACAAAGAGTAAGAAGCTTTCTGAGAAACTTCTTTGTGTTCTGTGAAATCATCTCACAGATTTACAGCTTTCCCCTCAAGAAGCCTTTAGCTAAGACAGTTCTTGTGGAATAGGCAAAGTGATATTTGGAAGCACCTAGAGGGCTATGGTGAAAAAGGAAATATCCTTTGATGAAATCTGGAAAAAAAATTCTGAGAAACTGCTGAGTGTTCTGTTAATTCATCTCACAGAGTTACATCTGTATTTCGTGGATCTCTTTGCTAGCCTTATTTCTGTCGAATCTGAGAACAGATACTTCGAATCCCTTTGAAGACTATAGGGCCTAAGTAAATATCCTCCGATAACAAAGGGAAACAAGCTTTCTGAGAAACTTCTTTGTGTTCTGTGAAATCATCTCACAGAGTTACAGCTTTCCCCTCAAGAAGCCTTTCGCTAAGATAGTTCTTGTGGAATTCGCAAAGTGATATTTGGAAGCCCATAGAGGGCTATGGTGAAAAAGGAAATATCCTTAGATGAAATCTGGAAAGAAGCTTTCTCAGAAACTGCTGAGTGTTCTGTTAATTCATCTCACAGAGTTACATCTGTATTTCGTGGATCTCTTTGCTAGCCTTATTTCTGTGGAATCTGAGAACAGATACTTCGGATCCCTTTGAAGACTATATGGCCTAAGGAAATATCCTCCGAAAAGAAAGGGAAAGAAGCTTTCTGAGGAACTTCTTTGTGTTCTGTGAAATCATCTCACAGAGTTACAACTTTCCCCTCAAGAAGCCTTTCGCTAAGACAGTTCTTGTGGAATTGGCAAAGTGATATTTGGAAGCCCTTAGAGGGCTATGGTGAAAAAGGAAATATCCTCAGATGAAATCTGGAAAGAAGCTTTCTCAGAAACTGCTGAGTGTTCTGTTAATTCATCTCACAGAGTTACATCTGTATTTCGTGGATCTCTTTGCTAGCCTTATTTCTGTGGAATCTGAGAACAGATATTTCGGATCCCTTTGAAGACTATAGGGCCAAAGGAAATATCCTCCGATAACAAAGAGAAAGAAGCTTTCTGAGAAACTTCTTTGTGTTCTGTGAAATCATCTCACAGAGTTACAGCTTTCCCCTCAAGAATCCTTTAGCTAAGACAGTTCTTGTGGAATAGGCAAAGTGATATTTGGAAGCACATAGAGGGCTATGGTGAGAAAGGAAATATCCTTAGATGAAATCTGGAAAAAAATTTCTGAGAAACTGCTGAGTGTTCTGTTAATTCATCTCACAGAGTTACATCTGTATTTCGTGGATGTCTTTGCTAGCCTTATTTCTGTCGAATCTGAGAACAGATACTTCTAATCCCTCTGAAGACTATAGGGCCTAAGTAAATATCCTCCGATAACAAAGGGAAAGAAGCTTTCTGAGAAACTTCTTTGTGTTCTGTGAAATCATCTCACAGAGTTACAGCTTTCCCCTCAAGAAGCCTTTCGCTAAGATAGTTCTTGTGGAATTGGCAAAGTGATATTTGGAAGCCCATAGAGGGCTATGGTGAAAAAGGAAATATCCTTAGATGAAATCTGGAAAGAAGCTTTCTCAGAAACTGCTGAGTGTTCTGTTAATTCATCTCACAGAGTTACATCTGTATTTCGTGGATCTCTTTGCTAGCCTTATTTCTGTGGAATCTGAGAACAGATACTTCGGATCCCTTTGAAGACTATATGGCCTAAGTAAATATCCTCCGAAAAGAAAGGGAAAGAAGCCTTCTGAGGAACTTCTTTGTGTTCTGTGAAATCATCTCACAGAGTTACAACTTTCCCCTCAAGAAGCCTTTCGCTAAGACAGTTCTTGTGGAATTGGCAAAGTGATATTTGGAAGCCCTTAGAGGGCTATGGTGAAAAAGGAAATATCCTCAGATGAAATCTGGAAAGAAGCTTTCGGAGAATCTGCTGAGTGTTCTGTTAATTCATCTCACAGAGTTACCTCTGTATTTCGTGGATCTCTTTGCTAGCCTTATTTCTGTGGAAACTGAGAAGAGATATTTCGGATCCCATTGAAGACTATAGGGACAAAGGAAATATCCTCCGATAAAAAAGAGAAAGAAGCTTTCTGAGAAACTTCTTTGTGTTCTGTGATATCATCTCAAAGAATTACAGCTTTCCCTTCAAGAAGCCTTTCGCTTAGACAGTTCTTGTGGAATTGGCAAAGTGATATTTGGAAGCCCATAGAGGGCTATGGTGAAAAAGGAAATATTCTCAGATGAAATCTGGAAAGAAGCTTTCTGACAAAATGCTGAGTGTTCTGTTAATTCATCTCACAGAGTTACATCTGTATTTCGTGGATCTCTTTGCTAGCCTTATTTCTGAGGAAGCTGAGAACAGATATTTCGGATCCCTTTGAACACTATAGGGCCAAAGGAAATATCCTCTGATAGCAAAGAGAAAGAAGTTTTCTGATAAACTTCTTTGTGTTCTTTGAAATCATCTCACAGAGTTACAGCTTTCCACTCAAGAAGCCTTTCGCTAAGACAATTCTTGTGGAATTGGCAAAGTGATATTTGGAAGCCCATAGAGGGCTATGGTGAAAAAGGAAATATCCTCAGATGAAACCTGGAAAGAAGCTGTCTGAGAAACTGCTTAGTGCTCTGTTAATTCATCTCACAGAGTTACATCTGTATTTCATGGATCTCTTTGCTAGCCTTATTTCTGTGGAATCTGAGAACAGATATTTCAGATCCCTTTGAAGTCTATAGGGCCAAAAGATATATCCTCCGATAACAAAGAGAAAGAAGCTTTCTGAGAAACTTCTTTGTGTTCTGTGAAATCATCTCACAGAGTTACAGCTTTCCCCTCAAGAAGCCTTTCGTTAAGACAGTTCTTGTGGAATTGGCAAAGTGATATTTGGAAGCCCATAGAGGGCTATGGTGAAAAAGGAAATATCCTCAGAAAATCTGGAAAGAAGCTTTCTGAGAAACTGCTTAGTGTTCTGTGAATTCATCTCACAGAGTTACGTCTGTATTTCGTGGATCTCTTTGCTAGCCTTTTTTCTGTGGAATCTGAGAACAGATATTTCGGATCCCATTGAAGACTATAGGGCCAAAGGAAATATCCTCCGATAACAAAGAGAAAGAAGCTTTCTGAGAAACTTCTTTGTGTTCTGTGAAATCATCTCACAGAGTTACAACTTTCCCCTCAAGAAGCCTTTCGCTAAGACAATTCTTGGGGAATTGGCAAAGTGATATTTGGAAGCCCATAGAGGGCTACGGTGAAAAAGGAAATATCCTCAGATGAAATCTGGAAAGAAGCTTTCTGAGAAACTGCTGAGTGTTCTGTTAATTCATCTCACAGAGTTACATCTGTATCTCGTGGATCTCTTTGCTAGCCTTATTTCTGTGGAATCTGAGAACAGATATTTCGGATCCCTTTGAAGACTATAGGGCCAAAGGAAATATCCTCCGATAACAAAAAAAAGAAGCTTTCTGAGAAACTTCTTTGTGTTCTGTAAAATCATCTCACAGAGTTACAGCTTTCCCCTCAAGAAGCCTTTCGCTAAGACAGTTCTTGTGGAATTGGCAAAGTGATATTTGGAAGCCCATAGAGGGCTATGGTGAAAAAGGAAATATCCTCAGATGAAATCTGGAAAGAAACTTTCTGAGAAACTGCTGAGTGTTCTTTTAATTCATTCACAGAGTTACATCTGTATTTCGTGGATCTCTTTCCTAGCCTTATTTCTGTGGTATCTGAGAACAGATATTTCGGATCCCTTTGAAGAAAATAGTGCCAAAGGAAATATCCTCCGATAACAAAGAGAAAGACTCTTTCTGAGAAACTTCTTTGTGTTCTGTGAAATCATCTCACAGAGTTACAGCTTTGCCCTCAAGGAGCCTTTCGCTAAGACAGTTCTTGTGGAATTGGCAAAGTGATATTTGGAAGCCCATAGAGGGCTATGGTGAAAAAGGAAACATTCTCAGATGAAATCTGGAAAGAAGCTTTCTGAGAAACTGCTTAGTGTTCTGTTAATTCATCTCACACATTTACATCTGTATTTCGTGGATCTCTTTCCTAGCCTTATTTCTGAGGAATCTGAGAACAGATATTTCGGATCCCTTTGGAGACTATGAGGCCAAAGGAAATATCCTCCGATAACAAAGAGAAAGAAGCTTTCTGAGAAACTTCTTTGTGTTCTGTGAAATCATCTCACAGAGTTACAGCTTTCCCCTCAAGCAGCCTTTCGCTAAGACAGTTCTTGTGGAAATGGCAAAGTGATATTTGGAAGCCCGTAGGGGGCTATGGTGAAAAAGGAAATATCCTCAGATGAAATCTGGAAAGAAGCTTTCTGAGGAACTGCTTAGTGTTCTGTTAATTCATCTCACAGAGTGACATCTGTATTTCGTGGATCTCTTTGCTACCCTCATTTCTGTGGAATCTGAGAACAGATATTTCAGATCCCATTGAAGACTATAGGGCCAAAGGAAATATACTCCGATAACAAAGAGAAAGAAGCTTTCTGAGAAACTTCTTTGTGTTCTGTGAAATCATCTCACAGACTTACAGCTTTCCCCTCAGGATGCGTTTCGCTAAGACAGTTCTTGTGGAATTGGCAAAGTGATATTTGGAAGCCCGTAGAGGGCTATGCTGAAAAAGGAAATATCCTCACATGAAATCTGGAAAGAAGCTTTCTGAGAAACTGCTCTGTGATATGTGACTTCCACTCACAGAGTTACATCTGTATTTCGTGGATCTCTTTGCTAGCCTTATTTCTGTGGAATCTGAGAACAGATATTTCGGATCCCTTTGAAGACTATAGGGACAAAGGAAATATCCTCCAGTAACAAAGAGAAAGAAGCTTTCTGAGAAACTTCTTTGTGTTCTGTGAAATCATCTCACAGAGATACAGCTTTCCCCTCAAGAAGCCTCTCGCTAAGACAGTTCTTTTGGAATTGGCAAAGTGATACTTGGAAGCCAATAGAGGGCTATGGTGAAAAAGGAAATATCCTCAGATGAAATATGGAAAGAAACTTTCTGAGAAACTGCTGAGTGTTCTGTTAATTCATCTCACAGAGTTACATCTGTATTTCATGGATCTCTTTGCTAGCCTTATTTCTGTGGAATCTGAGAACAGATATTTCGGATCCCTTTGAAGACTATAGGGCCAAAGTAAATATCCTCCGATAACAAAGAGAAAGAAGCTTTCTGAGAAACTTCTTTGTGACCTGTGAAATCATCTCAAAGAGTTACAGCTTTCCCCTCAAGAAGCCTTGGGCTAAGACAGTTCTTGTGGAATTTGCAAAGTGATATTTGGAAGCCCATAGAGGGCTATGGTGAAAAAGGAAATATCCTCAGATGAAATCTGGAAAGAAGCTTTCTGAGAAACTGCTTAGTGTTCTGTTAATTCATCTCACAGAGTTACATCTGTATTTCGTGGATCTCTTTGCTAGCCTTATTTCTGTAGTATCTTCGAACAGATATTTCGGATCCCTTTAAAGATTATAGGGCCCAAGGAAATATCCTCCGATAACAGAGGGAAAGAAGCTTTCTAAGAAACTTCTTTGGTTCTTTGAAATCATCTCACAGAGTTTCAGCATTCCCCTCAAGAAGCCTTTGGCTAAGACAGTTCTTGAGGAGTTGGCAAAGTGATATTTGGAACCCCTTAGAGGGCTATGGTGAAAAAGGAAATATCCTCAGATGAAATCTGGAAAGAAGCTATCTGAGAAACTGCTGAGTGTTCTGTTAATTCACCTCACAGAGTTACATCTGTATTTCGTGGATCTCTTTGCTAGCCTTATTTCAGTGGAATCTGAGAACAGATATTTCGGATCACTTTGAAGACTATAGGGCCAAAGGAAATATACTCCGATAACAAAGAGAAAGAAGCTTTCTGAGAAACTTCTTTGTGTTCTGTGAAATCATGTCACAGAGTTACAGCTTTCCCCTCAAGAAGCCTCTCTCTAAGACAGTTCTTGTGGAATTGGCAAAGTGATATTTGGAAGCCCATAGAGGGCTCTGGTGAAAAAGGAAACATCCTCAGATGAAATCTGGAAAGAAGCTTTCTGAGAAACTGCTTAGTGTTCTGTTAATTCATCACACGGAATTACATCTGTATTTCGTGGATCTCTTTGCTAGCCTTATTTCTGTGGAATCTGAGAACAGATATTTCGGATCCCTTTGAAGACTATAGGGCCAAAGGAAATATCCTCCGATAACAAAGGGAAAGAAGTTTTCTAAGAAACTTCTTTGTGTTCTATGAAATCATCTCACAGAGTTACAGCTGTCCCCTCAAGAAGCCTTTGGCTAAGACAGTTCTTGTGGAATTGGCAAAGTGATATTTGGAACCCCTTAGAGGGCTATGGTGAAAAAGGAAATATCCTCAGATGAAATCTGGAAAGAAGCTATCTGAGAAACTGCCTAGTGTTCTGTTAATTCACCTCACAGAGTTACATCTGTATTTCGTGGATCTCTTTGCTGGCCTTATTTCAGTGGAATCTGAGAACAGATATTTCGGATCCGTTTGAAGACTATGGGGCCAAAGGAAATATCCTCCGAAAACAAAGAGAAAGAAGTTTTCTGAGTAACTTCTTTGTGTTCTCTGAAATCATCTCACAGAGTTACAGCTTTAACCTCAAGAAGCCTTTCGCTAAGACAGTTCTTGTGGAATTGGCAAAGTGATATTTGGAAGCCCATAGAGGGCTATGGTGAAAAAGGAAATATCCTCAGATGAAATCTGTAAAGAAGCTTTCTGAGAAAATGCTGAGTGTTCTGTTAATTCATCTCACAGAGTTACATCTGTATTTCGTGGAACTCTTTGCTAGCCTTATTTCTGTGGAATCTGAGAACAGATATTTCGGATCCCTTTGGAGACTATAGGGCCAAAGAAAATATCCTCCGATAACAAAGAGAAAGAAGCGTTCTGAGAAACTTCTTTGTATTCTGTGAAATCATCTCACAGAGTTACAGCTTTCCCCTCAAGAAGCCTCTCGCTAATAGAGTTCTTGTGGAAATGCAAAGTGATATTTTGAAGCCCATAGAGGGCTATGGTGAAAAAGGAAATATCCTCAGATGAAATCTGGAAAGAAGCTTTCTGAAAAACTACGCTGTGATGTGTGACTTCCACTCACAGAGTTACATCTGTATTTCGTGGATCTCTTTGCTAGCCTTATTTCTGGGGAATCTGAGAACACATATATCGGATCCCTTTGAGGACTATTGGGACAAAGGAAATATCCTCCGATAACGAAGAGAAAGCAGCTTTCTAAGAAACTTCTTTGTGTTCTGTGAAATCATCTCACAGAGTTACAGCTTTCCCCTCAAGAAGCCTCGCGCTAAGACAGTTCTTGTGGAATTGGCAAGGTGACATTTGGAAGCCCATAGAGGGCTACGGTGAAAAAGGAAATATCCTCAGATGAAATCTGGAAAGAAGCTTTCTGAGAAACTGCTTAGTGTTCTGTTAATTCATCTCACAGAGTTATATCTGTATTTCGTGGATCTCTTTGCTAGCCTTATTTCTGTGGAATCTGAGAACAGATATTTCGGATCCCTTTGAAGACTCTAAGGCCAAAGGAAATATCCTCCTATAACAAAGAGAAAGAAGCTTTCTGAGAAACTTCTTTGTGTTCTGTGAAATCATCTTACAGAGATACAGCTTTCCCCTCAAGAAGCCTTTCGCTAAGACAGTTCTTGTGGAATTGGCAATGTAATATTTGGAAGCCCTTAGAGGGCTATGGTGAAAAAGGAAATATCCTCAGATGAAATCTGGAAAGAAGCTTTCTGAGAAACTGCTTAGTGTTCTGTTAATTCATCTCACAGAGTTACATCTGTATTTTGTGGACCTCTTTGCTAGCGTTATTTCTGTGGAATCTGAGAACAGATATTTCGGATCCCTTTGAAGACTACAGGGCCAAAGGAAATATCCTCCGATAACAAAGAGAAAGAAGCTTTCTGAGAAACTTCTTTGTGTTCTGTGAAATCATCTCAAAGAGTTACAGCTTTCCCCTCAAGAAGCCTCTCTCTAAGACAGTTCTTGTGGAATTGGTAAAGTGATATTTGGAATCCCATAGAGGGCTATGGTGAAAAAGGAAATATCCCCAGATGAAATCCGGAAAGAAGATTTCTGAGAAACTGCTCTGCGATATGTGACTTCCACTCAAAAAGTTACATCTGTATTTCGTGGATCTCTTTGCTAGCCTTATTTCTGTGGAATCTGAGAACAGATATTTCGGATCCCTTTGAAGACTATACGGCCAAAGCAAATATCCTCCGATAACAAAGAGAAAGAAGCTTTCTGAGAAACTTCTTCGTGTTCTGTGAAATCATCTCACAGAGTTACAGCTTTCCCATCAAGAAGCCTCTCGCTAAGACAGTTCTTGTGGAAATGGCAAAGTGATATTTGGAAGCCCATAGAGGGCTACGGTGAAAAAGGAAATATCCTCAGATGAAATGTGGAAAGAAGCTTTCTGAGAAACTGCTCGGTGATGTGTGACTTCCACTCACAGAATTACATCTGTATTTCGTGGATCTCTTTGCTAGCCTTATTTCTGTGGAATCTGAGAACACATATTTCGGATCCCTTGAAGACTATAGGGCCAAAGGAAATATCCTCCGATAACAAAGAGAAAGAAGCTTTCTGAGAAACTTCTTTGTGTTCTGTGAAATCATCTCACAGAGTTACAGCTTTCCCCTCAAGAAGCCTCTCGCTAAGACAGTTCTTGTGGAATTGGCAAAGTGATATTTGGAAGCCCATAGAGGGCTATGGTGAAAAAGGAAATATCCTCAGATGAAATCTGGAAAGAAGCTTTCTGAGAAACTGCTCTGTGATGTTTGACTTCCACTCACAGAGTTACATCTGTATTTCGTGGATCTCTTTGCTAGCCTTATATCTGTGGAATCTGAAAACAAATATTTCGGATCCCTTTGGAGACTATAGGGACAAAGGAAATATCCTCCAGTAACAAAGAGAAAGAAGCTTTCTTAGAAACTTCTTTGTGTTCTGTGAAATCTTCTCACAGAGATACAGCTTTCCCCTCAAGATGCCTTTCGCTAGGACAGTTCTTGTGGAATTGGCAAAGTGATATTTGGAAGCCCATAGAGGACTGTGGTGAAAAAGGAAACATCCTCAGATGAAATCTGGAAAGAAGCTATCTGAGAAACTGCTGAGTGTTCTGTTAATTCACCTCACAGAGTTACATCTGTATTTCGTGGATCTCTTTGCTAGCCTTATTTCAGTGGAATCTGAGAACAGATATTTCGGATCCGTTTGAAGACTATAGGGCCAAAGGAAATATCCTCCGATAACAAAGAGAAAGAAGCTTTCTGAGAAACTTCTTTGTGTTCTGTGAAATCATCTCACAGAGTTACAGCTTTACCCTCAAGAAGTCTTTCGCTAAGACAGTTCTTGTGGAATTGGCAAAGTGATATTTGGAAGCCCATAGAGGGCTATGGTAAAAAAGGAAATATCCTCAGATGAAATCTGGAAAGAAGCTTTCTGAGAAAATGCTTAGTGTTCTGTTAATTCATCTCACAGAGTTACATCTGTATTTCGTGGATCTCTTTGCTAGCCTTATTTCTGTGGAATCTGAGAACAGATATTTCGGATCCCTTTGGAGACTATACGGCCAAAGCAAATATCCTCCGATAACAAAGAGAAAGACGCTTTCTGAGAAACTTCTTTGTGTTCTGTGAAATCATCTCACAGAGTTACAGCTTCCCCCTCAAGAAGCCTCTGGCTAAGAGAGTTCTTGTGGAAATGCAAAGTGATATTTGGAAGCCCATAGAGGGCTATGGTGAAAAAGGAAATATCCTCAGATGAAATCTGGAAAGAAGCTTTCTGAAAAACTGCTCTGTGATGTGTGACTTCCACTCACAGAGTTACATCTGTATTTCGTGGATCTCTTTGCTAGCCTTATTTCTGTGGAATCTGAGAACACATATTTCGGATCCCTTTGAAGACTATTGGGACAAAGGAAATATCCTCCGATAACGAAGAGAAAGCAGCTTTCTGAGAAACTTCTTTGTGTTCTGTGAAATCATCTCACAGAGTTACAGCTTTCCCCTCAAGAAGCCTCGCGCTAAGACAGTTCTTGTGGAATTGGCAAGGTGACATTTGGAAGCCCATAGAGGGCTATGGTGAAAAAGGAAATATCCTCAGATGAAATCTGGAAAGAAGCTTTCTGAGAAACTGCTTAGTGTTCTGTTAATTCATCTCACAGAGTTACATCTGTATTTCGTGGATCTCTTTGCTAGCCTTATTTCTGTGGAATCCGAGAACAGATATTTCGGATCCCTTTGAAGACTCTAAGGCCAAAGGAAATATCCTCCGATAACAAAGAGAAAAAAGCTTTCTGAGAAACTTCTTTGTGTTCTGTGCAATCATCTTACAGAGTTACAGCTTTCCCCTCAAGAAGCCTTTCGCTAAGACAGTTCTTGTGGAATTGGCAATGTAATATTTAGAAGCCCATAGAGGGCTATGGTGAAAAAGGAAATATCCTCAGATGAAAACTGGAAAGAAGCTTTCTGAGAAACTGCTTAGTGTTCTGTTAATTCCTCTCACAGAGTTACATCTGTATTTTGTGGACCTCTTTGCTAGCCTTAATTCTGTGGAATCTGAGAACAGATATTCCGGATCCCTTTGAAGATTATAGGGCCAAAGGAAATATCCTCCGATAACAAAGAGAAAGAAGCTTTCTGAGAAACTTCTTTGTGTTCTTTGAAATCATCTCACAGAGTTACAGCTTTCCCCTCAAGAAGCCTTTCGCTAAGACAGTTCTTGTGGAATTGGCAAAGTGATATTTGGAACCCCTTAGAGGGCTATGGTGAAAAAGGAAATATCCTCAGATGAAATCTGGAAAGAAGCTATCTGAGAAACTGCTGAGTGTTCTGTTAATTCACCTCACAGAGTTACATCTGTATTTCGTGGATCTCTTTGGTAGCCTTATTTCTGTGGAATCTGAGAACAGATATTTCGGATCCCTTTGAAGACTATAGAGCCAAAGGAAATATCCTCCGATAACAAAGAGAAAGAAGCTTTCTGAGAAACTTCTTTCTGTTCTGTGAAATCACCTCACAGAATTACAGCTTTCCGCTCAAGAAGCCTCTCGCTAACACAGTTCTTGTGCAAATGGCAAAGTGATATTTGGAAGCCCATAGAGGGCTATGGTGAAAAAGGAAATATCTTCCGATGAAATCTGGAAAGAAGCTTTCTGAGAAACTGCTCTGTGATGTGTGACTTCCACTCACAGAGTTACATCTGTACATCTCTTTGCTAGTCTTATTTCTGTGGAATCTTAGAACACATATTTCGGATCCCGTTGAAGACTATAGGGCCAAAGGAAATATCCTCCGATAACTAAGAGAAAGAAGCTTTCTGAGAAACTTCTTTGTGTTCTGTGAAATCATCTCACAGAGTTAGAGCTTTCCCCTCAAGAAGCCTTTGGCTTAGACAGTTCTTGTGGAATTGGCAAAGTGATATTTGGAAGCCCTTAGAGGGCTATGGTGAAAAAGGAAATATCCTCAGATGAAATCTGGAAAGAAGCTATCTGAGAAACTGCTGAGTGTTCTGTTAATTCACCTCACAGAGTTACATCTGCATTTCGTGGATCTCTTTGCTAGCCTTATCTCAGTGGAATCTGAGAACAGATATTTCGGATCCGTATGAAAACTATAGGGCCAAAGGAAATATCCTCCGATAACAAAGATAAAGAAGCTTTCTGAGAAACTTCTTTGTGTTCTGTGAAATCATCTCACAGAGTTACAGCTTTCCCCTCAAGAAGCCTCTCTCTAAGACAGTTCTTGTGGAATTGGCAAAGTGATATTTGGAAGCCCATAGAGGGCTATGGTGAAAAAGGAAATATCCCCAGATGAAATCCGGAAAGAAGCTTTCTGAGAAACTGCTCTGCGATATGTGACTTCCACTCAAAAAGTTACATCTGTATTTCCTGGATCTCTTTGCTAGCCTTATTTCTGTGGAATCTGAGAACAGATATTTCGGATCCCTTTGAAGACTATAGGGCCAAAGGAAATATCCTCCGATAACAAAGAGAAAGAAGCTTTCTGAGAAACTACTTTGTGTTGTGTGAAATCATCTCACCGAGTTATAGCTTTCCCCTCAAGAAGCCTTTCGCTAAGACAGTTCTTGTGGAATTTTCAAAGTGATATTTGGAAGCCCATAGAGGGGTATGGTGAAAAAGGAAATATCCTCAGATGAAATCTGGAAAGAAGCTTTCTGAGAAACTGCTGAGTGTTCTGTTAATTCACCTCACAGAGTTACGTCTGTATTTTGTGGACCTCTTTGCTAGCCTTATTTCTGTGGAATCTGAGAACAGATATTTCGCATCCCTTTGAAGACTATAGGGCCAAAGGAAATATCCTCCGATAACAAAGAGAAAGAAGCTTTTTCAGAAACGTCTTTGTGTTCTGTGAAATCATCTAGCAGAGTTACAGCTTTCCCCTCAAGAAGCCTCTCTCTAAGACAGTTCTTGTGGAATTGGCAAAGTGATATTTGGACGCCCATAGAGGGCTATGGTGAGAAGGAAATATCCTCACATGAAATCTGGAAAGAAGCTTTCTGAGAAACTGCTCTGTGATATGTGACTTCCACTCACAGAGTTACATCTGTATTTCGTGGATCACTTTGCTAGCCTTATTTCTGTGGAATCTGAGAACAGATATTTCGGATCCCTTTGAAGACTATAGGGACAAAGGAAATATTCTCCAGTAACAAAGAGAAAGAAGCTTTCTTAGAAACTTCTTTGTGTTCTGTGAAATCATCTCACAGAGATACAGCTTTCCCCTCAAGAAGCCTCTCGCTAAGACAGTTCTTGTGGAATTGGCAAGGTGATATTTGGAAGCCCATAGAGGGCTATGGTGAAAAAGGAAATATCCTCAGATGAAATCTGGAAAGAAGCTTTCTGAGAAACTGCTGAGTGTTCTGTTAATTCATCTCACAGAGTTACATCTGTATTTCATGGTTCTCTTTGCGAGCCTTATTTCTGTGGAATCTTAGAACAGATATTTCGGATACCTTGGAAGATTATAGGGCCAAAGGAAATATCCTCCGATAACAAAGAGAAAGAAGCTTTCTGAGAAACTTCTTTGTGTTCTTTGAAATCATCTCACAGAGTTACAGCTTTCCCCTCAAGAAGCCTTTGGCTAAGACAGTTCTTGTGGAATTGGCAAAGTTATATTTGGAACCCCTTAGAGGGCTAGGGTGAAAAAGGAAATATCCTCAGATGAAATCTGGAAAGAAGCTATCTGAGAAACTGCTGAGTGTTCTGTTAATTCACCTCACAGAGTTACATCTGTATTTCGTGGATCTCTTTGGTAGCCTTATTTCTGTGGAATCTGAGAACAGATATTTCGGATCCCTTTGAAGACTATAGGGCCAAAGGAAATATCCTCCGATAACAAAGAGAAAGACGCTTTCTGAGTAACTTCTTTGTGTTCTCTGAAATCATCTCACAGAGTTACAGCTTTCCCCTCAAGAAGCCTTTCGCTAAGACAGTTCTTGTGGAATCGGCAAAGTGATATTTGGAAGCCCATAGAGGGCTATTGTGAAAAAGGAAATATCCACAGATGAAATCTGGAAAGAAGCTTTCTGAGAAACTGCTCTGTGATGTTTGACTTCCACTCACAGAGTTACATCTGAATTTCGTGGATCTCTTCGCTAGCCTTATTTCTGTGGAATCTGAGAACAGATATTTCGGATTCCTTTGGAGACTATAGGGCCAAAGGAAATATCCTCCGAGAACAAAGAGAAAGACGCTTTCTGAGAAACTTCTTTGTGTTCTGTGAAATCATCTCACAGAGTTACATCTATCCCCTCAAGAAGCCTCTCGCTAAGACAGTTCTTGTGGAATTGGCAAAGTGATATTTGGAAGCCCATAGAGGGCTATGGTGAAAAAGGAAATATCCTCAGATGAAATCTGGAAAGAAGCTTTCTGAGAAAATGCTTAGTGTTTTGTGAATTCATCTCACAGAGTTACATCTTTATTTCGTGGATCTCTTTGCTAGCCTTATTTCTGTGGAATCTGAGAACAGATATTTCGGATCCCTTTGGAGACTATAGGGCCAATGGAAATATCCTCCGATAACAAAGAGAAAGAAGCTTTCTGAGAAACTTCTTTGTGTTCTGTGAAATCATCTCACAGAGTTACAGCTTTCCCCTCAAGAAGCCTCTCTCTAAGACACTTCTTGTGGAATTGGCAAAGTGATATTTGGAAGCCGATAGAGGGCTATGGTGAAAAAGGAAATATCCCCAGATGAAATCTGGAAAGAAGGTTTCTGAGAAACTGCTCTGCGATATGTGACTTCCACTCAAAACGTTACATCTGTATTTCGGGGATCGCTTTGCTAGCCTTATTTCTGTGGAATCTGAGAACAGATATTTCGGATCCCTTTGAAGACTATACGGCCAAAGCAAATATCCTCCGATAACAAAGAGAAAGAAGCTTTCTGAGAAATTTCTTTGTGTTCTGTGAAATCATCTCACAGAGTTACAGCCTTCCCATCAAGAAGCCTCTCGCTAAGACAGTTCTTGTGGAAATGGCAAAGTGATATTTGGAAGCCCATAGAGGGCTATGGTGAAAAAGGAAATATCCTCAGATGAAATCTGGAAATAAGCTTTCTGAGAAACTGCTCTGAGATGTGTGACTTCCACTCACAGAATTACATCTGTATTTCGTGGATCTCTTTGCTGGCCTTATTTCTGTGGAATCTGAGAACACATATTTCGGATCCCTTTGAAGACTATAGGGCCAAAGGAAGTATCCTCCGAAAACAAAGAGAAAGAAGCTTTCTGAGAAACTTCTTTGTGTTGTTTGAAATCATCTCACAGAGTTACAGCTTTCCCCTCAAGAAGCCTTTCGCTAAGACAGTTCTTGTGAAATTTTCAAAGTGATATTTGGAAGCCCATAGAGGGCTATGGTGAAAAAGGAAGTATCCTCAGATGAAATATGGAAAGAAGCTTTCTGAGAAACTGCTGAGTGTTCTGTTAATTCATCTCACAGAGTTACATCTGTAGTTCGTGGATCTCTTTGCTAGCCTTATTTCTGTGGAATCTGAGAACAGATATTTCGGATCCCTTTGAAGACTATAGGGCCAAAGGAAATATCCTCCGATAACAAAGAGAAAGAAGCTTTTTCAGAAACGTCTTTGTGTTCTGTGAAATCATCTCACAGAGTTACAGCTTTCCCCTCAAGAAGCCTCTCTCTAAGACAGTTCTTGCGGAATTGGCAAAGTGATATTTGGACGCCCATAGAGGGCTATGGTGAAAAAGGAAATATCCTCACATGAAATCTGGAAAGAAGCCTACTGAGAAACTGCTCTGTGATATGTGACTTCCACTCACAGAGTTACATCTGTATTTCGTGGATCTCTTTGCTAGGTTATTTCTGTGGAATCTGAGAACAGATATTTCGGATGCCTTTGAAGACTATAGAGCCAAAGGAAATATCCTCCGATAACAAAGAGAAAGAAGCTTTCTGAGAAACTTCTTTCTGTTCTGTGAAATCACCTCACAGAATTACAGCTTTCCGCTCAAGAAGCCTCTCGCTAACACAGTTCTTGTGCAAATGGCAAAGTGATATTTGGAAGCCCATAGAGGGCTATGGTGAAAAAGGAAATATCCTCCGATGAAATCTGGAAAGAAGCTTTCTGAGAAACTGCTCTGTGATGTGTGACTTCCACTCACAGAGTTACATCTGTACATCTCTTTGCTAGTCTTATTTCTGTGGAATCTTAGAACACATATTTCGGATCCCGTTGAAGACTATAGGGCCAAAGGAAATATCCTCCGATAACTAAGAGAAAGAAGCTTTCTGAGAAACTTCTTTGTGTTCTGTGAAATCATCTCACAGAGTTAGAGCTTTCCCCTCAAGAAGCCTTTGGCTTAGACAGTTCTTGTGGAATTGGCAAAGTGATATTTGGAAGCCCTTAGAGGGCTATGGTGAAAAAGGAAATATCCTCAGATGAAATCTGGAAAGAAGCTATCTGAGAAACTGCTGAGTGTTCTGTTAATTCACCTCACAGAGTTACATCTGCATTTCGTGGATCTCTTTGCTAGCCTTATCTCAGTGGAATCTGAGAACAGATATTTCGGATCCGTATGAAAACTATAGGGCCAAAGGAAATATCCTCCGATAACAAAGATAAAGAAGCTTTCTGAGAAACTTCTTTGTGTTCTGTGAAATCATCTCACAGAGTTACAGCTTTCCCCTCAAGAAGCCTCTCTCTAAGACAGTTCTTGTGGAATTGGCAAAGTGATATTTGGAAGCCCATAGAGGGCTATGGTGAAAAAGGAAATATCCCCAGATGAAATCCGGAAAGAAGCTTTCTGAGAAACTGCTTTGCGATATGTGACTTCCACTCAAAAAGTTACATCTGTATTTCCTGGATCTCTTTGCTAGCCTTATTTCTGTGGAATCTGAGAACAGATATTTCGGATCCCTTTGAAGACTATAGGGCCAAAGGAAATATCCTCCGATAACAAAGAGAAAGAAGCTTTCTGAGAAACTACTTTGTGTTGTGTGAAATCATCTCACCGAGTTATAGCTTTCCCCTCAAGAAGCCTTTCGCTAAGACAGTTCTTGTGGAATTTTCAAAGTGATATTTGGAAGCCCATAGAGGGGTATGGTGAAAAAGGAAATATCCTCAGATGAAATCTGGAAAGAAGCTTTCTGAGAAACTGCTGAGTGTTCTGTTAATTCACCTCACAGAGTTACGTCTGTATTTTGTGGACCTCTTTGCTAGCCTTATTTCTGTGGAATCTGAGAACAGATATTTCGCATCCCTTTGAAGACTATAGGGCCAAAGGAAATATCCTCCGATAACAAAGAGAAAGAAGCTTTTTCAGAAACGTCTTTGTGTTCTGTGAAATCATCTAGCAGAGTTACAGCTTTCCCCTCAAGAAGCCTCTCTCTAAGACAGTTCTTGTGGAATTGGCAAAGTGATATTTGGACGCCCATAGAGGGCTATGGTGAAGAAGGAAATATCCTCACATGAAATCTGGAAAGAAGCTTTCTGAGAAACTGCTCTGTGATATGTGACTTCCACTCACAGAGTTACATCTGTATTTCGTGGATCACTTTGCTAGCCTTATTTCTGTGGAATCTGAGAACAGATATTTCGGATCCCTTTGAAGACTATAGGGACAAAGGAAATATTCTCCAGTAACAAAGAGAAAGAAGCTTTCTTAGAAACTTCTTTGTGTTCTGTGAAATCATCTCACAGAGATACAGCTTTCCCCTCAAGAAGCCTCTCGCTAAGACAGTTCTTGTGGAATTGGCAAGGTGATATTTGGAAGCCCATAGAGGGCTATGGTGAAAAAGGAAATATCCTCAGATGAAATCTGGAAAGAAGCTTTCTGAGAAACTGCTGAGTGTTCTGTTAATTCATCTCACAGAGTTACATCTGTATTTCATGGTTCTCTTTGCGAGCCTTATTTCTGTGGAATCTTAGAACAGATATTTCGGATACCTTGGAAGATTATAGGGCCAAAGGAAATATCCTCCGATAACAAAGAGAAAGAAGCTTTCTGAGAAACTTCTTTGTCTTCTGTGAAATCATCTCACAGAGTTACAGCTTTGCCCTCAAGAAGCCTTTGGCTAAGACAGTTCTTGTGGAATTGGCAAAGTTATATTTGGAACCCCTTAGAGGGCTAGGGTGAAAAAGGAAATATCCTCAGATGAAATCTGGAAAGAAGCTATCTGAGAAACTGCTGAGTGTTCTGTTAATTCACCTCACAGAGTTACATCTGTATTTCGTGGATCTCTTTGGTAGCCTTATTTCTGTGGAATCTGAGAACAGATATTTCGGATCCCTTTGAAGACTATAGGGCCAAAGGAAATATCCTCCGATAACAAAGAGAAAGACGCTTTCTGAGTAACTTCTTTGTGTTCTCTGAAATCATCTCACAGAGTTACAGCTTTCCCCTCAAGAAGCCTTTCGCTAAGACAGTTCTTGTGGAATCGGCAAAGTGATATTTGGAAGCCCATAGAGGGCTATTGTGAAAAAGGAAATATCCTCAGATGAAATCTGGAAAGAAGCTTTCTGAGAAACTGCTCTGTGATGTTTGACTTCCACTCACAGAGTTACATCTGAATTTCGTGGATCTCTTCGCTAGCCTTATTTCTGTGGAATCTGAGAACAGATATTTCGGATTCCTTTGGAGACTATAGGGCCAAAGGAAATATCCTCCGAGAACAAAGAGAAAGACGCTTTCTGAGAAACTTCTTTGTGTTCTGTGAAATCATCTCACAGAGTTACATCTATCCCCTCAAGAAGCCTCTCGCTAAGACAGTTCTTGTGGAATTGGCAAAGTGATATTTGGAAGCCCATAGAGGGCTATGGAGAAAAAGGAAATATCCTCAGATGAAATCTGGAAAGAAGCTTTCTGAGAAAATGCTTAGTGTTTTGTTAATTCATCTCACAGAGTTACATCTTTATTTCGTGGATCTCTTTGCTAGCCTTATTTCTGTGGAATATGAGAACAGATATTTCGGATCCCTTTGGAGACTATAGGGCCAATGGAAATATCCTCCGATAACAAAGAGAAAGAAGCTTTCTGAGAAACTTCTTTGTGTTCTGTGAAATCATCTCACAGAGTTACAGCTTTCCCCTCAAGAAGCCTCTCTCTAAGACACTTCTGGTGGAATTGGCAAAGTGATATTTGGAAGCCGATAGAGGGCTATGGTGAAAAAGGAAATATCCCCAGATGAAATCTGGAAAGAAGGTTTCTGAGAAACTGCTCTGCGATATGTGACTTCCACTCAAAACGTTACATCTGTATTTCGGGGATCGCTTTGCTAGCCTTATTTCTGTGGAATCTGAGAACAGATATTTCGGATCCCTTTGAAGACTATAGGGACAAAGGAAATATTCTCCAGTAACAAAGAGAAAGAAGCTTTCTTAGAAACTTCTTTGTGTTCTGTGAAATCATCTCACAGAGATACAGCTTTCCCCTCAAGAAGCCTCTCGCTAAGACAGTTCTTGTGGAATTGGCAAGGTGATATTTGGAAGCCCATAGAGGGCTATGGTGAAAAAGGAAATATCCTCAGATGAAATCTGGAAAGAAGCTTTCTGAGAAACTGCTGAGTGTTCTGTTAATTCATCTCACAGAGTTACATCTGTATTTCATGGTTCTCTTTGCGAGCCTTATTTCTGTGGAATCTTAGAACAGATATTTCGGATACCTTGGAAGATTATAGGGCCAAAGGAAATATCCTCCGATAACAAAGAGAAAGAAGCTTTCTGAGAAACTTCTTTGTGTTCTTTGAAATCATCTCACAGAGTTACAGCTTTCCCCTCAAGAAGCCTTTGGCTAAGACAGTTCTTGTGGAATTGGCAAAGTTATATTTGGAACCCCTTAGAGGGCTAGGGTGAAAAAGGAAATATCCTCAGATGAAATCTGGAAAGAAGCTATCTGAGAAACTGCTGAGTGTTCTGTTAATTCACCTCACAGAGTTACATCTGTATTTCGTGGATCTCTTTGGTAGCCTTATTTCTGTGGAATCTGAGAACAGATATTTCGGATCCCTTTGAAGACTATAGGGCCAAAGGAAATATCCTCCGATAACAAAGAGAAAGACGCTTTCTGAGTAACTTCTTTGTGTTCTCTGAAATCATCTCACAGAGTTACAGCTTTCCCCTCAAGAAGCCTTTCGCTAAGACAGTTCTTGTGGAATCGGCAAAGTGATATTTGGAAGCCCATAGAGGGCTATTGTGAAAAAGGAAATATCCACAGATGAAATCTGGAAAGAAGCTTTCTGAGAAACTGCTCTGTGATGTTTGACTTCCACTCACAGAGTTACATCTGAATTTCGTGGATCTCTTCGCTAGCCTTATTTCTGTGGAATCTGAGAACAGATATTTCGGATTCCTTTGGAGACTATAGGGCCAAAGGAAATATCCTCCGAGAACAAAGAGAAAGACGCTTTCTGAGAAACTTCTTTGTGTTCTGTGAAATCATCTCACAGAGTTACATCTATCCCCTCAAGAAGCCTCTCGCTAAGACAGTTCTTGTGGAATTGGCAAAGTGATATTTGGAAGCCCATAGAGGGCTATGGTGAAAAAGGAAATATCCTCAGATGAAATCTGGAAAGAAGCTTTCTGAGAAAATGCTTAGTGTTTTGTTAATTCATCTCACAGAGTTACATCTTTATTTCGTGGATCTCTTTGCTAGCCTTATTTCTGTGGAATCTGAGAACAGATATTTCGGATCCCTTTGGAGACTATAGGGCCAATGGAAATATCCTCCGATAACAAAGAGAAAGAAGCTTTCTGAGAAACTTCTTTGTGTTCTGTGAAATCATCTCACAGAGTTACAGCTTTCCCCTCAAGAAGCCTCTCTCTAAGACACTTCTTGTGGAATTGGCAAAGTGATATTTGGAAGCCGATAGAGGGCTATGGTGAAAAAGGAAATATCCCCAGATGAAATCTGGAAAGAAGGTTTCTGAGAAACTGCTCTGCGATATGTGACTTCCACTCAAAACGTTACATCTGTATTTCGGGGATCGCTTTGGTAGCCTTATTTCTGTGGAATCTGAGAACAGATATTTCGGATCCCTTTGAAGACTATACGGCCAAAGCAAATATCCTCCGATAACAAAGAGAAAGAAGCTTTCTGAGAAATTTCTTTGTGTTCTGTGAAATCATCTCACAGAGTTACAGCCTTCCCATCAAGAAGCCTCTCGCTAAGACAGTTCTTGTGGAAATGGCAAAGTGATATTTGGAAGCCCATAGAGGGCTATGGTGAAAAAGGAAATATCCTCAGATGAAATCTGGAAATAAGCTTTCTGAGAAACTGCTCTGAGATGTGTGACTTCCACTCACAGAATTACATCTGTATTTCGTGGATCTCTTTGCTGGCCTTATTTCTGTGGAATCTGAGAACACATATTTCGGATCCCTTTGAAGACTATAGGGCCAAAGGAAGTATCCTCCGAAAACAAAGAGAAAGAAGCTTTCTGAGAAACTTCTTTGTGTTGTTTGAAATCATCTCACAGAGTTACAGCTTTCCCCTCAAGAAGCCTTTCGCTAAGACAGTTCTTGTGAAATTTTCAAAGTGATATTTGGAAGCCCATAGAGGGCTATGGTGAAAAAGGAAGTATCCTCAGATGAAATATGGAAAGAAGCTTTCTGAGAAACTGCTGAGTGTTCTGTTAATTCATCTCACAGAGTTACATCTGTAGTTCGTGGATCTCTTTGCTAGCCTTATTTCTGTGGAATCTGAGAACAGATATTTCGGATCCCTTTGAAGACTATAGGGCCAAAGGAAATATCCTCCGATAACAAAGAGAAAGAAGCTTTTTCAGAAACGTCTTTGTGTTCTGTGAAATCATCTCACAGAGTTACAGCTTTCCCCTCAAGAAGCCTCTCTCTAAGACAGTTCTTGCGGAATTGGCAAAGTGATATTTGGACGCCCATAGAGGGCTATGGTGAAAAAGGAAATATCCTCACATGAAATCTGGAAAGAAGCCTACTGAGAAACTGCTCTGTGATATGTGACTTCCACTCACAGAGTTACATCTGTATTTCGTGGATCTCTTTGCTAGGTTATTTCTGTGGAATCTGAGAACAGATATTTCGGATGCCTTTGAAGACTATAGAGCCAAAGGAAATATCCTCCGATAACAAAGAGAAAGAAGCTTTCTGAGAAACTTCTTTCTGTTCTGTGAAATCACCTCACAGAATTACAGCTTTCCGCTCAAGAAGCCTCTCGCTAACACAGTTCTTGTGCAAATGGCAAAGTGATATTTGGAAGCCCATAGAGGGCTATGGTGAAAAAGGAAATATCCTCCGATGAAATCTGGAAAGAAGCTTTCTGAGAAACTGCTCTGTGATGTGTGACTTCCACTCACAGAGTTACATCTGTACATCTCTTTGCTAGTCTTATTTCTGTGGAATCTTAGAACACATATTTCGGATCCCGTTGAAGACTATAGGGCCAAAGGAAATATCCTCCGATAACTAAGAGAAAGAAGCTTTCTGAGAAACTTCTTTGTGTTCTGTGAAATCATCTCACAGAGTTAGAGCTTTCCCCTCAAGAAGCCTTTGGCTTAGACAGTTCTTGTGGAATTGGCAAAGTGATATTTGGAAGCCCTTAGAGGGCTATGGTGAAAAAGGAAATATCCTCAGATGAAATCTGGAAAGAAGCTATCTGAGAAACTGCTGAGTGTTCTGTTAATTCACCTCACAGAGTTACATCTGCATTTCGTGGATCTCTTTGCTAGCCTTATCTCAGTGGAATCTGAGAACAGATATTTCGGATCCGTATGAAAACTATAGGGCCAAAGGAAATATCCTCCGATAACAAAGATAAAGAAGCTTTCTGAGAAACTTCTTTGTGTTCTGTGAAATCATCTCACAGAGTTACAGCTTTCCCCTCAAGAAGCCTCTCTCTAAGACAGTTCTTGTGGAATTGGCAAAGTGATATTTGGAAGCCCATAGAGGGCTATGGTGAAAAAGGAAATATCCCCAGATGAAATCCGGAAAGAAGCTTTCTGAGAAACTGCTCTGCGATATGTGACTTCCACTCAAAAAGTTACATCTGTATTTCCTGGATCTCTTTGCTAGCCTTATTTCTGTGGAATCTGAGAACAGATATTTCGGATCCCTTTGAAGACTATAGGGCCAAAGGAAATATCCTCCGATAACAAAGAGAAAGAAGCTTTCTGAGAAACTACTTTGTGTTGTGTGAAATCATCTCACCGAGTTATAGCTTTCCCCTCAAGAAGCCTTTCGCTAAGACAGTTCTTGTGGAATTTTCAAAGTGATATTTGGAAGCCCATAGAGGGGTATGGTGAAAAAGGAAATATCCTCAGATGAAATCTGGAAAGAAGCTTTCTGAGAAACTGCTGAGTGTTCTGTTAATTCACCTCACAGAGTTACGTCTGTATTTTGTGGACCTCTTTGCTAGCCTTATTTCTGTGGAATCTGAGAACAGATATTTCGCATCCCTTTGAAGACTATAGGGCCAAAGGAAATATCCTCCGATAACAAAGAGAAAGAAGCTTTTTCAGAAACGTCTTTGTGTTCTGTGAAATCATCTAGCAGAGTTACAGCTTTCCCCTCAAGAAGCCTCTCTCTAAGACAGTTCTTGTGGAATTGGCAAAGTGATATTTGGACGCCCATAGAGGGCTATGGTGAAGAAGGAAATATCCTCACATGAAATCTGGAAAGAAGCTTTCTGAGAAACTGCTCTGTGATATGTGACTTCCACTCACAGAGTTACATCTGTATTTCGTGGATCACTTTGCTAGCCTTATTTCTGTGGAATCTGAGAACAGATATTTCGGATCCCTTTGAAGACTATAGGGACAAAGGAAATATTCTCCAGTAACAAAGAGAAAGAAGCTTTCTTAGAAACTTCTTTGTGTTCTGTGAAATCATCTCACAGAGATACAGCTTTCCCCTCAAGAAGCCTCTCGCTAAGACAGTTCTTGTGGAATTGGCAAGGTGATATTTGGAAGCCCATAGAGGGCTATGGTGAAAAAGGAAATATCCTCAGATGAAATCTGGAAAGAAGCTTTCTGAGAAACTGCTGAGTGTTCTGTTAATTCATCTCACAGAGTTACATCTGTATTTCATGGTTCTCTTTGCGAGCCTTATTTCTGTGGAATCTTAGAACAGATATTTCGGATACCTTGGAAGATTATAGGGCCAAAGGAAATATCCTCCGATAACAAAGAGAAAGAAGCTTTCTGAGAAACTTCTTTGTGTTCTTTGAAATCATCTCACAGAGTTACAGCTTTCCCCTCAAGAAGCCTTTGGCTAAGACAGTTCTTGTGGAATTGGCAAAGTTATATTTGGAACCCCTTAGAGGGCTAGGGTGAAAAAGGAAATATCCTCAGATGAAATCTGGAAAGAAGCTATCTGAGAAACTGCTGAGTGTTCTGTTAATTCACCTCACAGAGTTACATCTGTATTTCGTGGATCTCTTTGGTAGCCTTATTTCTGTGGAATCTGAGAACAGATATTTCGGATCCCTTTGAAGACTATAGGGCCAAAGGAAATATCCTCCGATAACAAAGAGAAAGACGCTTTCTGAGTAACTTCTTTGTGTTCTCTGAAATCATCTCACAGAGTTACAGCTTTCCCCTCAAGAAGCCTTTCGCTAAGACAGTTCTTGTGGAATCGGCAAAGTGATATTTGGAAGCCCATAGAGGGCTATTGTGAAAAAGGAAATATCCTCAGATGAAATCTGGAAAGAAGCTTTCTGAGAAACTGCTCTGTGATGTTTGACTTCCACTCACAGAGTTACATCTGAATTTCGTGGATCTCTTCGCTAGCCTTATTTCTGTGGAATCTGAGAACAGATATTTCGGATTCCTTTGGAGACTATAGGGCCAAAGGAAATATCCTCCGAGAACAAAGAGAAAGACGCTTTCTGAGAAACTTCTTTGTGTTCTGTGAAATCATCTCACAGAGTTACATCTATCCCCTCAAGAAGCCTCTCGCTAAGACAGTTCTTGTGGAATTGGCAAAGTGATATTTGGAAGCCCATAGAGGGCTATGGAGAAAAAGGAAATATCCTCAGATGAAATCTGGAAAGAAGCTTTCTGAGAAAATGCTTAGTGTTTTGTTAATTCATCTCACAGAGTTACATCTTTATTTCGTGGATCTCTTTGCTAGCCTTATTTCTGTGGAATCTGAGAACAGATATTTCGGATCCCTTTGGAGACTATAGGGCCAATGGAAATATCCTCCGATAACAAAGAGAAAGAAGCTTTCTGAGAAACTTCTTTGTGTTCTGTGAAATCATCTCACAGAGTTACAGCTTTCCCCTCAAGAAGCCTCTCTCTAAGACACTTCTTGTGGAATTGGCAAAGTGATATTTGGAAGCCGATAGAGGGCTATGGTGAAAAAGGAAATATCCCCAGATGAAATCTGGAAAGAAGGTTTCTGAGAAACTGCTCTGCGATATGTGACTTCCACTCAAAACGTTACATCTGTATTTCGGGGATCGCTTTGCTAGCCTTATTTCTGTGGAATCTGAGAACAGATATTTCGGATCCCTTTGAAAACTATAGGGACAAAGGAAATATTCTCCAGTAACAAAGAGAAAGAAGCTTTCTTAGAAACTTCTTTGTGTTCTGTGAAATCATCTCACAGAGATACAGCTTTCCCCTCAAGAAGCCTCTCGCTAAGACAGTTCTTGTGGAATTGGCAAGGTGATATTTGGAAGCCCATAGAGGGCTATGGTGAAAAAGGAAATATCCTCAGATGAAATCTGGAAAGAAGCTTTCTGAGAAACTGCTGAGTGTTCTGTTAATTCATCTCACAGAGTTACATCTGTATTTCATGGTTCTCTTTGCGAGCCTTATTTCTGTGGAATCTTAGAACAGATATTTCGGATACCTTGGAAGATTATAGGGCCAAAGGAAATATCCTCCGATAACAAAGAGAAAGAAGCTTTCTGAGAAACTTCTTTGTGTTCTTTGAAATCATCTCACAGAGTTACAGCTTTCCCCTCAAGAAGCCTTTGGCTAAGACAGTTCTTGTGGAATTGGCAAAGTTATATTTGGAACCCCTTAGAGGGCTAGGGTGAAAAAGGAAATATCCTCAGATGAAATCTGGAAAGAAGCTATCTGAGAAACTGCTGAGTGTTCTGTTAATTCACCTCACAGAGTTACATCTGTATTTCGTGGATCTCTTTGGTAGCCTTATTTCTGTGGAATCTGAGAACAGATATTTCGGATCCCTTTGAAGACTATAGGGCCAAAGGAAATATCCTCCGATAACAAAGAGAAAGACGCTTTCTGAGTAACTTCTTTGTGTTCTCTGAAATCATCTCACAGAGTTACAGCTTTCCCCTCAAGAAGCCTTTCGCTAAGACAGTTCTTGTGGAATCGGCAAAGTGATATTTGGAAGCCCATAGAGGGCTATTGTGAAAAAGGAAATATCCACAGATGAAATCTGGAAAGAAGCTTTCTGAGAAACTGCTCTGTGATGTTTGACTTCCACTCACAGAGTTACATCTGAATTTCGTGGATCTCTTCGCTAGCCTTATTTCTGTGGAATCTGAGAACAGATATTTCGGATTCCTTTGGAGACTATAGGGCCAAAGGAAATATCCTCCGAGAACAAAGAGAAAGACGCTTTCTGAGAAACTTCTTTGTGTTCTGTGAAATCATCTCACAGAGTTACATCTATCCCCTCAAGAAGCCTCTCGCTAAGACAGTTCTTGTGGAATTGGCAAAGTGATATTTGGAAGCCCATAGAGGGCTATGGTGAAAAAGGAAATATCCTCAGATGAAATCTGGAAAGAAGCTTTCTGAGAAAATGCTTAGTGTTTTGTTAATTCATCTCACAGAGTTACATCTTTATTTCGTGGATCTCTTTGCTAGCCTTATTTCTGTGGAATCTGAGAACAGATATTTCGGATCCCTTTGGAGACTATAGGGCCAATGGAAATATCCTCCGATAACAAAGAGAAAGAAGCTTTCTGAGAAACTTCTTTGTGTTCTGTGAAATCATCTCACAGAGTTACAGCTTTCCCCTCAAGAAGCCTCTCTCTAAGACACTTCTTGTGGAATTGGCAAAGTGATATTTGGAAGCCGATAGAGGGCTATGGTGAAAAAGGAAATATCCCCAGATGAAATCTGGAAAGAAGGTTTCTGAGAAACTGCTCTGCGATATGTGACTTCCACTCAAAACGTTACATCTGTATTTCGGGGATCGCTTTGCTAGCCTTATTTCTGTGGAATCTGAGAACAGATATTTCGGATCCCTTTGAAGACTATACGGCCAAAGCAAATATCCTCCGATAACAAAGAGAAAGAAGCTTTCTGAGAAATTTCTTTGTGTTCTGTGAAATCATCTCACAGAGTTACAGCCTTCCCATCAAGAAGCCTCTCGCTAAGACAGTTCTTGTGGAAATGGCAAAGTGATATTTGGAAGCCCATAGAGGGCTATGGTGAAAAAGGAAATATCCTCAGATGAAATCTGGAAATAAGCTTTCTGAGAAACTGCTCTGAGATGTGTGACTTCCACTCACAGAATTACATCTGTATTTCGTGGATCTCTTTGCTGGCCTTATTTCTGTGGAATCTGAGAACACATATTTCGGATCCCTTTGAAGACTATAGGGCCAAAGGAAGTATCCTCCGAAAACAAAGAGAAAGAAGCTTTCTGAGAAACTTCTTTGTGTTGTTTGAAATCATCTCACAGAGTTACAGCTTTCCCCTCAAGAAGCCTTTCGCTAAGACAGTTCTTGTGAAATTTTCAAAGTGATATTTGGAAGCCCATAGAGGGCTATGGTGAAAAAGGAAGTATCCTCAGATGAAATATGGAAAGAAGCTTTCTGAGAAACTGCTGAGTGTTCTGTTAATTCATCTCACAGAGTTACATCTGTAGTTCGTGGATCTCTTTGCTAGCCTTATTTCTGTGGAATCTGAGAACAGATATTTCGGATCCCTTTGAAGACTATAGGGCCAAAGGAAATATCCTCCGATTACAAAGAGAAAGAAGCTTTTTCAGAAACGTCTTTGTGTTCTGTGAAATCATCTCACAGAGTTACAGCTTTCCCCTCAAGAAGCCTCTCTCTAAGACAGTTCTTGCGGAATTGGCAAAGTGATATTTGGACGCCCATAGAGGGCTATGGTGAAAAAGGAAATATCCTCACATGAAATCTGGAAAGAAGCCTACTGAGAAACTGCTCTGTGATATGTGACTTCCACTCACAGAGTTACATCTGTATTTCGTGGATCTCTTTGCTAGGTTATTTCTGTGGAATCTGAGAACAGATATTTCGGATGCCTTTGAAGACTATAGAGCCAAAGGAAATATCCTCCGATAACAAAGAGAAAGAAGCTTTCTGAGAAACTTCTTTCTGTTCTGTGAAATCACCTCACAGAATTACAGCTTTCCGCTCAAGAAGCC